>NC_064638.1:345797725-346405641 GCF_023864345.2 Schistocerca serialis cubense | reverse complement strand
TCTTTGTCTTGGATGAAACCTCTGGCTCAACGGAGATCAGACAAAAAACGTTGCCAAGAATTCTGTCCTTCAAAATAAAGGCCTTTCTTGGCTTTCCTCTATTGGAAACCAGCAACTTCGGGAATGACACAGAGGAGTGCTGTGGGTCGCTGCTACAACTGCGAAAGACCATGAAATAGATGTACAAGAGAAGTGTGTAATGCATGTAAAACATTTATTTGTTCTGATCATTCCAAGATCGTCTGTACTTCTTGTTCGTAAAATCACGATTAGACTTGTTTTCACACAAATATGTGTTTTTTGAAAATAAATCAAACCAAAGATGCTCTCTTCCCTAAAATTGTGACTTGCTGTGAAAATTTTTTTCTAATACAAGGTCATATACGTACTTTTTGTTGATTAAATTAAAATATGTGAAAATTCAACTGCCTCTTTTCATAGTTGAGAAAATGGCATACACATATGACCCATGCGACCCCTTACGTTTCTTTTTAGAGCGCGAACTTTGCAGGGTTACCCTATTGTTCTGTTAAGTGGTTTGATTGACAGGAAATGGGGGTGACATGGAAAACCACTTTCATCTGATTTCGTTTGCCCCATTATTCCTCATAAAATGCCTGTTTAAAGTACAGTATCTTGTCATACTTATCTACTGCCCAATTTCCCCACACTTCAGCTTCTCCCATCAAAGTTAACGCAATGAATCCAATTTTTTGCTTATCATTCCATGATTTGGATAAAAGGTCCTCAAAATCCCCTCAAAACTCTTTAGCGTGTACGTTTTTAGTTGGATCGAATCGCATAAACTGCCGATGTGTCACATATGCAATTTCTGAGGATTCTGCTACACCATTAGATATTAAATAGCCGATGCTGTTAGTAACACTTTGTTCTACTCTTTTTAGTCTACCATAATGGTTACGCAGTTGTTCACCTACAGCTGTACTAAACTGATTTATGTTAGTTTCCAGGTTATTAAATTTAGCAGCCGCTTGCACACCAAATTTCTCACACACATGCTTTCCTTCCTTGATTTGATTTTCCATTATAGTGTGATTATCTTCACGTTGTTTTTCCACATGATTTACTCGTTCCTGCATTTCATTGAACTCTGCATGTGCTTGTTCCGTTAACTGTTTGCTGTCATCAGCAACTTGCTTAATCTTAGACGTCAATTCATTGTTTACTGTTACAACAGCATTATTACATTCTTGCTCTACTTTACTAATTTCATGTTTTACACTATCCCTAAACAAAACCATATCGTTTATCCATGAATCTCTTAATTTATAAATTTGTTTTTCAGTCTGGATTCCATTTCTAATGACAAGTTAGTAAACCCTTGATCAACTGCAGTATGCAACTTATTAACCTCAGATTCTGCTTAACTTTTTTCCTCCCGAGTAGGAGTAGGTGTGGAGTTTACCACCTTCGATTACCTTTTTAGCCTTTGAACACAAAACGGTGTAAACTTAACATCAGTTTGTACCGTGTGCAGTTCATTTTCTGTCCCATAATTAACATACATTGAATCTGGCAAGCAGCTATCATTTGCTTGTGATGTATCAAAACTAAATGCACCAACCACTGCATCATCTGCACATATTACTTTTCTCAAATTTACCCCAACCTTCTCGTCTAGCATGGTTTTTATTTTCCGCCATGTTCCCAAGTTTCCTTGCAGACAAACACACCATACGAAGCAGAATACAACTTAGCTTTTGTCGATCGTCGCCAGCACGGCGAGATGTTACAGCTCGTCCATTCGCCAACCTCTATACCCGCAGATGAAGTTTCTGGTCCACACTCCGTCCACTGCTGCCAAGTGCCACAGACTCCCGGCTGCTGTTGCTCGCTGTCGCGCGATGTTCAGCGGTTGCCGACGTCGTCAGCCGCCTACTCTACTGGTTGTTCTAGCCGCTAAATCTTTCACTTCACTATTGCCGTTCTTTTTTAATCATCTTTCCCTTGATCGCTTGGCTCCTCTGTCTTTCTATCAAAGTTTATTTATGCAAGAGTGGGTCTTTCTTTTATCGTGGTAGCTACAATGCTGCTTTGAAAGTTCGCACTCACTTGAACTTCATTTACCCCTCACGCTAAATGCACCAATTGCGGCAAAGCGGCGTCGGTCGTCTGCAATCTCTCTAACATTTAACGAATGTCCGTCTACCTCAATACGCTTTTTTCCGACGTCCCTTCACTCTGCAGTGGCATATACGTGCTAGGCACTATAAAACAGCGTTGATGAAAGCACTACCTAATACCTACCACAAAGAGGCCACGTAACTCGAGTTGAAAGTCAGTTCCTGAAAGTTCATTTTTTAAAAATCGGGCGTTCGGAGGATACAAACTACTTGCAGAAAGCATTCAATATTAGACTGACTCTGCTTTTTATTCATACGGAAACACATTAAAATTTCAGTTTCTACTATATTGTTTAATTAAAATAAGCGAAGTATGAATTATTCTCCAAACTGATAAATAAACTTATTCAGCCTCTAACTCTCATTCTGGCTGCCTTTATACAAAAACAAGCTCACACTGACCTACTTCATCTGAATCATGGTTGCACCATAACGTTCCCACGGTCTATTTGTACAAGGTTTTATCAAAAATGACACATTAAGTTTTATCGTATGTCCCACATACATTCTCTCAATCATTCTCACGCACTCACACAACAAAATACAATCAAAAACGTCTTCCAGATATTCTTAAAGTATTATGTATTTAAGCAAAATCCAGTATCTAGTTTCTTAGCCTATCGTCGGATAACAACTATGAACAAAATCACATGCGACTTTAGTGATGTTAATCACACAGGCACGAAGTGTTCCAAAGTAAAGTGTTACACTTAATTATGTTACAAATGAAATGGTTCCATTAATATTAATAATAAAGTTGATTTTACTACTAGTATCCCACATTTACAGTACTGTTACTTTAACACGAAGTAATAATCAAAACGTGCTTACACATTTAAAACTAAGTTGGCATTTTTTGTCATATGTTTTTTGACTTAAAGCATTGTCAACAGTGACTTCATTCAGCTATTCTTAACACAAAATAAAATGTATGAATGTACTAAATAGGGGTGGTATTCTGATAAAGAATATTCCGCAAATGCTGAATATGCCTCACCTATTCTCCAGTTTCCCTTCATGTTCCAGCATTCTAATTCCCACAGCCCTGACTTGCAGGTCAACATACTTTTTCATAGTGTTTGCAGATGAACAATAAGTCTGTAACAGAGATCTTATGATGTGTTTACTATTTAGTAACACTTTGCAAAGAATGATCAGTTGCTACAAGTGTAGACAAGTATACATTGATCAGTCAGACAGAGTTGTGTCAATTAGACTGATGGAACGTGATGTACTGTAGGTGTACTGGTGCGGAAGGTAAACTCTGTAAATCTTCCATCCTACTTCCCAATACAAACTCACTACTCGTTATGCGTACAGTCAGCCTTTTGCACAACAACACCTGATATATCAGTATTAATGTATTCCAGGATACGTAAAAGACTACCTGTACTTATTTCTAACGTATAGGCTGGTTAAAATTTACAGAATATATTATTAATTACACGACCTACGCATCATATAAATGTGGTATAATCCGGACTACCAATATTATGATAGCTCTGCACGCGCTCACTACAAGAAGTACAATGAACTAAATCGTCAGTTGAGTGTATCTGTTAATAGTACCAAAGATCCTCTTCAATGTACGTTAATTAATTGCTTCAATAGGAAATTATAAATTATTCGATTTAATCGTCTCACTTCTATGGCAAGGAATGTATATCAATATCGCTGACTCTATATGTCAGTATTACCCAATACCTCTCTGCGCAAAAAATTCGAATCCACGATCAATATGTGTCTTTATAACAGACGTAACTTTCATTAATTTGCTTCACTACTTACTTATATCCTTTTTACGTAAATTACGAACTACCTTCAATGTCTGACATGTAGTATTTCCTCATGCTTTACTTGCCTGTTAACAGTACATAAATGGTATCTTTCTTTATTATATATAATTTTTTCAAATTGATTTAACGGTTTTTTTTATTTTAAATGGAAAAAGCTTCAACTGATCAAATAAATTTCCTGTTATTAAGATTTTAAATGTATATTTGCTCAAAATACATGCTATCGTGTGTACTGATAAACACGATCTTTGACAGTATTCTTTATGGGAACCATCTGACTATCGTTGCTGTCTTCCTCCCTTTACACGCTTTACTACAATAGAAATCAATCTATTTTTATAACTTGTTTCCTTCAAATCTGATTGCGACATTTACTTTCTTAAAATCGTAATGACTTACGAATATATTTACATCTGCATAATGACAAATCGAAATACCTTTTGTTTTCCCTTTAATGCCAGTCGACTTTTATTCACCAATAATGTCAGATACACGTTCGCTGTAATCTAGTTCCGCGTAAACACCACTACTTCGGTGTTAACCATTACAGAAATAGCTATTGCCTCTGTCAATTTTTCCCTTAGGAGTATTCATTTAAATCTTCCATACTTCAGGAATTGGCAGAAAACTCTCGTTATAACCCATTACACGTTATATAATTTGCAGGGTAATAGATACAGCTTCCTAAGAAGTGAATAGCAGTACTGAATGCCAT
Organism: Schistocerca serialis cubense; assembly: GCF_023864345.2. NCBI lineage: Eukaryota > Metazoa > Arthropoda > Insecta > Orthoptera > Acrididae > Schistocerca > Schistocerca serialis. Next base: position 346,400,986 of record NC_064638.1, on the reverse strand, counting down.
TCAGATTAATGATTTCTTAGGGCAAATAATGAAACCTAGGATTCGAGACAAATTAATTCTGTCACTTTCTGGGCAAAAGGAGCTTGCTAACAAACATCGGGTTTCGGTAAAATTTATTCAGTGCTTGCTAACTCAATATTCAACGCCTGAATCGTACCTTTGTATTCAAAACCATTAGTAACCCCTCTTCCACGAGAGAGTTCAGCTACTAAAGACCCACAAAATTCAGGACTTATGCCGATCCAAACAATCCTCAAACACAAACCATTAAAATGCTAGCGATCTGTTGGTACCTAATATTGGTTAATATATCTTACGGATACAACAACTTATTTCGTCTTATTAAGTATCCTTGGGCTGACCAAGACCTCAAGTTCATTTTAACTCTGAATAGTAATTGAATCACACATTCAAACCTCTAAAGGAAGCCGACCCAATTTCTTTGGAAGTTAGCTGTGACAACCATTTAAAATACTCCGTTGACTAGTCGTCATACTCCCACGTTGACCTTTAAACGTTAGCCTGGCAGCAGCCAAATCTAATCTACACTCACGGTCAGACAAAACTCCGATGCATTGATCATAATCAAACTGCCATTAACCCAGCACTAGTGGTGTGAATTTCAGCCACATTATTGCTCGCGTGCGTGACAGCTGTCACCCATCGTTGTTTCTAAATGCTATTTTAGCAACTATGAAACAAATTACGATACATACATGCATAATGACGTCGAATTCAGTTAATTACTCAACTCTACAGGGTGTTACAAAAAGGTACGGCCAAACTTTCAGGAAACATTCCTCACACACAAATAAAGAAAAGATGTTATGTGGACATGTGTCCGGAAACGCTTAATTTCCATGTAGAGCTCATTTTAGTATCGTCAGTATGTACTGTACTTCCTCGATTCACCACCAGTTGGTCCAATTCAAGGAAGGTAATGTTGACTTCGGCGCTTGTGTTGACATGCGACTCATTGCTCTACAGTACTAGCATCAAGCACATCAGTACGTAGCATCAACAGGTTAGTGTTCATCACGAAAGTGGTTTTGCAGTCAGTTCAATGTTTACAAATGCGGTGTTGGGAGATGCCCATTTGATGTTTGGATTAACACGGGGAAATAGCCCTGGAGCGGTACGTTTGTATCGAGACAGATTACCAGAACGCAGGTGTCCCGACAGGAAGACGTTTGAAGCAATTGATCGGCGTCTTAAGGAGCACGGAACATTCCAGCCTATGACTCGCGACTGGGGAAGACCTAGAACGACGAGGCCACCTGCAATGGACGAGGCAATTCTTCGTGCAGTTGACGATAACCCTAATGTCAGCGTCAGAGAAGTTGCAGCTGTACAAGGTAACGTTGACCACGTCACTGTATGGAGAGTGCTACGGGAGAACCAGTTGTTTCCGTACCATGTACAGCGTGTGCAGGCACTATCAGCAGCTGATTGGCCTCCAAGGGTACACTTCTGCGAATGATTCATCCAACAATGTGTCAATCCTCATTTCAGTGCAAATGTTCTCTTTACGGATGAGGCTTCATCCCAACGTGATCTAATTGTAAATTTTCACAATCAACATGTGTGGGCTGACGAGAATCCGCACGCAATTGTGCAATCACGTCATCAACACAGATTTTCCGTGAACGTTTGGGCAGGCGTTGTTGGTGATGTATTGATTGGGCCCCATGTTTTTCCACCTACGCTCAATGGAGCACGTTATCATGATTTCTTACGGGACACTCTACCTGTGCTGCTAGAACATGTGCCTTTACAAGTGCGACACAATATGTGGTTCATGCAGGATGGAGCTCCTGCACATTTCATTCGAAGTGTTCGTACGCTTCTCAACAACAGATTCGGTGACCGATGGATTGGTAGAGGCGGACCAATTCCATGGCCTCCACGCTCTCCTGAGCTCAACCCTCTTGACTTTCATTTATGGGGGCATTTGAAAGCTCTTGTCTACGCATCCGCGGTACCAAATGTAGAGTCTCTTCGTGCTCGTATGGTGGACGGCTGTGATACAATACACCATTCCCCAGGGCTGCATCAGCGCATCAAGGATTCCATGCGACGAAGGGTGGATGCATGTATCCTCGCTAACGGAGGACATTTTGAACTTTTCCTGTAACAAAGTGTTTGAAGTCACGCTGGTACGTTCTGTTGCTGTGTGTTTCCATTCCATGATTAATGTGATTAGAAGAGAAGTAATAAAATGAGCTCTAACATAGAAAGTAAGCGTTTCCGGACACATGTCCACATAACATATTTTCTTTCTTTGTGTTTGAGGAATGTTTCCTGAAAGTTTGGCAGTACCTTTTTGTAACACCCTGTATACGTGGATGCCCTATATGTATTATAACATCAACTTATTTTAATGACAAAAAAGTGAACTTATATTGCAGTAAATATGAATAATAAGTATAGTTGGTGAACCATACACTAGAATAAATTTATATGAGCCCTAGTTCCATAATTGCTTTTTGACACATACATTATTTCAGTCTGTAGTGTCTAAACAATTGGCACAAACATTCCTGCAAATGATCGGGGCATGTCCACTTACATGTTTAACGCGCCACTTTCTGGTTGATTTTTCCCACACTCGTAACACCTTCCTCTTTTTTTCTTTTCTTTCCTCTGACGGCTTGACTGCAGTTTCCTCCATTACGCGTAGTGGAAGTCCACGCCTCCTAATCTTCTTAGGTACCTGTGTTGCTTGACGTCTCCTTTCTATTTGGAGCTTTGTAAGTTCCAATGCCTTCTATTAGATAGGAAAGCAGTCTCATCAGTACTTCATCATCAGTTTTATTGAACTGAACTGTGAAAAATAAATAAATTACCCACCGAAATGGAAACGGAAATGGTAACGGTAGTGATTGGGTTTGTGACAGTTATTATAAACTTATTTTTGTAATCCCTAACAATAGCCACGTTCAAACAAAATTGGTGAAATACTGACCTTTAAAGTGGAACTCGAAATTTCATAAATTCACCTCTGTGGAAAACCCGTACAGGCAACAACATAACAAAAAGGATATCGCTGGGTGAGGTACGTCACCCGCGCGACTACTCAAGGGTTCAGACATTATTACAACTTTAGGAGTCGTTAAATTTAACAAAAGAGCAGTGCTACCAGCACTTCGCCAGAAGATGGGTAGTGTGACAGTTCCCGAAACGTCGCGATATATCAACGCTACCAATCGGTTGGAGAGCCGTGAAACCTTTATCAACTTTTTAACAGTTCAGTTTTGTATGTTACTGCCGCCTGCGAAAATTTCAGGGTGCGGCTGCAGCTTCGTCTAGAAACTTTGCTTCTCGTGATAAATAATGCTGAAAAGATTCTATGCCCACAGCCCGCAGCAGCCTTCTATTCCCCTCCTATGTAACACAATTTTGTGCAATAGAATTTACATAAAGACATTAAAAATATACATAACAAAACCATGAATTAACTTACATATAGACTATACGTGATGCATAGATAAGCTAAGGTGTCAAATTTTCACCGTGACAACAATCAAAATATATTTTAGCACCAGACTCAGCTGTCGATAATTTAGTATGGACTATTACAATCAATATGTAAAACATAACAACTAGAAATGGGAGTTCTTGTTATCAACGGAAATTTTGTTCCTCGTGAATAAGCTACCATAAAAAATATTGTCTCACAGTGATATCCTATACCCTACTTGTGGCGTGGTTCACTTTAAGTACACCTTATTGAGAGTGCCATAGTGTTGTTTAGATAATATGAAAATGTCTTGGGGTTGCGGCTCGATATTTCCGTTTTCTAGTGCGTGTTTTTATAGAGTTATCTTTCGTAAGAATAATATTTCCTGAATACGTTTATTCATCTGCTAACTGTAACTAGCACGCTTTGCTGTGCCTCAGTCGCCGTAAATGGAAAAGAAAGAAAAGAGAAAACACACGTTTGTAATATATGTGGGAATTGGATATACATCCTAATCTGCTTCTCTCTCCTGTCCCTGTCCATCTCGTCTTCCCGCTTTCTATGTCCCCCTTCTCCTCCTTTCCACTTTGTCTGTCCATCGCCTCCTCCCTCTCTCACTGCCCATCTTCCTCTTATCTCCCCCCCCCCCCCCATCTCTCTCTCTGTACTTCTGCCCTCTCTCTCCCCGTCTCCCAGTCTACCATCTCCTCCCTCATCACTCTCCATCTCCTCCTGTCCAGCCTCTCTGACGACATCCTCTTTCCCGTTTTTATGTCCATTTCCCACCACCACCCCTGTCTCCATCTCTCCATCTCCTCTCCCCCCCCCCCCCCCCCCGCTCACTCTCTGACATGGAGCCTTGTTTACTGTTGTTGGTAATTTAGATTCTGTAGTAGTAAGCTAATCACAAACCAATAAGCCATAAATACGACTTTCCTGTTTGCTAACAACGTTTCACTATATATACAGGGTGGTCCGTTGATCGTGACCGAGCCAAATATCTCACGAAATAGACCTCACACGGAAAAACTACAAAGAACGAAACTCGTCTAGCTTGAAGGGGGAAACCAGATGGCGCTATGGTTGGTCGCTAGATGGCGCTGCCGTAGGTCAAACGGATATCAACTGCGTTTATTTAAATAGAAACCACCATTTTTTATTACATATAGTAGTACGTAAAGAAATATGAATGTTTTAGTTGGACCACTTTTTTCGGTTTGTGATAGATGGCGCTGTAATAGTCACAAACGTATAAGTACGTGGTATCACGTAACTTTCCGTCAGTGAGGACGGTATTTAATCTGTTTAAAATGGACCGTTTACCAATGGTGGAAAAGGTCGATATCGTGTTGATGTGTGGTTATTGTGATCAAAATGCCCAACGGGCGTGTGCATGTATGCTGCCAGGTATCCTAGACGACTTCATCAAAGTGTTTGGACCGTTCACCGGATAGTTACGTTATTGAAGGAAACAGGAAGTGTTCAGTCACATGTGAAACGTCAACCACGACCTGCAACAAATGATGATGCCCAAGTAGGTGTTTTAGCTGCTGTCGCGGCTAATCCGCACATCAGTAGCAGACAAACTGCGGGAGAAGCGGGAATCTCAAAAACGTCGGTACTGAGAATGCTACATCAACATCGATTGCACCCGTACCATATTTCTATGCACCAGGGATTGCACCAGGATGCACGACTTTGAACGTCGTGTACAGTTCTGCCACTGAGCACAAGAGAAATTACGGGACGATGACAGATTTTTTGCACGCGTTCTGTTTAGCGACGAAGCGTCATTCACCAACAGCGGTAACGTAAACCGGCATAGTATGCACTATTGGGCAACGGAAAATCCACGATGGCTGCGACAAGTGGAACATCAGCGACCTTATGGGAGGAAGGATAATTGGCCCCCATTTTATCGATGGCAATCTAAATGGTGCAATGTGTACTGATTTCCTACGTAATGCTCTACCGATGGTACTACAAGATGTTTCACTGCATGACAGCATGGCGATGTACTTCCAGCCGGCCGGAGTGGCCGTGTGGTTCTAGGCGCTACAGTCTGGAACCCCGTGACCGCTACGGTCGCAGGTTCGAATCTTGCCTCGGGCATGGATGTGTTTGATGTCCTTAGGTTAGTTCGGTTTAAGTAGTTCTAAGTTTGTCAGTGGGCACAGCAGCAAATCCTCGCCAACTCGAACTTCTGCTCCAATATTCTATTTACCGATGAATCTTCCTTCTCAAAAAAAGGACAGGTAAATACATGGAACATGCATTATTGGTCCAGCGACAACCCACGATGACTTAGACAGGTGGAACATCATCGTCAATGGGGAGTTAATGTCTGGTGTGGGATGCTTGGTACTACAATTATTGGCCCTTATTTCATCAATGTTAGTCTAAAAGGCACAGCGTATGCCAACTTCCTCCGACTAATTCTTCCTTCTCTTCAGGATGAAATGACCCTAAGAACTAGAATGTTTATGTGGTATCAACACGATGGATGTCCAGCATATTATGCCTGAAGAGAAGGTATCCTGCCCGATCCATTGGTCGAGGAGGAACAGTTACTTGGCCTGCTAGGTCTCCTGATTTAAATTTTCTGTACTTATTTCTTTGGGAGTGGATTAAGGACGTTGTCTTCCACGATATTCCAACAACTGCAGAGGACATGCAGGATCGTATGGTGGTTGCTTGTTAGAGCACCTTTGAATGTTCTACTCCTGAGCAACGGTACACGAGATTCAAAGTCAATTTTGTGATAAGTTTTTACTTGGTTGTCATTTGTTGTCTGACAACGCCAGCAGGTGATCCCGGGCTCAAAGTCAATGTTGTGTTATGTAACTAATAACGTTGTGTCTCACTGAATGATACACTGTGATACATTTTTGAATAGGTCTTCAGGAGAGGAATTGAATTACCGAATAAAAAATACATTTTAAAACTCATACCGCTTTTCCTATCTTTGTAAAAATCGATGCTGCAACAAAGGCAACCACGCTGATTGATATCCCCCTGACAGCTAAAGAACATTTGCTTGAAATATTTTGTAATTTGCATCTGGACAAACAGTTATTTAGGGTGGCCAAGATAAATGGGACACCCTGTATATTAAGACGTATATAGTTTATATCTGTCTAAACGCTTATTACAGTAACTTGTAAAAACCTGGAGTAACGGGAAAGGTACATTTGGAGATTTGTGGCAACAGCGTTTTCTCTGTATATAATACACCTTAAAATACTGATATATGAAAGAATTTGGTATCTAAATACATGCCCATATTAGAAATCAGCGTTGTGTCAAAATTTCAAAGAAATAGGTAAAGAAATTTCGGAGATTAAGGATATTGGGCAAACGAATACTGACATTTTTCTGGCGTTTCCGCTTTCACTACATATATACCAGATGGCGCTCCACCATATATACACGTGAGTAATCGAACTCAGTGTTGTGCCAAAATTTCAAAGCAATCTGTAAAGAAATTTCAGTGATCTAAGATTTTGAAGAAAGGAACATCTACGTTTGTAGATGCCCCTAATCTCAAATGTGCAAAAGATTTTGACCAAGTGCTTTGAGATTTTTATACAACGTTTCATACGAATATTTGTGTGTTCCTACACCTATTTTTTAAATATATGTAATGTATGATTTTCACAGATTTAATAATAGGGAAACGGTTTGTACAAAAAATCTCAAATACATACATATGCAGGGTGTCTCAAAATAATGTGCACACCTTTGGAAATTGAATATCTCTTTAACGCAGTTTTTGAGGGTAATTATTCAGAAGGCAATGATAAACATAACAAAACTCTCTTTTGTGCCAGGACTGTGAACATCGTGTTATTGTTGGCTCAACGGAAATGCGTGCTGAAGTGTTACTGGGAAACAGAAAATGTGAGTGACGCATGATGATGCTGGAGGGCTCAATTTGGAACACCATCACCACCAAGGGTAACAATTGCAACAATCTGAGACAAGTTTGACAACATAGGAATAGTACAAGATTTGAAGAAGGGACATTGCGGAAGAAAGAAATATTCAGCCAACAATGAAAATGTTGATGCAGTGATCCAGGCATATACACAATCCGGAATAAATCTCCAAGGCAATCCTCTAGTGAGATTGGGACCTGCAAATTCAGCGTTCATAGAATTCAGTGGGCTCATAAATAGAAAACCTTACCTTCCAAGACTTTTCCATGCTCTTGAGGATGATCGCAATAGGTGAAATGAATTTTGTGAGTGGTTCGTTAACAGACGCGAAGAAGAGCAACATTTCCTCTATATAATTCTTTGGCCAGATGAAGTGACCTTTATACTTAAGGGAATAATTAACTACCGTTATTGCTTGTACTGGGCCAGTGAGAAGCCATACGTAACAGAGGAACGACATATTAAGCTACCAGGTGCATGAGTCTAGTGTGGTCAGTCTTCTGGAAGGTTAATTGGGCTGAACTATTTTGAAAAAACTGTTACAGGTGACTCTTACCTATAATTGTTGAATATGATAACTCCTGGTCTTAATGACTTTTTTGAAAATGAAGATAATTACTTTCAACAGGGTGGTGCACGACATCACTTTCACAATGATGTGAGGATATTTGTCAGTTGTACATTTCCTGCAAGATGGATAGGACAAAGAGGGAGTGTGGAGTTTCCTGCTTGATCACCTGATTTAATTCCTCCAGACTTCTGTCTGTGGGGTACTCTCAAGAACACAGCTTACACTGTACAGACCACAAACACTGGATGACCTTAGAGAGCAAATTGAGGAGGCCTGTGATGTTATTTCATTAGGAACAATATCGTGAGAACGTCGCTCTCTTCTAAGTCATTGTCAATGGAGTATTGCGGCTGAAGGAGGCCATTTTGAAAATTTACCACCTTTAGTTGGACCTTAAGGTATACCACAAACATTGTACTGTATTTCTGTCTCCTTTAATTAAAGAGATATTCAGTTTAAAAGAGTGTATACATTATTTTGGGACAGCCTGTATATGTATTCGAATGCACCGTTTCACCAAAATTTCAAAGCAATCGGTCAAGACCCATCGGAGGTACAAGACTTAGAACAAACAAACATTAAATTTTTATTTATATAGTTACCCGCTCCGTAAATCGTTGGTAGTATTTACAATTTCCACTATTTATCGCTGCAGGAATGGATTGAATTAGTTCATGATACAATTTCTCAGGCTACTCTTTCAGTTATCCAAGTACGTACAACACAGAACATGATCAAATGTTCACATTTTCAACGTTTACTCTGTATATTTGATCTTTAGCGCTCGTTATGAGATATGATTATTGCTTTCAACGCCAATCAGTGTATCGATTTTAGCAATTTTGGGGGCGTTTGCTGGTTCCAGAGGAGCCTTTCACCATCCACTTCCCGGTTAATTAGAATAACGTCTACTGCTTCAGCGCGCCCTCCAATCGGCGGGACCAGCGATGGCCTGGGAATTAGTTCTGGCGGCCGATTTTGAAGAGGTGTTAACGATGCGGAATTTTAATTACGAAAATACCTTTTGAAGTCTTTTGCAATTAAAAGGCTTGTCAGAACTTGATGACATGTCATTACGAAGCTAATTAAATTTCTAAAAAATGCTTTTTACTCTCTGGAACTAATTAAAATTCGAGAAATCTAATTCCACTTAGGTAGCTGTTAATGTCCATTGGGAAAGCAGCATGCAGTTGCAATACTTAGAGAACGGATGGAGAGGGCCTAGCATATCTGCGCATCTTTGGTGAGATCGGCTACGTACAAATAAACAAATGAAATTATAACGAAAGCGCTGTCACGAACCTGAAGCACTTATAGCACGTATTTCGCTACGAGGTGCTAACCCCTGTAAGTATAGTATTCGAAATTAGAATCATAGTGTGCCACTCACTGATTTCAGAACTTATTTCACCTTAGGGTATTTTCACCAGAAAATTCGAACAATAGGTACGTAACTAGTCACAATGTACAGGTATTATAAGAGTCATTCAAGCTAGTCTACATTGTCTCACATTCCATTAGCAGTTCCATTTATTTTTCCTGTCTTACACTTTTTCCTCTTCACAGTACTGTGTTTCAAAAAAGGAATTAGTTCGTGGTTTGTTTGAAAGCTACGACACTTTTGATCTACGTATATAACAATAGTTCATAGCTGTCGGTTCCTATGAATAAAGAATTTTACATCGTTATTAGAAAAATTCAAGTTGTAATTAGACAGCAGTGGAATAAGACACTCTCCACACGCCTCTCGTGTCATAATAAAGACATGACCATGTGATATTGTTCCGTCCACACTGCTTAAGACGACGTGACTGATACATGGTACAACACCCTTCGTAAGAAGTTGTACAATTAGCCAACGGAAACGCGGTATGTCACAATAAGTGCGAGTTTTCTGCGAAAATCAGGTGACAGCTATTTTCTTCTACATTTTTCTGTTTTTCCGTATATGTTTACTGCAGCCTATCGTGCAGTGTGGAAAATGTACACTGAGGTGACAAAAGCCGTGGGACAGAGATATGCTTACATACAGATGCTCATAGTATCGCGTACGCAAGGTATAAAGGAGCTATCATTTGTGCTCAGGTGATTCATGTGAAAAGGTTTCACATGTGATTATGGCCGCATAGCGGAAATTAACAAACTTTGATAGCGGAATGGTAGTTGGTACTAGACGCATGAGACATTCCACTTCGGAAGTCGTTAGGGAATTCAATATTCCTAAATACATAGTGTCAAGAGTGTGCCGAGAATACCAAACACCAGGCATTATCAGCCATCAAGTACAACGCACTGTCCGACGGGCTTAACGACAAAGAGCAGAGGCGTTTGCTTAGAGTAGTCAGTGCTGACAGACAAGCTACATTTCTACGAGCTCAACGCCACCTGCACCGCCTCTTGTGGGCTCGTGACCACATCGGTTGGGCCACAGACGACTGGAAAAAAGTCATCTGGTCAGATGAGCCCCAGTTTCAACTGGTAGTAGCTGATGGGAGTGTTAGAGTGTGACACGACGCCTTGAACCGACGTTTTCAACTAGGCAATGTGCAAGTTGGTGGTGGCTGTGTTCGCATGGAATGGACTGGGTACTCTCATCCGCCTGAACCGATCACTGAATGGAGTGGACCACTTGCAGCCATTAATGTATTTCATATTTAGTTACCGCTCATAGTTTAAGAATATTGCAGTGATTAATTTCGAATTTCTACACAGTAGCACACTGTGCGTGTGTTCTACAGCACTCAGAGATAGTTGCATTATGTGACAGCACCGAAGGCCAGCAATTGAAATAACTACAAATTTGACAGCTTATGAATGCCCAGTAGAACGAATATTTGGTCGTGAGTCTCAGATACACGGCGGGGTGCATGATGCTGGATGTGGACGATGGCACTGACTGCCGCCTTTGTGGACTCTTCACTCGGGCACAACCACTTCAGATTTTTGGGTTACCAATAAAATTTCACCGCCAGTAGTTCGCGAGGGAAGAGAAGAAAAGAGGAGACGTTAAGTTCATGATAGTCTGACTTTGGGCAAATATCCTCGGTAACATTCTGAAGCTCTCCAATAGTATTAAATGATATGTTGATCGTGATTGGTCGCCTTGGTGCTATTCGAAAGGAGTAGGCAATATGCCGGCACTGAAAATCACCCGTTCTCGTCCTTTGTATTATCATCTACATAAACGTGATACTGTACCCTTCATGCACTCATTACAATTAGATACACTGAACAGCCAGTCTTGCAACACAGTACTCATGGTTTGCAATTAAAATGAACTCATTTGATGCCTTTTCGTAACTGAGATTCACAGTCATGTAAAATTTTTTGAAAGACATCTTGTTTACGCCAGTGACTGTCAAACTTTTTATTTCCTCTATTTCAATTTCGGTCTTAGGCCGTTATCAAGTGCAGATGTTTTGACTTTAAGCCATGTCAACTTTATACAGGCTGCCACATTTATATGTCGTTGTCATTTGCTGTTATATTCATTCGTAACGCCGCTGTGTAGTGTTTATAACAACCATACTTCCAAATTGTAACGTAAAAGTATAACGTAATTTGTAACTGATTAAAACGCTCAAAAATAGGGTATCATGGTGTCAAAATGAACTCATAACCATAAGAACAGCTGAATAAAATACTGTTACAGCAGCATTATTGGCTGAAGTTATTTAATGTCTTTTCAAGAAATTTACAGTTCCTCAGACCCAAGAGAAATAAAAACAATAGTAGCACATGTCTCATCATTCTATCGCTTCTGCTTGGCAGTGTTTTCCAGATATGTGTTACCTCGCTGATTCTGTGAAACATCTCCTCATATCATATCAGTTCACCTAATTTCAACGCCATCCTAAAGCAACAACATTTCAGACACACCGATTCTGTTTCCCTCGCAGTCCAAGATTCACTCCCACACATAATGCTGTGCTCCAGAGGTACATCATGAGTTACTTCACTCCCAAATTAAGGCCAATGTTTGATAGTACTGTTTATATCCGCGTTGAATCTCTCGTAAAGCGTTTGTTTCCTTCATTTCGTCTACTTCGTGCTCACCAGTTTAGGTTTTTAGTTAATCACTAACTGCATTTCCGCTACTCCGTCTTACTCTTGTCTTTCTTTGGTTTACTCTCAGTCTATATTATGTGTTCAGTAGAGCGTTTGCTCCTTTTAGTACATTTCATGAATCTTTCTCACTTTCACGGTGGATAGCCATGTGTCATCAGCGAGTCATATTATTTATATTCCTTCAACCTGAATTTTAATCTCCCTCCTGACTATAATTTATTTCCGTTGTAGCTTCTACAATGTACATACTGATAAGTAGAAGACAAATGCTCCACACCCTTTAAACCGTTTCTAATTCGAGCATTTCAGTATTGTTCTTTAAACCTTTTTGTTTTCTGTTGGTTCTTATGCATGTTACGGGTTATTCGTCTTTCTCTACAGATTACGTCTACTTTTCTGAGAATTTCGAACGTCTTGCACGATTTTGAGACGTCGACCATTTTATCGAGGTCGACATGTCCTATTCATGTATTTTAATTTTTCTTACGTGTTGTTTCTCTCGTCATACGCGGAGCAGAACCGCCAAGTGGTGTCTTCCCTAATGAGGTGCTGATCGCCAACCAAAAGATTCTCTATTTTCTGTTCCACTCATCTGTGTATGATACTTATCAGCAATTTGGATGCATGAGGTGTTAAACTGCTTGTGCGGTAATTGTTGGACTTATCTGCCCCTGAATCTTTGAAACTGCCTGGATGACATTTTTCCGCAAGTCTGAATGCTTTTAATAACGCAGAACATTGTTTTGACTTTTCTACATGTTGAATCTGTCCTATCTATTCCGATTTCTTCACATTCTTCCTGCAAACTAAACTTCCCACCCACATAGCTAAATTCATTGATTCGGTCTAGTTTTTCATCTTCTCATGTAATTCTCTCAGCACTATCTTTTACTTCTGTTGATGTTAATCTTATCACGTCTTTTCAAAATCTTGTTAATTCCCTTGAACTGATTTTCCAAATGCTTTGCTGTTTTTGATAGGATTACAGTGACAATAGCGAACCATAAAAGTTTTTCTTGTCCTCCCTGAGCTTTAACAACCTTTCCAGAGTTATCCGGCATTCCATTTTATTTGTTCAGTGTAAAGATTGAAAAACAACTGGAACGGAGGAACCCTGTTTTACTCCCTTCTCAGGTGATTAATTCGTTGAGTTCTTCGATTCTTGTAACTACAGTCTTGTTTTCGCAAAAGTTGTAGATAGCGTTTCGCTCCCGCGTTTTATCCCTGCGACTTCCAGAATACAATGTATTACAGTGTACATAGTGAAAAGTCTTCCCTGAATCAACAAATGCTGCAAACGTAAGTATGTCATTCTTTATTCTATCCAAGATAAGTTATAGAACAGAATTGCCTTGCGAGTTGCCACATTTCTTTGGAATCAAAACTGACTTTCTTCGAAGCCGGCATTTATCATTTATTCAGTGCTTCCGTAAAATATTCAAATCAGTATTTTGCAACCACACCTGTCGACACATGCCTTCTTTGAAGTAGGAATTACTTAATTCTTGTTGAAGTATTTCGACTGTTCTATGTGTTATGTATACCAGATGGGATATTCTTCTCTCCTTATGGTCAACTTGTGGATTGTATGCCACGACGAGTACAGGCATGCGTCAATGCAAGAGGACGTGCTACTGGGTATTAGAGATACCAGTGTGTAGAGAAATTGGACCACCATCTCTGATGGTCTCACTGTATGGTGGTATAAATGCAATGTGTGGTTTTTATGAGCAATAAAAAGGACGGAAATTATGTTTATGTTGATCTGTATTCCAATTTTCAGCAAAGGTTCTGGAACTCTCGGAACCGAGGAGTTGCAAAACTTCTTTTGATGTGTGTTTATTCCTTTCCGCTATCAGCCTTACCTGTTTTGCTCAGTAACGGATAGCCGTCTCATAGCTTAAAATTCTTATAGATGCTTTTCTCATCTCCAAAGGCATCTTTAATTTTTATACATGCGTCACCTACCTTGTAAATTAGGAAACTGGGGGTCAATACCTGTTGATGCCTCGCGTCAGTTGTTGTTGTACACACATTGTCTTTTACATATATTTCTCAACGCATTGAATTGACGTTACAGTACATTTAAAGCATAGGTTAATATAGATCGGCGTACTCTTACGAATAAAGGACTACTCACTTGAAAATGGCAAACAGCGAAATCAGCTGCTCGTGACACAAGGTACATTAATTGTATAAATGCGAGGATGGAAAACGGGTTTTTTACTCATGACACCCGACAGGAGAAACTTAACATTTGAAATAATCTATGATGGAGACTGGATATGGCTGTAGAAGTCGACGAATTTATGGTACTGCTTTACACTTTTACCGGTAACATTACTTCTCGTATGACCCTGCGGTTGGGGGGACGTTAAACCCTGATACTACTCCCTCCTTTCCTGCTTCACGAAAACGGGTCACCTCATTTAATTTTCTCATACTCAAACGACTGCTGTCTTGCATCGTCAATAAAGGAATACACGGTGTGTCCCTGTTCGATCAGGACTGTATATATGGATCATGTTCACAGAAGCCCGTCTTTATTCAAAATAGTCTCTCCCTGAATCAATGTATAGCTCAAATCATTTTAAAAATATCCTGAAACAATCAAATAGTTATTTTTTGCAGTTAGACTTAGTACTGCAGTGCAGTATTCTTGGAAGACCTTAAGTGCGTCTGAAGTGTGTCCCCACACTACCAACTTAAATTCTGGGAAAAACCAGAAGTCGGTTAGGGCCAAATCCGGCGAATACGGCGTGTTATCCAGGGCTGTGATTCATTTGCTGGACAAACGCTCGCGCACTATCTTTACCCTGCCACTCGATATTCGGGTCGGATTCGATGAATTTACTGGACGACGCACCTAGCTCAACACAAAACTCGATAGTGTCTCGTTCCTCTACCGCCGCTTTCCTAGCGCCAGACACATACTGTTAGATTCGCAGTCAGGACACATTGGTATTCTGCACAGCTGTTGCTGAAACTTCAAAGATCATAATACCGCAACTTTCTGTAAGATAGCTGTGCAGTTTTGAGTTTCACGGAAGCTGTCCTAACGGAACTGATACAAACTGTGTACATCCATTTACTCCTGAAGTTAAGCTATAATCTCCTACAGATGGAGAGGGAGTGTACGTTTGCTTATTTGCATATCATTTTCTTTCAATAGGTTCTTCCGTGACAGTGTTTGTAGCAAAGACATACTCGCGATTAATCTGGTGCAAATCGCCGTCTGGTTGTGAATCAATCTTAAGTCGAAGGTGCTGCAGCCAACGGCCTTGCAGTAGTGAAAAAACAGCAGTTTCCGTTATACCACCCAATATAACCGTTGTCGGGCTTGGCAGACACTTGGATGGGTGACCATCGGGGTCTGCCGAGCGTTGTTGGCAAGCGGGGTGCCTTTAGTCCTCGTGAGGCCAATGGAGAAGCTGCTTGACCGAATAGTAGCGGCTCTGGTAACGAAAGCTGACAACGATTGGGAGACCAGTGTGTTGGCAAGCGGGGTGCCTTTAGTCCTCGTGAGGCCAATGGAGAAGCTGCTTGACCGAAGAGTAGCGGCTCTGGTAACGAAAGCTGACAACGATTGGGAGACCAGTGTGTTGACCATAGCCCCCCCCCCCCCACCGTATCCGCAACCAGTGACGCCTATCGGCTGAGAATGACACTGCGGTCGGTCGGTATCGCTGGGTCTTCCGAGGCCTGTTCGGATAGACTTTGATTTATAGTGTGATGAAGGGTGATAACGCAACGAGATTTCGATTTGTTTTACATTTAAATGGGTGGAGGTAGAGTAGTAGAAGAAACGAAACAGTTGTAGCAATAAACTGGTAGTTAACATAGCGGGAATTCTGTTTATTCCATGAACACCGTTTTCGGCGGAACTAAAGCCGCCATCATCGGATCTTAGAGCAGTTTCAGGTTACAACATCAAAGCAAACAATGGTGATATTAATTGCTGCGTACAACACGCAGGCCTTACAAAATTGTCGTACGTAGCACAATTTTGTAAGGCCAGCGTGTAATAGGCAACTATTAATATCACCATTGTTTGCCTTGATGTTGGAAACCGTATGTGTCGTAAGATCCGATGATGGCGGCTTTAGTTTCGCCGAAACCGGTAATCATGGAATAAAAAACATTCCCGCGATGTTGGCTACCAGTTTATTGTCTCAACCATCCAGATCGCTCCCACATGAGCACAATGTGCTCCCTACAAAACGAAACAGTTGTCGTATCTAGGAAACAGTGTTACTGTTCAATATCTTCAAAGCAAAACAATTAAGGAAAGAAGGTGATTCTAACAGGTAAAGGAATCTTTTACAGAAAAGAACTCTCCAGTCATCAAATTTTAACATGAAAATTAAAACAGAAGATCATTAAAGTCTAAATCTGGAATATATGTTTGGATGGCAGTGAAACGTAGAGTGACGAGTTTCAGGTTCGCTCTTTTAAAGCAGTAATCTTTTTTTGTAGCTGTTGTACAAATTTATTCTGATCCTTCGTTTTCACCTTGTTTTGTGTGGGTTTCCTGTCGATTTTCATTTTCATTACTTACATAAAACAGTTCACTGAACATAAACTATATATTCACCCCTACACTCATATCTGCCCCTACGATACTTAACGCTCCCTGGATCTACATCATTGTCAAACTGTTCAGCTACCCTCGTCTTTCAACGATCTGCACTAGCCATAATCACCTCCTGAATTCTTTGACATGCTGCATTGCTATCTTTACTGGGAGGGTGCCTGAGAAGTAATACCTTCGAATGTTTTACTCTGTTGTCAGAATTGGTTGAAGTATTATAGGTCATGCATATTATTCGGTTGAATTCGCTGACCCAAGTTGCAACCCTCTGCCAACAGTGGGCTTCGATTTGTAACGTGTAACGTACCGGTGCGTAACGTAACTATGTCGTCGCGTCAGAAACAGCGTACTGTAATCCGTCAGAAAACTGAAGGCACACCAGGAGCACCATCTTCTTTACCAGAACAGGGGGAAACTCACGCCAGCGTTGCGACATCTGCGACAATGGATGCCTTGGGTTCATTGTCATCGATGGTCCTCCATACAGTACGTGGATGGAGCCATCCTGTTTTCATCTGCTTCCAAAACTTAAAGAACATCTTCGACAGCTTCAGTTTGATAGTAAAGAACTGTTGCAAACAGATGTGAGGTTGTGGTTCCGACAACAAATTCAAGCACTCTATAGTGACGGTATGAACAGACTGATCTCTCTTTGTCGGAAAATGTCGTCACCTGGGTGACTATGCAGAGAAATAAATATGTTGATATGACGAATGAAGATGGAAAGGAAGAAAGGAAGAATGTATTTAATGTCCCGAAGACATCGAGGTCATTACAGACGGAGCACAAGCTCCGATCGTGTGAAGGATGAGGGTGGAAGTCAGCCGTGCCCATTGAAAGGAGCCATCCCGACATTTACCTCGAGCGATTTAGGGAAATTACGAAATACCTGGACGGCCAGACGCGTGTTCCAACCGTCGTCCTCCCTATTGCTAGTCCAGTGTGCTAACCAGTGCGCCACATCACTCCGTTCGGAAAATATACAATGTTTATTTATTTAAAAAAGTTTAAGAGTGTTCACATAAGAAAAAAAATTCGTTCCCTAGATTAAACGTTCTTAGATTGAGAGATGAAAAGCTGTCTTGCGGTTCATCGATGAGGTAGCACTGTGCGAATGGTATACGTCGGTGTCAGACTGAAAACCAATCATTCCCATACAGACAGACACCAAACACACACACACACACACACACACACACACACACATATATGCGGTTGTGTGTTGCAGTAGTTCCCTTCCTGAGAACATTTACAGAGCTATGAATGTAACAAATTAAAGCCGCTATGTAACTCCTGCCAATTAGATTTCGTTATGTTCTATGAAACTATGAAATTACTGGAGAAACTTAAATGGCCCGAGAGTAATAAGTTATCTGCGGTTTTGTCGTTTTTTCTGCCTTTCATTACCTACTTCAAGATATGGAACGAACAATTTGCGATCCTTCCCGTTATAGAGCCTCGGCTGTGTTCGGCCAAATACGACGCTAGATGTTGTCGGGCTGAGGGGCTCCCATTTGGAAACGATTGGACGTTTGTCCTAAAACTAAGAAAAACAGTAAGAAGTTTAGGAGTAACTATGAGCTCTATCAAACGCGCATCGAAAAGATTTAAAGTACCTAGGCGTAGGCTCTGCTCTCTCTATATCATTATTCAGCCAGTCACAGCATTTACAAACAAATATCAGACTGGCTTCCGAATATAAACCTTTACTCAATATAAGCAGTTTCTCGAATAACCCACCTCTCGGTTTCTCAGTCTTGCGTAAATTAAGTTTGACCATCATATCATATCAGCAGTTTTTTAGTAAAACATTTCATTTCGTCCGTTATTGTGTGGATAGCCAAATTTGTCCAGCATAGCGATGTGCTGTTATTTTGAAGTTCTAAGACAATGAAGCCGATGTGCTCTGTTAGCTCTGATTGACAAGTGTGGCTCAGCTGCTGTTAGTAACACGATGTGTCATTCGTTCACACTACTGTCGATGCCTCTTTCTTTATATTATTATAATACGCGCCAGAGTATTACTGTCGCTCGTGCTTTTATGAAAAAATACCAGCGAACACCGAACAACTTTATTAAGGAACGACATATATTTTCACTTTACTCACATTTGCGATATACCTCTCATATTTAATAGCAATGACCAACATATCAGTGTCGTAGCACGTTGGCCTAACTTCAGCCTTCTGGTTCTTTAATTCAAATTGGATTGCAGACCGAGATAGGAAGAGACAGAATACTCACCGTATTTGAACATTAAAATATCACTGTGCGTGGTGATGTCTGCTTACTAAGCTGATACACACATCACTCACTTGCATTTAAACCACAATACCAGAGTCACGCGGAAACCTTTTATCGTGGTAGATCAAAGTGTAGCGACAAAGCGCAACCATGGAAACGAAGCGACGGGCGGGGATTGAGGAAACGGAGGAATAATTCACAGTTAATTTAGTTTGTAAACAGATGTTAAACTAAGCTGGCCGCGTGATGCAGACGCCGCGCTACTTAATTACAGTTAAGCCGCTGCGACATCACAATGCTCCGAGAACAATGGCGGTGAATGCGGTCTCTGTGGTGGCGGCGCCGCGCCGGGTAATGCTCTTTGTGCGGGCCGACTGACCCGTAGGCGGCGAATGCCTGCGAGGGCACAATTACAGGCGCCACTGGGCGGATCGCCTTCGCAGCACAGGCTGCAGTTCTTAGGTAATATGTTAATCTCCGAGGAGAGGCCTGATCTTCACAATGCAATCTATACGATCCAGTTAGATTAATATGACCACCGCCTATGTTCGGCGGCAAGGTGCAATAAGCACTCACACAGGGGAAGTGACAGCACTAGAAGTGGAAATTGTATGAAGCTTGTAGGGGAGGCGCGTAAAATATTTCCGTCGGTGTCGTAATGCGGTAAAGGAGCGACTTAACTCTCCTCCGAAGGTCATGATCATTGACAGGTTTGCATATATACATGGATGCTTTTTCAACCCGCGACATGCAGTCTGATTTCAGTGTGGTCCTTAGGTTAGTCAGGTTTAAGTAGTTCTAAGTTCTAGGGGACTGATGACCTCAGATGTTAAACCCCATAGTGCTCAGACCCATCTGAACCATTTTGCAGTTTGATTTTCCTTGGCACGGTAGCACCTACCAACAAGACACTGCAACATGTCACACAGCTCGCAGTGTAGGTGTATGGTTCGAAGTGCATCACTCTCCAGGATATCAATTTCACCGGATTTAAATCGAATCGCGTATCTGTGGAACCGCATCGAACGGACTGTTAGCGCCATAAATCCTCGACCGAGAAATCTAGCACGGCTGGCCATGGCAATGAAGCCTCGTGGTTCCACGCACCTGTCGGTACGTCCGAGACCCTCCACTCTCTTCTAGCAGCGGCTAGCGCAGCATAAGGTGTATATTCCGCTTTTGATAGGCGGTGTCTGGACAGTGTACTTCTGCAAACATTTCTGATAAACCAGAGCCCCAATACGACCCGTCGGCGTTGACCAATGGCGTCCTCTTAATCCCTGAAATGTAACACAAATATATATTTCTTAATGTAACTGTCTTAATCACAAAGTATTTTGTACGTAATTGGCAGTTACAGCTATACGATAGTCGTGTTCAGCATCTCTCATTCTGTCACACTGTAACAATCCGTACCCATGAAAATATAATATGCCTCACGTTCTTTTTACGTTGTTATGACTTATTGTAATGAAGCAGAATGAGGGTTTCCGAAGACGGCTACTGTATAGCCTAAACCGGTAATTCCGTTCAGAAACTTTGCGATTGAGCTTATTAAATAACAACATGTTTACACCAAATGATCGCTCTCCAAACTGTTATTTGATATCAAATTCTGTTTAACACAAACATCACATTCACTGAATTTCTCGATTTATTTAAGATATTTTATTGCTTACTATCACTGTAACATATTACCGACTTCATGTTTCAGAACGGTTTTTACGCGACAAAACTACTGGAGGCAGTCTGGGCCGTTGTTAGGACTGATGAACAACGGTGGACGATCTACCCACTAGACTGTGCAGTTTCACTTTGTCCTCATGGTCTTTCACTCTCCCCGAAAAATCCAGGTACCAGTCTGAGAATATGAACGAATAATACTGTGTGAAATTCTCTCACCTGGAGGCCTCGGCTTCAGCGCAATACTTGGACAATATATAATACTCATTTTCGATAGCAGAATCTCCGGACTACTTTGAGAAGGTAGTGAGACTGCAGTCTTGGCATCGTTGAAGGTGTTACAAAGTGATGTTGTCAAGCTTTGTTACCGATGCTGACAAACAGAAAAAATTCGATAAAAGCTAATGACATATTGACCAAGGGTAAACACTTCCCAGAAAGAACGGTATCGGGGGACAGACGGGACCAGATTGGCGTTAGAAGAATGATGCAGGCTGAGCCTCTTGTATTTCGTATCTTTTAAAGCACAAAGAAGAGATATGTAGTAATGTTTTGAAAGTTTTCAGGGCTGTAGTTGGTTGAATCTTCACATTCACGAACGACAACGATGGTTAAGGTTTGCAACCGTCGGTAGTTGTATTTGTACTGAACTCACCCCCATGTACAGAACATAGTCTCCATATCCAAAACAACAGAGCACCTTTGGGACGTTTTGGGTAGACAAATTCGAGTCTTCCAACCATTATCAAACACTGACTTACATACAGATTTTTCTCAGGAATGAGTTCAACTGTGGAACTACTTCTTTTAGTACCTCAGTGGCGTATGTATGTGGTAGACCCATCTACGTATAACCTCCTCAACTACTATTTCGTTATTGTGGGATACTTCTTCCCATTTTTCTTAGGACTGACTGTAGAGGTTTAGGAAACTGTTGTGTACTAATTTTCTCATGGGTGAAATTAATCCTGCCCTCCATCCTTTCCTGTACCTTCTTCAGCGTCATGCTGAGATTTTCGTTTACTGCTATATTTTGCAAAAAAACGGTTCAAATGGCTCTGAGCACTTTGCGACTTAACTTCTGAGGACATCAGTCGCCTAGAACTTAGAACTAATTAAACCTAACTAACATAAGGACATCACACACACCCATGCCCGAGGCAGGATTCGAACCTGCGACCGTAGCGGTCGCTCGGTTCCAGACTGCAGCGCCTAGAACCGCACGGCCACCCCGGCCGGCCTGTATTCTGAGCAGCAGTCCATTTTGTCAGTGACTCTTGCTGTCGACCAGTTTGTATTGATTGAAATTGTTGTTGGGTATCCTCTGTATATTGTTACCACATCACCTAGTTTCGCTCATGAATTTAAAATTATAGTCGAAAGGCATACTGTGAATATGTAAGGCCAATGTGCTGCAGTGTTTCAGGCAGTAGACTCATATTCAGGTCGACAGGGGTTCCAATCCTCGTTCAGCCATCCAGAAATTCATTTTCCACCGTTTCCCAAAATCAGTTGAGACGAATGTAGAGATTCTGTGCTATATTATGTGAAAGGGTTACATGTGTTCCTTCAATATACGTCGGAAAGAGCAGACACACAACACATTCATGTGCCTGATACTGCACGATGGGCTATGAACCCACAACCATCAGTGCAGAGGCATGTTTACGTTCGACCTCCATCGGGAATCTAAAATTAGAGAGCAAGGTGACATGGAGAGAGGCTGGGGATAAGAGGTGGCGCTAGGTGGGAATGTGGGTCGGCTGAGAGGCGAGGTAGTCAGCGCATTTGGAATTCACAGTGCGTCCAGGTTGCGCGGTAGTTAACACAACTACGTAGTAAGCAGGAGATCCTTGGTTCGAGTCCCAATCTGGAACATATTTTCACAAGAGGCTGCTTGTCACCTCCCTCTTCCTGGTCGGCCTACTGGATTGCGATATAACTGACGTTATCGCATATGCCTATTGAAATTTTACAGTGATTAAGGCCATAGTTACCGAAGTAAAATAACGTCGGTTAGTTCGAAGAGAGTGTACAACTGACTCTTCTAAAGGAAGAATCTATTCTAAACTTAAGCTCAATACCGATGATAATTTTGAAATAGGTGGGGTACAGTGAAATCGCTCACAAACCACACAGGGATGACAATGGGTACCATGTAATATTTACTGCAAAAATTACTGATAACACAAGAGAACACTGATTAACTATAATGGGGATAATTAAACGGCCGCCAGCCTGCTAGGGCAATGAATCTCCAGAATCATGAGAAAGGTAATGGAAAAGCGATTTAAGCAAATAATCACTGGCGTGGCAACGGAGGGTTGTCAGATTCTTCCACAGCATAACAGTTCACGAGAAAATAAATGAATCAGAAAGCACAGAGGTTGCAGTTATTTATTCTGAAATACTAAATTTTGAAAGTAAAATTAATTGAAGTTACTGGTTAAATAAATGACTGGCTTAACTTAAACTCTGTTACGTAGAAAACGACTTTCAGTAACCTCATTGTAACGCTATACAAAATTTAGAAAAAGGCAAGCAATTTACTTTTGATTATAGAAAGATTGAAAAATGGTTCAAATGGCTCTGAGCACTATGGGACTTAACATCTGTGGTCATCAGTCCCCTAGAACTTAGAACTACTTAAACCTAACTAACCTAAGGACATCACACACACCCATGCCCGAGGCAGGATTCGAACCTGCGACCGTAGCAGTCCCGCGGTTCCGGACTGCAGCGCCAGAACCGCTAGACCACCGCGGCCGGCAGAAAGATTGAACTAAATTTCCTTTAAGCATATGAGCAACTGATTTTACTTCTAAAATAACGACAATGAAATACATAACTAGCCAGCAGAGGTCCACTCGCTAAGCTAAATACAGAATAACTGAAATTACGCATTCTCAATTTGTGCTGAATCTTTACTTATTAGTTTTGCCAGCGAAATGTTACCTCATTTAAGTAGCCTCTGTCATGCAACACAAGAATGAACAGTTACTGAGGAAGAAAATTGAGACTTAAACTGGTCGTTAGCAAACACACAAAACTAGCAGTAAATAGTTAATCAATTTGCGACACTCGGTGATTGCACGGAAAGGAAAGGGACCCTTCTTGGCAATACTGTCTCAGGACAGTGACAACTCAGGTGTTCAAAATGTTCAAATGTGTGTGAATTCCTAAGGGACCAAACTGCTGAGGTCATCGGTCCCTAGACTTACACACTACTTAAACTAACTCATGCTATGAACAACACACACACACACACCCATGCCCGAGGGAGGACTCGAACCTCCGGCGGGAGGGGCCGCGCAATCAGTGACACGGTGCCTATAACTGTTCGGCCACACAGCGTGGCAAACACTGGTGTCGTACAAGTTTTAACTATTGCAAATTATTATTCACGTTATCCATACTTTGTGAAAGAAATGTTGCTGGGTAATGCCGACGTACGTTTATAATTTTTCACTCAACTGTCTTATGATGCTGTAGCGGTGCGGATGACGAAGAAAGTAGCCGACGACAATGCTGGGCTGTCGTTGTTGCTGCTGCTTCTGTTCGAGAAGAACCCCGAGTCATCTCCAGAGAGACAGATAAGTATGGGAGAAGCACTAAGCGGAATTGCAGCTTCCTCCGCATGTCCGCTCCTACCGTGCGCTCCATATTCGCGGGTTACCGAATCAGGCACGTCTACACACGTCTGCGGGAGAGCCCAACAAACGCTTCTGCACTCTTTCATAACTCAAGCTGCTCCGATTCCTCCCTGCTCGCAACGCGACAGACTCTCCATACGCTAAGATAAACGACAACACAGCTACTACCGTTTCGTCGTTGCTATTGATACATTAAATAAAGTTCCCTTGGCTATTACCCAGCAATTTACAATATTTTCGTTGTAATTACAATAAATTATGTACGGTTAGAAATAAGTACACAGTTACGTCGATTACGTTTTAAACATAATTTCTGTTATAAAGCTTACAGATCAGATATATAGTGCAAGCTATCAACAGATATTAAAAGCGAAAATTTCGAATGGTGCAGAAGCTCTTTTATCTGCATTCTCGTTGTTACATACTGATTCCACAGAAAGTCATCAGTACTATCCCTTCCCTTTCCTTTCTTCCCCCTCTACCTTCCATTTATGTAATAGAATGCAGAATAGAACGCGGACATGATTTCTTTACAAAGGACACAGCTGATATTCTTCCTTACCCTTCCGATCTCCGAGCCACTGCTCTACCGCAAACAGGCCTAAACTTCAACAAGTCGTTACATCTTGGTCAACTATCCTGTTTCTCAATGATTAAAGTAAAATTTCATCGCTTATACCGAAAATAGTTAGACACAATTAATTTTTCGTACTCAGCAAGCGGACGAACTTGTGAAACTAATGTGACGGAGGTTTTGGCTGTCGAAGGACACTTTCCTACGTGTACAGTAAATTTGTTTATTAAACTTAGTATTTATATGATAATAATACTGGGTGTTCCATTTATCTGATGATCACCTGTGCGGCGTTGTAGATGCCGAGCAGCGAGCTCTCCGTTGCCCGGCTATCAGATGCCGTGGCGCACATCTACTGCTGCGGTACGACATGATTACATTAAAAATACAAGCAAATAAATTTTGTACTCACCCATGTCATGCTGGTACTGCCTGCCATTATTTTCCACGTATTTCTGACATCCACTCGTGAAATTATTAATCACACGCTGTAATCCTCTCTCAGATATTGAATTAATTGAGATATTGATTAATTTATATTAGCCTGTCATTAAAAAATATTGGGGCTATTACTCTGTCACCAGTACCTGCACACCGCACCCTTATTTTCTGCCGGCCGAAGTGACCGCGCGGTTCTGGCGCTGCAGTCTGGAACCGCGAGACCGCTACGGTCGCAGGTTCGAATCTTGCTTCGGGCATGGATGTGTGTGATGTCCTTAGATTAGTTAGGTTTAACTAGTTCTAAGTTCTAGGGGACTAATGACCTCAGCAGTTGAGTCCCATAGTGCTCATAGCCATTTGAACCATTTGAACCTTATTTTCTGGTCATGAAGGGGTTCCTCGTGTAGCACAACATGTCTGTTTGCGCTCCAGTGTTGACGTTAATTTTGTGAGGGCTTAACATTTTTGCACTTTTTTTATTATCATTGACTTTTACTACTGTGGGAAGCTAACATTTGGCACTGTTTGCAATTCTTATTCTATTCTTTTCATGTAAAAATAATTACAGGGAGGTAACACATGGCTCTATTCCCATTTAACATTTGAATATTTTATTTTTGCGGGGAGGTTACAATGTCTCTCCAGAATTCACCGTCTTTCTACTATTAAATCATATGTGGTCGTCGTTACAGTCCCCCTCTATCGATTACTCCATCTGTATAAATAAACTTCATATGTTTTTATGCGAGCTCTCTCAACCTCAAGCGCACATCTATCAGTCATTCTTTGCAACCAGATGGTACTATGATTTTATTTGTCCTCTATTCCTTGTTACAAACTTATAACTGTCTAAGAAAGTATCCAGTGCATCTCCATGTCCTTTGACCTAGTGCTTATGTCACAAAACAATTTGGCTTTTGATGTGTAATGTAACAGTTGCTGTGCAAATTACCTCTGTGCTAACCTGAAGTGACTGTGTTGTGTATGCACAGGTGCTAGGTAACTATAAAGATAACGAATACAATCTGAAAACATCCGTTCTCCTCAGAGTCTCCACAGAAGCATATCATATACCATACATAAGCGAGACTTTTCAGAAAATGTAACCTGCTGCCGTCCCCGTGTGCAGCATTGTCATTGGGGGCACCGCTGTCAGTGCATCTTTCTCCACTGCTGCATCAAGCAGGCCTGAAAATGGTCACCGTGCTGTCAGTCCGCGGTGCTCCAGACGTCATCACACCGCACATGTATTTAACTTGTTCTACAGAAGCACATTTTCTGACTGACCCCTTTACATGACGTGGTTGTACAGTGCTGCATAGCACAGCGAACAGTTTCCTTCTCCTCTCAGGCTCTAGTTATGTGGAGCTGTTGACATCCTGTCTGGAATTGAGTGTGGCCCTCCTGAACCCAATCATTCCATATTCACATGACAATGGACAGTGCTAGCAACAAATTTCAAGCCGGCCGTTGTAGCAGAGCGGTTCTAGGCGCTTCAGTCTGGAACTGCGCGACCGCTACGGTCGCAGGTTCGAACCCTGCCTCGGCCATAGATGTGTCTGATGTCCTTAGGTTAATTCGGTTTAAGTAGTTCTAAGTTCTAGGGCGCTGATGACCTCAGATGTTAAGTCCCATGGTGCTCAGAGCCATTTACAGCCATTTTGGAGGTAAATTTTAGTATAAATATCAATAGGCCATGATCCTGCAATCTTACCAGTGTTGAATCTGGCATAAAAAAGTGTCCAGTAAACTTGTGCTCTAAAATACATTCCTCAAGAGCTATGAGAATTTGTTCATCTTTGCTACTTTGAAACACAACTCTTCTACTGATAAAGTGATCGTAACTTTTAAGGTATACGTTTTAGAGCACATGTTAAGTAGACATTTTTTTCTTCTTTTGGTCCATACTTCCAGTTCTCAAAATTTGGAAAGCAAAGAACTTGTAGTAGATGAGATTTGTTTCACAGTATCGAAAAATTACTCGTAGCTCTTAAAGCACGCATTTTCGACCCTTTGTTTACCGAGACTCTTTTCTTTCTAGTATCTTGTACTTTCAACTGTATGCGTTTACGCCATAAGCTATGATATACCCTGTATATATCCTTTTAATTTATCATGCAAAATCGTAACATTCGTCCCACACTTTTATGAACAAGTCTCGAGTCACTGCTTTCACTGCTGTCGGTGTGCGGCATCGCACCTCACACAAAATTATCGAGAAGAGAGGCACATTGATGGAATCTTCCGGAGAATCTTATGAAAAAAGAACCTCGTGCCGCTAGATAAGGTGGACTTGAGCTGAGCTCCTACTGGAAGCGTACTCGCCCGACTAGCCGGACGGCCGTATGCGGCCGGACACTACAGGCTAATCTCAAGGCATGTAGCGTACTCACACGTGTCCACTGTACACGACCAAATCGGCCGCATGCGACAGAACACCGCCGGCTGGCGCCCGGGTGCCAGTGAAATGGGATTAGTCGGATGTAGTCGGACGTACACACTGCAAGCGACCGCCTGTTGTTGTCTTTGTCACGGTTTTGTTTCTTACTTAATTATTGAGGTTATATGTTTTGTGAATG
The DNA here is from genome assembly GCF_023864345.2 of Schistocerca serialis cubense. Lineage (NCBI taxonomy): Eukaryota > Metazoa > Arthropoda > Insecta > Orthoptera > Acrididae > Schistocerca > Schistocerca serialis. Next base: position 346,373,184 of record NC_064638.1, on the reverse strand, counting down.
AGAACACGCCATTGTGCAATGTGCAAAATGCGACGTACGACTGTAGCTTGTTAAAGAGGAAACTGTTGGTCAAATTTGCAGACGACATGAAAAGAAGGTAAGTGAAAAAGCTAATTTTAACTTAACAGAAAACATAATATTGTTCTGTCAGATTTATTGAATACGTGACACATTTTTACTGGTATCTACAGTCTACACAAACGTACAGTGCCACTCAATGACAGCTTTAAACAATTCTCGTAATTGTTGTAATTGTACTTAAAAACAAAATTAAAAACAGCACCTTCTGCCATACATCCACTCTATAAAATGATGTTTCTATAAAGAACTCAAACCGCTTTTATTCGAGCACTTCTCTGAGCATGAGGACGTCATAATTGTGTCTCAGATGGTGTACCCGTGCTGACACCATTTCTCTTGTCAACAGAAACGTATCGTTTTGTCGACTGTGTTTGCTGTCAAGTAAGTACAATTAGTGGTTCTTTCCTGTCCCTGTCAATTACGGTGTTGTATAATAAGCAAATATGCTCATAATTTCAGACCATGGACTCCTTATTCCCACATGGTTGCCAACTATGCACCCCACACAATTATCCCGAAAAATTTTCTCTAGTGACTTGACATCGTCTTCTTTGAGAAAAGATATGTAAAAAGCGTGCAGACCATCCAAAATTGCCTAGCATGTTCCCTTCCCTATTCTATCAACAGTAACATCTGATATTCTAAGCAGATATCCCCAATCGGTTGCCATATACCTTAAGCAAACAATGGCATACAATGTGTAACCGTTTCCCGGATTAGTCATCTTATGATGATCCTGCTGATAGTATCACGTAAAGGTGACGACCAAGTGCTCCGTGGAATTACTGCGTTGTTTCAGCGACACAATCCGTCGCAGAACCAAAAATCTCAACAATAATGGTATGACTTTTGATGTAATACACTGTTACCAGTTGCTAATATTATTCTTGGCAGGGTCACGTTTAGTATTTCTACTCCAGGCAGCCTTAGAAGTGGAAATACATTTTGATAAGTGAAGAACAGCAATAGCTGTTATAATATCCTTTACTGAAACGACCAGTTTCGCAGCTTATAGATGCATCCTCAACTGTACATAATCAATTTAAAAAAAATCCAGAATAAGGTTAAACGGATGGAGAATGTTGGGTCGTCCTTTTAACCCTGATCTGGATTTTATATGATTTGATTATGTATACCTGAGGATGCAGCTATAGGCTGCGAAACCCGTCCTTTCAATAAATGGAAATGGAAATGTCGTGTGGCTAGGGCCTCCCGTCGGGTAGACCGTTCGCCTGGTGCAGGTCTTTCGATTTGACGCCACTTCGGCGACCTGCGCGTCGATGAGGATGAAATGATGATGATTAGGACAACACAACACCCAGTCCCTGAGCGGAGAAAATTTCCGACCCAGCCGGGAATCGAACCCGGGCCCTTAAGATTGACAGTCTGTCGCGCTGACCACTGAGCTACCGGGGCGGACTGTCCTTTCAATAAAGGATCTTATGCAGCTGCTGTGCTTCTTCATTTATCAAGAGATATTATTTGTATTGTTTTAGGTTTCTTGTTTTTGATTTTCTTTTATTTCAGTTGATGTGGTAAGAAGAAATGGCATATTTTAAGGGAGGTTTTTCGAAGAGAATACAACCAGTTCATACAAAGAACAAATGGGGACGAGGCACTGGGCAGTTCTTCAGTTTCCTCACGTCCGACTGGCAATTGGTCTTGAGGTGGATGTTATTCAGACGCAGCGCACGGAATTCATCGGTCAGCTGTGGTCGTATGACCTTATGGACGACCTGGCACTCGGACAAATACGTTCTCAGAGGACCGTTAGCCTTAGAGGCCAATGACGCAACGCGAGGTATATACTCCCCTTACTACTGATCCATGTTGAGGCAGTTGCCAATTGGTTGATGGACCGTCCTGGAAAAGAAATGGAATTTTCAGAAATTTTTCACAGTACTGGTGAAGACCTCTGATATACAACATATCCAGTAAGCGAAGAAGCTAGCAGCACAACGGAAGCCCCTACCAACTAAATGTACACTCGTACTGCCAAGATAAACTTTTCGTTTCAATCTGTAGGTTAAGAATCACTCAGAGCTTCAATCTCCAAACGTGTAAGATATTTAAAGTCTTGTTAAAAAGGCTGAACCTTTTCGAAACGTCCTGTACTAGTTACGGAACTCCTTAAGTTGCACTACACTAGGAAAACATGGACGGAATGTAAGAGGTTAATGAACCGTCGATGTCGATTTCATTAGCGACAGAGGAAGGGAAAGGATGTCGAAACATTTCGACCGTATCCTTTCCAAAGGAACAGTTCCGATATTTGCCTTAATTGATTTATTCTAATTTCTGGAAAATCTAAATTAAGACTGCCAGACGGGAACAGCGGCCTCCAGTGTGGTCATTTTACTTCTAGTTGGACTGCTGACAGAGAGCTATCAGAAGAATCCAGAACCGAGTTAAGTCTGTTGCGTAGTGGCCCGTCTATACTTCTCTACAGTACACTATAATCGATATGCAACGTGAATAATTGATTGCTTAATTGTGGTTGCCTTTGGTGGTTGTGGCAGCCGTGGTGGGGACTGTATATTGCGAGTCAAGATAGTGGCGGTACATCCTTAACACGGAAACAAGTTTAAATGCCCGTTCTAGAACTTCCCGTACCGTCGCTCGGTGGCTCACTCGCGGCTGCTGTCTGGTTGCACACGTCCCCATCGAGAGAGAAATTATGCGCCGCACTGGTGCACAGATTTACAAGAAAACTTTGTTGACGTAACTGCACTGTTCCACTCATAAAATAATCGTAAATAACGGTCACCGACAACGCTCTGATCCACAACACGGGGATAAAATTGACATAGGGTAAAAAAAAAGGTCATGTAGTATGATTGGTGGGGAGACCCCGATGGGTAGGAATTGGAAAAATGTTTTCAGTACTCCATAGACACTTCTCCGTCGTAAATTCTGGGCATTACTTATTTATTGTCTAAGTGTAGGTGACTGCAATCGGTGTGAGTTCAGTGCGATGTTACGTATGTGTTGGATGACGTTGAGAAAAAGGAGAGGGTGAAATCCACTACCGGCACATAGCATGCTCCTCTCTAACAGCACGATGAGGTTCGCTGAGTTTAAATGTTCCCACGGATCAACACCAACAGTATCACATGCCCCCACTTTACGAGAGCACGGGGACGATGTGCAATCCTATCCAAGACACTGATGCAAAGAGTAGTGATGAGGTACTTACGCCATCATTCCGCTGTCCTCCATGACGTAAAGGCAAAGGGTAAAATGGGGAACGACGTGAGGCGTACCCGAATGGCCACCCATACAAGTACTGTCCAAGCCTGTTGGAGCTTAACTTCGGCGATCCGACGAGAATCGTTGTAACCACCGTGGAACAATCATTGGTGCGACGGAATAGAGAAAACGCCACTAATAAATTCCCTATAGCAGTATAGTTACATTCCGAAAGAGATACGACCAATACTCCGTCCACAAAAAGCTACTGCCCACTCCCGTTGAGGACCTCTACAAAGATAAAGCAGGATAACAGTTTAAAGTCAATCCGCAAAAGTCATACAAAAATGTCAGACTTCTAATTTCTACGGAAGCAATTACGTCGATCCAAGATGCTTTTAAGCAGCACTGCCACTAGCTAGTGGTTCAAATGGCTCTGAGCACTATGGGACTCAACTGCTGAGGTCATTAGTCCCCTAGAACTTAGAACTAGTTAAACCTAACTAACCTAAGGACATCACAAACATCCATGCCCGAGGCAGGATTCGAACCTGCGACCGTAGCGGTCTCGCGGTTCCAGACTGCAGCGCCTTTAACCGCACGGCCACTTCGGCCGGCCACTAGCTAGTGGATCAGCCCTCTGCCAAGAGGTCTCTTCCCATGAAGTGCGTCCCCGTTCACAAAACCGCGACGCTCCTCTACAAAACTGGAAAATAACTAAAAGGAATCACACTCTCGTGAAAGAGAAAGAGTTTGGATTCTTGTTGTATTTCCGTATTTGAAAATCTACCTGTGTGATCACAAAGGTCACTTACACCCGATATCTGAACAGATAACCACTATGAAACACAAACCCTAAAACAGCACAAGAACTTAGAAATTGGAAATTGTGGTAAGTTTCTGTGGGACCAAACTGCTCAGGTCATCGGTCCATAGACTAACACACTATTTAATCTCCCTTAAACTAACTTACGCTAAGGACAATACACACACCCATTCCCGAGGGAGGACTCGAACCTCCGTCGGGGCACAAGAACTGGCCTCCCGCATCCCATGACGCGTGCCCGCCGCCTCCCTGTATCTCACAAGCTCCAAGCGAAATTATTTTTAACGTTTAGTCCTTTCAGCTAGTTAGCTTCAGGAAGAATAGGCTACATGCATTTCCACTGGTCGTTTGTTGCTCGTGCTGTTAAGGACTTTTCAGCAAAGAGCACCTTCCTGCAGGGCTATTCCAAAGTTTATTTCCACCAATTGCTGGACGGAGTTTGCCGTCGAAGATAATTCATCAGCCGTTAAGCAAGGTAAATTGGGCCCATTTAGAAAGGTGAGCAAAAGACTCTGTCCTCAGTATACCGTAAACGGACCATGCAAAAAGAATAAAACAGATCATGCAAGAAGAACAAAAACACAGGCACAGACAAGACACGGTACGTTACCGAGCGAAGAGATCAGCTATTATACGATTTCGCAGGAGAAGTATCCCGTATGTCACACAAGTACGGTCTTACAGCGGTAAAATGTGTGAATATGTATTTTCCTCATCGTACGTTATGCAGGCATTCAACATCCCTGTCACATGAAACCGATTTATTCTATTCACCTTGGGGACTGGAGAGCGCTCTCTCGGTTTCTAGTCCAACAGCTTTTAAGTATACTGCTGTAGCGGGAAATAACAGCGTTAATACTTCGATAACTTCCTCTTCTTCGGCGTTTTACCTAGCCGTTTTCGACTTCAAAATGCCTCATTTTTTCCAGTTATTTTGTCTCTACATTACAGTCTTCCATTGCATTCTGTTTGAATTTTTCCCGTTTTACTGATGGATTTCCTCTCCTTCTTCTTTCGGACGGCTGCAGTATTAGAATCTTCCTTGACCACCTGTGGTTGGGCATTCTCCGTACGTACCCATGCCTGAACCGTGAATTTACTTTCACAACTTGTTCTTAGGAATTTACTTTGTTTACTAGCGATTCATCAAGAACATTAACACATTTAATCACACTATGTGAGCGTGTAAGAAGTTTCCAGGGAGTAACTGATGAAATCAAAATGAAATTGCTTTTAAAAAATGGGAATTTTATTCCTGAAACATTTTTTTAAGAAACAGATTTAAAATTATAAGCAGAATGCACCCTCTAAATATCAAATTACAATTAATTCAGAGGCAGAAATAAACAAATTTTTGAGTGTATGAGCTTTCGGGCTGAGAACCAGGCCGCTCCCTTTTGACACGGACGTAGTCACGACCGCTCACAACAACCTCTGAAAGACTACACAGGTGCAAATCTGCAACACACCTTAAAGTACAAGTTTTAACAATTCACAGTACACAAACTATGCATCCCGTAGGAGGGATGGAAATGGCGCTGCAGTCCGGAACCGCGGGACTGCTACGGTCGCAGGTTCGAATCCTGCCTCGGGCATGGGTGTGTGTGTGATGTCCTTAGGTTAGTTAGGTTTAGGTATTTCTAAGTTCTAGGGGACTTATGACCTAAGATGTTGAGTCTCATAGTGCTCAGAGCCATTTGAACCATTTTTTGGATGGAAATGGTACAAAACAGTAAAATTAAAAGATTCACTTGCCACCGAAGGTGCATCTTTATTTTAACTTCTAAGAAAAGTCTTACTGTGGATGGGTGGCAACTTTATATACTAAGATGACCATTTCAATAAAAGCCCATGACATGCAATTTTACATAAAATTATACGAGGTTGGCCAAACATGCTCTACAATACACGTATTCCGCCTCTCAAGATGAAAGGCAGGACAAAAACATATTTCAGGAAATAGGCCGTTACACTTCAAGCAATAAATTCGTTAACACACCGAATCCGACAAACATGACAGAGGCAGCTAATAACGTACGGCAGATTGATAAGGAGATTTATCGAACAACCCGAACCGCAGGTTGCTCTAACCCGACCCTACTCCACAAGGGAAAAACTGACCACCCAATTCATAAATAACCACCTTCCCGCGGGTGGGCAAACGGAGAACGATGGTGGGATGACCAAAAAACAAAGCGGCTGGTGACCTCACCAAGAAAACAAGCAGAATTTAACAAGTCAATCAAACAACATATCACCAATCACTTAACTTCTAATAAACTGCGATTTCTGGCGAAGACCTGGCGCAGCACCCCCAAAACGCTCTCCCGAACCGCCCGCTGCCAGCCGCTTCAAAGGACGCAGGAAGGCACGCCGATCTCCCGTCTCACGGTGTCGCAGCTCGCACCGACCAGGCAGATGTCGTGGGTTGACTCCTGTTGCCCTCGTGTCGGCCGCGAAGCCACTACCCCTCGCTATACGGCGCGGCCCACTGGACTCACGTGGCGACCTCACATGCGCCGACGCTCAAGGCGGACAAGTCATCTTGTGTTCCACTGCGCGACCGACCAACCGATCGATCCAACCGCCAATGACCGTTGCCTGAGCAACTCGAGCAGACTGGTGGCCTAACGCGCAGACTCAGATGCAGGAACTAAGCCCCCGACCGGGTGACCACTCGTTGAGTTCTCTCACTGCGCCACAAATTCGGACGAGAGACAGACTAGCAAGCTGGGGACGAGAGACTGACCCCAGACTGACTTCAGACCCACCCGGACTGATCAACTGGCGAGCTTATCGCGCCCCTTAAATGTATATGAACAGGCAACCTTTCCCCTTTCCCACCAGAGGGAGACACCAAATCTGCGACCGCTACAGCGGCGCCACCGCCAGAAACAGGGGCGACTGCTTCACATAACGCACTGCGGCGCGCACTTCAAAACAGCAATTTTTACCACGGCTCAATGCCACTGACGCGCTATACTCTCTAGGACCACGGGTAGCCTCTTTGTGGACTGCATTTTCCTCTTCTCCTCCCGGAACCTCTTCATTCTTTCTCTTCTTCTCTCCCGCTCTTCTTCCGAGATCTTCAGTGTCCTTTTCTTCTGTCGGCTCCACTGGTGACACTGTAATCTTTTCCTGTGTTCTTTTTGTCGTTGATCTCCGGCATATCGGTCGTTGTATATTTGTTCCTCCAAAATTCCTTTCCCTCGACCTTGATCCCCAATTTCAACCAGTCCTTCCGTAGTTCAACAACCTCCTGCCTTTCCCCTTGTACTCCCTGTTGTTTCCCACACTCTCTTCGTCATTCTGTCCATTCTCATCCTAACAACATGTCCAGCAAATCTTGCCCTTTATAGTCTGATTTCCCTGGATATTGTTCTCATGTTCCGGTGAAATTCCTACATACGTCTTCGCATCCACCTCTCTCCTCCTCTTTTGGGACCCAGTATTTTCTCAGTATTTTTCTCTCTTCTTTCTCTAGTTGTTCTGCCCCATTTCTTCCTAGCGTTATCGTCTCAGCAGTATATAATACGGCATTCCTCACCGTTGCCTTGTAGTGGCTTTTCTTTGCTTCTGTGGATGTTATCTTTTTATAGTATAACTCTCTCGTCATACAGAAGGCAGACCTCATCTTCTTTGTCGTCTCTGTTATTCCCTCCTTGCTCCTGTTCCTTCCTGTTATAAATTCTCCCAGGTATTTAAATTTGTCCACCATTTGCACAGTGCCTTCCGGTGTTTCCCAGTCTGTAGTGGTATTTAATGTCTTTGTCTTGTTATGGGCGATCCTCAGTCCCATCTTTCTGGCTACCTTACTTAAGTTATCGTGCTGTGTCTTTGCGTCTTCTTCCGTCTCACTTACTATTGCTATGTCTTCTGCAAAGGCTAGGCAGTCCACTTGAGCCCTGTTGTCCTTATTGTTCCCCACATGGGTCTTTGGTATTCCCATTTCTTCGTTTATTGCTCTCCACTGCCTGATCACTTCGTCCAGTGCTATACCGAACAACAATGGTAACAATCGATCTCCCTGTTTAAAAGCAGTCTTGATCTCAAATTCTTCTGACAGTGCTCCTCTGAATCTCACCCTTGCTTTTGTGTCTGTCAGAATTTCTTTTATGAGTTCTTGTGTAGTTCCATCAAGTCCTCTGTTCTTCCCTTCCTGAATCCCGCTTGGTAGTCGCCATCTGTACTTTCTACCTGTTCTGCTACTCTCTTGAGCAATAGTTTTGACGGCACCTTGTGTCCGACCTCTAGTAGCGATATTCCTCTGTAGTTGTTTGCATCTCTATTGTCCCCCTTCTCATGTATTGATACTACAATTATGTTGGTCATGTTGTCTATTGCTTTGTTGCCTCCCCACTTTGTCATCTCGGCTGCTATACAATCTTCTCCAGTTGCCTCATTATTCTTTAGATCGCTTATGGCATGTGCGATTTCATCCCTGGTTAGAGGACGTGGCTCTGTCTCTTCTGTGTCAGTCCCCAGTTCCAGCTCGTCCTCAGGTGGTTCACAGTTCAGCAGGTCGTCAACCTACCACAGTTCATTTGCACTGTATTAATTTTCTTCATAACCTCGCTCGTTTGAGGTCGTATCTCAGCATCATGTAGAACCATTCAATCTCTTGGAAGCCCTGAAAATCAACAAACATCTGGCCCACAGTCCTGATTTAACATATCCCTGTATTCATTGCTTTCTTTTATTTCTATGTTGTTACAATTTTTATTTTTTATTTTTTTATTGGCTCTGTGTCACTTTCCATGTTTAATTCCTTTTGAAGTTATCTCGTCAAGTAGTAAATTTATTTTATTTGGATTGTTTATGTAATGTAAACTGTTGTATAGTAGGATTTTCAAATATAGTGTTAATATATTTTCCTGTTTACTCCCTTTATATCCATCTGTTGCTCAGCTTTCTACCTTTTAAATTGCAGTACCACTCCACTGTCAAAGTCATCCATATTCCTGCGTTGAGTCATTTATTTCAATCGTATCTTTCCTATTGATTATGTAATGCATATAGTCTGTTTTACAGCTGTTAATTCTTTCTTGTAATTGGTTTATGTATACTTTCCATGTTTAATACCTCTTGAAGTAACGTTTTCAATTCTTTTTATTAGGTGCGTTTATTAATGTAAATTGTTACGTATGCATGGTATCACAGTTTAGTGTAAATGTTTTTCCTCTTCGCTCCCTTTATATTTATTAATGGTTCAAAGTCTTGTCTTATAAACTGCAGTACCACCACACTGTCACAGATGTCATTTGCTGTGCGAGTGTGCCTCTATCTAGATTTTTAACACCTGGGGACAATAATCAGTTAAAGTCTGATGATGGCCTTGTAAGCCGAAATCCGGTTAATGCAATAAATTAATCGTGTAGAACATAAACAATGTAGTGTTTTCATTTACCTTAACGTTGCTTTAGCAAGAATCGACGGAAGAATCAATTAACAAGTTGTTTACAATCGCATCTATGGATGGTCGATAGCATGAACTAAGCTGCTGGCACAATAATCACTGGCATATTATGTTCGTTGTTCTTACATGCTCTATCTTAGTACAAGTAGGGAACAGAAAGTCAAAGATCATATGGCATGCCACATGTACTATTGGAATTCACAGTACAAAGCACAAATTGCAAAAGATTATATCTGTCATGTTAGTGAGGTGTGCCAGTACATCTAAAGATTACAATAGTAGTGATGATGTGACAATTGTTTCAAAACTTTTTTGTAAGATTCATACGTAAGTGCTGCATTAGAACATGTAAAATATAATGGCTTATATGTATACTAGTATCAGTTTAACTACTTCTTTTCTACGGTGTTATAATACAACTGGAAAACAAAGTTAGATTATACGACGTCATTACAGTTATATTGACAAAATACTACGGTACAGATGTTGGAACCTGCAGGTGTTATATGCAGGCGACGGGATCTGTTTCAGATTATCTGTATGGGCCTTCGACATTATTGTACAACTTGACGCGATATAGAAGAAGATAGATTTATTTATAACTCATAATTTTTTTAAAAAAATCTTATCCTTTTAGCGGAATCGCAACTCACACTTCATATGTCATGCTTCATGTATAATTGTAAGCTTCACTGTTATGTTACAAAATTAAAAATTTGCCAGACTTTCTAACGTAATCGTACAGCCCGATGCGATCTCGGAACTGTAGCTAATATTTTTTATTTTAATTTTTTTTTTAAGCGTCCTCCCTCTGTTTCAGTTTTCACGAAATCCTGCACATACAAGAGTTGGAGCTTTAACAGTGGCAACTTTTTATTTACAGCTCGTACAAAACATATACGTGTTTCAAAGTTTTACTGACGCTTAGAGCAGTCACCAACAATGTGTATAACTCGTTGCCAGCGGTGTGGAAGTTGTAGGATACTCTTAGCAGCGCCAGTTGTGTTGACAGATCGAGCAGCGCGGCCTGTTGCACGACGAATTTGTATCAGTTCTGAAGAGAATGCCGTGAAGTGTTTCCTTCAGTTTGGAAATCGAGTAGAATTCAAGAGGGTTTAGGCCAGGGGAGTGCAGTAGGTGATATACCACCTAGCAGCCCCATCAGTCAAACATATCAGTAACAGCTTGCAACGTACGTGATTGAGCGTTGTCCTGCAAAGCGATGGTCAGGTCCTGCCGAAATTGTCATCACTTCTGTCTCTATGCTGATCATTTTTGGAACACCACCTACGACCAGCTTACGCACGTACATTCTGGCTTGTGGAGTTTTCTTCCCTAACCCCATTCGCTATACTGCTTTTTAAGCTTTCGCAGCATGTATTCCACATCATCTTCTTTTTGAGAGAATAATACACGGTAATCCACAATAAAAGAGAGCGAGGAGTATAGTCACCAGTCTTTACTCTAGTGTCTGGGGATCTTTTATTCCAGCCGTGGGTACAGAACGATTAACTCCAAAATAGAGTTCGAAGAGGAAAAACTGCACTACCAATACCATAGCAAGATGTTAGATACTTTTTGCAATCTACGAGATTCCAGACATGTCAGTAATATCATTACAGTGAAAACTAGCGTTACAGCAGAAGTAAGGTTGACAAAAACCACTGGAGTTTATGTCCCGTCGACGACTAGGTCATTAATGGGAGTTGAATTGAGGACCCTTTCTGGGATATCACCGTTTCTTGCCTTTCGTATTTTTAAATCCGTTTGTTCAGAATGTTATATAGTTGAAATTATGCTCTAGGGTGACGTTTTGCGTTCAGGAACTCGGAAAATATTTTAATAAAGCTATCCCTACTTCGATATCGGTTTCTAGAGGAAATACTTTGTAACTTACTTGTCAGACTTGAAGTCAAACTCATTTTATAACACTGGTGAAGGAGTTGTATAACAGACAATACCGTCGGCTTCCACTCCCCTTGTGAAAGACTGTCGATGAGTAAAGCTCATTACGGACCTCTCGAGGCGACAGAGCAAAATACGGCGCAATATTAAACTTGGCGCGGAGAAAAAATTCTGCGAAAAACTTATAAAACGCGCCGCCTGTGCGCTGTGCTCCAGCTTGCCTGGCCTCTGTCCAACAAAGGCCACTCTAACGGACGGAAGAAATGAGGTCTGATATTAGCGGCCGCAGTGTAATTTAGCCCGTTCGCCGTAGGTAGTATTTACTTGCGCGTGTTGCGTAATAAGGAGTATGGTTTAATTAAAAGCTGTGACGGCAGGCGCGTTGTAGCGGCTTGCCCCACTGCCATACTCCTTCCTCACCCCTCTCTCCAGCGTGTAAACAGCCTACTTTTATTTTCTTCTTTATTTTTCACTCTTTACTCTCATCTCGAGGGAATGCCAATTGTGGAGCACTGTCTTTACATTTTCCATCTCTTCCTATGTCTCTCTCTCTGTCGGACTCTCTCTGTCGCTCTCTCACTGTGTGAGTGCATGTGGTTTAATTTTGGGGGTGGGGGAGGAAGAGCACAATGAGGAACAACGAGGGAGACAAAGCGGTATGAAAGAGACGGGGAAGGAAAGACAGTGTAGAAGAGAATTCAGTAGATCGATAGGAGGGTTGCATGTGGAAGATTCGTAAAGGAGGAAGAAAAGTGGAAACAGGGAAGGAAACTGAGAGGGGCGGCCGGGGTGGCCGAGCGGTTCTAGGCGCTTCAGTCTGGAACCGCGCGATCTCTACGGTCGCAGGTTCGAATTCTGCCTCTGGCATGGATGTGTGTGATGTCCTTAGGTTAGTTGGGTTTAAGTAGTTCTAAGTTCTAGGGGACTGATGATCTCAGAAGTTAAGTCCCATAGTGCTCAGAGCCATTTGAAACTGAGAGGGAAAGTGGTTGAGAACAGTTTTATCATCACAGTCTTGTTCTGTCTTGTTTGTAACACATTCTAAAAGTCAGACCAAGAGATACTGAATTGGGATGTCATGAACAGCAGTGTACGAAAGTTTTGTCAACAAGTCTTTTGCATAGCTGCTAGATTAACTGGCTAATGCAGTGATATACTGAAACTACTATATCTGATAACTTGTTGAAACTTATTTGAATATCATCAGTTTATAAACTTATTTTCCTTGCAAAACGTGAACTGTCTTTTGTTTTCGATACATAAACTTCATGTTTGTGACATCCTCGTTAAATAACCGAAGGGTATGACGTTTGGTGAAAGTGCAGGGTATTCAGCGAAATGTCTTCTATTATCTCTATAGCGGACTTAAGGTATCTGACAGTAAATGTTTTCACTAGTAAACACTTTAACAGTGTGTGGTTCGTTAGATTGCGGAAACAAGTGCAGGTAAGTCGTACCAGCGTCAGTGTTATTAATACAGAAAGAAGACACAATGCCTTATTCTGTTGAAGAAATTTTAGAACATTCTCTAACTGCTATACATTTTCGTTTAACATGTTCAGCGTGTTGTAAAAGGAATAATATGATATCTTACTTGTAAACTGCACGATGTTTTTTGCTCTAGATTCGTACCAAGATTTGTGTTAAGGACACACACACACACACACACACACACACACACACATACACACACACACACACACACTTGCTGGAACGGTTATGACTATTGAGAAGGTCGTTTCCAACGGGTTGATCGGATGCATTTCTTTGTACATGCCCGTGATCTCTATCGTTCGACAATTCAAACTGTTTCTTGAGAGAAACATGTTACTAGCAGTTATATCATGTTTAGTTAAATAAGTTACAATTTTCGCCATCGATCATCAGCCTAATCTATACGGCAGTATGGAACGTTTGTCAGAGGCAGTGGATCAATATTTCTACGTACTCTCCTCAAAATCTGTGTGTTGTAGGTTTAACTACGTCAAGGTTCTAAGCAAACAAACATTTAACTATTTTCAATTCATAAGTCTGGCTATGGAATCATTATATTTGAAAATGCCCTCTCACCAAACAGGGTACTTATTACCCTGATGTTTAATCCATTTACTCTCCAAAAGAAAGAAACCATCAATTTCAGCAACCAGTGATTTTTAAAAGTTTCTCAGCTTAACACAGGAAATCCTATTAAATAATAGCTTTCAAAATTATCAGGAAACATTTCGCTTTCAGTTCCGGAACTTCAAATGGTTCAAATGGCTCTGAGCACTATGGGACTTAACATCTGAGGTCGTCAGTCCCCTAGAACTTAGAACTACTTAAACCTAAGTAAATTAAGGACATCACACACATCCATACCCGAGGCAGGACTCTAACCTGCGATCGTAGCAGCAGCGCGGTTCCGGACTGAAGAGCCTAGAACTGCTCAGCTACAGCGGCCGGCTCTTCCGGAACTATTGTGAAGAGAGAGCAACTCTGTATAGCAGACAAAAGTAATCGTAAGGAAAAGAACTGACTTCTAAATCTCAAACTGTAAACATGAGTCTACTAGAAGCGTCGTTAGGCTTTAACTTACAAAAAGTGGCTGTTTACCATGAGACTGTCTCCAGTAGTTCACATCTACAGCTTTCCCCAGCAATGGGTCTCGGTACTACTTATACAGCTGTTTGTGTTGTAGTGTTAATGGTAGCCTACCTGTTGGATGGCAGTTTCATAGTCCAGCTGCCCCTGGTCTCCGACCGATAGTGCAAGATGACACAGCATCCGTAGAGTGTTCACTACTTGTTCCCACACGGCTAGCGCGGATGCTAAGAGGTTTCGGTGCGCTTCGTGAACAATAAGGTGAGTAGTACTAATAATAAAAATAAAATGGCCCACACTTCTGGATATTACAAAGTTCGACAACACGACGGAATAGAGGTCCACAATGAGGCTCCTTTCAAACTTTGTCTGGTGCTGACAACATCTGCGTCATTAAAGCACTTGGCATCTCTGACACAGTGGTCACTCAACATCTGATTCTGCTCACGTGCTTTATGTACCATACCAGGCGCGGTAACAACACTGAAGTGTAAGAACACTAAAATGCAATGTGGTGGCCGTTCCACCTGTCGCAGACAGTTGCAACCCTCATAATTGGCATACGGTGTGTGCTGTACGAAGCGACATCGATATCCGTTCTCTTATTTCTATGTCCCTCCTCGTAGTCAGTAAATTAATCATAGATACAAAACCGGAATAAAATCGGGTGTGGCACAGAGATATTGTGACGATAATACTTACCCTCTAGAGGCCTGAAACCGTACTTTTAAAGAAGGATTTGAAAAATTGTCAATATTTCACTTTCAAGCATCATAAATGCCAATATTTGTATATAAAAAAAGTATTATAACACCGTCGAGCAAAAGTTACCGTAGCCCATGTATCATATATCTATGAAACTAAAAGAATAAAATGTATGAAAGACGAGGGCAGTTCAATAAGTAATGCAACACATTTTTTTCTGAAACAGGGGTTGTTTTATTCAGCATTGAAATACACCAGGTTATTCCCCAATCTTTTAGCTACAAAACACTATTTTTCAACGTAATCTCCATTCAGTGCTACGGCCTTACGCCACCTTGAAATGAGGGCCTGCATGCCTGCACAGTACCATTCCACTGGTCGATGTCGGAGCCAACGTCGTACTGCATCAATAACTTCTTCATCATCTGCGTAGTGCCTCCCACGGATTGCGTCCTTCATTGGGCCAAACATATGGAAATCCGACGGTGCGAGATCGGGGCTGTAGGGTGCATGAGGAAGAACAGTCCACTGAAGTTTTGTGAGCTCCTCTCGGGTGCGAAAACTTGTGTGAGGTCTTGCGTTGTCATGAAGAAGGAGAAGTTCGTTCAGATTTTTGTGCCTACGAACACGCAGAAGTCGTTTCTTCAATTTCTGAAGAGTAGCACAATACACTTCAGAGTTGATCGTTTGACCATGGGGAAGGACATCGAACAGAATAACCCCTTCAGCGTCCCAGAAGACTGTAACCATGACTTTACCGGCTGAGGGTATGGCTTTAAACTTTTTCTTGGTAGGGGAGTGGGCGTGGCGCCACTCCATTGATTGCCGTTTTGTTTCAGGTTCGAAGTGATGAACCCATGTTTCATCGCCTGTAACAATCTTTGACAAGAAAGTGTCACCCTCAGCCACATGACGAGCAAGCAATTCCGCACAGATGGTTCTCCTTTGCTCTTTATGGTGTTCGGTTAGACAACGAGGGACCCAGCGGGAACAAACCTTTGAATATCCCAACTGGTGAACAATTGTGACAGCACTACCAACAGAGATGTCAAGTTGAGCGCTAAGTTGTTTGATGGTGATCCGTCGATCATCTCGAACGAGTGTGTTCGCACGCTCCGCCATTGCAGGAGTCACAGCTGTGCACGGCCGGCCTGCACGCGGGAGATCAGACAGTATTGCTTGACCTTGCGGCGATGATGACACACGCTTTGCCCAACGACTCACCGTGCTTTTGTCCACTGCCAGATCACCGTAGACATTCTGCAAGCGCCTATGAATATCTGAGATGCCCTGGTTTTCCGCCAAAAGAAACTCGATCACTGCCCGTTGTTTGCAACGCACATCCGTTACAGACGCCATTTTAACAGCTCCGTACAGCGCTGCCACCTGTCGGAAGTCAATAAAACAATGCGAGACGAAACGGGAATGTTTGAAAATATTCCACAAGAAGTTTCCGGTTTTTTCAACCAAAATTGGCCGAGAAATAAAATGTGTTGCATTACTTATTCAACTGCCTTCGTACTTGTTTTTTGCTGTATATTGGAATTTTGGGTAAGGAAACATTAATTAACAGATATCAGAGGTTGTATACACCCTTTATTTATTCTTTCAATGCCTATTATGAAACTAAAAAGTAAAATATATAAGAACTTCAAAATACGATCATTTCAGAGATAAAATTTTGGAAAACAGTGGTCGTTACATATTCTTATATAATACTGTACCTGATCTCGTATTTATGAAGATTACTGAATTTAGGATTTTTGCTTCCACACTCTAAGCTGTTTTATACTGTGATGAAAGTTTTGAAGCAATTCCATTTGAAGTGGAACACAAGAACACATCACATTTTGGCAACTTGTGACTGGAGCAACCTTACACTCTACGCTTTTGTCTCCCAGCGTAAATTTCTGACAAATATAATGCATTCCCAGACCATTTGCGTACTGGCGAAATGCCTTGTATAGGTTTACGCTTCTTTTCTTCATATCTTTCCTTCGTCCCGAATAATCGGATAGATAGGCCCCAGTAGCACCACCAGAAACTATGAATCCCTCAAACCTAATAACCACGTAAACATAAAATACACACACGCTGTTAAATTCTTAAATATTCGATCTATAGCCTACAAAAATAAACATTTTCTCATTTACAGCAAATAAGATGTAGCAGACAAGCTACATTTGTCTTACATCATTCACTCATATGTAGACATAACTTGTTTGATACTGTGTAAAACGTAGTCATACAGTCCGACAGTACCTAATTTGATGCAGTACCTTTAATCGTGTCCGGAAATTAGAAAATACTGCACAAACTTAGAACACTGTTATAATGATTATTCCGCAGAAGTAATACTACAAATTTTTTCAACTTACCCTTCATATACAAAAGAAATTATTCAGGAAGTGAAGGGAGACGGAAATTTAATTGTCATGGGTGACTGGAATTCGCGAGTAGGAAAAGGGAGAGAAGGAAACATAGTAGGTGAATATGAATTGGCGGTAAGAAATGAAAGAGGAAGCCGTCTGGTAGAATTTTGCACAGAGCATAACTTAATCATAGTTAACACTTGGTTCAAGAATCATAAAAAAGGTTGTATTCATGGAAGAATCCTGGAGATACTAGAAGGTATAAGATAGGTTATATAATGGTAAGACAGAGAATTAGGAACCAGGTTTTAAATTGTAAGACATTTCCAGGGGCAGATGTGGACACTGACCACAATCTATTGGCTATGAACTGTAGATTAAAACTGAACAAACTGCAAAAAGGTGGGAATTAGAGGAGATGGGACCTGGATAAACTGACTAAACCAGAGGTTGTACAGAGTTTCAGGGAGAGCATAAGAGAACAATTGACAGGATTGGGGGAAAGAAATACAGTAGAAGAAGAATGGGTAGCTCTGAGGGATGAAATAGTCAAGGCAGCAGAGGATCAAGTAAGTAAAAAGGCGAGGGCTAGTAGAAATCCTTGGGTAACAGAAGAAATATTGATTTTAATAGATGAAAGGAGAAAATACAAAAATGCACTAAATGAAGCAGGCAAAAAGGAATACAAACGTCTCAAAAATGAGATCGACGGGAAGTGCAAAATAGCTAAGCAGGAATGGCTGGAGGACAGATGTAAGGATGTAGAGCCTTATCTCTCTAGGGGTAAGATAAATACTGCCTACAGGAAAATTAAAGAGACCTTTGGAGAAAAGAGAGCCACTTGTATGAATATTAAGAGCTCAGATGGATACCCAGTTCTAAACAAAGAAGGGAAAGCAGAAAGGTGGAAGGAGTATATAGAGGGTCTATATAAGGGCGATGTACTTGAGGACAGTATTATGGAAATGGAAGAGGATGTAGATGAAGATGAAATGGGAGATACGGTGCTGCGTAACGAGTCTGACAGAGCACTGAAAGACCTGAGTCGAAACAAGGTCCCGGGAGTAGACAACATTCCATTAGAACTACTGACGGCCTTGGGAGAGCCAGTCCTGACAAAACACTACCATCTGATGAGCAAGATGTATGAGACAGGCGAAATACCCTCGGACTCCAAGAAGAATATAATAATTCCAATCCCAAAGAAAGCAGGTGTTGACAGATGTGAAAATTACCGAACTATTAGTTTAATAAGTCACAGTTGCAAAATACTAACGCAAATTCTTTACAGACAAATGGAAAAACTGGTAGAAGCTGACCTCGGGGAAGATCAGTTTGGATTCCGTAGAAATATTGGAACACGTGAGGCAATACTTACGCTACGGCTTATGTTAGAAGAAAGATTAAGGAAAGGCAAACCTACGTTTCTAGCATTTGTAGACTTAGAGAAAGCTTTTGACAATGTTGAGTGGAATGCTCGCTTTCAAATTCTAACGGTGGCAGGGGTAAAATACAGGGAGCGAATGGCTACTTACAATTTGTACAGAAACCAGATGGCAGCTATAAGAGTCGAGGGGCACGAAAGGGAAGCAGTGGTTAGGAAGACAGTGAGACAGGTTTGTAGCCTCTCCCCGATGTTATTCAATCTGTATATTGAGCAAGCAATAAAGGAAACAAAAGAAAAATTCGGAGTAAGTATTAAAATCCATGGAGAAGAAATAAAAACTTTGTGGTTCGCCGATGACATTGTAATTCTGTTGGAGACAGCGGGGGTTTTGGAAGAACAGTTGAACGGAATGGACAGTGTCTTGAAAGGAGGATATAAGATAAACATCAACAAAAGCAAAACGAGGATAGTGGAATGTAGCCGAATTAAGTCGGGTGATGATTAAATTAGGAAATGAGACACTTAAAGTAGTAAAGGAGTTTTGCTATTTGGGGAGCCAAATAACTGATGATGGTCAAAGTAGAGAGAATATAAAATGTAGACTGGCAATGGCAAAGAAAGATTTTCTGAAGAAGAGAAATTTGTTAACATTGAGTATAGATTTAAGTGTCAGGAAGTCCTTTCTGAAAGTAATTGTATGGAGAGTAGCCATGTATGGAATTGAAACATGGACGATAAATAGTTTGGACATGAAGAGAATAGAAGCTTTGGAAATGTGGTGCTACAGATGGATGCTGCAGATTAGATGCGTAGATCACATAACTAATGAGGAGATACTGAATAGAATTGGCGAGAAGAGGAGTTTGTGGCACAACTTGACAAGAAGAAGGGACCGGCTGGTAGGACATGTTCTGAGGCAACAAGGGATCACAAATTCATGACATGATATTATGATTTTTCAACACTGTTAAGGTAAATACATTGTTTGTTCTCTATTAAAATCTTTCATTTGCTATCTATGCCTATCAGTAGTTAGTGCCTTCCGTAGTTTGAATCTTTTATTTAGCTGGCAGTAGTGGCGCTCGCTGTATTGCGGTAGTTCGAGTAACGAAGATTTTTGTGAGGTAAGTGATTTATGAAAGGCATAGGTTAATGTTAGTCAGGGCCATTATTTTGTAGGGATTATTGAAAGTCAGATTGCGTTGCGCTAAAAATATTGTGTGTCAGTTTAAGGACAGTCATGTATAATTGTTCAAAGGGGACGTTTCATATGTCGACCCTTAGCCGAGGATACCTCACTGGAATCTCCTGATTTTTTTCTCGTAGTTTGTGTAACTAGTGTAGCTATTGTTTATTGTTAGCGCGTAATTGTAGAGAGAATCTCCTTTGTAGTTGCAGTCTTTCATTGTTGTTGTGGCACGCATGTAGATTTGCACCAAGTATTTCGCAGCTGTGCTTGCAATTAACTACATATTATTTTCAGTGCTATGTTAATATGTTTTCTTATTTTGCTCTTCAAATTTCTGTGTTGTCGTCTGAAATATTGTGACAATAATGGCGTGTGAAAAACGTAATACTAGGCTCCAAAGTAAACTGAGAAATGACTGTGAAGACTAAAGCAGTGTGTTAGCACCACCGTGTAATGAATTAACTAATATTCAAACTAGTAATTTGGTAACTGTGCATAGGGAAATGGAGGGGGCGGCAAATAATGGCGTAGACAGTCAAACAATTAGTGAACAGGGAAGCATTATCGATCGATCGGTCGGCAATAGCTCGCCTCAGGAATCCGAAATGACAGGACACAATCTCGCAAATACTGTAGATTCAGGTTTTGGGTCCTCACCGTTTTCTCAAATAAGTCAAGACACATTTTCTGCTTGTCAAAATGTGAATGCTGCCGGTGCAAATTCACTGCCGAAAAGCACCGAGGAACAAGTTTCAGACACCAGTGCATTGTTATTACAATTAATACAACAAATGGGACAAACACAGCAAAAGCTTCAAAAGTTAGACACAATGGAACAAAATCTTCGAAAGTTAGACACAATGGAACAAAATCAGAGACAAACACAGCAAAAGCTTCGAAAGTTAGACACAATGGAACAAAATCTTCGGAAGTTAGACACCACGCTTGAACAAACATGTGAAGATATAACTACTGAGTTACATAACATTGAATCAAAACGTCAGAAAGTCTGTAATGACGTAAAAACACAAATTTGTGAGCATTTTAAACCTATTTTTTCGCGGCATGAAAATGCATTACAGAATCACGAAGCAGCCATAAAAGAACTGCAAACTATTGTTCATGAAAATCATGAGACCATGCAAGCTAAAATTGACTCAGTTGCATCTACCGATTCGGTTACGCAACTTGCAAAAACTCAGGAAAACTTATAGGACAGAGTAGATATTCTGAAAATTGGTTCGGAAAGACACATGGAGGAAATTAGTTCATTATCAGAGAAATTAGTTGAACTTTCGGATCAGCTAAATAATTTATCTACGAAGGTAGATGATAATCTCAATGACACAGAACCGGTAGTCTTTAATGACACAGAACAGTGTGAACAAATTAGGAAATTCAAACAAAATCAGAATCAAATTAATACGCAACACCAAAGAAAAATCCAGGAAGTACAAGATCAGCTGACACAGGTACTACAAGAATCACGTATTTCAGAGGACACTCGCGCCCCAATACGGGAAGAGGGACATAGAAATACGGAACAGCCAGAAAATAACAACACAGCGCATTTCGGAAATTATGAAAGAAATTGGCAAGGGGCACTGAATTTTGAAATGAAACCACCGAAACGACGTAAAATGACCGATATGCGACTCGCTGACATGATAATTTTGACTATAAGCTGTTCTTTACTAAACGTAAATTTAAAAGATTTAAGAATTCTGGCAACGACATTCGTCCACAAGCGTGGCTCCATCAATTCTCTCATTGTTTTCCTCCCAACTGGTCATTAGAGCACAGATTAGAACTTATGTGTGGCTATTTAGAGAATGAACCAGCTGTAAGAATGCGATCGGTCATTCACGATTGTCACAGTGAAGGAGAATTTTACCATGCCTTCCTCTCAGCATATTCGTCCCAAGTTACACAAGACCGAGTAAAACATAGCATCATAATGATGCAACATTTCGAACAATCTGAATTTTCCAGTCTTGTGAAATATTTTGAAGACATGTTGCACAAGAATCAGTACCTGTCAAACCCATACAGCCCCTCAGAACTCATCTGCATTTGCTTAATCAAATTACCTGAACCCCACGACATATTATTTTGGCAGGACGTTGCAAAGAAGACATTGAAGCTTTTCAGGGACTCTTACAAGAATTAGAAATTGACACTGACAAACGCGGAACGCAAAAACAGGAACACAACAATTACAGGTCACATCCGTCGCAAGAAAGAAATAATAACTGGACACGACAAGGCTATTCTCACAACACAAATCGTGACCAAAACAGACACCACCCGTATGACAACTGTTGGCAGAGTAATAATAATTACAGGGAAAGATCACCTCTCCGCAGTAGTGACTATCACAGAGACAATCAGAGAAACAGACAATTTGGGAACCAAAATTATTATTATCAAGGGAGACAGAATAACTTTAGACGCAACGGTCCAGCACGCAGTTACGATTAAGGGAGAAATTCTCCACCAAGTGACCGACAAGAAAGAAACTATGGAATCTACCGACATGACGACAAACGATATGATCGTAACGACAGAGCTGAATAGCATCAGAACTGGCGGGATTCAAACAGAGCAGGGCCCTCTCGACAAGGTGAATTTGTAGAAGTTAGGTCTCCAAATCCCAATAACGACGTGCGCCAACAAAGACAAAATAGGCAATGACTCATACCGCTGGCAGCCACAAAACGTACTTATGAAACTGACGACGCAGCTGCCGTAGCTAGTAATTACGTAAAAATGGAAGACATTAGGGACATCTTACTCCAGGAGCACGACGTAAAACATAACAACATTGCATATCCTGTGATTCACATTACAGTAAATAACGTAAAATTTACGTCAGTACTTGACTCTGGCAGTCCCATTTCAGTAATTAGTGAAACAGCCTTTAGCAAATGCAACAAATCGAACGATTGTCCCACACTTCCGTTACGTAAGATTAAATTACAAGGTGCAATCTTTGGAAAAAGTGTAGATGTACGCCAACAAACCAACATAGATTTCTATTGTCAAAGCCACAGCTTCTCTATGAACTTTCTTATTGTTCCATTATTGTCGACGGAAATTATATTGGGAGTAGACTTTTTGAATGAATACAAAGTAATCTTAAACTTTCACGATGCTGAAATAAGTTTAGAGAAAGAAGGTAGGTCAATAGCTTTGAAATTTGAAGATTGGCTCTCAAACCATGACGAAGAAGTTAATCGGCTTTACCTCCTGTTAGACAACAGTTCGGAATTTTCGACGGAACTTGACACTAACAATCAGTCTGCAAGTACTGACAGGGATGATATCGACGGCGCATTTGATACTAATGAGTTAATTCAGAGTTAAATTCAAACAATTGAGAATTGTAATGACAGTGATAAGCAAGACCTTTTTGAGATTTTACAAGCACATTCCACAGTTTTTACTCACAAAACAGGAACAATCAAGGGATTTCAATACCAATTGCGTGTTCGTGAGCGTACTAAATTTTGTGTTAGACCATACGTAATTCCAGCACATTATAGGGACTGTGTTAGAACAGAAATACAATCTATGCTTGACGAGGGCATTATTGAGCCTGCAGTAAGCTCATACAACAACCCATTACATGTTGTTGAGAAGAAAAATGGATCGATCAGGCTTGTCTTAGATTCGAGACAAATCAATACTATCATTATTCCTGAAGCAGACAGGCCGCAGACGTTAGAAGAACTTCTTCAAAATTTTAATGGTGTAAAAGTGTTGTCTTCTATTGATCTCAGATCCAGCTTTTATCAGATCGAACTTCATCCAGAATGTAGAAAATACACAGCTTTCCTTTGTTTCGGCGTTTGTTATCAGTTTCGGAAACTTCCTTTTGGTTTGAACATTTTATATGTGGACGATATTCTGATAGCAGAAGCCTCATGGGAACAACACAATCGCATACTCAACAGCGTGTTACATATTTTTGCAGAATCTGGAATTACAGTTAACTTGGAAAAGTCTGAATTCTGTAGGACAAATGTGAAGTTTTTGGGACATATTATTTCTTCTGAAGGCATTCAGCCGGAACCTGAAAAGTTAGAAGCAATCAGAGCCATTCCAGTTACATCCACAAAAAAACAAGTCCACAGTTTTCTAGGTCCCGTAAATTTTTAACGTCGTTTTCTCAATATGCAAATTCTTGTTACACCAAAACTTTGTTCTCTCACTGGAAAAAAATACTATTTGGAACTGGGACGAACAATCACAGTTGGAATTCAATTCTTTGAAAGAAGCGTTACTTAACGCGCGAATACTAGCTCATCCAGATCTGTCACAAGATTTCTGCCTTAGCACGGATTCTTCTAAAGCCGGTCTTGGTGCCCATTTATTTCAAGAAGCCACAGAAAATGACACTACTGTTCAGAAAACCATTGCTTTTGCTAGCCGAGTGCCAACAAAATCTGAAAAAAGTTATTCCGTTACTGAATTAGAAGCTTTAGCTATCGTTTGGGCATTTAACAAATTCCGTTTCTTTCTTTCTGGTAAGCACGTAAAAGTATACAGTGATCATAGTGCATTGCAATTTCTTATGTCTTCAAAATTAAATCATGACAGGTTAAAACGTTGGGCATTGTTTCTGCAAGAATTCCACTTCACAATAGTCTACATTCCCGGCAAGGAAAACATTGTTGCCGACGCACTGTCACGCGCACCGGCTGGGCTTGAGAAAAGTAACACAGAAGGCAACCTCGAGAAAAATTTCAGTATTCTTTACATTCAGAAAGTCGCCTTTGAAAACTTCATCACCACATCTTTAAAGGATATTGCTCATGAACAAGATAAAGATCCGATTTGGAAAGACATCAAAAGTAAATGGCATGAAAAGACACACACTCAGATTCGGCATTATTACCTGGTTAGAAACAACATACTCTTCAAACGCTGCACTGTTGATGACAAGCTATGGGTACTTTGCATTCCAGACGATTTTTTTAATAAGCTCATTTGGTACATTCATTTCAGCTACGCACATTTTGGTCCACGAAAATGTTATCAAATTCTTGGAACGACTTGTTATTTTAACAATATGGAAAAGAGAATTCGAAGAGTCTTGTCTACTTGCAAACTTTGTCAAAAGGCGAAACCATCTACTATGTCACATTGTGCTCCGTTGTTTCCTATTATTCCTCCTAAATTAAAAGAATTTGCTGCTGTTGATCTCTTAGGTCCCCTTATCAGAACATCGAATGGATTTTCGTATGTTCTAGTCGCTGTTCAACTTACTTCAAAATTTGTTTCTTTCTACGTAAAGCCACTGGACGGTCTGTATCCAACGCCTTTGTTAAAAATTTCTTACGTAAAGTTGGCCACGTTGCTAAAGTCATTTCAGATAATCGACCGCAATTCATATCTGCTGTTTGGTCACGCATGCTTCCGAATCATAAAATCAAACCTGTTTTTATTTCATTGTACTCACCACATTGTAACCCGTCTGAACGGATTATGAAAGAAATCAATATGCTTTGCAGACGTTATTGTCACAGAAAGCACCAGCATTGGGACAGATATTTACACTTATTTCAAAATGTGCTAAATGAAATGCCTCATGACTCCACTGCTTTACCATCTACTCTTGTACTGAAGAATGAAGAACCACCGAACAGAATCAGAGAGCTTGTATCTTTCCCGAATACAGGTAAACTTCGACACAAAGACATAATTGATTTGGCTCTTAAAAATATAAAATCTGCAGCAGACAAAAGGAGAAAACTACACGGTAAAGCAAATGCAAAGAAATTATATATTGGTGAGAAAGTTCTCATTAAAGCTCATTCATTGTTGCATAGGAAGAAACACTTGAGTCACAAATTCTTTCTAGTTTACAATGGACCTTACAGAATCCGACGTACACCACATGATAATTGCGTTGAAGTTGAAACTCTGCGTACTAGGAAGAGTAAAGGTTAGCACCACATTTCACATGTAAAACCGTTTATTGAAAGGTAATCTGCTTTTTAACTTTGTCTTTGCCATAAAACTTTTCACTTCACATTTCTAGTATGCATTGTCACACTTAGAAACTGTTACCATGCAACAATGTTTGAAGTTAAATATCCAATCAAGAACCAAGAGAACATATTTAAACAGAAATTACGAATGCATTGTTATAGTGAACAGACGTGACAGTGTTATTGTGTGTGTACATCCTTGCTTGATAGCTGCACGATTACGTAACGACTATAAGGCTTACATACTTAGAACACATACTGGTACTGCTAATGAGATTTTAATGCAACATTTTGGTTTACTTGAAAATACATTCTGGATTTAAAGTACTTTCAGTGAGATACCAGATGACACAGTGGTTAGTTTATGTGACAGCTACACGATTTTATCACGACGCTACTAATGAGTGACAATTTACAATGTTGCTTTTGCGGTGTTTCTGTTTCATATTTGCACAGTTTTTCTGAATTATTCTGGAAAGGAAAACATGTTTTAGTAGTAACTTTTGTGGTATAGCTACAATGAGACAGCCTTTTCCGTAGCACAACAATACGTTACAGCACAGTACTTTCTTCATCACGGCAATAAGCGTAATAACTAAGATATCTATATGCAAAGCATTTCACTTTTGTTTATCATGAGGTAAGTACATTGACTTCTGCAGAACTTAGCTTTCGGAGGACGATAACTACGACACTTTCACAGAGATTATCTTACAACAAGCTGCACTGTTTACGCTACAGTACACGCATTTGAGTGATTAAGTTTGTACTTAAAACATTTATTTTTAAAGATTTTTGAATTACAATGATACAAAGGTTTTCTGTGATACATTTCATTCCATTGCTGTAATCTGTAACACCTGAGGTTATAATTACATTAATCCTCAGGCGGATACATGCTTACTTTGTGTACCATGTGTCTGGCAAGCACAAGGAGCCCTAGCTAATATGATGGTATTTGCTTATACAACTTTACACATCGATACTATATTTCTCTAACACATAAATTACACAGCTATCTGATCATTTAGCTGAGAGATAAACAATTTTTTTACTACATCAGTGACACATGTTTACGCAATTACACAGTTGGGTAACTTCACACTTATGAAATTGTATTTTGTCTGTACTTTGTGAACTGTTCATATTTTTTCGGAACCATTGTGATACTATGAGAGCTTTGAATGATGTATTTGGTAAGGGAGCATGATTTTAAAGTACATTTGAGGTAGATGACACTATTGAAATGAGCAGAGAATTTTTTTTAGGTTTTGACATTATTGCAGAAAGCTACGACATTTTTGACATTTGCTTGAGGCTTTATGATATTATTACGACAACGATGTGTATTATGCTTTAGAGGTATGTTTATGATCAAAGAGAAGATGCCATGTGAGGAATCTGACTATGCTATGTATTTATTATGACGAAATATTGAAGACGTGTTGATGAAAATGAATATGTACATGTGTAATAAGGTAAGGTATAAAGAGTAGTGGTTAGGGACTCTGATTTATGAAAAGGATGTTGGAAACCAAGAATAATACTTTAAGAGTTATGAAATGTGAGTAAATGCGTGAATGTATAACAATGCTGACAAAAATTTTTTGGACACTGTTATATTTAAAGGATTTTGTTTCTACACAATTGCAACGCAAATTCTCTACCTGTGAAATTTTTTATATGAGGATGTCACTGTAATGCAAACTGGTGTCGTAAATATTTCAGTAAGATAGTTAAGTGACCACCTTCACGTAATGAGTCGTGGGCACCCCGCTGCGCGACAGTCGCCTGAAAAAAAGGCATTAGTGTGTGCCTTTCAGAGGCACAGGTGGAGAGAAAAAAGGGGCCATTATACTCGCTATTGACATTCCTTTGTAGAAAGCATCGCAAATACAACACGCTCAAACTTGAAAACATATGATTTCACTGTGGAGCCCTTAATTTATGATATTTACTAAAATGCCTAATGAAATGATGAGAAACATTTTACATCTATTGTCTTTCTAGTTGAGAGAATTTTTTTGCCTTTGGAGACGTCATTTTCCTAGTTATGACGTTTCATATGTTGCTTTATATATATATTCGCTGATTTTGTTTAATATCAAGTTTCTAGCTGCACTGCAGCATTGGTTAAAATAAAATTTAATAGATGTACTAATATCACTATTTTCTATCTACAAACCCAATAAAGAAAACGTTTATGATGTACTTTCTTAGAAAAAAGAGCACAAATAATCATTTCCCTTCACAGGATTTGCATACATAATTTTCTTTTCAACTACTTGGTAATATTTCTCGTAGAATAAGTTGTGGTGCACCACTTTAATTACATAGTCATTAAGATGTGAATATGAATTTCCCTTGTCTCCATTGTTGTCTTTAGTGTAATAATTTTTCTGCGTGAGCTATGTCATGGTTAGGTATAAGTTATTGCATTTGCGGCTGCTGTTTGCCAGGCATAGTGCTACTAAATTTCACTTTACATTACTCTGTTAAGCCAGTTTTACTACTGATTTATTTTTCTTGTTTGCTGCTCATTGCCTTATATTAGTTGTAATATTGCTGCTTGGTTTGCCAATTTACATTTTTTGGTCATTGCTGTTTGTGTTAATTGTTTTGTGCTGCTGCATTGCCTCGTCCCTTAGTTTAGCATCTGAGCTCAGTAGATTTAACTTAGCATAAGATGGGGTAGGCCACATTAGAGATCAAGTTGTGATGAATTGGAAGAAATGCATTGAGAAGTTAGAAGCAAATGGTTTGGCCAAAAAAGTATTTTGAAAGAGAATATGAACAAAAAAAAGTAGGGTTTAGGGACAACAGGTTTAGGTAGGATTTTCTTGAAAATAAATGATGAGGTAAGATAATGGAAAATAAATGATGAGGCAAGAAATGTGTGAACATATAAATACAGAAACCATGCTTGGATAGAATTTTTTTGGTGGAAACAAATATTGAAATAAGAGGAAAGATATATGGAATACAGTTTTGGGGTGGACTGCACTACCAAATGTCACACTGAAAACAAACCCTGTCCTGTATTTTTGTGTTATTACACTATGTGAATTTGTGTTTTTCCTGTCTTAATTTGTTTAGCTAATAAGAGTTATGTTGTAGAATTTTCTGATAATATGTTATTTTCTTTGTAAAGATGTTTAGACATTATTTATTCTGTTCTGTTTTAATGCTAATGTGTGAAGTTGATGTTTCGAAAGTTATTCTGATCTTTAGTGTATGTACTCATGTCGTAATTCCTGTAACACTGATGTATATGTTATTTCGATTCTTTTGTAAAGCCTCTACTACAAATGTTATCTGTATTGTTAGGTTCTTTAATGACGTATTTTGTACCTTTGTAATTGTATTCTTATGTTATAAAATTGTAATTGACACCAGTTCATCATATTATTGTTTTGTAAGTTCCGTTTCACTGCACACGTTTCTGTTGGTCATAGTATATGAACAATATGTGAGAAGTAGTGTTAATAATTCAGCAAGGGACTGGATAACAGCATTGCTGGTTCTAAGGACAATTCCTAAAACTTTGTGAGTGCACAAGTGGTGATTATGAACTTGCTATATTGCCCGCAAGACTCTTCGATGGTGATTGTGCACCTGCACAGTCGCAGCAGATGGCTGCTGGCCATCTCTACAAGGACTACAGTGGGTCTACACCTTTGATGATCCATCAATACCATTATTTCTACAAGGACTGCCGTGGGTCTGTACTTTTGGTGGCCCACCAATACCATTCTCTCTACCAAGACTATAGTTGGTCTGCTCTGTGATGACCTACCTACCAATATTCTTCAAAACGTCGAATGACTCTGCTGTGGGTTTCCTCTGTTGTGGCCCATTACCTGTCTGCATGTCGGGAGTCAGCACTGTCTTTCCGTTGGAAGGAAAACACTACTTCTTCAAGACTGCATGGAAATCCACTACTTCCGTGTGCATTTTCTTTTACTGCTCAGACTTTGAGAAAAACACTGCAATTTTACTGTGATGAATGATCAGGACTGTCTTTATGGACTGTGAGAAAATTTTAGCTTTTGACCAACATTGTATCAATAAGTGTGCGCATTTAATATGTTTGTTATTGTAATTATGAAAACTTTTATCCAATCATTATTGGCCACTGCCCAAAACAATTTGTAAAATTTTTTTGTGGGGAGCATGGGGGCTATGTAAGTAGGCTGTTTATGTTTTCTTATTGGTAACGCCACGTAGCGCTCTGTATGAAAATCATTGGCAGTGCTGTGTGCCGTCTGTGGCCAGTTTGCATTGTTAGACAACAATGCCATTGTAGTGTTGGGCAGCTGGATGTTAACAGCGCGTAGCTTTGCGCAGTTGCAGGTGAGCCGCCAGCAGTGGTGGATGTGGGGAGAGAAATGGTGGAGTTTTGAAATTTTGAAACAAAGACAGGATGTCATGAACTGCTATGTATATTATGATTTTTCAACACTATTAAGGTAAATACATTGTTTGTTCTCTATTAAAATCTTTCATTTGCTATCTGTGCCTATCAGTAGTTAGTGCCTTCCGTAGTTTGAATCTTTTATTTAGCTGGCAGTAGTGGCGCTCGCTGTATTGCAGTAGTTCGAGTAACGAAGATTTTGGTGAGGTAAGTGATTTGTGAAAGGTATAGGTTAATGTTAGTCAGGGCCATTCTTTTGAAGGGATTATTGAAGGTCAGATTGCGTTGCGCTAAAATTATTGTGTGTCAGTTTGAGGACAGTCATGTATAATTGTTCAAAGGGGACGTTTCACAGTTACTAATGGTTCGCGAAAAAGGTGAACACTATTATGCTTTCTATGTAGTTGGTCCATTACCCGTCTCAAGTGACCAAACGTTCCTGCATTTCGCAGTGCTTCTGTGCACCTTACGAATAACTTCGCTTCTCATGACAAATGAAACCTTCCAGTCGGCAGCAACTGTTTATGTCAGCTGATGATATAACATCTTCTTATATGCCAACACATCTTCAGTCGCTCTATCAGAGCTCTATCAGAGAAAGGAGACATATGATTCGACACAGTAGGGTACATTCCTAGATCTGTGACTTCAATAGTTATATCCCACAATTTTTTCCTGGTTGCTCACTAAACATAACCAGTAACCGCTCTCAATTGAGATACCTGATCCATTAATGACTGCACCGCTTCCGCAGTGGTGATACCTCGTGTCTCTGATTTTGCCTCTGCGTCCATTATCTACTATAAAAAGTACACTACAACAAAACATTATGCACAGAACGGCTAGTCCCGAAGTGTTCTACAAAGTTACTTCTTCTGTCTAACCACGAGCCACCTGGACTCTCTACATGCCTTGTTGTACGTCCAAAACGGTTACAAGTTAAGCAGTTCTGCTACTGATTCAGCACAAGGTGCAGAATGCTCGAACAAATTACACTGAGCGCAACGATCAGGTACTAATCATTCATCTTTACCATTACTTCTAAATTGCAACAGATCCACAAGTTATTCTTGATACGTAAATGTAACTTTCGCAAAATCACGCCTTCTAAGTACCAACCCCATAATTACCAGATTGTCACCGAACGAAAACAAAGTAGTCTCTCTCACCCCAATGACGGCACTGCGAGATGTGGCTCGAACGATGTACTGCAGGAGTTGGTGGGGTTTGTAGGGGGGGGGGGGGGGGGATGGGGGACACCTTGCGCTGTTGATTGCTGCAACGTTGATCCTCCTGACACCATGCTGTATGGTCTAGTCTGTAGTGGCATCTCTGTAGGGGTACGTGATTGTGTGCTGAAGCCGTATGTGGTGGGGAACCAGAGAAAACGCTGTGGACAATTTAACAATATAATTCTATTGTATGTTCAGTTCTAAATTAGGCAGGCGTGTTTCGCCGGCCGGTGTGGCCTTACGGTTCTAGCGCTTCAGTTTGGAACCGCGTGACCGCTACGGTCGCAGGTTCGAATCCTGCCTCGGGCATGGATGTGTGTGATGTCCTTAGGTTAGTTTGGTTTAATTAGTTCTAAGTTCTAGGCGACTGATGACCTCAGTAGTTAAGTCGCATAGTGCTCAGAGCCATTTGAGGCGTGTTTCTCCTCTGGGGCTCTGGACGGTGTAACTGGCGTTAACTAATAGGAAGGCGCCAGGCGATGCTGCTTCAGGACTCCGGCCCGGTGGCAATGCCAAGTCCACAGACAGTTGCGACAGCGGCGCTTCCCAGCCGAGCGACACACCAGGAGGCAGCCCTACTGCTCTTCTCTCCATTGCGGCGCAGGCGGCTGTGCGCGGGTCTCGACCCGTGCCCCTCAGGCAGGTGGCAGATTACCACATTACGGCTGGCCTTGAAAGGCCGAGTCCCTCCCCGGGCATTAGTGTTGGCGACAGCAGGGACGGGCAGCAGGCGGGCGGGGGCTGTGACACCAAGTTTTGTGAAGGAAGCAGTGCGGTGGCAAATGCTGCCTCGTCTCGAACTGGAGGTTGCTGCTGCAGCTTCACAGTCGTCTCACGGTCTGGCACTGCTCCGACATCATTGTGTGGTTACTGAGTGATGACCAAGTACCCAAATCTAATGACCTCCTGTCCTCAAATTCAGCCTCATTTATACTCCTTTATGCAGTCTAGAGATATTTGTTTCTCTAAAACATGGTCTCTAGTCACGGCGCCCATAACACAGAGATTCGCTCTAGTGCAGTGGCAACGACCCGCTTACTACATCATTCTCAGCTGCACAGGTTAGTTTCCCACTGCACCCAGCTATCATCTCTCAACTCAATTTTCCATCTACTGTTGTGCCTTACATGTCGCGAGAGCGTGGTTGATGGCCAGCGCTATTATCGCAATGTTCCGTGAGGCCTCCACGCTACATACCGGCCATTAAAATTGCTACACCGAGAAGAAATGCAGATGATAAACGGATATTCTTTAGACAAATTTATTATACTAGAACTGACATGTGGTTACATTTTCACGCAATTTGGGTGCATAGATCCTGAGAAATCTGTATCCAGAACAACCACCTCTGGCCGTAATAACGGCTTTGATACGCCTGGGCATTGAGTCAAACAGAGCTTGGATGGCGTGTACAGGTGCAGCTGCCTGTGCAGCTTCAACACGATACCACAGTTTATCAAGAGTAGTGACTAGCGTATTGTGACGAGCCAGTTGCTCGGCCACCATTGACCAGACGTTTTCAATTGGTGAGAGATCTGGAGAATGTATTGGCCAGGGCAGCAGTCGAACATTTTCTGTATCCAGAAAGGCCCGTACAGGACCTGCAACATGCGGTCGTGCATTATCCTGCTGAAATATGGGGTTTCCCAGGGACCGAATGAAGGGTAGAGCCACGGGTCGTAACACATCTGAAATGTAACGTCCACTGTTCAAAGTGCCGTCAATGTGAACAAGAGGTGACCCAGGAGGTGACCGAGGCGTGTAACCAATGGCACCTCATGCCATCATGCTTAGTGATGACGAATACATGCTTCCAATGTGCGTTCACCGCCATCTCACCAAACACGGATGCGACCATCATGATGCTGTAAACAGAACCTGGATTCATCCGAAAAAATGACGTTTTGCCATTCGTGCACCCAGGTCCGCCGTTGAGTACACCATCGCAGGCGCTCCTGTCTGTGATGCAGCGTCAAGGATAACCACAGCCATGGTCTCCGAGCTGATAGTCCATGCAGCTGCAAACGTCGTCGAACTGTTCGTGCAGATGGATGTTGTTTTGCAAACGGCCCATCTGTTGACTCAGGGATCGAAACGTGGCTGCACTATCAGTTACAGCCATGCGTATAAGATGCCTGTCATCTCAACTAGTAGTGATACGAGGCCGTTGGGATCCAGCACGGCGTTCCGTATTACCCTCCTGTACCCACCGATTCCATATTCTGCTAACAAAATGGCTCTAGGCACTATGGGACTTAACATCGGAGGTCATCAATCCCCTTGACTTAGAACCACTTAAACCTAAGGACATAACACACATCCATGCCCGAGGCAGGATTCGAACCAGCGACCGAAGCTGCAGCGTGGTTCCAGACTGAAGCGCCTAGAACCGCTCGGCTACTGCAGCCGGCTTCTGGTAACAGTCATTGGATCTCGACCAACGCGAGCAGCAATGTCGCGATACGATAAACCACAATCGCGATAGGCTATAATCCGACGTTTATCAAAGTTGGAAACGTGGTGGTACGCATTTCTCCTCCTTACACGAGGCATCACAACAACGTTTCACCAGGCAACGCCGGTGAACTGCTGTTTGTGTATGAGAAATCGGTTGGAAACTTTCCACATGTCAGCACGCTGTAGGTGTCGTCGCCGGCGCCAACCTTGTGTGAAAGCTCTGGAAAGCTAATCATTTGCATATCACAGCGTCTTCTTCGTGCCGGTTAAATTACACAGCTGTAGAAAGTCATATTTGTGGTGTAGCAATTGCAATGGCCAGTAGTGCACTTTCAATCACTTACACTAAGGATTTTATACTTTGACCCAAAATTCTTGGTAACGCCACCACAACTAAAACATGTGCCACGACAAAACAAGTAGATGCTCCAGCTATAGATAAACGCTGCTACTTTCGGAAAATAGCTCGGCATTAGACTCCGTGTGTCAGGAAAATCAGTCATGATGTAGAACGCAGGAACTGTGTTCCATATTATGTAGCCCAAATATATTAACAAGCCGTTTATGCTGAAATGATTCAAATGGCTTTGAGCACTATGAGACTTAACATCTGTGGTCATCAGTCCCCTAGAACTTAGAACTACTTAAACCTAACTAACCTAAGGACATCACACACATCCATGCCCGAGGCAGGATTCGAACCTGCGACCGTAGCAGTCGCACGGTTCCGGACTGCGCGCCTAGAACCCCTAGACCACCGCGGCCGGCGTTTATGCTGAAAGAGAGAGAGTGAGAGAAATCAGACTTCAGGCGAGAAATAGCGTTGCAGTACTCCTTGAGACACAGCGAATACCAGTAATGTCAGTCGTGAGCCCCGCGAGAAACTTAAAAAAGAAACACACTTTCAATATAATGGTCTAAGTTTCAAGGGATTATCAGAGTGAATTATGTGTGTACCTCATACGGTATCGAATTTGCAGAAAGGTACGAGAAAATAGATGGATTTCTGAATATATGATGCAGTAGCCAATTGTTGTAGCCCCAAGACAATAATCATTCCTATAAGGTAACAGAATGATTACTTTTAGAAAATATTACTGTCTTGAGCCAACAAAAAACGTCTGTTGGTCCAGATCTTCAGAAAATCAGCTGCTTTCTTCTGGCTCTTTGTTCACTCGGTAGCGAATGAGGTATTCAGTGAAGAGGACAAACTAACAGATCAATATCTAGCTTAAGAATGCTGCATGAAATATTGCTCGGAATTAATAAAACAGTACTTGTAGTCTTTGTTGAATGACAAAAGGATAGTTAACTCGTCCAAACTGATGGAGAATGTAATGCGTGTTAAGATCGATCACCAATGCAGAAAAATAATCCAGCAGCCTTACTGGAATCAGACAGCAGTTGTCAAAATAAAAGGGACTGGCGCAAAATTTGAAAGAGAAAATAACAGTTTTCGGCAAGGATGCAATCTTTCACCATTACTGTTCCTCATACACACTGAAGATGAAATAAACGAACGCGGAAATACATATTTAAGGAATAACTATATATAAAGAAAACACAAAAAGGCTTAGATTTATAGAAGACCTGGGTGTATTTCCCTCATATAAAAACAGTCTCCAAAAGGTCATAGAAGGTAGTATAACGGTATTTTCAAAACGATATAATACGTAAAAAATAAAAAGAAAACGGACATTATTGTATGTAGTACAGTTCTAATCAACAGATCTACATCACTATGGGGAGAAACTGAAGCAAACCATTAGCTTTACGTTCCTGGGACGCAGAATATCATGCCAGAAGAAGAAATACAGAAAATTACAAGCTAAAAGAGAGTTCAACAAGACAATGAAACTTATAATATGTAAAAGTATTACTTTAAACACAAGGAGCCATGTGTAGAATATTTTGATTGTAGCGTTGGCCTATATGACTAGGCGTCATAGACGGCGTGGGAGCAAGACAGGAAAAGTCGGCAGGCTTTTGTGGCATGGCGCTGGGGAAGAGTCTTAAATATTCCATGGGCATAGAGTGACCAATGAAATTTCTACAACACAGGAGAGAGAGATCTTTGTGGAGGACTATGAAGTAAAGGCCCCACTGGCTGGACATCTATATGGTCGTTGCCGAGTTATTATAATATTAACGCAAGGCAAAATACCGTGCAAAAATGCACGAAGAAGACCTTTAGTACGCCAAGAAGATAGAAAAAGATCTCAAGTTGACAACTTGGTCGAATGTGAAGACACTTGAAGCAGATAAAACAGATCAGGGTGCGAAAATTGCTACCGACCAATCGACGGACTGAGAGCAAAAGAAGAAGAATGAGAACATAGTAATCCAGTTGTCACAACCTAGGGGAGGAGATTCTTATGCTCATATGTCTGCAAAACGCTTAAACATTATTAATGTATCGCATTTTATGAGGTGAAGATTGGCTGCGAGCCCAGTATTTGCGTAGATAAATATGCAATACTCTTAGAAACACACTCAGATTGGCGGGTGCACTAAACCATCTATCGTTAACCCGCCATGCTGATTATAAGAGGCAGTAAAATGAAAACGAGGCACATGGAGCACATAAATTGTTTATTATTTCAAAAGAAATCGCCATAAATGATAGCATATTTATCCTGCAGCGAGAGAAGACGGTCAGTGCCTCCTTGGCAAAATGTTTCCTGTTCCCAATGGAACCATGATTGTACCCAGGCGTGCACCCTTTCGTCCCGAGCAAATCGACGGCCAGGAACTTCTTTCTTCGAGGGTCCAAAAATATGGGAATGGCATAGAAAGATCAAGATTGTCTAAGGTTCTGCCAGGACTACAGCGTAAACGGAACAACCTTGGCAATATGTGCCCTGGCCCATACATCCTCCATGGAGTCCCAGTCTCTCCCCATGCGATTTCGATATTTTTGGAGTCCTTCGTGGCCGTCGATTTTCTCAGGACGAAGGGTTACTTCGGACGAAGCCTCGATAGAATAATTACTCCGTAAGCAACCGCAAACATTTTTCCATGAAGGCATTGACTGTCTCGCCTCACAATGGGATAAACGTATTAACAGTTACGCCGATCTGATTTCGTTTGACTGACGCTTACGTTATGTAGAGCTGAGAGTTTTATCATGGATATATTCAGTCAGAGCAAAAGGCTTATTAGATGCAGAAAAACTTCAGTAACAGGCGCTACAGAGAGTATTGATCGATATGACAACCCCATTATTAAAATTCTCAACTGTTCCAGGACGATGACTGGCTGGCCATTGGGATTTAAATACATCCCTCAAGCACTGTCCTCGTGGAAGGCAACGCTTTGCTATGTCACATGGAAGCGTCTAGAACAAGGACCAATGACTAAGGTCAGTGTCCAAGACACGGCCGCTTACTCGCTCATAACAGCGAAGAAATGCCTCTCTGCTGGTGGTGTAGCTGTTCAGGCAGGTCATTTACCGTGAGACCTTGACTCCGGAGTGTGGCTGCGTTCTATGCGGGTACACACTGGGTTTTTGTCCGAATTTTTATAGCCCAACAAAGAGTGGGAAATGAACAGATGGACTATCAATTTGAACACCACGAGTTTTACTTTTGCAACAAAAAGAAAAAAGAAAAGAAAAGAAAAAAAGCACCTTCCATTGCTTGAGAGTGATCAAGAAATTAAGAAAAGCTTAATTACTGCAGTTATAAACAAAGCTTAGAGGAACATGAAGAGGCTGCATAATACCGTCTTGCCTACATTCATCAGTTCATCTTGGGCATGGCGTGGGGCAGAAACAGTACAGATCTTGATAAACGCACATTCGTGATATATTTTATTGAATTCTCTCCTCTTTTTATACATAAAACATCGATTGCATGTACTCCGTTCAATAAGACTTGGAAAACTCGAGAAACTGCATTTAAAATTCTCAACCACATGTTCACCCTATATAACTAGTATTCTCTAAAGTACTAAAATCGCTTTCATTCGTGCGCTTACCTGGAACAAAACAACGTCATAAATTTATGTCATACGTAATACTCTGCATTGACATCGCAGCTATCGTCTACAGAAGAGTAACTTTTTGACCATTCTGCTGGATGTCTGGTGAGTGCAGCTGTTGATTGTTGTCCCTCTTTGTCAGTTACAATATTTTTGGACCAGCAAATACATTTGTGTGTGTAAACTTTATCAGGCTTATCAATTTCAGTACTTGTATGGAACTAGTCTTATTCCAAACACATATTCTATCACTTGTCTTCTCTTAGAAAGACAACTGTTGAAAGAAGTATTTTGCTTTGGTTCGAGTTTTTGAGACAGAGAAAGGTCTCATCAGGTAAGTCTTTAGTCCACTTGCCTACCGACTGACTTGTTGCCGGCTGTGTGTCGGATCTTACTACGCTGCAGAGGACGAGCTCCATAGGTCGGCCATAGTCTTACGACCATACGAACAGCCTGTTTGCTGGACCAGTACGGCTCCAGTGGTCGTCCAGGCTCAAGCTGACTGGGGCGTGAACCTTGCACCTTAGCCTTTCATGGGCAAGTGCTCTACCGATTGAGCTAATCGAGCACGACTCACGACCCACCGCCATAGCTTTACTGCTGCCAGTACTCATCCCCTGCCTTCAAAACTGTATAGTGGCTCCCCTCTGTAGGACGTACGCTCCTCTCTTTCCTGAAGTATTTTTCTGTATTGAAAGGGCAGAATGACAGAACGCAATGCTTTTTAAACGTCTGTACTATTTCTTTCCGTACAACACAGTTTGTGTGACTGAGGTGGTTTACAGGCTCGAGCACCTGGTGGTCTTGGATTCCATACATGTGGTGGAACTTTTTCCTCTTTTCAATCTCTCCAGGAGAGACCTAGTTCTCTCACCCACGTATCAAATGAAAACCGGAGATCTTTCCTGGGAGTAATTGGCGGCCGAGGCCAACCTGCCTTGCTAGTGGCACACCAAGAAATGCAGTACTTTACCAACGGTGTGGCCGTTAGCTTGGTCACATGCAGTGCGTCGCAGGCATTACCTCTTAGGACAATACTTCAAATCACCGAAGTTACCTAACGCATTTTATACAAATCAGTTGCATCGTTTGAAGATGTACGCTTAGGAAACATTCAACTACACCCCCCCCCCCCCCCTCCTCAACATCTCTTTCCACGTATCTTCCGTTGCTGTCTGTGAAAGTCTCTGTCATCTTCATGTATTACATACGGAGTAACATGTTAACTAGTATTTCAGCAGCGACACAGCTGCCGCTCCCCTAATACCCTATGAAAATACAGAAACGTGCAGCGTTATGACCCTCACTATGTTGTCTCTGCGCCCAGGAAACTTTGCCTAAAAGCTATTAGAGAGAGATATTTGCTTGACACTGTCAAGCTAGGAGGTGATCTAGATTAACACAGAACTAGAAACACTTCAAACAGCCAAGATCTCTATTCTGCAGCCTTTAATGTTATAACGGTGTTCAGCAAACTACGTTGCCATTATCATATCGTCCGCACTTCATTACACAGAATTTCAGTTGGTGAAGACTCAGTGAAATGTAGTACAGAAGATCTAATGATGGCAACGTAGTTTGCTGAAACCGGTCCTCACAATGAAAGCTGTATAATGGCGATCTTGGCTCTTTGAACATGATCATCATCCGTGACAGTGCCTCTATAGGACTGTGTAAAAATTGGACACTGTAAAATTTGTGACTTTCTATGGGCACCGATGACCGCGCAGTTTAGCGCAGCACAAACGTAACATCATCATCGTTGGCTGTTTGTAGTTATACTTCTGTTTCTGTGTCTCCCTTAGAGAGAATTCTTGAGCCCTGCCATACAAATATATTCGAATCACTCCCACAAATAATTCATTACAGCAAATAGGCCTACAGGTTAATATACCATGGGCCTTCAATAGACAATGCAGCAAGTTATTTTTCTCCCCATTTCCGTAACAAATACAGACATTTTCTGTGACATCGTGGAATTGTCCCGTTTCAGCCCCTATAGTTTAATGAAGCTCAGGAAAGCAGTGCCATTATATGTAGCCTTCAAAATGGCGTGAGTAACGGGGGGATGCTAGAAGTAGAGAGCTGTCATTCAGTTTCTTTTGCGCAAAACCAGAGCATTGCCGATATTCATAGGCGCTTGAAGAATATCTAGAGATACCTGGCAGTAAAAAATGCACGGCGAGCCGTTGGGCAAGGCGTCTGTCATCATAAGGTCACTCAAACAAGTCCGATCTCCATCTTGCCCGCCGGCCGCACATAGCTTTGGTTACCTCTTTCTAGGTGATTTGCGGATAACAATCAAACACCTCACTTCACAACTGGAAGACTCTGTTTGTGGTCCTGGCACACTCGTCCGCCAGTTGGGGTTATCTGATGTGTGTGTGTCCTCTGGTTCTTCGCCGCCTAACAGAATAACATAAAGAGCTTCGAAGGACCATCTGTGCAGAAATGCTTCAGCATTAAGAGGTAGATCGCGACAATTTTTGTTGAATACCGTCAAAGGCGACGAAATATAGGTTGACGTTATCGAACTGGAATCAAAACGGCAGTCCATGGAGTGGTACCGCCAGGCCTATCCTTCGGATAAAAAATTACCAAGCCGCACCCTCGTCTGGTGAAGTCTTTACTTACTGAACGCTTGTCGTACATTTCAAAAGATTTAATCACTGTGTATGGACGTACACCCTGGATCAATAAAATTCAGGGTTATTTTTTTCAAATGTGTGTGTGAATTCCTAAGGGTCCAAACTACTGAGGTCATCGGTCCCTAGACTTACATACTACTTAAACTAATTTATGCTAAGAACAACACACACACACACACACACACACACACACACACACACACATACACACACACCCATTCCCGAGGGAGGAACGAACCTCCGGCGAGAGGGGCCGCGCAGTTCGTGACATGGCGCGTCGAAACATGCGGCCACTCCACGTGGCGGTATTATTTTCAAAAAAATGGTTCAAATGGCTCTGAGCACTATGGGACTAAACATCTGAGTTCATCAGTCCCCTAGAACTTACAACTACTTAAACCTAACTAACCTAAGGACATCACACACATCCATGCCCGAGGCAGGATTCGAACCTGCGACCGTAGCGGTCGCGCAGTTCCAGACTGTAGCACCTAGAACCGCTCGGCCACCACGGCTGGCTATTATTTTCAAAGAAAGTTCTTTTCATAAGGTGGCTGTCACTATTAAAGTCCATTTTAAATTGTGACTATGCCCTATTGATGCGGTCACATCATTAGTCCTCGGTTTCAGAGTACTATCCAGCACAAAACTTATGAACCAATTATTTCATCTCGCAAACCACCTGTTCATTCGGTCAAAGCAGTCTGTACTATTTTCCTTTCGGTCTGAGTGTCATAGTCTTAAAGTCAAATCAGTATTAACACTACATTGTGCTTCAAGGTATCAATGGTATTTCTTCGGATTTTTCGACGTCAGGCCACAGACGTCCGAATAAATTTCTCTTTGAGATTTATTCATGACGTCTTTCGCAATATGGTGGTCTTCTTCTTCATTTTCTTGGTGACAGCCTTGCTGTGAATGCACTTTTCTTTTTGCAATAGTAGTGACATCTTAGACTTTATGTAGAGTACTGAAAAAAGTGAACCACATAGCTGCGTTTCCAAAAATTAACAATTCTCTGAGTTTTTATTTATTCATTAGTAAATTTCAGACATTAACAAATTATACTGGCTTCTCTCTGCAGAACATAGTCATCTCTTGGATAAGAAAACTACATGATCAGCAAAAAAACAAAAAGCTCGAATTATGAAGGATGGTTCTTTTGTGTAGAAAATGATCCTATCATTGCCATCTTACTCAAATGCGTTTGTTTTTCGAACTGTATGGAATAGGCAAAATTATGAATATCCAGATCACTAGAAGAATCTGATGACAAAAATGTTCAAATGTGTGTGAAATCTTATGGGACTTAACTGCTAAGGTCACCAGTCCGTAAGCTTACACACTACTTAACCTAAAGTATCCTAAGGACAGACACACACATCCATGCCCGAGGGAGGACTTGAACCTCCGTCGGGAACAGCCGCACAGCCCATGACTGCAGCGCCTTAGACTGCTCGGGGCATGATGACCACAGTTCCGCCAGTAGATGAGGATTTGGACGTTTTCATGTGCCGAAGTGTTCAATAAATATCCAAAAATATAGTCATTTACATTACATAATCGAGCTTCTGCTAACTTATTTTTCATATGAATGGATACAAGGCATACTCATAACCAGTCTTAGCAGAACCTAATTAATGTTTGCGTATTATATCGTAGCGTAGCAGCTACTACTAAAGGAATTTTTTCCTCTAATCAGTCAAGAAATTTACGTACAGAGGAAAATACTACTACTAACGTGTAGGGGATACCATGCCAGTTTTTAAATGAAAACGTTTATTTCAGTTCTCCGATGATATGTACGAGACAGCTTCGTGTATGATTCAGCAGCAGTACGTTCAGTAGTAAACTGATTCGTGGCCATGTGTCCTTGGAATTTTTGATGTTTCGTCATAATGTAAGAAAGAAAGTAGATGAGTTTTAGGTTTTATTGGCAAATATGCAGATAGATGTACTCATCCAGAAGGTGGAAAACTCGTATATCCTTACATTTGTACAAGGGGGTCCAATAAGGTAAGCAACACCTATTTTCAGAAATCAGGTTGGCTTTGTTCAGGATTCCAATACACCATACTACTGCCCAATCACTTGGCTATAAAACCCTTTTTTTCAACAAAATGTCCGTTCAATGCGACGGGCTTAAGCCCCCTTTGTGGCAGGGCCTGTATGCTAGGATGATACCAGTACAGTGGTAGATGTTAGAGGAAACGTTTTGCTGCGTTAGTAACCTCGCCAGAAACCACGTACTACTTTCCGCGGATCGTGTCCTTCATTGGGCGGAAGATGCGAGATCCGCGCTATAGGTTACACGAGAAAAAACCGTCCAGTGAAGTTTTGATGAGCTTCTCTCGAGTTTGGCGTCTTATTTGAGGCCTTTCACTATCATGAAGAAGGATTTCGTTTGCATTTTTGTAGCGACCAACACGCTGAAGTCGTTTCTTGTATATCGTAAGGCAAACGCAGTGCACTTCAGAGTTGATCGTTGCACCATGATGGAGGACATCAAACAGAGTCAAAGAAGACCGTCGCCATGAGTTAACTTGCCGAGGGTGTGGCTTTGAACTTCTTCTTCCCAGGAGAAGTAGTGTGAAGCCAGTTCATGTATTCCGGTTTTGTCCCCGGCTGTATTGAACCCCTTGTTTAATCGTCTCTGACGATATTCGAAAAAAAATCGTCCCGATCAGCTTCGTAACGCGCGAGAAATTCCGTTCAGAAGGTCCTTCGTTGCTCATTATCGTCTGTTATTAGGAGTCTAGGAACGTAGTGGGCACAAACCTTAGAGTACCAGAACTGGTGGACGAGTGTGTCTGCACTACCAAAAGAGACTACCAGTTTAGCAGCGGCTGTGTTTCATTGTAATCCGTCTATCACGCCAAATGAGAGGGTCTGCAGATTCCAGCACTGCGGGTGCCACAGCTGTGTGCGGCCGGCTGGCACGCTGGAGATCGGAAAAGTTTGCATGACCTTGTTGCGATGATGACAGACGCCCAACAATTCACCGTGCTTTTGTTTATTGCCGTGTCTCGGCAGATATTCTGCTAGCGGCTATGAATATCTGCAATGCCCTAGATTTCCGCCACAAGAAACTCAGAGGCAGCTGTCTACTTGGAAGGCGCCTCCGTTACATAAGTCATTTTCAAGGCTACGTCCTGGCCGCCACATGTCGGTACTTCATGAAACTATTTGAGGTGGAGCTGGAATATTCCATGATGT
Organism: Schistocerca serialis cubense; assembly: GCF_023864345.2. Classification (NCBI taxonomy): domain Eukaryota; kingdom Metazoa; phylum Arthropoda; class Insecta; order Orthoptera; family Acrididae; genus Schistocerca; species Schistocerca serialis. Next base: position 346,329,590 of record NC_064638.1, on the reverse strand, counting down.
CCCGCAACAACTTCCATATTTCTTCAAGGTAAATTGACCGATAAAAAGAGTGTTCTACTACTCATGGAACGCCTCTGTAATCGCCATGTAGTTCTTGTTCGGCAGAAATTTTTAGTCATAATTACGTCCACATGCGATGTTTGCTGTTTGCTTTGCAGTTGAGCTTAGTTTCTTCCGTACCAAAGAACTGTAGGAAATGCTGCTCTGACCAAAAACTTCGCTTCACTATATCCATTTAAAGCAGTATGTGAGGAAGATAATTATTGGGAGGCAAAAGCGATGTAAAAGCAATGTAAAAGCAACGCAATCGCTGAGATTAATTGCATTCGTTGGAACGCTGACCAATTCACGTTTTAGCGTTGCGTTAAAACACGGCGATTAATTACTTTGGAGTTTCATTAGGATAATGGAGGAGGCAGAGCAGCTACAGCGCGGGCCGATGGACTGATTGATGGAGAGGACGGCGTCAGGGCACAGAGTGGAGGGGGGTGTGGGGGTGGGTGGTGGGAGCGCGCGCGACGCAGCAGTGTCGCGACGGCGAGGCCGCCGCCTGGGCCGCCGCCGGGCGTCGTTAATCTCAGCCCGCGACGCGTCCGCGGGGAGCCGGACGACGGCAGCGAGTTTTCTGCTCCGCCGGTCCGCCCTGACGTCCTCTCTGGTCGCTCTGCAAGCGCGCCAGCATCGTCACCAGGCGACACTCGCGCTGGGATCGCTAGAGACCACTGGGGACAGCTCGTGTCTAACACAGCGGAGCCTGGCTGCACAGTACCGTAGCATTCTGATGCGCAGAGTAAAGGCAAGGAACCTAATTACGTCAATGGTGGGTGGGCTACATTGTATACAGCAAAATTTTCCGTCAACCCTAATTGTAAATGCACAACTACTTCCACTTATCAGCCAGAACATTAAGATCACCTAGATAATGGACAGTACGTCCACCTTTGGCACGGATAACGCCGGCTACGCGTTGTGGCATGTAATCAATGTGCCCTTGGTAGGATCCCGGAGGGAGTTGGCACCACTCCTGCCCACACAAGTCACCTAATTCGTTCAGATCCCGGTGTGGGGTGGGGGGGGGGGGAGGAGATGAGCTCTGATGTATTCGATCAGGTCCAGATCTGGCGAGTTGGGGACCCAGCACATTAATTGGAACCCACCACTGCGTTGTTTGGACAATTCCATCACACTTCTGGCCCTGTGACATGGCCCAATATCTAGATGGAAAATGGCACCGCCGTCGGAGAACATGATCGTAATGAAGTGGTTTACGTGATCTGGAACCAGTGTATGATACTCCTTGGCAGTCACGGTGCCTTGCACGAGCTACACTGGACCAGTGAGCGCACGTGTGAATGTTCCCCAGAGCATAATGGAGCCACTACCAGCTCGTCTCCGTCCTGTAGTACAGGTCTCAAGGAGCTGTTCTTCTCGAAGACGACGGGTGATGAAGAATTGTCGGGATCCATCAGACCACGAAAATCTCTGCCACTGCTCCAAAGGGCAACGCCGACGTCACGTGCCCATTTCAGTCATAGTTGCCGATGTCGTGGTATTAACATTGGCCTTTGGCGCGGAGGCCCTGCATTAGGAGTGTGAGGTGCATTGTGGCTTCAGACACACTTCTGCTCAGGCCAGCATTAAAGTATGATGTTAGTTTCACCATAGTTTGCCACCTGCACTTTTTTTTATCAGCATGCACAGCTTACGACGTCCGACATCTGTAATGAGTGCTGGCCCTCCAACCCCACGACGTTTGGACGTGGTTTCACCTTGATTGCACCACGTGTTGAAGGTACTCAGCGCAGCACACCTCGAACACCCGACAGGTCGTGCTGTTTCCGAAATGCTCGTGACACGCCTCTGGGCCATAACAATCTGCCCTCGGTCAAACTCAGATTCTCGTAGATCCTGCGTGTACCCCATTCTACACACGGACAGCATGGTCACTGACACTACATGCACGGTGCGTGTATCGGACTGGCGGTCACTCCTCGCCAGGCGATGCTGCTATCGCCTAGACGGGTCTATGCCGATAGTATGTCGGTGGTCATAATGTTGTGGCTCATCAGTACATATACTCCGGAAGACGTCGTACGGTACGTGCCGGGGATACCCTGTACACTAATGGTCCCATTAACTGTTAGGCCTTGTCCTACCTGAGCGACAGAAGCGAGTGACAGCGAGCGACTTCTGGATACGTGACACTCCAGTGACCAGCAGCAGCATCGGGCGAAAAGTTTGGATGTCCTGCGTGCGAGCGACAATGTCGCGCTACATGATGGCTGCTTATAGCCAACCAGATGATTCTATAAATCTGCGTTCCTAACCAGTAGAATAGTGTAGCTGGAGAGTACGGCTACAGAATTAGGTTTTCTTAAGAAAATAAAGCGAAAAGGAATGCTGTGCATGATATTTACAAAGGGAAGAATCTCCATGGAGAATTTCATAAATATCATCAACTACAAAGATCATCAGACAAATTCTTCGAATACACGTGACAGAGCAGAGGAGTATACGACTATTTCATCAATAAAGTAAATATATATGTTTTATACATCATCAAGAACTTTTAACAGCCAATAAATGAGGAGGAATGACTACTGCATGACTTAACTACGATAAATACAAATATAAGTGCACAGATTCTTACTGCTGGACGGAAGCTACCTATGGTGTAGGGGTAGCGTATGCAGTGCATGAGTACGTGTTAGGAATCGATTCTGGGTCGTTCTTATATTTTTACTGACTCAGTTACAATTCTATATATAAAGTTTTATGTATACTGTTTACACTGCATCGCTAAGTACGGTATGTTTTTAAGGTCTTGCCAAAGAACTTGATCTTCGCACCAATCCCAGTATATTACACAAATATAATAATTATTTTTTTTTATTTTTTAGTGTCAATGAAGTTGTTTTGATTGATAACACGATAATGTTCGATCAAATTCGACACACAATTCTAGCGTGAAAATTATTCTGAGTAAAATATAGTCGTGGATATTACACTTCATTTACATAGCTTGGCAGCAGCTTTCCATGAAATATTACAATTTTTTCTCAGCTTATTAATTAAGATTTCGTTAATTACCCTGATTACTTTCAAGCAGTTTAATTTTTTCATGCCAAATTAGACCTCATGTTGGTCACTTTGATACCCTGTTTACCTGTTTCTCTCCTTTTGTTTGGCTATGAAAATCTGGACAAAACCTCATGGTGTAAGTTACAGGACGTCCAGAGTCTTGTTTTCGCTCTGCTCGCGCGTTTACAAAATCGCATCGAGTGTTAATCATATGATAAAATAGTCCTTTCTGCGTACTGTCATTTCCAAAATTCGTCGTTTCGGTATCTTGAACCTTTTATGAGATACGACGATATTTACGACCCTTGATTCGCGAATCGCAGGAAAGGCTCGGACGCATCGGGAGCGACCCGTCCGCGGATATAACAACGAATATCTCAAGAATGAAAAGAGATATCATTCCGGTCTTAACTTTAAATACAATTTAGATATATTGGTTACATTTCATACGCAGTAATGTATGGCCTTAAATGAACTATACAGAAAGTCTACACAGTGTGATTTTACCTCTGCAAATTCTTAAAAATTTCGTGCAGCCATGTACTCAGTTTTGGGCAGCACAGTAACTACGACGAATAACGAAAATAAATTCAGACCTTTATAGTTTAAAGATATCAAGCTATAGGTTGCGCAAGAATCAAATTTTTTACCGAATAGTTTTCATAAAATAGAAAGTTAATTCATAGCTGCCGTCGCGTCTGCCCCCACTGCTTTGCAGCTGCAGCTGCACTACTAAGATTCAAACTCGTTTGAATTCCAACGTCGCCAGTTGCAGCGGGAGACAGGCAGCGACACAGATGTCGCTCTTGTAGGACGTTTCCGTAACTACACATGCGGTTGTGTTTTGTCGCCTGAAGCTGTCGCTTCTGTCGCTCGCTTCTGTCGCTCGCTTCTGTCGCTCACGTAGGACACGGCCTTAGAGAAAACACTTCAGAATTATATTGTATAAGGTTAATTAGGGTTTTATAATTCAAGCAAATAAATTTATTCTTCATAAATCAAACCCGTTCTTTCAGTTCCTGTTCCGCTCGCAACTACAGCAAGAGAAAAGCAGTATCTACGTGACTCCATATGAGTCCTAATTTCTCGTATGTTATTATCTTTGCAGTCCTTAAGTGAAATGCTTGTCAGCAGCAGCAGAAGCGTTCTGTAGTCAGCTTGAAATACTGGATATCCAAATTTTCTCAATGTTGTTTCTCGAAAAGAGCGTCGCATTATCTCCACAGGGATTTCCATCTGAATTCCCGAGCTTCTCTATAACTCTTGCTTGTTGATCGAACCTACTAGTAAGTAATGTAGTATCCCACCTTAGAATTTATTCGAAGTCTTCATTTAACCCGCCCTGCTACGGATCCCAAACACTCGAGCAGTACTGAAGAATAGGTCTCACTAGCGCTTCCAATATGCAGTTTCCTGAGCTCCCAGTTGGTGCGCATTGACAGCGCAGAAAGATACGTACATAGATTCTTATCTGTGTTTACTTCGTAGATTCTTACTTACATTGCGTGTGAGTTATAGGAGGTGTAATTTCGAGTTTTAGTTACTGTAATCGTAAATTCAGGCAGATTGTAGCGCAGTCGTTAGGCATTAGTTTTATTTTAGTACGTCAGTGACACTTGTCTGTCTAGTAGGCTCTCAGAGACCAGTGTGGCCTCCCAGTTGGTGCACATCGACAGCGCAGAAAAATACGTATATAGCTTCTTTTCGGTGTTTACTTCGTAGATTCTTACTCACATTGCTTGTGAGTTTCGTATAGGAGGTGTCATTTCGAGTTTTAGTTACTGTAATCGTAAATTCAGGCAGATTGAAGCGCAGTCGTTAGGCATTTTTACAGGTTACTTCATACATTCTTTACGTGTTTCCCTTGCGTTATCTAGGCATGGACTCGTGTTTCAGTAACTGTTGTTCAACATCAATTAGAATGGACAGGGACTGTGATTGCTGGGGTCGGATGAGGGCTGAGTTGGCATCCCCTCGCTCACAGATGCAGGCAGCGCTGACTTTGGTCACGCAGCTTGAGGCTGTTGCCAATGGGCACCACTGTGGGGAGCCGGACTTGGGTATCACGGGGATGTCAACCTCGTCTCGTCTGTCCCCAGATCGGTCTGCCGCTGTGGTTGCCCCGGTTGCTGCCTGCAGTGGGGCTGAGCCCTTGCCTGTGGTTGATTGGGAGGTCGTTCCAAGGCGAGGCAGACAGCGAAAGACGTCCCAGGAGGCTGATCAGAAAGCCTCCCCGGTGCGTCTGACAAACAGGTTTCAGGTACTGTCTCTTGCTGAGCCAGATGCAGCTGCATGCCCTGTTTCAGAGGATGATTCTCAGCCTTCAAGGTCCAGGCAATCGCAGAGGGTGGGCTTCTTGGTAGTTGGGAGCTCCAATGTTAGGCACGTAATGGGGCCCCTTAGGAATATGACGGCTAAGGAGGGGAAGAAATCCAGTGTGCACTCTGTGTGCATTCCGGGTGGAGTCGTTCCTGATGTGGAAAGGATCCTTCCGGATGCCATGAAGAGCACAGGATGCAGCCAGCTGCAGGTGGTGGCACATGTCGGCACTAATGACGTGTGTCGCTTTGGATCTGAGGATATTCTCTTTGGAATCCGGCGGCTATCTGATTTGGTGAAGGCTGCCGGTCTTGCTTACGAGATGAAGGCAGAGCTCACCATCTGCAGCATCGTTGACAGAACCGACTGCGGACCTTTGGTGCAGAGCCGGGTGGAGGGTCTGAATCAGAGGCTCAGACGGTTTTGCGACCGTGTTGGCTGCAGATTCCTTGACTTGCGCCATAGGGTGGTGGAGTTTCGGGTTCCGCTGAATAGGTCAGGAGTTCACTACACTCAGCTGGCGGCTACACGGGTAGCGGAAGCCATATGGCGTGGACTGGGCGGTTTTTTTAGGTTAGAAGGCCTCTGTAAAGTACAGGGTGGGCTGCAATCTCAAAGGGTGCATGGCAAATACAGGACGTGCTTGGATCAAGGAACTGTCGGAATTGTAGTTGAAAATTGTTGTAGTTGTGCTGTGAAAGTCCCTGAGCTAATAGAAAGCACAGAAGCTGAAATCGTTATAGGTACAGAAAGCTGGCTAAAGCCTGAAGTAAGTTCTGCAGAAATTTTTACGAAGTCGCAGACGGGGTTCAGGAAAGATAGATTAGGTAGAATTGGTGGTGGAGTGTTTGCGTCTGGCAGTAGTGGTTTATCTTGCAGTGAAGCTGAAGTAGATACTCCGCGCGAATTGGTTTGGGTGGAGGTTATACTTAACAGCCGAACTAAGTTAATAATTGGCTCCTTCTACCGACCCCCAGATTCCGATGATACAGTTACTGAACAGTTCAGAGAAAATTTGAGTCTCGTAACAAATAAATACCCCACTCATACGGTTATAGTTGGTGGGGACTTCAACCTTCTCTCGATATGTTGGCAAAAACACTTGTTCAAAACCGGTGGTAGGCAGAAAACATCTTCCGAGATTGTCCTAAAAGCTTTCTCCGAAAATTATTTCGAGCAGTTAGTCCACGAACATACGCGAATTGTAAATGGTTGCGAAAACACACTTGACCTCTTAGCCACAAACAATCCAGATCTAATAGAGAGCATCATGACTGATACAGGGATTAGTGATCACAAGGTCGTTGTAGCTAGGCTCAATACCGTTTCTTCCAAATCCACCAGAAACAAACGCAAAACAATTTTATTTAAAAAAGCGGATAAAGTGTCACTAGAAGCCTTCCTAAGAGACAATCTCCATTTCTTCCAAACTGACTATGCAAATGTAGACGAGATGTGGCTCAAATTCAAAGATATAGTAGCAACTGCAATTGAGAGATTCATACCTCATAAAATGGTAAGAGATGGAACTGACCCCCCATGGTACACAAATCAGGTCCGAACGCTGTTGCAGAGGCAACGGAAAAAGCATGCGAAGTTCAGAAGAACGCGAAATCCCGAAGATTGGCTAAAATTTACAGACGCGCGAAATTTGGCACGGACTTCAATGCGAAATTCCTTTAATAGGTTCCACAACGAAACATTGTCTCGAAATTTGGCAGAAAATCCGAAGAAATTCTGGTCGTACGTAAAGTACACAAACGGCAAGACGCAGTCAATACCTTCGCTGCGCAGTGCGGATGGTACTGTTACCGACGACTGTGCCGCTAAAGCGGAGTTATTGAACGCAGTTTTCCGAAATTCCTTCACCAGGGAAGACGAATGGAATATTACAGAATTTGAAACACGAACAGCTGCTAGCATGAGTTTCTTAGGACACCTTAGGGGTTGCGAAGCAACTCAAATCGCTTGATACGGGCAAGTCTCCAGGTCCAGATTGTATACAGATTAGGTTCCTTTCCGATTACGCTGATACAATAGCTCCCTACTTAGCAATAATATACAACCGCACGCTCACCGATGGATCTGTACCTACAGACTGGAAAATTGCGCAGGTCGCACCAGTGTTTAAGAAGGGTAGTAGGAGTAATCCATCGAACTACAGACCTATATCAAATGGTTCAAATGGCTCTGAGCACTATGGGACTCAACTGCTGAGGTTATTAGTCCCCTAGAACTTAGAACTAGTTAAACCTAACTAACCTAAGGACATCACAAACATCCATGCCCGAGGCAGGATTCGAACCTGCGACCGTAGCGGTCTTGCGGTTCCAGACTGCAGCGCCTTTAACCGCACGGCCACTTCGGCCGGCTAGACCTATATCATTGACGTCGGTTTGCAGTAGGGTTTTGGAGCATATACTGTATTCAAACATTATGAATCACCTCGAAGGGAACGATCTATTGATATGTAATCAGCATGGTTTCAGAAAAAATCGTTCTTGTGCAACGCAGCTAGCTCTTTATTCGCACGAAGTAATGTCCGCTATCGACAAGGGATCTCAAGTTGATTCCGTATTTCTAGCTTTCCGGAAAGCTTTTGACACCGTTCCTCACAAGCGATTTCTAATCAAGCTGCGGGTCTATGGGGTATCGTCTCAGTTGTGCGACTGGATTCGTGATTTCCTGTCAGGATGGTCGCAGTTCGTAGTAATAGACGGCAAATCATCGAGTAAAACTGAAGTGATATCAGGTGTTCCCCAGGGAAGCGTCCTGGGATCTCTGCTGTTCCTGATCTATATAAATGACCTGGGTGACAATCTCAGCAGTTCTTTTAGGTTGTTCACAGATGATGCTGTAATTGACCGTCTAGTAAGGTCATCCGAAGACCAGTATCAGTTGCAAAGCAATTTAGAAAAGATTGCTGTATGGTGTGGCAGGTGGCAGTTGGCGCTAAATAACGAAAAGTGTGAGGTGATCCACATGAGTTTCAAAAGAAATCCGTTGGAATTCGACTACTCGATAAATAGTACAATTCTCAAGGCTGTGAATTCAACTAAGTACCTGGGTGTTAAAATTACGAACAGCTTCAGTTGGAGAGACCACATATATAATATTGTGGGGAAGGCGAGCCAAAGGTTGCGTTTCATTGGCGGGACACTTAGAGGATGCAACAAGTCCACTAAAGAGACAGCTTACACTACACTCGTTCGTCCTCTGTTAGAATATTGCTGCGCGGTGTGGGATCCTTACCAGGTGGGATTGACGGAGGACATCGAAAGGGTGGAAAAATGGGCAGCTCGTTTTGTATTATCACGTAATAGGGGAGAGAGTGTGGCAGATATGATACGCGAGTTGGGATGGAAGTCATTAAAGCAAAGACTGTTTTCGTCGTGGCTAGATCTATTTACGAAATTTCAGTCACCAACTTTCTCTTCCGAATACGAAAATATTTTGTTGAGCCCAATCTACATAAGTAGGAATGATCATCAAAATAAAATAAGAGAAACCAGAGCTCGAACAGAAATGTTTAGGTGTTCGTTTTTTCCCGCGCGCTTTTCGAGAGTGGAATGGTAGAGAGATAGTATGATTGTGGTTTGATGAACCCTCTGCCAAGCACTTAAATGTGAATTGCAGAGTAATCATGTAGATGTAGATATAGATGTTCCTCACAACTAGCAGAAATTTTGTCTAAGTCATTTTGTGCCTTCCTACACTCACACAACTTCGACTCATTATATGTACCACCGCATCAATCGCGAACAACCGTAGTTTGCTGCCCACCCTGTCCGCCGTGTCATTTATATAGAGACTGTAATAATGGTCCTATCATACTTCCCTGGGACATCCCTGGCGATATCCTTGGCTCTGATGAGCACTCGCCTCCTAGGACAAAATACTGGTTTCTCGTGTCTTCTTTAACAGTGAAGCACCGCGTCAAGTGCTTTCCGGAAATCTAGAAATATGGCATCTGGCTGTTGCCCTTCATCTCGTTCGCAGTATACCATGTGAGAAAAGGGCAAGCTGAGTTACACAAGAGTGATACTTTCTAAATTTGTGCTGATTCGTGGTCGTAAGCTTCTCAGTCTGAAGGAAAATTATTATATTGAAGTAGAGAATATGTCCAAGAATTCTGCAGTACACCAATGTTAGGGATATTGATCTGCAATTTTGCGGGTCCGCTCTTTTACACTTGTTATATGCAGGAGTCACCTGCACGTTTTTCCAGTCGCTTGCTCCTTGGCGCTGGGTGAGAGATTTGCAACAAATGCAAGATAAGTAAGGTGTCAGTTACGTAGAGTACTCTTTTCAAATCCGAACTGTGATTCCATTCGTCTCTGGTGACTTGTTTTCAACTCTCTCAGTTGTTTCTCTGCGCCGGCATACTTATTACTCTCCCTTCCATACGACAGTCTGTTCGATGATCAAGCGACGGTATGTTTCTACGGTTGTGCAAAATGAATAATTTCTTAATGGTGAAACTTAAACTTTCAGCTTTCACTTTGATGTCTTCAAGTGTCACACCACACTGGTTAACGAGCGACTGCTGGAAGACTTACATACGCTTAGCGATGTCACGCAAGACACTAATTTCCTTTGGTTCCCATCAGATCCTTTGATGACGTTCATGCTGACGTAGTCAGCGCTGTTGCTATTTTTCTGTAGTTTGCTTGTCACATCTCAACACATAGACAAAAATTCCTGACTGTAGCGTGAGGGAGAGATTTTAGGCGTATTTGCTGGAGCCAGACGTAGTATTTACAATAATGATGAAACTATCTGGACTCGGATTAGTGGACATTTATATGGGATATGTCCACATTTTACTCTTATGCCGAAACCAGGGACGATAATGATGTTGCGCGCTGGGTCTGGAGTCAAGTCAACACCTGACTAATTGCAAAGGTGTGCCATTGAGTTCAGGTCGGAACTCTGGTCAGGCCATTGCATTAGAGGTGCCGCTTTATAACGGGATGCTCTCTCATAAGATACAATCGTCACCTCCGAAGTGTTCCTGCGGTCACAAAGTGCTACAGAATGTGTTCGTATCGTTCAGCACTTACCGTTTTATAAGCGAAATGAAAAGACCATAGCCTAAACGACGAAAACCATCCCAACACTGAAGCACGATCTCCTTGATACTTCTCTGTTGGCACCACTCGTTATGACAGGCAAGGTTCCGCCCGACCTTTCCATTGAGTTACCACAGGGCGTAGTGTGATACGTCTCTCCAGATCGCTCGCATGCAGATGGCCACTGTCCAGCGACGTTGCTCTTTCCACAATCTCAAGCGTCTCGTAGTGATTACTACATAAATATCAGGCCTACCAGGAGCTGCTTGGCCACTGTACCAGGTATCTTCTCCTTACTACAATCACTGTGTAAGCTGGACTGCTTGAAGCACTCTAGAACTCACGAGTGGTTCCCTCCGTTGTTTCGTCTGTTTTTCTTCTGCAATGCTTAAATAACTTACGTTAATGTATCCCTGCATACCACATCATTTTCTGCATAAAAGAATCTGAAAGCTCTGTGCAAGGGAATTTAAAACATCGATCTGCAATGCATATCCGCAAAGATAATGCACCGTAAACACTAGTGCCACAACATAACCGAAGTTGATCGACGTCAGAAGTTATCGACAGTGAACATTAATATTCAACAGGTGAGATAGATTTAACTCTGTCCCTCTGTTTTTTGACAAGAGGGAGAGAGCACGAATCCCCGCACAATTTACTCAAGAACCGCAATCTCTATGTACCAGGTCCGTTGATAATTTAATTACAACTGCTTTCTTAATAACACTCTTTCAGTGCTTTCCAGAATCTCCATAAGATGACCGCTGCCAAGGCAACGTTCTGCAATACCAGATTTTCCCGGGTGTTGTAAGCGAGTGTGACACATACGCTCAGTACACCGGTTCTCCACGGGCTCGATCGCCTGCCCAATATATGACATCCCAGAATTGCAAAGAGTAAGATATATGCAAACCAAGATCATCCTTTACTGATAGTGGCAGGCCACTACCTTGGATGGTAGTGGAAAAACACATTTCACATCATACTTGCGCAAAATGAGACCACTTTTATTGGAAATGCTTCCTGCGTAAGGCTAAACGACCGAAGACTTTGGTGCCAACTCGATATTATCCTCACTCACCCAGTGCACGCTTAATCGACAGCGCAAGCATGTCTGATCTGTCTTTCACTACAACAATTTCTAAGAAAGGCTACTTCGAGTTGGGGTACCTGAAGTGACAAAGACAAGGCACCTCATAAACAAACACGGAACTTTCGTGGATTACTGCTGTCTCTCTTTTCAAAAAACGCAGTTAATGCTACCTCATCTGTTGGTTATTAATCTAGCCTGTTGACAACTTCTGACATGAGCCATCTTAGGGTGCGTGGTGGCGTTAGTGTGAGTGTGTGTGTGTGCGCGCGCGTGCGCGCGCGTGTGTGTGTGTGTGTTTCTGTGTGCGTGTGTGTGTTTATTATGTTTCCAGATATATTCCGCAAATCGATGTTTCAGATTCCCTTGTACAGTACTTTCCTGCTACATTTGGCCTTGAAATTACAGGCTGTGCACCTTTAGAAATGTCGGTGGCTGCCGAAGACGTCGTACGGCTACATTCACGTAACTTATTAGAACTTCCTATACGACAGGGGAACTTCAGGTTTCATGCTCTGCAATACTCCGTCATTAAATGAGGTCCGACTGGTCTCCATTTAGCTGTCATCGTTCCATCGTGTTTCCACTTTATGACACATCTCCAAATGTCACTTAGGGCAGCATTTAAAGGGTTGAGATGTCCCTGATGGAGTTAGTAAGCAGGTGACATCCAGTGACCACTCCACGTCACAATTCGCTCAGCTCTCCTCATCGAACCATACTGCTGTTACTGCTTCACTACTGACAGTATTATATGAGTGCACCCCGCCTTCATTTATACTGACGGATGCGGATCTCGTGACATCCGGAGGACAATTTCATCATTACATAGGGGTGTCCGGATACTTTTGGTCAGATATTCTACGTTTTCTATGTATTCCAGAAGGTATTTGGTCAGCGTGAGAACGTGGAATTTGTTGAGGGACAGCGTTTCACAGGTGTCTGATGGATTTGAAGACAATAGTGAAAAATAAAAATAAATTAATTTTAAACACTTTTTTTCTCAAAACACATTTTTTACGCCAAATACCGAACATTTCAGCCTGCAACAAGGTAGACAGAGTAAGAAGTGCAGTGGAACACAACAACCACAGAACAACACAGTTGCAGATTATTCCGAAAAATCCGCGTTGCTACACAGACACAAACAGCATTACGTCTGTGTTTTTCTCGGCGATGATACACATGCACAGCACTACTAATTTAGAGAGCGAAGAAGTGTCGGGCATGCAACAGTGAAATTTGATACGTGCGCTAGTTTCAGTTTAATATTATACGATTGGCAATAATCGATAAGTTCTATCTGGTATGTAGCATACGTTGTCGTTTTAGGGAAAAGCTCGTCCCCAGAAGGGGAATTGAATCTAATATGACCAATTCATTCAGGACCCAATAATCAACACCGGTCTAAAATCTTCCCCCTGTCCCTTACAAACCAAAAATATACGTAAAGCATGTGGGGAAGTTGAAGGTTTAATCAATCCATCCCAAAGCATGGATTCAGTCTTTTACCATGAAATCATTTTAAGAGGTGACAGACGATAAGGAGCCTAGCGAATGGGAACATCGCCCGCTAAACGGATCTTATATCGAATCTTGTCGGTCACCCTCAACCGGTCAGTTAGCACGTTGGGAAACTCCCTCAAAAGGTCCCGTAACTGAATAGCCTCAGGATTACTAAGATGATAAGGCTCCATCTACATCCGTTCAGTCTGTAAGGTATTAATGTTAACACTACTAGCGGAACAGGAACAGAAGGCTATCTCCTTTGACGGTCAAAACCAAAAGAAAAAGGTACTGCTGGCTAAATCGAGGACTAATCTAGTACGCTGGATAAAATCACATCCAAACAATAACAGTTAATTTCTTCACATCTAGCAATTTAACAGGCCAGGAAAACCAAGAACAGACAGGCTCATTCGCACCTCATCAACCAAAGGAAGCTCTTGACCATTGACAACACGACATCTCTGGAGGGTACTAATCATAATCACGTAAAGAAACAGAATGTCCGGAATCAAGCAGACCGCGCACTGGTTCTCTATTAATTTGGGTGCATACATGAGGAAGAAACGGTTTATCATAAGCGCGAATACGTGCACAAAACCCCGGGCGCCTTTTCAGTCGAGGGAACACTCGCTTACTGTGATGTCAGCTGTTGGGCATATGCCTGTGCTCAACGGGACACTCTCGCACTGAGTGACTCCGGGATCCACACTGGAAACATGATTTATTAAATGATAATTTAACGGCGAAGCCGCGATAGTTGCCAGTACAGTGGTAAGAGACATGGGGCTCACCGTCAGTTCGTTTACGTTGCTCATCAGCAAATTTAAAGGCTTCCACAGAGGATACCAATTCATTGAATTGAGCAAAGGTGAAGGGCTTTGGGCGAAGAAGCTGTGATCGATACCCAGACGTAATGCGCTCTAAGGAAATAGAAATACTGACCTGTTGGGTGTTATGCATACTCAAAGCCAAGACAGCAATACAGAACACGATCAATGTACTGAAACAAGGTTTCATTCGAAGCCTGTACTTGCCAATAATACAAGCGCTCAAGTTTGTTCTTAAAGTGTGCTGGTAACTTCCTTTGAATTACACATGCCCTAAGCTGCCCCACACCTCCCCACTCTCAGAATACACCTGACAACAGCTCGCTTAACAAACCCTTACACAAAGGATAAAGAAGAGAAAGAATGTCTAAATGCGAGGTCTGCAAGGCGTCAGCATGTAATTCAAACGGCGCAATCAAGCGTAACACTTCACGTTCTTGGTTCAATTGGTCAACAGCTAGTACAGTGATACTAATTAATAAACACAAATCAGGATTTGGCACTATAGCAGAAGACTCTCTGATGGATCTCATAAGAGCTTGGGTTTCGGCCTTTCTAACTTGGAACTGATGAACTAAAGCACCCTCTCCCCCATTCGGCTGTTCACTCTCCAAACTTAACGCTCCAGCGCTTATCTATAATTATTTGTTCCTCACACTTAGCTGTTTTACAATGCTCTTCTGCTGATCACTTAGTTGAAGGTGGAATACATCGGCAAGACGATTACCGAAGTGGCGCAACTAGTCCTGAAACCTACAAACTTGCTTATGGGTAGGTTGGTTAACCTCAAGGAATTTATTGTTTTGAACAAATTCACCGAACGCTAATGAAATTGTGGAAATAGCGGCACCTATCTCACCGATCTTTTCCGATGAAATATGGAGATGCTCATCGAACGCCGCACACAATCCAGCTCCCAGCTCTGAAACACAATCCTTAATAGGAGTGCAGCGAATGTATAGCTCATATTGAAGACGTTCGAATTTGAGTCAGCCTATTCCTGCACATATCATTGTTCAACACTGCCCAAGGATCTCGAAAACGAATCAAAATCTATTATAAATATTACACTTGGTAAGGACAAATGATGTTAACAGGGGTAGACAATTCTCCATCTCCATACGCCCCCCTTCCCTCTTCCCCTGTGATTAGCCAACAATAAGGCAAACACTCTCTGCTACCAATAAGATAGGTAATAACCAGTAGCAAGGAAACGACATGAAAGTACTAGGCCACTTTAACTAACATAACTTATCCTTGTCCCACAGCAAAATTTACTGTTATATGTTATCTTTGATAGCAGATCCACTTTGAAAGACAGATAGAAAAATATAAGTTAATTTTCCACTACAGGTGCCAAAAATGGCGAGTAAGACAGCTGTTTTGGATCATTCACACATCGTACTGTTAATGATAGTCATATGTAGAAAAAAATATTCTGTGCCCTGCGGTATTTAGATATGAACTCCAAACTGTGCAGTTATCTCTTTGTCTGCGCAGGTAAAGAACCTACTCCGCTTCCCACCTGGGGACATGCGCGGTCTGCTCCACACCGACTTAACGGCGGTGAACATTCGCTTTCTTCCAGTCGTTTGCCACCGACATCTGCAGGGTGGCAATCCAAGGACAAGTGGCGTTACTCATGTGACACATGGATGCTATGATCATTTGCCAAAGTTGAATGTGACTTTGAATGGGTGTGTGATTCTCTGTTCTACCAACTTACGTTGCCGAAGAGCTCTTCGGTCGTATTTGATGGAACTCGATCTTGGAACTTCTGCGGTTTGTGTCTACGAAATTAGTGGGCCATAGTCATCTGAGTCCGTCAGATTTATATGGTGAAGACCTCAGTGTGTAGACTGTAGGAACATTTATTTTATGCTATCGTCTGCGCCATAGAGCTCTTTAAGGTATGCTTGTTATATTGCTTTACGTTACAGCTAATCGCGCTTTTATTTAAAGAGTTTATCAGTTCCAGCGTGGCCAACTTACATTGCCAGAATCTTTTGGTCGCAGATATTCGGGGAGGTACATCTAATTACTGTGTATCGAGTTCGAGCCCTTTTTGAGTAATTTGTGAAAATTATATCAGTTCGCTTTCTGTAATTTATTTTGTACACAGGGTTAATATAAGTTTAGTTTTACTACCAACTGTTTTAGTTCAAGCAGTGCCGGCGCTGTTGTTCAAATTCTAGTTATACATTCTTTTGCAGAACTAGTATGAGTTACTACAACTTAAAATCAAGCTACTTAAATTAGCACATTCTATCTCGGCTAAAATTTATTTCCCACCTAATTCCATGTTTGGCTATTTGTTGCTAATCTCGGCCTCTTTAATTAGACAACTCCAACATGTTTATGAGAGTTCAAATAATGTACGTCTAATTTACACAAAGGATATATTTAACATTGATATTATAGTTGTTGATTGCCAGTTGTGATCTGGTGTGGGTATAGATATGAACAGAAACTTTAAAAAAATCTGTTAAATCTTGACTATTTTTTGGAACATTTGTTAATTGAAATATCTTTCTGTATATTGTAGTAGTATCTTAATTCAGGCAGAACCACGCGAGTAAGATGAAGCTCTATACGTCACGATTTTTAATCTAAAAGTAATATGAATCAAATTTGAAATACTAAATGTTTATTGCTGGTTCTCTTGGATTGTTAGAAGTAATTGCATTCATATGAGTTTGTCAAATTTCTCGTGTTAAAAAAGAATCGCAATAAAATCAATTTATCTTTTCTCGATTACTTGTTATCTTTTCTGTGCCTTGGCTCCTTAGGTTCCCAGCTCCTTGTGTACTATCGTTTTCATATTCCACGATTTCCTTCGTACTGCGCAAGGCTACAGTACTTTAGCCTAACATTTAACTTACAAATTTCCGGTACTTTAACACTGAATTGTGAACTTGCACACTTTCATATCATAAATTTCTAACTGAAATCTGTCAGGAACATTAATCTATTTAATGAAGGGAAGTACGTAAGACTCAGGTGCGTAATATGTATAGTATATGAGAGACGGAGAGAGACACAAAGGGGGAGAGAGAGAAAGAGAGGCAGAGAAAAGAACGCTGGATACATAAACGAAGAACTACATTCCTGCTAAATAAGAAACTTTCTATTTTTGATACGAATGTGCGTTGCATGAACACTTATCACTTCTTATTAGTGAATGGCAAGCATGTATAAGTTGGTAGTGACTAGCCACGAATGCGCATAGTTAGTATTAAGTAATAACACAAATTCTGCAAGAAGAAACGAGCTAGATCTCAGTCACCTGGTTATGAAAAACGGGTTTGAGAGATTTTTGACCGACAAACTTTACAAAGTAAGTCTCGGCCTCAGGACGAAGTTCAAAGCCTTAGTCGATAACCGAATACAAAATAGCTGAAGCGACGTTAAATATTTGAGAAGCTTCTGAATTATTAATATAGCCACAGAGCACTCAGGGGAGAGTTGGTTTCGTCGTGCATCGATACAAGTGAACGAAAGAGGAGCAGCAAGTGGGGCGGATAAGAACGTGTGGGGAACCAAGCCACCGTGAAGTTCCGCGAAATTCGTAATGGCCTATTGTCTTGATTAATCTGCCGTTCCAAATTTTAAACACAGTAAGCTATCACTGGCGTTTAGTATTCACCACTATAACATTCCAATTGCTTTTTGTTTATAGTGATTTTTGTTTTTATAAACACATTTGCATGCGAGCAAACCCGAAAACTTACGATGCGCCGTAGATGCATGAAATATCCGCATAAATGACCATCAGGACACATAAATATTGCAAGAATTAAGTTTCAATCATAAGACACGTCTCAGTCATGACATGGGGATTGTTTCACATCATGACAGTTACGTCACAAGCAACAAGAATGAAACAGGCTCAACCGAACCTAGCAGTTTTGCGGCCAGTTTTGAAATAATTCAGCCAGGCCAGAGTTTCTGATCTTTCTGTTTCCTTATATGTAGGCAGTTCTGTGTCAGGTGCAAACTTTCTTCTTTTTTGAACTGAGCAATTTTAGACAAACATTACCTGAATGATAAGAAGGATGCCTAGACACTTTTTGTACACATAACAACGAAACACTGACCTATCCCAGCCTCGAGGAAACTTAGTACATAACTTTGATTCAGTATGAGAGTCTGACAGTCAACCTGACATGTCAATCAGTTACAATCAATGACAGCACTGATATCTCATGCCGTTCGGTTGAAGTTGCATTTAAGAGTTTCTGTGCCACACAGTGGAGAGCTGTACATATGTTATACCATGAAGACATTTAGCGGCATCTGTCTGCAGCTACCAGGTAACTATAGCAATGGCAGATGATTGAGGGACTTCCACTGAGATTTTGAAATACGTGTTGTGGGGCATTAACTGTGAATGGATACCAAGAAGTATTTGTTCACTGTAGCGTCAATAGACCGCCAGATGCAGATATTGTCTCTTTCAGAGGCTGTATTACCAGATGGCGCTTCGGTTTACTGTATGCTTGCCAAGGAAATAAATGTACTGTACTGTACACCCTGTATTGTGTACCAAGACAATTTCCTTTGACCGGCTGTCGAATTTCAGAGCCAATGGTTTTCTCGCTACACCGCCACCTACCACTGTTCTAATATGAAGGGTTTGGTTGCGTAGCTAGGCATTAAGCTCCTCAGAGTGGGTTAAATCCAGGCAGTGTCAAAGAATTTTCCAGTGGTGAGAGATCTGGAACATAATTGATGATATAGAGATGCTGTTTAACGAGTAGTTGCAGCTCCAAGTTCAGAAGCGCCGACAACAGCCGAGACAGTTGTGTGCTGACTGCATACCACTTCACTTCGCAAGCTAAAGACGCCATATAAGAGAGGATGACACGGCGGCTGCTCAGCTTCGGACTGTTCTCTGAGCCTCATCGCAGATTTCAGTTTTTGACTGTTGCGAAGGACTTGTCCTTGTCGCCTTCGTGGCTTCCTATCTTCCCAGCTCTTGGTGTAAATAGCAGGATGAGTCAGTTTCATCCACTAGACAGTGGTTAAAGACAGGAAAAGTTTCTATACATTCTGGTATCGTTCTAGCAGAGTCACTTCGGAGTACGACTGGCTAGTGCACAAATTACCAATTTTGTGAACTGGATGTAATCGTGCTTCTATCCAAACGCATACCACACCACAATGCGAGGTTCTGGGACCACATCACGATCAAGACTGCAATCTGGCTTCACACGTTGTGCACGGAACCTTAAAAACAATTTGAGGTCTTGCCTACTACTGAAACTACATCTAATCCAGCACTATATGCCTCGCCTATTGGGACATTGGTCGGTATTCTTGAGTGGTACGTACAAGCACAGACGGTGGTGTCGCTTGTTATTGGGAACGCTTATGTTATACGGCTGATGTGGCCCCTTGGACAAATAGCGGGTGGGTGTAGAAGGAAAGCCCCTGTCCTCTCTGATTGTCTGCCGGATGTTCTCGTCCGACATGTGGAAGAGGCTCTGACGTCTGCGGTTGAGCACACTGGGTGCATCTGGCTGCAAATCGCGACTCATGTGGGCACGAATGACGCCTACCACTTTGGATTCATCCTCAGTTCCTACACGTGATGGCTGATTTGGTGACGACAGCTAGCTTCGCTCGTGGGTTGGAATCTGAGTTATCATTTCGCAGCATCGTTCCCACAACCGACAGCAGTCCTCCAGTTTGGAGCCAAGTGGAAGGCCTGAGCTAGAGGCTCAGACGGTTCTGTGGCGATCGTGGACGCGAATTTGCCGACTTTATCTGTTATCGAGTGGAGAAATGTAGGACCTCCTTAATAGGACAGGCATACATTACACGTGGGAAGCTACTACTAGGATATCACCTCCATCTGAGATTTTACGACAGAGACATCTTTCCACAGGCCCGAAAGGACGCGTTCTGAATGCAGAGAGGGTGGAATTCGTCATAGCAGATCGGACAAAGGAAATTTTAGTGTAAAATTAATTAACTGCACGTGCGTCTATGTAAATGCCCCCGAACTAGACTCGGTTATAAATTGTAACAGTACCCACATAGTATTATGGACAGGAAGCTGGCAGGAACGAGATGTCAGTAGCAATGTAACTGTAAACTCCGAATGGAATGTATACCGCAAAGATAGGTTGAACGCTTGTGGTGGAGAAGTGTTTATAGTAATAAAAAATGCGATACTTTCAGGTCAGATTGTGGGTGAAGCATTAAACATGGCTCTAACATGGTTACCGGGCTCTTTTATAGATTCACTGAATCACTAGCGATAGTGTCGGAACATCTGAGAGAAACTTGGAGAATATTACGCATATATTTTCTGACCATGGCTGTAGTTTTAGGGGGAGGTTTTAACGCATCAATTGTAGACTTGAGACTCAAGTAATTAGAACGGCTAGTAGGTACAGAGAATTGAGTAAAATTGTATAAGGTGCTCCATCCGAAAACTATCTTGAGCAGTTAATCAGAGAGCCAACTCGTGAAGATAACATCTTAGACCTGCTGGTGACAAACAAACCCTCAAGAGCATCGTTACAAAACGCTTGAAACATTATTTGCAAAGAAAATTTGTAAGAGATGGGAAAGAGCCACAGCTTATCGCCAACCGTGGTACAAAGCTGATGCGAAAGCAAAGAGAGCTTCACTGCAATCTGAAACGTAGCCAAAGCCACAGAAACGAAGGCAAACTAAATGAAGCCGAATTTGGCGTGAGGGGGTTATGAGTGAGGCGTTCGACGAAATCGAAAGTAAAATACTACCTACCGACTTATAACGTTATTAAAAGTCCAAGGTTCGGTAAAACGAAATCATCACTGAGTTTATTATAGGTCGGTCTTATGTTAAACCAGTAAACGGATCTAAGCCTTCGTCCAGACACTGGGTGACCAAGAGGTACTAAACAAAAGATGACACTGAAAAGGCCGAAATACAAAATGCTTTTTTTTCCAAAACTATTTTGTCGAGGAAGAAAGCAATTTAGTTCCTCCTTTTAATCGTTGCACGAACGACAAATTGACAGACTTCGATATAAGTGAGCGTGGAACAGAAAAACAGCTGAAGATGCTCAACAGAAGACAGGCCTCTGGACCTGACTGGAAGCGAATTCGATTCTACGTAGAGTATACGAAATAACTTGTCCCTCTTCTATCAGATGTGTACCGTTGGTCTATAGAGAAGCTAAGTTTTGCAGATTATTGGAAACAGCTGGTCATTCTCATTTTCAAGAAATTTCATCGAAGAGGCGCACGAAAC
Organism: Schistocerca serialis cubense; assembly: GCF_023864345.2. Classification (NCBI taxonomy): domain Eukaryota; kingdom Metazoa; phylum Arthropoda; class Insecta; order Orthoptera; family Acrididae; genus Schistocerca; species Schistocerca serialis. The sequence continues at coordinate 346,308,441 of NC_064638.1, read as the reverse complement.
TATAGGTCAATACTCTGACGTTAGTCTGCTGTAGAACTTAGGAACACGTTTTATGCTGGCATAATGTGATATTTGTAGTGACTGAAATCTGCTATAGACGAATCAACAAGAGTTCCGAAAACAAAGTTTGTGTGAATCCCAGCTCATTCTATTATTCCAATAGAAGCAGACAGCAGGTAGATGCTATGTTCCTTGACTTCCGGAGGAAACTGAATGCACTTCCGCACTGCCACCTAATGAATAAAACACGAGCGTAGGGAATAGGAAGCCAACTGTGTGACTGGGCCCAAGAGTTTCTAGCAAAGTGAACGCAGCATGTCATTCTAGACGGAGAGAAGTCTCCATGCGTAAAAGTAACTTCGCACGTGCCCGAAAGGAGTATTATAGGACCATTACTTTTCACAATATATCACTACTGATAACGTCGGAAGTCACATGAGGGTTTTCGAGGGTGATGCTGTTATGTACGGAGAAGGTGCGAAGCTCGAAAATTTTCACGAAATGCGGGAATACCCGCACATGACAGACGCTTGGTGCAGCTGACCCCCAACACAAACAGATGTAACATTTCGTGAATACTTATGCAGCGAGAGGCAACGGCCTTGCCACAGTGGATACACCGGTTCCCGTCAGACCACCGAAGTTAAGCTGTCGGGCGTGGTCGGCACCTGGATGGGTGACCATCCAAGCCACCATGCGCTGTTGCCATTTTTCGGGGTGCACTCAGCCTCGTGATGCCAATTGAGGAGCTACTCGACCGAATAGTAGCGGCTCCGGTCAAAGAAAAACCATCAGAACTCCCGGGAGAGCGGTGTGCTGACCACACGCCCCTCCTATCCGCATCCTCATCTGAGGATGACACGGCGGTTGGATGGTCCCGATGGGCCACTTGTGGCCTGAAGACGGAGTGATTTATGCAGAGAAACCCTCTACTGTATGATTACACGATTGCAGAGCACTCACTGGAAGCACTTACTTCCATAAAATACTCGTATCTAGGAACACGAATGAGATCTGAAGTGGAACGACCACATAAAATTAATCTAGGGTAAGGGAGATGACAGACTGAGCACATTGGAGGAATCCTCAGGAAACGTAATACCTTAAACAAAGAAAATTCGCGTTTTATTACAAGTTCACTTAGTAAGTCCGAAAGAGTCACCGAGATGCTTAGCCAACTCCAGTGGCAGACGGTGTGAGAGAGGCGTTCTGTATCAGAGCGTGGCTTATGTTTGAATTTCCGAAAGCTTACGTTCCTCGAAAAGTCATCCACAATAATGCTTCCTCCTACGTATATCCAGGGAAAAGACCGTCAAGGTAAAACTGCAGAGTTCGCACGGAGGTTTTACCAGCAAGCGTTGTTCCCACGAACCATACGCGGCTGGAACAGGAGAAGTGGATGGTGATAATAGTATACATAGTAGCCTCCGTCACGCACCGTAAGGTGGCTTGCGGAGTAAAGATGTAAGTGTAGATGTAGGTTCTGTAAGCAAAACCAAGACCCGACTGAAAAGCGAACGTGCTGCCAAACCTGTGCCCAGACCACTATGGCCGTGTGAAGGAAAGCCACAACAATCGTCACGTTACTGGCGACAGGTGGAGCTCCAGACGTGGTCGCACTGTCCCTGTGGAAACTTACGAGTCGAACTTGTTGCAAACATGCAGACTTCCTGGCGCAAGTTGCATGATATGGCTGTACAAGCTTGCACTGCAGAGTTTTTAATATCTCATTCTGGTTCTCGTTTTGAACGGTGGACAGGAAGAGCGATTGCTCGTAAGTCTGTATGTAAGACACTTATTTCTGATTTTACATTCGTGGTCTATTTGCGAGATCTATGTATGAAGAAGCAATATAGCGCATCATTAACAGAAAATCTTGTATACGTGCCGCAGGGAACGTGGTACTGAAAAATATTTGTTTAGAAAAAAAGTCGATACTGTGAGTTGACGAGCATTATGCTTTCATTTAAGTACATATATGGCTGAAAGATGCAGCCTACAAGACCGTGTGCCACAAAGGGCGCAGATTCACCACGAGATGGGGAAACTCACAGGCGTCTGTTGTCTATTGACGCCTAAGCGCTGTGGTGTACGAGTGAGACAGACGAGAACCTACGTCATAGGGAAACCCAGTAAAAGCCGTTTGTGGCCAAGGAGACGTAGCAGTGTTAAATACGGCGGACCTAAGATCGGCCATAATGGGAAACATCTATGAAAACTATTTAATTCTCTAGTAGTGCAGGGAATCAAGCCACAGTAATCTGCCATCTTCCATAGATTTTCATGATAATTCCAATAAAACTTGAATATTGTTCATATCTATAATGGTTTAGGATTTACTGTTAAAGTGAAATTAGCAAGTTTTGTTACAAAGACCTGGATACTAAAATCTGAACGCTCTGGTCGATCTTAACTACCGACGTTTCATATAGAAGTGCATCAGTAAAATGACAAATGCTGTAAATATCAACTCTGTAACTTTATTTGTTTAAAAGATATAGTAAATTTAAATTATCAGTATCTTCAGTGAAGCTTCAGATCATCATTTCCTCCACACAAAACACATTGATCGGTGGCAGCTTGACACATTATTGAACCATTAAGTAACAGAATATTTGTTGTAAAGTTTAATGCATAAGAGTTACTTTTGTTTTATATTTATTTATCAGAAAGCACATTGGTGCAGGGCTACAGGCCGTGACATTCATAGTTAAGATTGCAATTTTATTGGTTTTATGTAAAAGAATTTAACGTTTATTATGAAATTGATGTGATTGTTAGTTTATTTAGAACTCGAAAGTGGTCAAGCTTCGATTATTTAAATGTATTAAAATGTAAAATAATTTAGAATAAGCTGTAGCCAATCTGATGGACGGCCTCAGGAGAGGGAACAGCCCTGGTCAGTTGAGCGAAGATGTTCGGCGCTCGGGAAACGCTGCCGTGGACGGGGAGGGGAACAGTGCTGGTGCGGACGCGAAAGCGGGCGGTCGGGTCTTGGCAGCTAGGAAGTGAAACAACTTGGAAAATTTCACGTCGTGTGATGTCGCGGGACTTAGTCTCTGAGTGGTGAGCCGCCGCGCACCTGGTGTGAACTCTAACATTTCGCCTAGATAACTTGTATTTCGCGATTGGATTGCGAATGATCGACCTGTGTCAAATGGATATGCGCTCGAGTGTAACAGTAATTCTAAATATGACAACTTTCGCTATTAGTTTGCTTTCTGAATAAACATTATTCTAACCAAATCGCATCTATGTGGCCTACATCATTTATAGGTCGTTAATTTAGTTCCAGGTATCACTGTTATTATATGCTATATTAACTTTGTATTTCACACACTTGCCATCAGCCAGACAATTTAACCAAAGCGTCACAAGTGTCTAATTTATGGCATGTAACGCGACACGCGCGGCTTAACCACTAGACCAGTTTGAGGCAAGACATTTCGACGATGAGGAATCGCATGTGAGCCCGAAGATTTATAGGATGTTAGCTCGCAATACGTTGCGCCGTCTCCGACATAATTTGCAGTGAAGTGAGCCAATCAGGGCGTTGCACTTGCAAATTTAACCACCCTTCCGGTAACAATTAAACTCAGTTGTTCTCGTAGCATCGATGACAGTGCACGATACAGTTCGGCCTTTGGCTCGGATTCTCTCCGTGCCTCCGTCCCAAGTCCAAGATTTTTTCGGGCAACGGCCTGACTGACTAACTTCGTTGCTAATTAACTCGGAAACCTTGTAACAAATCGATATCTTTTCTGAACAATTATTCTCAGCACAAACTACCCTTACAAGCTTTACACATGGTTTTTATCCACCCTGTATATTAGTTTGAAATTTGTCACAGCTACTACTTTCGCTAGTCAATTTATTTCTCGTCTTGTTCATTCGCAGCTATATTGTAAATATTATACAAGGCTATCGATTCCCACAAGCATTATTGTAGTGGGCACGTTTTGTAAAGTGGGAAGAAGGTACTCTTCAAGTTTCCAGTTCCAAGGGACGATTAGATTTGAGTGCACCAAATGAATTGCGGTGGACGGCGGATTTGAAAGACATACAACTAGTTCTACACTATTCTATCTGTTCGAGCCGGTCGGAGAGGATGATTTAAGGCCCTGCGATATGGTGAGACGCTATGCGTGTTTTTCAGAATGTAAGTCAGATACTGACGGAACTCATGGAGTTACATCTCATTCTCTTATATAACATGTGAATACGTATTGTCTTGCATTTGGGAGCTGTGCTAATAGACCTGGTACAGCATGTTCATTCACACACGTTTCTCATGTAAATTCAGATGTTTCTTACTACGAATCAAGTTCACTCATATCAGTTAACAACTTGCTACCTCTATTATTACTACGTTTCGTAATGTACGTCTCCCCAGCTTTGATATTTTTTTATTAATATTGACAGCCAAACTGCGTTATTACAGAAATTCGCGGGACAAAAACCTAAATATGAGAGGCATTTTCATTTCACGATACATTTTGGACTTACTTTCGCGTGTAATCCTTATTCAAAACTAGACAAGAAGCTTACAAGATGCATTTAGGGGAGTACGTTCACGGAATTTTAACAGTTAAGCAGACCGTTATGCATAACTCCTCTGTCTAACGTCCGCTAATAGGGACAGACGAGCATTTCCGTAACACTTTCATTATTACTAAACGAATCCGTGAAGAAACGTGCCACCCTTTTTTTGGATCTTTTCTATTTCGTCTGTAATACTGAATTCTACGGGTCCCCAGCTGACGATTGATTTTTAAGGCACGTCCCTCGTGATTGAAGCACACTTCCTGTGGATGTACCTGAAATGATAGTAATGCATTAAGCAGGGAGTAGAAAGTGTCAGTCCATAAAATGTTAAACTGTTTCCCAAATTTTATTTGCTTCCCAGCGTGGTAAGTGCTAAGCCATTTAGTTACATGAATTTCAACTAATTTAAGAGCATTATTCAATAAAAGCTTAAGTAAAATCAGTGTTTCACATTGAAGAAGTCTCATGACAGTTAATTCAGTTTACACTTCAAATATTTAAGCTTATAATCTTTACAATTAACAAATTCCAAACGTTAAAGGGTAATGTCCTCTCCTGGAGTAAACGTGTCGGTCCAGTGACTTGGTAAATCAGTTATGGAAGCAACCTACAACAATAGTCCACACTACTACGACATAACAGAACGGAGTTACCGACATGCAATATAAATGCTTATCACGAAAGGAACACATACAGCCGGTACAGAGGCTGATTACTAATGACAAAGAAATTGATACTGGAAAGAATCACAAGCTTGAAGTTACACTCGAGCTCGACTTACAAGCGCGATTCACACTTGCTACGTCAGATGTGGAGTAAACCATTGTTGGAGTCCATGTAAGATTCTTTTACTTAAACGCACATATAAAATAATAGTAACTTCGGGCCGAGAGGGCTCGCGCAGGCACGCTCGACGATAAGATTCCTTCTCCACTTCTTCGCGTGTCCCCTGTCTTGATGTCGAGAAATCTGTCGCCAAGTGACTGGATAGCAGTGCCCCTAAAGTACCAGCAACTTGTCGACAAGAGACGGTACACTGCTCAATGTCTGTCTGGCGTCAGCGTTTCTTGCTTTAGTTTTATGAGGTCGTTCTACCTAAGAAATATACCGAAGTGACAAAGAGTCACGGGATAGCTTTATGCACCTATACATATAGCGATAGTACCATATACACAAGGTATAAAAAGGCAGAGCATTGTCGAAGTTGTCATAATTACTTAGTCGATTCATGTGACAAGGTTTCTGACGTGATTGTGGCCACACGACTGGAATTAACATACTCTGAAAGCGGAATGGTAGTTGGAGCTAGAATCATGGGACATTCCATTTCGGAATTTTATTAGGGAATTCAATATTCAGATTTCCAAAATGTCAACGGTGTGGCCAGATTACTAATTTCAGGCATTGCCTCTCACCACGGACAACGTAGTTCCCGACGGCCTTCATTTAACAAATGAGAGCAGGGGCGTTTACGAAGAGCTAACAGTGCTTACAGACAAGCCACACTCCCTGAAATAATCGCAGAAATCGACGTAAGTACGATGAACGTATCCGTTAGGACACTGTGACGAAATTTGGCGTTAATGGGCTGCGGTAGCAGACGACCTACGCAAGAGCCTTTGCTGACAGCACGACATCGCCTGCAGCCTCTTCTGGTCTCGTCACCGTACCGGTTGGATCTTAGACGACTGCGAACCGTGATCCGATCAGAAGAGACACGCTTTCATATGGTAAGGACTTACGGAAGGGGCTGGATTGTGGTGCAGACCACAGGAAGCCATGGGCATAAGTTGTCAGAAAGCCACTGTGCAAGCTGGTGATGGCTCTATAATGGTTTGGGCTGTTGTTTGTATGAAATGGACTGGTGCTCTGGTCCACATGAACCGGCCATTGACTGTAAATGGTTATTTTCGGCTACTTGGAGACCATTTTCAGCCATTCATGTACTTCATGTTCCAAAACTTCGATGCGCCATGTCACCTGACCACAATTGTTTGCGATTGGTATGAAGAACATTGTGGAAAATTAGAACGAAAGTTTTGACCACAAAGATCACCCGACATGAATCCCGAACTTTTACGCGACATAATCTGGATGTCAGTTCATGCTCAAAATCCTGCACGGCAATGTTTTCGCAATTATGGAGGGTTACAGACACAGCATGTCTCAGTATTTATGCAAGGGATATCCAACGCCTTATGAAGACTATTCCACGTCGTGTCGTTGCACTACGCCGGGCGAAAGAAAGTCCAACACGATATTGGGAAGTATCCCATGATTTTACCCACCTCAGTGTGTTACAAAGTGAACAGCGATATACCTGGAACACATTGATTTTGCATATGATTTTACATTACAGTTACATGTGAACTGATGTATCGGCCCTGTTAGGTGTTGATAGTTGATTTCCTAGAAACAAGCAACGACCAAAAGTTTCACACGTCCATAATCCAATAGTAGCATTATTTTTCAGTGTCCTGAGCCTGCGTTCGGATATCGAGCGGAGGGGAACGACGCCCGTGGCGCATAAAAGAGGCTCAGCGGCGCGAGTAGGGAGCAGGGATGGCCCTTTGAGCGCCCCCTGAGAGGGCACCGCTGTGCGAGTACTGGAGCATGCCGCGTCTGATCAGCGCGGCTGAGTCGCACACGCGGCGCCCGTGATGTTTCCTTGTGTTAATTAGAGGCGATTAATCCACAGGCGAGGGGGAAGGGTGGGGGAGGGGTGGCGGCATGCGCCATCGCTTTTGTGCACTCGTCTGGTATGATTCGATAATAATGCGATTTCTGATATTTCGTATCGGCAACCTCCCCACACAAACACGGTGCAAGCGGATTAATTAACAAAATTCAATATTTGTTTTACGGTGTAGTTATTGTATACCGCTCGTAATGTTTTATTACGTATACGGCTTGTTTTTTGAGGGCATGCGGCAGATATATATATAAATACAGCGGTTGCTCGTGTGATGAGCGCTTGCGTGGATTTGTGTGGATTAAAACTGATTCAGATGCTGGTCTGAATGGCTGTTGATACCGCAGAGTGAAAGGCTCCGATCCGTTGCGAAATGAACGAGAGAGATCCGATTCCATCTACTTCGATACGATGCTGAATGACCTGAATGCAAGCGGTCTGTAATTTACCCTATACTCGTCAATTGGCAGAGAAGGATTCAGTGCTATCCTTTGCTAAGAATTTTCCCACCACAGCACAACTTGACGGTTCGCTTTAAGCTACTACACAGATATATTCCATGAAACACTTACGAATGAGTTTGCAAGCCACTTAAAGTAGTTGATATCTACTACACGACTCCCAGCTGATACATGTTAGCAGCCACCCTCTGTGGCCGAGGTGTACTAGGTGCATCAGTCTGGAAAGGTCGCAGGTTCGAATCCGGCCTCGGGCATGGATGTGTATGATGTCCTTAGGTTAGTTAGGTTTAAGTAGCTCTAACTTCTAGGGGACTGATGACCTCAGACGTTGTCCGATAGTGCTCAGAGCCATTTGAACCATTAGTTACCAAATACAAACCAAATGAAATATTCTAAATGTCAACATGCTTCCACAAATGGTTGTATTCATGACGTCTGTGTTACTGCGGTTTCATTTATTAGATGTAGCACCCGAAACTACGTCATGGCAATATACGTCATAAATTCAGCATGTTGTGAAAAGATATTTTCATTTAGAGCTTTCATTGTGGCTGAGGGTTCATAAGGAGAAACCCAAAAGGAATGTCATTCTTTTGAGGTACTAGTTTTTAAGCGAAATGTGTTGTATGCCATAGGAACTGACAAGAAGGAAACTATTTAGCTCACGTACAAATTTACCTCCACTACATTTACAAAATCGTATATCATTAAACAAGTGAGTAAAGTTATTGATGGTAGGATTATTCACCGGCTTTTGAGTTCCGATCAGTTTTAATGTATACCATGAAAATAAATTGTTGGTGAATAACGTTATCAGCTACAAATACTTTTGAAATGCATTATTTCAATGGCATAACCAGTTTGAGGCTTTCATGCTCGTCTTTAGATGACTAACGTTTCCGACTGCATTAATGTTTTCGTCAGCAATATGGCGTCCGGTCCGGCAACATGTTCCAATGGACGGCGCTTCGTATTGCTATTGTTCTCATCCTTTTTCAGGACAACATATATAAGCTTTTGTAACGCTAATAGAAAACATTTTATAAATTAAGTACTGAGGCACAGAAATACTTCATAAATTTCTTCGTGTCAGTTTACGCTTCAGAAATGTTTGGGGCTAACTCTTACATGGAGACTATATATGAAGTGTATCTGCGCTGTACGCACTGCGTCGGATTATATATTGTCCTATTAAAACATAAGGACATGTGAAGACGAAGCTTCGTCCAGAGCCCGCATCTCGTGGTCGTGCGGTAGCGTTCTCGCTTCTCACGCCCGGGTTCCCGGGTTCGATTCCCGGCGGGGTCAGGGATTTTCTCTGCCTCGTGATGGCTGTGTGTTGTGTGCTGTCCTTAGGTTAGTTAAGTTTAAGTAGTTCTAAGTTCTAGGGGACTGATGACCTTAGATGTCAAGTCCCGTAGTGCTCAGAGCCATTTGAACCATTTGAGCCTTCGTCCAGAGGTACGTATTGGAGTGGCAGACGACCTTCTATTCATGGAAACACTAATGTAACGCGTAACGTTGGCCATCCGAAAATGAGCGTGATAGCAGTTACCCAGCAATGACATTGAAATGAAGAATTTTAATAATATTTGTGTCTTCTTTCGTTGATTAAACAACAATCATTAACGACCGTGGAGTTCTTGAGACTAGCTTCGCTAAAATAAGATAAATGTTTTCTCAACACATTGCAATTTTAATGGTCATTCATTATTGTGGCTTCCAAAGAACTATTTACATCTATTTCGGCAGAAAAATGTAACTCCTGTGATTCCGAACTCAAATTCTGAAATTAATTAAATATTTGTTGACAGGTTAGTTGTGCGTGCTATATTGAGCAACTATAAATGATTCATTCGTTTTCAAATTTGTATACAGGATGGTCCATTGATCGTGACCGGGCCAAATATCTCACGAAATAATCACCAAGCGAAAAAACTACAAAGAACGAAATTCATCTAGCTTGAAGGGGAAAACGAGATGGCGCTATGGTTGGCCCGCTAGATGGCGCTGCCGTAGGTCAAACGGATATCAACTGCTTTTTTAAAAAATATTTGTGTAGTACGTAAAGAAATATGAATGTTTTAGTTGGACCACTTTTTTCGCTTTGTGATAGATGGCTCACAATTTTAGACGAATAGTTGGTAAGAGGTAGGTTTTTAAATTAAAATACAGAACGTAGGTTCGTTAGAACATTTTATTTCGGTTGTTCCTATGTGATACATGTACCTTTGTGAACTTATCATTTCTGAGAACGCATGCTGTTACAGCGTGATTACCTGTAATTACCACATTAATGCAATAAATGCTCACTATCAATGGACCACCCTGCATTTTTGAAAGTATTACGCGTACGGATATGACTGATGTATGAATACAGCCATAAACTGGCACAGAGTACATTCAGCCCAACAGTTGGCGTTACGAGTGCAGTACCTTGACAAAATAGCTACAAATCAAGAAAAGAGCTTTATGTGTTGGAATATGCAAGAGCTTTGTCTGTAATAACAGTGCAGCGTACTTTCAGAAGGAATTATAGGAAAGAACCACCATGTAAACGGAGCATTGTGCTTTCGTACCGATACCTGTTGTCTCTGTTAACAGAAACGTAACGGTCGACCAAGTGTGCCAGATGAAACTTGAGAATGCGATGGAAAATTTAGATCGCAGTCCAGTAGATTATCTGAAAGATATAGGAACGGTGGCTATACTTCAAAAGCAACATTCTTCAGCTTGTGCATCAATTAAAACCAGAAAATTATGGCCGGTTTCATCAATTTTATATCACAATGCGTGAAGCACTTGACGACGAACATTTCACCTTCAGGCAGGTATTCAGCGACGGAAAACCCTTCCATTTATCTGGAGAAGTTAATCGCCACAATGTGAGAATGTGGGGTATTGAAAATCCTCAGGAAATTGTAGTGTGTAAACGAGATTCATCGAAGGTTAATGAGTTCTGTGCAGTGTCACAGACAAAATTGTATGGACCGTTTCTGGCTGGCTCAAATGGCTCTGAGCACTATGGGACTTAACATCTGAGGTCATCAGTCCCCTAGAACTTAGAACTACTTAAACCTAACTAACCTAAGGACATCACACACATCCATGCCCGAGGCAGGATTCGAACCTGCGACCGTGGCGGTCGCGCGGTTCCAGACTGAAGCGCCTAGAACCGCTCGGCCACCAGAGGCCGGCGGATCGTTTCTCTTCCGTGAGAAGACTGTGATAGGCACTTTTATCTTGATATGTCACGGTTGTGGTAGTTTTCACAACTGGCTGTGACCCCAAATATTTCGTCTTCCGACACGACGGGGCAGTCCCTCATTGGAGCATCGATTTTCACGCTAACTCATCGTCGAACTTCCACATCGCAGTATGGGGTGTACTTGTGAAGAAGCTTTGCCTCTGTTCCCTTGGCCTCACAGGTCATTGGTCTAACGCCTTGTGAGTTTTTCCTTTGAGGTTACACAGCCAAGAACACTGGAACAGTTCAGAGAACACATCAGTGCTGGTGTTATGACCATTGAAAGGATTTATGGAACGAATGTGACTACCGCTTGGATGTGTGTCGTGTGACCAGAGGGGCACTCGTGGAACATCTGTACAGTGCCAAATGCAAACCTGATGAGTTTATAGTCCTATACATACTCGGCCACGTAATACTTTGGTAAATATAGAGATTTGAAAGTGAATGCATGTTTTGTAGCAGTGCTGAATACATTGTAGAATTTCATTTTAAGGAAAATATTGTCGGAAAAATCTGTTATTCCAGAATATAATTCCGTAGGAAATTACTAACAGGAAATAGAAGCAATCCTACAACTTACCGAGCCGATAGAAATTAAAAGAGTCTGCCTTAGTTATTAGTACCTAATCATATATTATCTTTATCATTGCCTGGCAGAACTAGATGTGCTTAAAACATTGAAGAGAGAGACCAACTCTTGAATTTTTTTAAATCTCTAACGGGCCAGCACAGTTTATTATGTGGTGAGGTTGCATTGCTATGGTTTGTCGGCATGGAGTCGCCTCTCTATCACCCAGGCGTTGTTTCTCCTATTGGTTGGCTGAAGAAGTCAGGCGTTCATCGAAGGTGAAGATGGTAACAGCAAGAAGGACGGAGTACACTAAAGCTCTTATTGATAGGTCGAGCGAGAGTGGAGTCAGTTGAGTGAAGCCAGGAGTCTATCCTCGCGTCTTCGTAAACGGTGTATTAGAAGTGGCCATCAAGAAACCGCGCCCGCCGTCAGGAAGCTGTTCGCTAACGGTACGCTGCTGTAGTGGGCAGACGATGCAGATGCAGCATACCAGCAGGTGGTTCTAGCTGCGCTTAGCACTGCCATTGACGACTTGGCGTTTTCGACTAATTTCCTGTTTTACTCAGCGTTAATTGTGAATAAATTGTGAATTAAACCATCCACACAAGCTACTTTACTTATTACGAAGCTTCGGCTACTGCCATAGCAGCACAAAAAAAAAAAAAAAAAAAAAAAAAAAAAAAAAAAAACGTAGAACTTGCAATACAGGGTTCACTGTCAGTACTAGAAACCTAAACTAAACAGCAAAAAATTTATGACCACCTGATTAATAGACTGTTTGTCTATGTTTGGAACGAAATACGAGGGCTACTCGGAAAGTGAGGAACGATCGGTCGCGAAATGGAAACCACAGTGAAAATCCGACAAGGCTTTTCACAGACGTTTTGGGCGGTGTCTCTGGTATGTCCGACTATCGCATCAAGACGCTCTGTTCACTTGTGAGCGCACTGTGAGTGAGTAAAGGTGCCTAGAACAACTATGTCTCCCAACACGTAGGAGGGCCCTCTGAAACGCTTCGCCTTATTGATGCATCCCACCTAACACAAGTACCACGCACTTCCTTCTTCATGGCATTCTCAGCCGCACTCTGCAGGGGCAGTGAAGACGCTTCTGCAGCCTTTTCGATGGGAAGTAGTCGATTACCCACAACACAGCCCTAATTGGCTCTTCCTGAGTATCATCTCCGTTCACATGAAGAGCTGGATACGAAGACAGCACTTGGGAGCAGGCGACGCGCTAGAGTCCAGCGTAGAGAAATATTGGAAAGCACAGGCGGCTGCCTTCTATGACGATGGTGTCGGAAACTTGGTATAACGCTCCGACAAATGTCTAAGTCGGAGCGGCGACTGGAAGGTGTAGCTAAATGTGCAAAGAAAACAGTTTTGATTTTCACTGTGGTTTCCATTTCGCGACCGATCGATCCTTACTTTCCGAACAACCCTCGTACATAATTGATCCTGCGTATCAGTGACCCGACAGTTTGTTGGTAGATTTGTGCAGGTATGTGGCATTATATGTCTACGCACAGATCATGTAATTCGAGTAAATAACGGGCCGCTGATTTACGTACGCTATGATGACGTCCGACAGCGATCCAGATAAGTTACATAGGATTTATATCTGATGTATTGGGTCACAGAGACACCAACGCGAGTTCAGTATAACGCTCCTCAAACCACTGTAGCACACAGACACGGACAATTGTACTGCTGAAAGATAATATAGCCGCCGGGGAAGACGTCAAGCATTAAGAAATTCCGGTGGCTTGGATCTGTCAGTGAGTCTATGATTAATCCCATGTCCCATGCAAGAGCAGGAGAATCTGCCATAGCATGGAACTGTTCTCGCCAGTCTGCATCCGTGGCGGGCTGCCGCCGTTCGCCACAATGAGGGAATTTGTGGAGGCGGCCAGAGACCTTATGCAACAAAAATGTCATTCACCCGAAGAGCAGACACGTTCCTATCGATCGACGGTCGAATCCTGGTGGTCCCGTGCCCATCGCATTCGTAGCTAACGACGTCGTAACTGACGATGTGAACAAGTAGGTGTGCTGCGGACGTCCATGTTCAACAACGTACAATGAACGGTGTGTTCCGAAACCCTTGTGCGTGTACTAGCATTGTGCTCTTTCGACAGAGATGCCACAGATATTATACAGGGCAAACAAGCCTCCAAACCCCATGTTCTATTAAGAGTCATGGACACCCAACCATTTAGTGCCTAGTGGTAGTTTCACTGTAATACATGTTTCCATAGATGCTCATGACAGTAGCAAGTGACCACCTTCGCCGTTTACGAGGTACTCGTTTACAGGCTTTGCGTAATAATAATCTGCTGTTTGTCAAAGTCGCATATCCGATTTGCCCATTTGCAGTCCATACCTTAGCTATGGTTATTCCCCGACCCTGTCTGCTCCGCTTACATACGTTTTTTGCTGCGTGTAGAGTCCGCAACGCCACCAGGCGCCATCCGACGTCGCGGAGGGCAGTCGTCGTAATGCTTTGGCTCATCAGTGTATATACCAACACTAAAACTTATTTTGCAAGTTCTACGTTTTTTGATACCTTATGATGGCAGTAGGTGAAACAGTGTTAAATAAAGGAATTTATTAAGCAATCTAGACTGTTTTATTCGCAAAAAATTGGCCGAATTGCTGTCACGTTTGCAGGGTTACCTGGACGCCAGGTGGTAACGAAACACAGACTCCAAAGCACATGTCCAGGTCCTGCCTCGTGGAGTGTGTCTGGCATAATACAGAAGGCTGTTCAGTTTTGTCACTGAGCTCTTCACTAAGTACGTCATTCAGTCTGCTTATTTGTAGCGTCCCCGCGCTACTTCTGTTGTTTGGCGGCAGAGCGTAGCACACTAGATTGCTAAAACGGCGCGTTGTCGCTCAATTACAATTGTCTTGCCACAAGCCGGCGTAACACTGGTTACGATTAATGAGTCCATCGTGCCAGTAGCCGCGAATGTATGTGGATCACAGTGCCACGACATTTCTTCACATCGCTGTATTCCACCCTCGTCAGGACAAATCGTTGAGTTACATTTGCTTGTGTGTTTCAGTTGATTACAATACTGCTGTTGTTTGAAAAATTAACTAGTTTTAGTTGTCAAGATCAGTTTTAGAATATGTCAGGAAACATGCTTGCAAATGAATCTTATGAAACCCCTTGAATGGGATTTTCACTTCGAGGAAAGTGCTTTGCCTACAATTTTGGAATAGGTCGAACAGCATCCTTAATTTGTTATAATAAGTGATTTATTAGCGACATCTTCAGATTCTCTTATGGAATATTGTGATATATATATTCAGTTGCCTTGGATAAGTCACAAATAAAATCAGGTATAAACAATTTGTAGTTTAATGATTATAAAGCTTAGAAAATTAAAGTGCAAATCGAATTATTCCTCGACCAAACCTTCGGAACCGCAAATCGTGATATACGAGGATAGTTCAATAAATAATGCCCCACATTTTTTTTCTCAGAATATATTTACATTTAAGAGTCAGAATTCGGTGACAATATGCATCAATATATCCATATCTTATTTTTCTACACAGTCTCCATCACGTTCTATGGACGTACGCTAAGGTTGTGGAAGAGCATGTGTTCCCTGCTGATAAAAGCTTTTGTCCTGTAGGCGTAGCCATGTTGCATGACTGACACACTCTCGTCATCTTCAAAGTGTGTTCCCCATAGAGAATCTTTAAGCGGTCTAAAGAGATGGAAGTCCAAGAGTGGCAGGTCCGTACTGTAGGGTGGATGAGGCAATGATGTCCATCCCAATTGGGCGATGTGTTCCCAGCCTCTCATACTTTTGTGTGGGTGCGCATTATCGTGTTGTAGCAAGATTTCTGCTTGATTCTTGTCCGACTGAATAATGCCATTCGCACGATTCAGCATGTCTGGAGCAGTGGCTGTGACAGGACGTCTCGAGCATGGATGATCATGGAGCTATGTTTCTGCAATTCCTGAGGCTTTAACTTTCTTTACCAATCGCCCGACTGTACTCCTGTCAACTGCATTATCGCTATACACTGCACAGAAACATTTATGGATGTTCACCACGGTTTCTTTTTCTGCACACAAGAATTCTAAAACTGCTTGCTGCTTGTAACGTGAGTCGTATGTAGACGCCATTTTAACGCTGTACTACGGCTCTGCCATCTGCCAGAACGGTTCGAAACTTCACTGGCACACAGAAAAAATGTCAAATGTGAAGCACCAACAAGGAAGTTTGTCTATGTATATTAATGGCTTGTTAACAAAATGTGGGGCATTACTTACAGAACAACCCTCGTATATTTATCTTATCATGGTGCAATATTGTTCGAAATATTCCCGTATCAATAAATTTAAGAAAATAATATCACCAAGAACTGTAATCGATAATCAGAATTATCTTGAGCTCCGCAAGACCTTCAGCATTTTTTGTTTAAATGAATAATAGTCGTACTAGCATATAATCTCTGTTTCTGTAGAGAATCGGTTGATACGCCTTGGCCATATGGCCATATGGTACTGAATTACCGAGGACAGAACGAAGATGAGCATCTGTCTTAATATCTTCTGCATTTTATTGGCGATATAGATGTCAGACAACAGGGCAGCTATTTTCTGCACACAAGGATTCTATAACAGCCCCCAGGCTGTGGCTAAGCCATGTCTCCGCAGCATCCTTTCTTTCAGGAGTGCTAGTTCTGCAAGTTTCGCAGGACAGCTTCTGTAAAGTTTGGAAGGTAGGAGACGAGATACTGGCAGAAGTAAAGCTGCGAGGACCGGGCGTGAGTCGTGCTTCGGTATCTCAGATGGTAGAGCACTTGCCCGCGAAAGGCAAAGGCCCCGAGTTCGAGTCTCGGTCGGACACACAGTTTTAATCTGCCAGGAAGTTTCATATCAGCGCGCACTCCGCTGCAGAGTGAATATCTCATTCAGGGCAGCTATTATCAGTGCGTTGTAGATAGTCAGGTAAACTCAGCAGAATCTCAAACAGTCTGACTGATGCTCGTTGATGACAGATTTACATTGTAATACGTGTCGTTACAAGAAACGTTTTCGGACTTCTTGCAGCGTCAATTGACTTAGTCGAGAGTCTTTTATATAACGGTGTCCTCGCGAAAGACTTCGTTCTTGCGTGTCGTTATGCTATACTGTTACGTGACTACCTACAATGCATTGATGATAGCTGTGTTGTTGGTTGAATTCTGTATCTGCAACAAAAATGCAGAGGTTGCTACTACCTGCACTGACTATCTTTCTATCCCGGATTACTTTACAGCGGTGGGACACAATCATTCCAATGAAATTGAACCTCATACTAAGCTAGATTACGGAGTGTGTAGATAGCGCAATATTTGTAACGATTGAAGACTGTGTGACGATGACTAAAGGGAGGGAGATAAAAACAGTTCACAAGATGATCATTTAGGATACGGAAAATTGTCCGAATGACAAACCTAATGAAGGTAGTCAATTGTCGTAGCTATTGCATTGATGTGCCCACGCATTTCCTTTAGTTTTGTGTTGACTTCTTCAATTTAGTCATTGATATTTAGTCCACATTGCTGTATTCTAGCATTCAACCACTCCAACACTTCACCATTTCTAGCCATCACTTCGATGAGACTTTCCAGTTCCATTACTTTAGCGTTGATTGCCTCGACTCTCCTGTATTGCACCTCATACTTGGCGGGAAACACTACTTTATAGCTATCTTTACGTTCTCACTGTGAGCTTCTAACAGAAAAGAGCGACGTACTAGACACAGTGACCAACGCATCTGTGGTAAGCTTCATCAGATTTTCTCTGTGCTTTACATTTCGTGCCGGATCGGTCCCTACTTTCCGAATAGCCCTCGTAATTACAGCGCTCGATAAGTAGTTCACCCAGCTGTGAGAGATCCTTTAAAGGGTAAAGATGTCGACAAGTACACCAACATTCCCTGCTACGAAGCAGTGTAATTATTAACGCTGACGGTAATGAATAGGAATGAAGGGGACTGAAGGGGAAAGAAACAAATAGGTCTATGTTTAATCAACAATTTCTTTTCCTTGCATGCGAGATGAAATCATTCCAGTAACAGCCACCTGTTGGGGAAATGATGTTCAATCGAAGCTACTGTTGAAAAACCAGTCGCTTTAAGCGGGCCATTGCCGATATGATATCGAATTAGGATTTATACCCGGTGGTAGTGTTCGAATCGCTCGATTTGGCGATATCAAAGTAATATTATCCGTGGATGAATATGCTAGATGTGTCAATGTAGGTTTCAGCCTTTTTCCACGGAAATACGGAAATATTCACTCTCCCTCGGTGATACTGGATTATCACACAATCACTTCGTGGGACTTGCCTGGAACAGTGAAACTGTTCAACAACAGAGAGTGCTTACATCTACTGGATGAGACTTTTAATAGTTTAATGAATGCCAGATATCCTAGTCGGCATGAGGTAAAGTCTCTACGAAGGTGGCACTCACTTGTCTACCGATTCTATGAAACATTGTGAAATAATCTGCTAGATTTACATCGCCCTAACTCTCCACCCATCAAGAGAAACCATAGATCAACTCTACGGATGCACGCTGTGTGTCGATGAAGGTGGAAATGTATGATTCAGCTTTTCCAGTTGTGGACATCAGAGCTGTAATGTTGTTTAAGATTCTTTATATAACAGCTGTAAGTAAGAGTTCATAAATTTGAAGAAATAGTGAAGCATGTTATTTATTTCCCTATAAAACCGCTGCATCCTGATGCAGACGAACGATCACTGCCATGACTGAATGGACGGAACATCCTCATCACAAGCATCTTTTAATAAGGGACTGATCCCACAATGAAAATGCTGGATAACCGGAAGAAGGAGAAGAATGCATCATTACTTCCCATTGACATACATAGTTTAACTATCAGATTTTATGATTGTAGGGACAGTAGTCTAATTCTAACACTGTTAAGACACACTGAGGGAGTTGGGGATTATACAAATTTTCAAAACCCCCATTCCAACAAAAATATCAGCTAATGCAGTAGATTTTGCATGGAATTTAGGACGTAACGTACCAGACGTTCAGCAAAAGCAACGATATTTCACCACATGAAAGAGTAAAGCCAAACTGCGTATTTATACTCTATGACGTCGCCGTGGAAAATTGGGACGAGATCTCTAAATACTTCAGCTTTGGCCGTCATATGCTTCTTAATATATTTTATTTGAGCCAGACATGCTCCAGGACCACTATGCCATTGGTCTGAGATAATGCAATCCTTACTATCGCGTTCAAACTGGAGAGTCTGAAGTACATTTATGAAGTTCATATAGCAACTGACATGTCATTCAATGTATTCGCTACCATATGTATTGACTGCTTGGACAACTCTCAGTACGGCTTTCTGGCTGTAGGTAGGACTAGGGAATTGAGAGAGGGCCAATATATTCGAACATTCGATGATATTCTGTGTAAAAGATTAAAAGTGAAGCGATACCTAACTGTATCATTATACTGGGACTATGGACAAATTTGCACATGTAAAACTTCGCCTTAAGCTGAACAACCACATAACATTCCTACCATGTTCCTACCATGCGTTTCCTTCTACACGACAATTCCCGGCCACACACTGTAGGGGCAATGAAGATGCTCCTGCAGCGTTTTCGATGGGAAGTGTTTTATCACCTACAATACAGCCCACAAATGGATCCCCCTGAGGTTCATCTATGCTCACTCAACCGCTGGCTATGAAGACAACCTTTTGGCACAGACTACGAGCTGCAGACCACTGTAGAGAATTGGGGGGAAGCATAGGTGGTTGCTTTCCATGACAATGGTATTGGAAAACTACGGCATATGTCTAAATGGAAACGACGACTATGTAGATAAGCAATTGGAAGTTGTATCAAACTGTTGCAAATAAGCCATTTTTGATTTGTACAGTGGTTTCCATTTCGCGACCTATCGGCCCTTGCTTTCCGAGAAGCCCTCGTATATATATATATATATATATATATATATATATATATATATATATATATATATATATATATATATATACTTGGCGGGTTCTGTGTGCTGCAGTCGTAGCTGCGGCTGTTGCCGAGAAGTGATGACGTACGCTGTGTACTCAATATCAAGCTGCGTGGCTGTTCGGCCCCTCATTGTGAGAGGACTCAAACACCGCGCCGCGCTTGATGCTATACGTTTAAAGTCATCGTTACACTTTCACAAGCATCGTCTATCAGTGAACACACCATAAATATTTACGTTTCAGCAGTAAGGCTCTTTATATACTGCATCTGTGAGGTGGACTGAGGTATAATAAAAGAAATAATTTATTTGTAGGATGTATTTATTAACACAGAGCAATTTTGCAATGTTCTTTCTGACATTGGCCTGCTGCTTCTCTGAACACCACCGTTTCTTTGTCCAGAAGTAGCTCAGCTAGGGCTGTAATAATGACAGAAACTACTAAGTATAATGTCATACAAACATAATAATAATAATAGTAACGAACACATCCAGCTATTGCATCTTCTTGCTATTCTATTGCATTGCCATTTTTCTTGAATAATATTCGTTCTGTCTACAGTAATACGCTCCACCGTTATCATTCTTTCGATTTTTGATGCTAAAGTCAGTGAGTGCATTTGTCTGACAGACGTTTACAATGGATAGGTTTGCTAAATTCTTCTTTGGCTAGTGCCACTGTTCACCTATTGAATACGAGAACTAGATACACGTGCAGACCGTGAAGGAACGATGGCGCTTACGTAGGTGTTATGCGTTTTACCTATTGAGCCACTCTTGTGCTGTCACAATCTCAGGTTTTAGTAACTCACATCAGTGGTAAAACTGCGCTGCAGGCAAATTACAAGCTGAAATTGCACGCTACTGTCCGAGTATGGGCATAGAGCCAGTCAGAGCAGGGGGGCGGGCGGACAGGGGCAGCCACGATGGGGAGGGGAGGGTGGCATGAGGCTGGTGTGGGGGTAGCGATGGTGGTAAGAAAGCCAAGATGCTGATGTCGGGATTCATGGTATGGCCTTGTCGCACATGGACGGATGCAACGATGGCATCATTCTGGGAACAGCCTAAATGATAAAGTTCTGATGTTGATGTCAGCGAATTTATGGGTCTCTCTCTCCCTGACCCACTACCGATGTATGACGGAACTCTCTGGTAGATAATATGTACCAGATACTATATAAGGATCTTTTTAGGGTCGCCACGATTTTCATTGTGAACGCAGTTTCTAGACCGAGCAAGTGGGTAAGATTCTGAGCTGCTGCTTTTCAATGTCGCAGTGTTTCACAAAATTTCACATCACTTTGTAAGCTTGGCTCCGAATCACATCTCTATTTCCAGGAATAAGAGTGGGCGGATTTGATGGTGTCATCCTCGATGAAGCAACATCAGACTCATCACTCATTTTCAAAATTAAATACACATCGTTTAACAAGCCGAAATTCGATACGGCTAAGTTAACCACGAAAACATATCTTTCCGATGAAAGCGCACATTATTGCAACGAAAGCGTAATAATCACCGGAAACAAATGAGTATTGTTCCAAAGACACGCTGCCTTTCGAGACTAATAACAGTCAACGAGCCTTATGTTTTTAACAAGTGAACAAATAGTAACCATGTTGAGTACACAGGTGAATAGTGTTTGCAACATTCATCGTATAGTACAATGAGGCCTGCTGATGAGTGCATTTACCTGTTGAAAAGCTTCAGTGATAAGAATGGGTCCGCATTCTGGTCCTCCAGGAAGGTGGATGGACGTATCAACGGATTACTGCACGTCTTGGGCGCAAAGTATCGGCTGTGTGCCTCTGTTTTCAACTGTGGACCATTCCCGCACCTGTAGATCAGATTCTGGGCGTCCATGTAATACAGACGCGCGTCAAGATCGATGCAGTGGGCGTGCAGTGGCAGACTGCTGTGTCACCAGAGACCACTGTCAATAGTCAGCCTGCGACAGGACCAAGGTCACGGGTGTACCGATAGACCCTTTCTTACATAAACTAAGAGAGAAAGGAGGGCTACTGCATACTTCAGCAGAAATTATTATTTTGTGGGACTGATTAGTAAGAAGCCTAAGACAACTTTATGTGAGACTAGTGTATCTTCTGTGCATGTACACTCCTGGAAATTGAAATAAGAACACCGTGAATTCATTGTCCCAGGAAGGGGAAACTTTATTGACACATTCCTGGGGTCAGATACATCACATGATCACACTGACAGAACCACAGGCACATAGACACAGGCAACAGAGCATGCACAATGTCGGCACTAGTACAGTGTATATCCACCTTTCGCAGCAATGCAGGCTGCTATTCTCCCATGGAGACGATCGTAGAGATGCTGGATGTAGTCCTGTGGAACGGCTTGCCATGCCATTTCCACCTGGCGCCTCAGTTGGACCAGCGTTCGTGCTGGACGTGCAGACCGCGTGAGACGACACTTCATCCAGTCCCAAACATGCTCAATGGGGGACAGATCCGGAGATCTTGCTGGCCAGGGTAGTTGACTTACACCTTCTAGAGCACGTTGGGTGGCACGGGATACATGCGGACGTGCATTGTCCTGTTGGAACACCAAGTTCCCTTGCCGGTCTAGGAATGGTAGAACGATGGGTTCGATGACGGTTTCGATGTACCGTGCACTATTCAGTGTCCCCTCGACGATCACCAGTGGTGTACGGCCAGTGTAGGAGATCGCTCCCCACACCATGATGCCGGGTGTTGGCACTGTGTGCCTCGGTCGTATGCAGTCCTGATTGTGGCGCTCACCTGCACAGCGCCAAACACGCATACTACCATCATTGGCACCAAGGCAGAAGCGACTCTCATCGCTGAAGACGACACGTCTCCATTCGTCCCTCCATTCACGCCTGTCGCGACACCACTGGAGGTGGGCTGCACGATGTTGGGGCGTGAGCGGAAGACGGCCTAACGGTGTGCGGGACCGTAGCCCAGCTTCATAGAGACGGTAGCGAATGGTCCTCGCCGATACCCCAGGAGCAACAGTGTCCCTAATTTGCTGGGAAGTGGCGGTGCGGTCCCCTACGGCACTGCGTAGGATCCTACAGTCGTGGCGTGCATCCGTGCGTCGCTGCGGTCCGGTCCCAGGTCGACGGGCACGTGCACCTTCCGCCGACCACTGGCGACAACATCGATGTACTGTGGAGACCTCACGCCCCACGTGTTGAGCAATTCGGCGGTACGTCCATCCGGCCTCCCGCATGCCCACTATACGCCCTCGCTCAAAGTCCGTCAACTGCACATACGGTTCACGTCCACGCTGTCGCAGCATGCTACCAGTGTTAAAGACTGCGATGGAGCTCCGTATGCCACGGCAAACTGGCTGACACTGACGGCGGCGGTGCACAAATGCTGCGCAGCTAGCGCCATTCGACGGCCAACACCGCGGTTCCTGGTGTGTCCGCTGTGCCGTGCGTGTGATCATTGCTTGTACAGCCCTCTCGCAGTGTCCGGAGCAAGTATGGCGGGTCTGACACACTGGTGTCAATGTGTTCTTTTTTCCATTTCCAGGAGTGTAGTATATTAATCAATTTAAGCGTAAGGAAAACAATAAAATTCTTTTTAAATACAAATATCACGAAGATATGATTGCACAACATTTCCCAGCCCGTGCGCTATTATCTGCAGTGGCTAGGAAATAACGTACTTGAAAATGGAAGTTTGTGCTAAATATGCAAGAGTGAAAATCATAGCCACTTACGTGGCCAACCAGTATCTGTGAGGTAATCAGAACAGTGAAATGAATATAGACATTAATATGGAATGTTGTAATCACTTTTATTTTCAAATTTCAGTTTTTGAGAATATTCATTTCTAGGATAAGCCGTCGTCACAATCACAGCCTTGTGATGTCTTCTGTGGTAAGTGCAGCATACTTTAAAGCAGATAACTGTGGAGGCAGAAAAATCGTCGTATTGGATAAATGAATAATAACGTTTAGTAAATCTTTCAGCTTAATACGAAAATGCATATTCTTACTATTTCTGATTGTTCGATCTGGCACTGCCAGTTTGTGACTAGGCTGATCAGGTGCCCGGCCCCAGCATAGTAACGGCAATTCAGAAAACACGCGCGCCCTCAGCAAAAGCCGCAACGTGGTTGCGGTCGCGTAATTGCCGACCACGCATATTTAGCGCCGGCCTGCAATTTCAGCAGTGGCCAGCCGCACCTGAAACCACACGGTTGCCGGTCTGCGTTCTCCGATAACTACATCCGTCAGGCCAAAACTCAGCCTCTGGTTCTCGCCAACATACACAAAGTTCACACTTTTAGAGCACGAACGAATCCAGATGTCCATACGACCTTCATTTCACAGTTTGCGTGAAGCGAAGGGAATTAGTCGTTCCTAACGCAATGACCCACTGGTATTGCTTACACTTTTTTCTGAAGCTCTTCTGCGTAACGCACAACTAATTTTAAGAATAAGAAGAAAGTTAAACTCCAAAAAATTGCTCAGGTGCGAATAGGACACACGCTCTGAGGGTTCAGTACAAACTTGATAACGTATATAGAAAGTTCATGTATCCCGGGAATCGAAGATCTAAAGGACTTTTGCTGTTTTCCACATCGATATTGGCAAATTATCAGTCCCACCAATTCAATTTGATATGTCTACCGCTTTCTGACTAAAAGGGTTTCCTAAGGCCGGCGGACGGATAGTGGGTAACAAATCACCACATTCCGAAAGCTTCTATTCTCTTTCTGTCTAAACTATTAATCGTCCATGTTTCACGTTCTTACAAGGCTGCACTCCATACAAATACTTTCAGAAAAGTCTTCCTGACACTAAAATCTACACTCGATGTTAACAAATTTCTCTTCTTCATATACGCTTTCCTTGCCATTGCCAGTCTACATTTTATACCCTCTCTACTTCGACCATCATCACTTATTTTGCTCCCCAAATAGGAAATATCATCTGCTACTCTAAGTGTCTCATTTTCTAATTTAATTCCCATAGTATTATATTTAATTTCACTACATTCCATTATCCTCGTTGTGCTTTTGTTTATGTTCCTCTTATAACCTCCTTTCAAGACATTGTCTATTCCGTTCAACTGCTCTTCCAGGTCTTTTGCCGTCTGACAGAATTACAATGTCATCGTCAAACCTAATTTTTTTTTTATTTCTTCTCCATGTATTTTAATTCCTACTCCCAATTTTTCTTTTGTTTCCTTTACTGCTTGCTCAATATACAGATTGAATAACATCGGGGATTGGTTACAATCCTGTCTCACGCCCTTCCCAACTATTGCTTCCCTTTCATGTCCCTCGACTCGTATAACGGCCATTAGGTTCCTGTACAAAATGTAAATAGCCTTTCGCCCCATGTATTTCATCGATGCCACCGTCATAATTTGAAAGAGAGTATTCTCGTCAACGTGGTCAGAAGCGTTCTCTAAGTCTAAAAATTCTAGAAACGTAGGTTTGCCTTCCCTTAATTTATCTTCTAAGATAAGTCGTAGGGTCAGTATTGCCTCACGTGCTTCAACATTTCTAAGGAATCCAAATTGATCTTCCCCGAGGAAGCTTCTACCAGTTTTTTCATTCGTATGTAGAGAATTCGTGTTAGTATTTTGCAGCCGTGACTTATTAAACTAATAGTTCGGTAATTTTCACACCTGTCTACACATGCTTTATTTGGGATTGGAATTATTATATTCTTCTGGAAGTCTCGTACATCTTGCTCACCAGAAGCTATCAGTAGCTCTAGCGGAATTTTGTCTACTCCCGTGGCCATATTTCGACTCTGGTAAATGAATTTCGGAAAAATGTGTTTAGTAACTTCAGTGGCTCTGTCATTGGCAGCATTACCATTGCATGGCGCACTGAACTATTACTGCTTGTGTACTTCACATGCGACAACAATGTCTTGATTTTCTGCCGCATTTCGGGAGCGCGTTGCATTATGGAAACTATTAAAAGGATATCGCATTGAAGTCTGAGCCAAATTGAAATCTTCTGTAAAAGTTCACCAGTCTTAGTGATTTTTGAGTTCTTTTAAATTTGGCATGCTTTTTTCGATCTTTCTGCTTCTGTGTTCTGACCTGTTTTGTATACTATGGTGTGTCAGCTACGTCTCTTATTAATTTGTTTCGTGTAACTCTCTTAATTCCTGCCGGTACTCCTTGTTTGAATTTGAGCCACATATCTTCTACGTATGATACGAATGCAGAAGTTAATAAAGGGACCGAGAAGTAATTCAAAGTGAATGATCGTTTGAAATAATGTAATGACTACTGGAAATGAATTACCTGCTGAAAACGTACGGAGTAGCACAAGCAAAACCTAAGCGTAGCATAGGCTATTGAATCATGAAGACAAAACGAATTTCAAAATAAATGTTTGCATACATATAGCAGAAATTGTTCAAATGGCTCTGATCACTATGGGACTTAACTTCTTTCGTCATCAGTCCCCTAGAACTTAGAACTACTTGAACCTAACTAACGTAGGGACATCACACACATCCATGCCCGAGGTAGGATTCGAACCTGCGACCATAGCGGTCGCGCGGTTCCAGATTGTAGCGCCTAGATTCGCTCGGCTACTCCGGCCGGCCATATAGCAGACAAATAACTTGTAAATACAAGCAAATATAGGAAAATGCCATTTTCATCGGCATGTGACACCGCATATCATTGAAAACGAAGAGCACTCTTTGAAAATAAGTGACGGGATCGTATTAATGCTTTATGCATATACCCTTCGAAATTAATTCAGGAAATTAGGAATGTTATTGATCAGTGATCGCGTTTTATGGGATCGAAGTCAATAAAACAGAAAGTGAAACTTCCGTCTTACATATATTACAATCATAGAACTTCGTTCTTTGTCTTATAGTCTTACTGCTCCATTTGGCATTGTCAGACGCATTTTCCAGGTCGACAAATCTTATGAACGTGTCTTGACTTTTCCTTAGTCTTTCTTCCATTCCAAACAGCAACGTAAGAATAGCCTCCCAGGTGCCTTTACCTTTTCTAAAGCCAAACTGATCTCCATCTAACACACCCTTGGTTTTCCATCTTTCTGCATATCATTCCTGGCATCACTTTGGATATATGGACTATTAAGATGATTGAGAGACAGTCCTTGCACCTGGCAGTTCTTGAAATTTTCGAAACTGTGTGGATGATATTTTCCCGAAAGTCAGGTGTTATATCACCAGACTCATGTGTTCTACACACCAACTTGCATAGTTGGTTCTTCGCCGATAACTTCTATGTTGCTATGCTTTTCCTTCCAACTTCACTGATAGTTCTCTTTAGAGATGTCCATTCGTCTTCAACTGAACTACCTACTGAGCTATAGCCTCAGACACGTCCAAGCGTTTATCTCCATTCCTTAGGATTTCCGTATCCCCCTTCTTTGGTCAGTGATTCTTCCTGACTAGTCCCTTAAACTTGTCTGTTCTTCATCACTTCTCAACTGTGTACTGACAGATAATATGAAGTACAAACAACACATGAAACCAATATTGCGACCAAGAATATCATAAAATCTGGCAATGACACAGAATACACCAACAGCTCCTTTCCTTTTCTCTTCGTTTGCCACTGCAGGGAATTCATTTCTTTAGGCCTTGCATGGCGCTTTCTCTGCTGCATCCTTTGCGAATGCCAGAATGATAGATACAAATTTTGCTCAGAAAAAAAATTTGTTGTCTCATAGGCTTCTTTTCTTGGAAACATTTGGAAAGAGCGATATGAGTCTTTTAGAAAGGTGAACGGCTGATCTCCAGTTTCTAAATACATGTTTATCTCATTTGTAACGGAATGCTAAACTCTGAGGTTCCATCCTTTTATACGCACGATATACGTTGTTTGACTGTTAGAGGCACAAATGGAAGAGGCTAGTAGGGTGCAATGGAACAAAGACGTAATTCTAATCATTGCAAGTCCGAAAACGAATGGTTCCCCCGATATGACGTATTACGACTGGGTACGCCTTATAAAAGATCCCGACAGTGCAACTTCGTATGTGTACCTGAGAACATACACTTTACAAGAAGTGTTAAACATAGGAACCGTTTATGAGAAGGCGGGTTTCTGCGCACTTTTCTCAACGATGCCCGTACATTTTCGAAAATCGCAGGTATGTTCCGAATGCACTGACAATCATCCACAATTCGATATCGGTGTTCAACGAAACTATCAATGGTCTGGAATACACCAAAGCTTTTAAATATATCCCCCATCCGGCGAAAAAATGTTTGAAGTCGGGGGGAACTGAGAGATCATGGCAACGTCGAGCAATGACCGATGAACTTTTTGCCAAGGACTCGTACTATGTATTCCCGAGCAGCAACGTCAGAATTTACCAGTCCATAATGCTGATCTACCACATGCTCTTTCAATCAGCATAAGAATCATCATGCAAAACAACCTGAGGCAATTGCATTGTTATTGTAACATTATCATGACTGCACTTTTACATATGGACCCATGTTTATTACGGTTATTTGCTTGAGCATGAAAGACATGCGGTGTTGGAGAAGGGAGTGCGATAGTGTTGTAGACTTTGCGAGATGTTATTTGATTTATATATTCAGCAAGCAGTATTTGAACGCGAATTGAAGTTCAGGCAGAAATAATTTGAAAAATGTCCTTATTATCGAGTTTCTCATTCTGTGAGGCCGGAAATTGCTGGGAAGAGCAGTTGAACGCAATATATAGTGTTCGTTGAACGGAATACATAGTGTCTTGAAAAAAATCATAAGATGAACATCAACTAAAGGATTGGTCTTCTTCTTTCTTATTTTTCTTGTGCCTTTGTCCTGAAGTTTCGCAAGGTCGGCATGGTTAAGGTCTGATTTGGCATAGTTAATTTTAAGGGATGGCCGGATGCCTTTCCTGTCTCCACCCCACGACCCGAATGATGATGATGAAATGGTGAGGACAACACCAACACCCAGTCCCCTGGCAGAGAAAATCCCCAATCCGGGTGGGAATCGAACCCCGTGATAGCAACGCTGGCCACTAGACCAAGATCTGCGGACCACTAAAGTATGAATACTGGACTGTAATCAAACCAGTCAGTGTCGAGGGCATTCACGACACGATGCTGAGGGATTAGGAAATATACTAAGGGTGGTCGATAAGTTTTTCTGTTAAGGCAGCAAAACGTCTGACGGTGGCTAAAGTACAGAGGATATTAAATGCAGACTACCAATAGCATGAAAATCCCTTCAGCGAAGAAGACAGTTGCAACATCGAATGTTAATTTCAATTGTAGGAACCTTTTCTAAAGATATTCGTCTGGAATTCAGCATTGTACGAAAATGAAACGTCGACGACAAAGAATTCAGAAAAGAAGAGAGTAAAAACTAATGAAATGTGCTGCTAAAGAAGAACGCTGAAGATCAGGTGGGTAGCTCGCATAACTAATGTGGAGGTATTTTGTAGAATGAGGGAGAAAAGCACAGTTCGAACAAAAGACGGGAGAGGTTGACAAGACACATCAGCAGCCATCAAGGAGTCATTAATTTGGGAGTCATTAGTTTGGGGACGGACAGTTGTAGACGTGGTTAAAAACTTGACCATAGTAAGCAGTTTCTAGAGGATATGGGTTGCTATAGGTATGTGGGGTTGGATGGGCTTGCTCAAGGTAGTTTAGTATCGACAGCTGCATCAAATTATTCTTCCAACTGAGTGCCTAACATATAGCTCTTATAGGTATCTATTGTCTGCGTGGAGGTAGCTCCCTGTGTTTATTTATGCTAAAGACAATTACTCCAAGATACCATATTTTGCAAATCGTCGTGAATGTCAGTACAATCATATTACCATAAGATGATATGAACATGAAACAGTTTTACAGAATTACCGAAGGGTTAACAGACATAGGACGTCAGTTGTAGGCGAAGAAAGCTGGTAAAAGACTGCGTCGAATGAAACAGGTCGACGGCTCCCCAAGTCCATGTTGTCCCTTAAATAATAACAAGGTAGCCGGCTCCCTCACCCCTCGCCTTTTCCCTCCCGTCCCTTTCCCTTCCATTCCCCTCTCGTTTTGTAATAAATACATCGTCGCAAGTGGCCTTCCGCCACCTCCTTTTCCGCACCGAAGTTTTCCACCCCTTAGCCCTCCGCTTTTGCGAGCCGGTCTGAGAGTTTTCGAGGCAGCGATATCGCAGGCCAGAGAGGACGGCACAGGCGCGGTTAACTCGATATTATTGCCACTAAATTGAGACTGAAGTAGCAATATGCGCTTCAGTGGTTCTCGAGCATCTTCAAAGCTAACAAGCAGCCGGGCGCGCGGGAGCGCACTGGGAGGTGGCCCCTGCTGTGGGGGCGGGCGTCGGCGGTCGCAGCAGCAGCGGCGGCGGCGGCGGCGGCGGCGGCGGCACTACCACTCGCAGTGAGATCGAAACTCGACCCGGCCAGCCGCTTTAATAAAGCAGTCCGGGTCGCACTGCGTCCTAGCGCCACACTGCAGTGCGCAGCGTGTTTTAACACAGCCCCGAATTCCATGAAATAACAGAAGCAAATTTCAACTGCATATTCATTAATAGCACACTTAAAACACTTTTAAATACAAAGCTGAGATGAAAGTTGTGGAAAACAGTGTAAATGAAGATACCGATTTGTTTAATGTTACCACAGAAGAAAGTACATTACTGGCCATTAAAAATGCTACACCAAAAAGAAATGCAGATAATAAACGGGCATTCATTGGACAAATATATTATACTAGAACTGATATGTGATTATATTTTCACACAATTTGGGTGCATAGATCACGAGAAATCGGTACCCAGAACAACCACCTCTGGCCGTAACAACGACCTTCATACGCCTGGGCATTGAGTAAAACAGAGCTTGGATGGCATGTACAGGTACAGCTGCCCATGCAGCTTCAACACAATACCACAGTTCATCAAGAGTAGTAACTGGTGTATTGCGACGAGCCAGTTGCTCGGCCACCATTGACCAGACGTTTTCAATTGGTGAGAGATCTGGAGAATGTGCTGGCCAGGGCAGCAGTCGAACATTTTTTGTATCCAGAAAAGCCCGTACAGGACCTGCAACATGCGGTCGTGCATTATCGTACTGAAATGTAAGGTTTCGCAGGGATCGATTGAAGGGTAGAGCCACGGGTCGTAATACATCTGAAATGTAATGTCCACTGTTCAAAGTGCCGTCAATTCGAACAAGAGGTGACCGAGACGTGTAACCAATGGCACCCCATACCATCACGCCGGGTGATACACCAGTATGGCGAAGACGAATACACGCTTCCAATGTGCGTTCACCGCGATGTCGCCAAAAACGGATGCGACCATCATGATGCTGTAATCAGAACCTGGATTCATCCAAAAAAAAATGACGTTTTGCCATTCGTGCACCCAGGTTCGTCGTTGAGTACACCATCGCAGGCGCCCGAATGAATGTATATGTCAAGGAATAGTAGGTCAGTGTAGTACCAGTGGCTAACTAACATTCCAGGGAGATACTATAAACAGCGCCTCGCTTGTGTGACAAGAAAAGCCAGAGAACCATCCAGAGTAATTCCAGCCAAATGCAAGATCTGGTTCGGCACTCAGTTTCAATCTTCCGGAAAGTTCAAAAGTAGCATACCCGCCTTTGCAGAGTGATAGGCTACTCCATAAAGATCAGTGTATTGCCCAACTCACTGTAGCGTCGTCAGAGGAAGTTGAGACCTGAAAGCAAGATTTCCTTGTTAATTCTAAAAAGCTAAATCGTTTATATTGAAGAGATAAATTACAACGACTCTCTATGCAAGTAATGTTTATAACTGACAGTCACTGTTGGACCACGTGCTCTACGCCACATGGTAATTCAGACACAGTCATATGAATTCATATATTGCCCTGTTTGTAATATAGCTCAAGTACTATGTTTGTTGCGTGTATGATTAATGTAGTTACTGGCATTGTCAGTATAGGACGGGCTCAATTACTTCAAGGAATACTCATTTTTTGTGACATTTTTAACTAGTCAAGATCGCAGATATAAAGTCTGGTAAATACTTTTGACCGTTACTAGATGTCTTCAGATCAAACTATACACAGAAGTGTTTAAGACAAGAGGACACAATACAAAGTCTTCTCACATCTTAGGCAGAGTAGAGTGTAATTTCGTCTGAAGGTGGCTGGTAATGGTGAAAATTAGTTATCAGATTTCCTATATGCGATCATGACTAAAAAAGGTTTTACAAAAAAAATGGCTCTGTGCATTATGGGACTTAACATCTGAGGTTATCAGTCCCCTAGAACTTAGAACTACCCAAACCTAACTAACCTAAGGACATCACACACATCCATGCTCGAGGCAGGATTCGATTCTGCGACCGCAGCGGTTGCGCGATTCCGGACTGAAGCGCCTAGAACCGCTCGGTCACAACGGCCGGCATATTTTACAAAAATCAATGTTTGTGTGATTAGTGTGTCTGAGTAAAAGGGATAAGTCAGTGTTTGTACACGAATTTCAACAAGAGCCGTGATGTAAGAGTAATTGATTAAGTTAAAACCTATAAACTACGTAGAACAGATGCACTATAACAGATACAAAATAAGTAGATGGCAATAGTAGACTATATAATCTACTCTATCCCAGAAAATAGTTTTTTTAGTGAAAAATAATTAGCATTTATCATTAAACCTTGTAGTTATTTAATGCAAGACCACCACGAGAAAGATGAATAGAAGCCTGACGTAATTCATGTATCAAACAATGACCGACAGTCTTAGAGTAGTTTATATTTATGCACAAATATATGTGATTTCGTGACATTCTAGGCGTGCTAATTAATTGTAACTCATGAGATGATAAAGTAACAGACAAGCATCAAGCATGGTTGAAAGCAACATGAGTGAGTTCCCAATTTTATCCTCCAATATCGGTCGTGGGTGAACTAGCTAAGTCGTTACAAAAGTTATTCAGTATATACACTCTAAGACAAAAAAGACACACTACGAAATAATTATCCAAAAACGGGTGGAAATCGGTAAATGTAGTGTACATGTACATAAAAACAAATGATATCAATCTGAAAAAACTGGATGATTTATTCAAGAGACTGAGCGTCATAAATTGAGCATGCCAACAACGCGTTGGTCCAGCCCTGGTCCTTATGCAAGCAGTTATTCGGCATGGCATTGGTTGACACAGTTCCTGGGTGCTCTTCTAATGGATATCGTGCCGAATTCTGTCCAATAGGCAAGTTATATCATCTAAGTTTCGACGTTGTTTGAGGGTACTACCCATAATATTCTAAACGTTCTCAGCTGGAGAGATATCCGGACACCCTGCTGGCCAAGGTGTGGTTTGGCAAGCACGAAGACAAGTAGTAGAAACTCTCACATTGTGCGGACGGGCATTATATTCTTGAAATCTAAGACCAGGGTGGCTTGACATGAAGGACAAGAAAAGAGGGCGTAGAATATCGTCAATGTTCCGCTGTGCTGTAAGGGCGCCACGGATGACTAACAAGGCGGTCCTGTTATGAAAAGAACTAGCACCTGGTGCCACCACTCCTGATTGTCAGCCCATATGGGGGGCGACAGACATCTTGGCTCAGCAGGAAGTGGGACTGATCGCTGAAGACATTTCTGCTGTGAATGATGCTGCAAGCCGAATGTGCCCAACTCCACTGCAAACGGGCTTGTTGGCTCACAGAGGCCAATGGTAGTTGGGGCAAGGGTCACAGTGAGCTCAGTCCCTATTTGCGAGACGGCTATTAATGGTCCGTCACTGAAGCACCAATTGCGTGTCAGATCGATGAGATCGATGAATCCGGGGCTCTGCGTGCCTCTCTCACCATTGCACGGTCCTCACGTTCTGGTATGCCTCTAATTCGACCGCTTCATTCTTGACGCTGTGTTCGGCCATTGTTCATCCATTCTTGTCAACATCGTAGAATAGTGGCATCGCTCCAATTCTGATATCGAGCGATTCACCAATTACTCGCTTCCCACGCCCGGGTTCCCGGGTTCGATTCCCGGCGGGGTCAGGGATTTTCTCTGCCTCGTGATGGCTGGGTGTTGTGTGCTGCCCTTAGGTTAGTTAGGTTTAAGTAGTTCTAAGTTCTAGGGGACTTATGACCACAGCAGTTGAGTCCCATAGTGCTCAGAGCCATTTGAACCATTTTTGAACCAATTGCTCGAGCCGGCTTTTTTGAGGCCAGCTACACATCCTCTATCAAATGATATCTGTTTATATTGTTCACATGCCTGCTGCGAAGCATATTTACTGTCCACCGTGAGTACACCGAGTTAAATCTGCAAAGATTTTATGCCCTTGTATCAACATGTCCCCTGTTTACTGTCGCCGACAGCAACGATGAGAAATTGTGCTACAGCATGACACACTGATTCTTCATCTGCCGATGTTTACATCTCTGTATTCTCCGTCGATACCTCTATGAATATCAATTTGCAACGATGTGTGTTGAATAATGCTTGTATGGGGCCAGTGATAATTACTTTTGGGGAAGTCCATGAATTCTGACGAGGAATTAGGTAGCCTGCAAAAACAGTTGCAGGAATAGGACCAAAAATTATGTTTCGACTAATGTTAGCATTAATTGTAAACTGACTCGTTCCACATAATTTCGATAAAAGAAGGGTTCAAATAAACTATGGAACCTGTAATTAACTATCAATTATGTGTTTTTATTACATCGGTCTCGCCATCGCCATCATCGTATCAAATCTTGAATTTTTCAACACTTAGAATTTTAAGTTCTGATCTGACGATGGCAGTAGCCGAAATGACGTTATAAAAAAGGACATGTATTAAGCGGTCTGGAGTATTTTATTCCCATAAAACGTTCTCAAACCTTGGAGACTGCCTTCGTTTGTTTACCACTTCGAGGTCTTCACTTCCATGCTAAAATGTTTCATTCTCCTACGTTTCGCTGTATTGCCACTTGTTGCCTGTGAATATTGCAGAAGGGTTACTTGAAACTGATGACCCCTTTGGCGACATGAAAATCAGATGTTAAGTTAAATGAGAGAGTGTGCATCAGCCCTAACAGTGAGCTATAAATAAGCAAAAGTCACAAACTCTTAACAATAAGAGCTCAACAAAAAGGTTGGTCGCAGATTACTCTTTCCAACATATCATGCGATGAATTTAAGTCAGATATGCAGCTCAAGAAACGACACTATTTGAATGCCAAGGTGAAAAAATCAGAGGCATAAAAATGTTATCCCAAAATAATTTGAAGTGAAACGAATAACGCAAAGCTTACAGGATACACAGCATTAAGTCCTGAATGGAGCAAATAGGCGAAGTCTCTGAACAAAGGCTGCCCATTGACGACTGAATATGGAGAATAGCAAACACCTTATGGAGAATCTTGGAAAACAAGAAGTTGTAAGAACGATATCATCTCCACTTTATGAAGTAAATGGTATTATTACTATGTAAAAACTAACTGTAGTAAAACCGCTCCAGCAAGCGAAACCACTCATTGTCCAGTTTACATCAATGTTAAGAAGAGGTACGGTAAGACTAGCAACGGCACCAAAGATTTAAAACCAGTCAAATACTTCACTCTGCTGCATCCAAGAGGAAGAACTATGCCAGAACGAAAATGTAACAGATCAACTGGACTTTAACTGAAGACGTGATAAGCAAAGTTCACATTCGTAAGCTAAAATACTACCCTGCTATCATTACTGTGAACATTGTAATTGGCTTAGAACAAGGACGAATATATTTAAATATTCAGCACCCATGTAGACTGGAATCTTTCCTGTATTTAAGGAATACACGGATGCACTAAGAACAAAGCTGGGGATTATTCAAATTGTCCATCTGTCTAAGGAGCTGTTTCCGCAGAACAAAATCCGTGTACTATACTCTGAAAGGTGGTGCTTGTTAGGACGTTGCTGCGAGCGGGTGGCGTGCTGGGGCTCGACAGTGGGAAGTGCTATATGCTTGCCACGCTTACGTGCTCGACATGAAGCCACAGCGTTAGCTGGGATAGACTCCGCGGTAAACGTCAGACAACGCCCGAAGGCCTTGATTACGTGGATGTTGTGAGGAGTACTAGCAGGCACAGTTTCACTAACAAAAGTTCTTTTTATCTTTAAAATTTACAACATCATTAACACGATTTTAAAATAGTATCATTCGGTACCACGAACTGCCAAATCCTCAGTATAGTTTCTTAATGAAAGTTCTTGAAGCATTGTGTGACCAACTGTCTCTTGAATAATAACACATCAAAGAACAGTTCCCAGAATCAATTTACAACACTTAAAACCCAAAATCCCTTTTCAAGCAAAGGTTAAATAAAAGTTTCTAACGCCACATGGCAATACCAAAAATTTCCTAGATATCGCCTGTGATCTCTAAAGGCAGTAAAATATTGATCAAAAAATTTTTAATTAAAACAACTTAAGTGGAATAAAATGTGATTACTATCAACGTACACTCAAACCCAGTAGCCCGTACGATGCTCACCGTATCACAAATTATTTTCCTTCCTGTTAAATACTTTATACCATAAACTTCCATACACGTGATTCATACGACATCCAACGAATTATGACAAATAATTAAGCACAGATGTTATAATTGACCAGGTTTGTAATCTTTTCCTTTGAAAATAAATAAAAAGGGAGTCAACTCTTAAGCTCAGTGGATGCATCTGTTAAAAAATTGCATATAATACATATCCTGTGATTTCGCCGTGGTCAATCGCTGTTGTGCACCGTGCTGTCCTTCAGGATCGCATGCGGCACGGGAAAGACTTTCCACGATGTACAAAACGTTAACAGAATGCCACCAACTTACACAATTGGCATACGGGTATTATACGTCGATATGGAGGCGGCACGAAAATCCTAAAACGGGCGGGGGAGTAGATGCGGTACTACTGAACACTTCGACTATACCGCACAGCAGCAAACAGCAGGACAGTGGGGTAGGCAAGAGACAAATCAACAACTTCTGCAAGGCAACCTCAGCAAAGTCAGTAAGAATATATTTGGGGCTTTAAACGCTTGGGAGTTCCACACGAAATCACAAGATGACGTCCTACGCCAAATTATTAAAATACTATCGGCGACTTGGCCATCACAAGTAGAACCGTAAAATACCATGAGAAGTAACTGCAATTGACAGGATTCATAAGCGTCCGACTGAAAAGCTCCACAGTTAATCTTACTACAAACACTTAATGGTACCTCCAAAGTTTACTCGTAGACACTACCAGAGAGTCAAGTTACACATTGCAAATCTAGATACCAGAGTTTAACAGGCTGGGGGCCGACGTAGGTTTCTTAGTAAGACAAGCAATGATTCGGTCCCTCACTTTGGATCCAAAACAGTCATTTACTTTAAAGCAGCTGAATAGATGACAATTCCGATAACAACTTTCTCCCCCCCCCCTCAAGCAGAGCTCTAACTGAAGACTGCAGTACCGACGCAAAGCTTACACCACTCAAGTCTGATGTACGCGTACGCGCCACCAAGGTGCACTTTTTTAGAATTCTTATGTTCACCTCATACACCAAAATTGCCGTAATTCTTCGTCGGAATTCAAGGGCAGAACCTAGAAATCACTTTTCAGCCCTTGAATGACCACATCATGATCGCCCTCAGGACAGCACCGGCCCTCCACACCAGGTCCTTCGACCCAACGGTGTTCCGTCCCCAACCGACTGCTTCCGCGGGGCCCACCGATCAGGCGGTCATGTCCTCCGACAGCGACGTCGCTCCTCACGCACAATCCGGAGCTAACTCACACTAACCCTCTTCTTCCTCGTTCTGTCGCCTCGAGGCGTGCGGGAAGCCGACTGGCCAAAGATATGCGGCGACCAGTGACTCCAATCTGATCTCAATATTGACATTGCCGCGAGTAGTGAGAAGGTGAGTGATATAAAAAACAAAAAATAATTTAAATAGCCAGCCGTACCGGCTCTGTGTTCAGCACACAAACGATTTAGAAACTGATGTAAGTC
The DNA here is from genome assembly GCF_023864345.2 of Schistocerca serialis cubense. Taxonomy (NCBI): domain Eukaryota; kingdom Metazoa; phylum Arthropoda; class Insecta; order Orthoptera; family Acrididae; genus Schistocerca; species Schistocerca serialis. Next base: position 346,270,935 of record NC_064638.1, on the reverse strand, counting down.
TTCTATTACCTTTTCTCTGAAAACTGCTAATCACAATAATTTATAAACCTCTTTCATTTAAAGACTGCACTGAATGCAAATGAGAGCAATTCTCATTAGTCGTTCGTCGTCCAAATTCATTACATTTCCTGTCACACATAAATTGTTCCATGCAGGGGCACCTGCTCTGTTGCGGCATGCCATCACAGTAAAAGCACAATTAAGTTATACAGAAGAAATCGGTCATATTTATTATTTAACGAGGGTCACTTAACCTGAAATGTTGTAGGACAATGAAAAAAGAGGGAAAACAAATCAGTTCTTTTAAACACGGGATTTACTTCCCCTAGATTGCCTCTCCGTTCAATGAATTTTGTCTCTCAATCGAGAATAATACGGTCGCTTACTTGAAGCTCAATGAAAAAACAATAACGCTGAAAAATGTAACAAACTATATTCCACAACAGAATCCATGCTGACATGCTCAGAAATACAGTAACAGACTGTTATGTGAATAAAACTTGTGGCAACTAGCAGCAAGTTAGGTCGTCTGCTGCAAGACATGGACTAAGACCAGTGTTCTGGCCCGTCCCCGAGATACGAGATATGTTGCACCCTGTTAAAGACGACATTGCTCTTAGAGTGTCCGGCGTGTATGGTCTACCCTGTGAATGTGACGGGATGTATATTGGACAAATAATTCGCACGGTTGCGGAGCGTTGTACTGAGCACAAGCGCCATATAAAACTTAGGGAGCAGAACATTGCCTAGAAAACGGACATAACAGAGACCAGGGGTACACACTCAGCAGGGCGCTGGGGCTGCTGGCGTTGGACATCGAAAGAAAGCAAAGACAGATGTGCGACGCGTGAGCGGTAGTTTCAAACGTGGCGCCTGCCCCTGAATCTGTGCAGGTCGCGAACGCAGCTTAAAATTGGATTCAAGATCCAAATAAGTAAAGACACTTGTGAGCATCACGACTTGCAGAATTGACCTCACGGTTCTAATCTGCACAGAGCAGGCCAGGGCTAGCGCTAAATAGCGAGACTTACCAGATCGACACGGCGCAAACTGCTCCTGTGTGCGACCAGGCGCCTCTTTCTCTGTCGATGTGACCTCTCGGCCACGCCTCTCCGGCCTTTCTCTCCAAGTCACGTTCCTCTCACCTCCCAGAAAACCACGTCTTGCACAGGAGGATTCACAACTTCCACCACAGTGACGACCAAGGATTCTTCTGAACAAGCTGAAACGCAGGGGAGGCCTGCCAAAATTTCTCGACTGTCGCTTACAGCATGTCCATTAATTGGTCAGATGTTTGTACATTGTATGCGCTTTGCCGTCACTCACTTGTTGAGACATTTTCGCTCCAGAGCCTATGCTGGTGATCTTTCTAATAGGCAGACGTCATTTGGACGGTTAGGTTCTGGAACTTTCCCACACTTGGGACGAAAAATTTCTCGACTGTCGCTTACAGCATGTCCATTAACTGGTCAGAGGTTTGTACACTGTATGCGCTTTGCCGTCACTCATTTGTTCAGACATTTTCGCTCCAGAGCCTATGCTGGTGATCTTTCTAATAGGCAGACGTCATTTGGACGGTTAAGTTCTGGAAGTTTCCCACACTCAACATTAAGCAATGTAAGTGCCGCTTATTTGCAGCATCCAACAGGAAATGCAGATTTGTCGCAACAGAAGCTCAGGGAACCTCTGATCGACCAGCTGTAACTTGCGACCCTACGATGCGTCAAAGACAACGAAAACGGGCCAGCGTCCATTATGTGGCCACAACGCCTCTGCGAACCAGCAGCCCAGCAGGGTGGGAGTTGGCTTGAGTCGTCCCGTATTTATAGCGATGCGACCACCCAAGTCAGTGGCAACACTCCCTCACGTCTGCTTTAGAGAAGGGAAATTTACAAATCTTACTCCAGGAAACTATTAATTATGTGTTTTCCTTCAGAATGGATGAAAGCATCTGCCAGACTCACTCATTATCACAAAAGCGATGTATGTGGCGGTAGTGCCACAACATGTAAGTGTACAATCTTCGTGACAAATTTATCTGCCGTAGTGCTAGATGTGAATGATTCATGTATTCACTGTAACACAGGATATACACTCCTGGAAATGGAAAAAAGAACACATTGACACCGGTTTGTCAGACCCACCATACTTGCTCCGGACACTGCGAGAGGGCTGTACAAGCAATGATCACACGCACGGCACAGCGGACACACCAGGAACCGCGGTGTTGGCCGTCGAATGGCGCTAGCTGCGCAGCATTTGTGCACCGCCGCCGTCGGTGTCAGCCAGTTTGCCGTGGCATACGGAGCTCCATCGCAGTCTTTAACACTGGTAGCATGCCGCGACAGCGTGGACGTGAACCGTATGTGCAGTTGACGGACTTTGAGCGAGGGCGTATAGTGGGCATGCGGGAGGCCGGGTGGACGTACCGCCGAATTGCTCAACACGTGGGGCGTGAGGTCTCCACAGTACATCGATGTTGTCGCCAGTGGTCGGCGGCAGGTGCACGTGCCCGTCGACCTGGGACCGGACGCACGGATGCACGCCAAGACCGTAGGATCCTACGCAGTGCCGTAGGGGACCGCACCGCCACTTCCCAGCAAATTAGGGACACTGTTGCTCCTGGGGTATCGGCGAGGACCATTCGCAACGGTCTCCATGAAGCTGGGCTACGGTCCCGCACACCGTTAGGCCGTCTTCCGCTCACGCCCCAACATCGTGCAGCCCGCCTCCAATGGTGTCGCGACAGGCGTGAATGGAGGGACGAATGGAGACGTGTCGTCTTCAGCGATGAGAGTCGCTTCTGCCTTGGTGCCAATGATGGTCGTATGCGTGTTTGGCGCCGTGCAGGTGAGCGCCACAATCAGGACTGCATACGACCGAGGCACACAGGGCCAACACCCGGCATCATGGTGTGGGGAGCGATCTCCTACACTGGCCGTACACCACTGGTGATCGTCGAGGGGACACTGAATAGTGCACGGTACATCCAAACCGTCACCGAACCCATCGTTCTACCATTCCTAGACCGGCAAGGGAACTTGCTGTTCCAACAGGACAATGCACGTCCGCATGCATCCCGTGCCACCCAACGTGCTCTAGAAGGTGTAAGTCAACTACCCTGGCCAGCAAGATCTCCGGATCTGTCCCCCATTGAGCATGTTTGGGACTGGATGAAGCGTCGTCTCACGCGGTCTGCACGTCCAGCACGAACGCTGGTCCAACTGAGGCGCCAGGTGGAAATGGCATGGCAAGCCGTTCCACAGGACTACATCCAGCATCTCTGCGATCGTCTCCATCGGAGAATAGCAGCCTGCATTGCTGCGAAAGGTGGATATACACTGTACTAGTGCCGACATTGTGCATGCTCTGTTGCCTGTGTCTATGTGCCTGTGGTTCTGTCAGTGTGATCATGTGATGTATCTGACCCCAGGAATGTGTCAATAAAGTTTCCCCTTCCTGGGACAATGAATTCACGGTGTTCTTATTTCAATTTCCAGGAGTGTATTCACTTAGCTGTTTAGCAGATAGTGCTAATGCCTGACATATGGTTTCATTAGGTTATAGGATGCTACGTGAGGCAATGCAAAATTGTGACACCAGATGGAATATGCTAACAGTGACATGAAGATATCAACTGAAACAATATTCATTTCGTTTTTTGTTTGCATTGTACAACTCCCCTTGGAAGGACGAACACGATACGAGAACATATCCGTGTCTCAGAAACTATTCGCCCAAATATTACGCTATACACATATTTGAAAACGTCTTTTTAAGCTCACCATGTTACGCTAAAATTTAACATAGGGTTCCATTACAAAAAAAAGACAAAGATGGTCTCAAATCTCTGTAATAAAAAATAGCACAGACATTAAATGTGATGTATTCAAGTAGCCCCTGTCCCTGAAATTCACTGTCCAAACGGCATCTTTGTATCTATTACGGTTGGCGGTATACAAGGGGTGTTATTACTTAGCTGTCTCACCCCGTGTATTTAAAGGTAAGGACAGGTGTCGGTCATGATATTGTTGAAGCAACCATCCTGACACCTAATAAGGATGGTCTCACAAAAGTAACTCCATCCTTATGTACGTATATGAGGTCAGGCAAAAATGTGAGATTACATATCGATGTTAATCGACTGGAAAAATTAAATACCGTAATACCAGTAACTGCCGTGCCCATACGGAACAGTCTAAAATGGAATGACCACATATGACAAATAGCCGAAAGAACAGATGCCTGGCTGAGAACCTTAAAGAATTTCTATTAATCTACGAAAGAAATGGCTTACATATCAGTTGTTCCACCATTTGGTCAGAACACCTTATCAGACTGGAAGCCTTACCAGAAGAGAGAGAAAAAGTTGAACGAAGTACGAAGTGAACGTAACGAGATCGATTAGCCGGTGTGAGAGCGTTGCAGAGACGCTCAACAAAATACAGTGGCAGACGCTACAAAAGAGGCGTCACAGGAAATTTTGCAGTTGAGATGGCGGAAGACTACTTTTCGGGAAGAGTCGGGCTACATTGTTATTTTTTATTGTGATTTATGGTTTTATAAACAAGATTGACATGTATTCTTCGTTTTCAAATGGTGTATGGAAACGTCCATTGAAACTAAACTCGCCTTGTCTATGTTTTGTTGTGTGGTAATATGTTGGTAAAGAGCTGTGGCAAATTTTTTGGTACGTTGTAACCTCCCCACAAAAATTTATAAATGACAATAATTAATTAAATGTGAATGGTCATCGTGCTAACTGTAATCTCCCCGTGTAAATAATATATGTCAATAATAGTGAAATCGTAACCTCCCACAAAACTGAGTAATAATAAATGAGCCAAGCGTAACCTGCTTGCAAAATTAAAGATTAATGTTAGCCCAAATGTAAACTCTCCACAGTAATAAAACTCAATGATAATAAAAATGTAAAAAAATGTTAAATCCCCACAAAATTAACGTTAAGATCAACCTGATAAATAGATTCTGGGAGGAAAAGCAAAGGAAATATTATTTCAATTGTAATGATTATTTTCTTAATAGATTGCTTTGAGAACAAAATTATTATTGGGGCAATTCTTGAACAAATTAATTACAGTTAACATACATTACATTACCAGATGTGCGCAATGCTGCTTCATTACCTTATTTAAAAAATATACCTCGTTCCGAACCTTGACCAGAGACCCATGTCGACGCCCGCCGACTCCTCACACACAACTCCGACTGTCTCTCGCGCGCTACTAGCACAGACGAACTACATGCTCTCGCGACTCGCTACGTACAACAACTGCCTCGCAACTGCTGAACTCTCGCGCGGTCAAGCGCAGACTAGCAACGATAAATAACTCTCTGGTCAGAGATTCTGTCATGCCTCGCCATCGCTGCTACTGAATACATACGTGTTTCAACGTGTCTTTGAGTCCATCGAAAGTCACCGCATTTATTTGAAGGCCCGTTCGACAATCTCCTCAGCGTCTGTCCAGCCCCACTAATTAGAATGACTCAAAGAGTAATATATACTTTGGACTCTCACCTAATTATTTGTCACAGACGAGCACTCCTTTATTTCTGCCTTGCATATAACTTTTACCGTTACTGTCACGTTGTAATACCTAATATTAACAATTATAAGTTCCCTTCGTCTTTATCAGATGAAGAACAAAATCGGAGACCTTAGCACTAGATTGAAAAACAGAGGTAATAAAAATCATAGGTAATACAATGATAATGTTCGCTTTTCTTTTACATGGAGTAAAGTCTTTAGTTCCTACACAAAGCGCAGTATCTGACACACTTAGTTCCGTGATTAAATGTTATATTACAGGGCAACGTACTACATCCTCCTACAAGCGTCTGTCATAGGACCGCTATAAGAAAATCCGACAAATTAGACATAATACGGAGGATTACCGACGATCATTCTTCGCATGCGCCATTGCGAATGAAACAGGGAAAGGTTAATAAATAGCGGCAATACAAGTAACCTCCGCCATTCACTAATTTCACTTTCTCTACTCATGTTTTCACTACTGTTATGTTAGTTTTGGTGCTCATAGCCCTTGCAGGCCTTCAGTTACTTTGTCGAAGAAAGTGCGCAACTTATCACCTCCTGATATGCACGGGTCCAGAATAATTGCTTTTTTTTATGTCAACATCTGTCAGGTCAACGGCTGTCAATTCAAAATTATTCTCTGCACAAATTTTAGTCGCATCATCTTTAGGTATAAAATATTTGCCACTTCTGACCCGACTCTTTAGATACTTCTTCTGTAGGAAGTTGCACATTCATATGACGGTGCCTCTGCAACAGTGCTCTGTAATGCATGCCACTGTGATGTTGATAGGACTGTAATAAAACACAATCAGATGTACTTCATTTTGATAGTACGTGTCTTTTGATATGGTTACCGTTAACATTCCAATTCCCTGTTAGTGTGAACTGAGGTACAGTCTGCCTTCGGTGTACGCCTTGAAGAATTTTCTAAGCTGGTTGTGGTACTTTAAATGGAGGGAGTCTTATTGTCACGATTTATCGTAAAAAACTCTAAACCTCCTACCTACGACAACAGATATGCTACCGTATGTGAGACATAACAACCGGCAATACCGTCGCTAATTATCTCCAACAACCTCCTTTTCCCAAATCTGTTCAGTTACCGACCGCTGCCAGTGTAGTCCCATCTCCCGACGTCATCTCCACAGGTCAGCATTCATCAGCGCCATATCCCGCTCCTCACTGACGAGCCTTAAGCACTATCAAGACGAGCGAGGGCGATCATGCTCTTTTTGGAATAGCTCAATCATCCACACAGTGTTGCACCAGATAGGAAAGTTATCTTCCTCAGTTCACTTGCTATACTGTACGTCCGGTCCCCATCCAAACTATTTCCTCTGCGACTTCCCTCCCCCCCCCCACCCCCACCCCCCCAAAATCGTCACATCGTCATTTTCTGATCTAATTTCGCAAAATCCTCACACAAGGACCCAAAAGCAGCTTTCTTTCAGGCGTAAAAGTTTGGGTGTACAGTGAAGTCTAAGAGGGAATAATTTGCATTGACCTGCTTCCGATTTGCTATGAATTTTCTATCCGTACTGGTGCCGATGAATGCTTTTGCACGTAGTGTGAAGCTTTAAGAGTTATTACTGATGATTACAAATTAATTGGAAGGTGAAGTGGTATCGCCTGACGGCACGTAACTGTTAAGTCATGAGCGGTAGGAAGGGGACAATCACTCATTGTGTGCCTGTCCGATTGACGGTCACTACAGTATCAGAAAATCATTGAGGGGAATTAGGAATTTAGGCCTTAATATTCGCGCTACACATGGTGATCCTGCGAACTATGTCATTTCTTCGGTTAGAAATTGGATGGTCTACCCACAGCGCGAGATAATGACCTCTAGCACAGAGGTCGTTTATCTAATTACATTTTCTTCTTACATGGGTACTCACTTATCACGAGCAACGGCAGCACATGATACTGCCTATGTCTCCCCGTCTATGGTCAGGTTCAATAAAAGTCATCTTAGAGTGTAACCACGAATGATTCAAAATAATTAAAAATATTTGCCGTCGTTACAGGTGAACTAGTTGACATTATCGTGCTATAATTTAACAAAAACTGTTTAATACTTTTTGTACACTTTCAGCTGAAAAAAATACCTTAACCTTCAGAAGATTGTGAAAATATTGCCATTTCGGAAGAAAAATTTTATATGTATGTAAAAAACTGATGTGACGAAAGGGAGGGCCTCTGGCAGACATATAAATGTGAACTGAGGATCAGTGATATAGAGGCAGATGTAGATCAAGTTAAATAAATAAATAAATACGTGAGGTAATTAATGATGTAAATATTCAATGGTATAGCAAATGATAGTGAAGTCATCTAGAATAAGTTAGAGATACTGAGCAGATTAAACGTAAACAAAAAGTTATTTATAGTAATGTATGTTAACAGACAGGAAAAACTGAATTCATTTTACACGTAAATAATTCGAACGAGCGATTTTTATGAAATGTGACTGTGGGCGGTCTTGAGACTGTTACTCGTCATAGAATGTATAAATGACTTTGTGGGTAATGTCAAAAATTTCATGAGACTTCTCGCGAATGATGCTATTTTACAAACAGACGCCAAGATGCTATAAAATCGTAGCGAACTGTAGGAAGACCTACAGACGATCGACAATTGGTGTCGGGATTGGTAAGTAAAGAAATGTAACATATTGCAAATAAACTCACCGATGGAATAAAAAATCGCTACACAAATAAGGAGCTGTGCAACGTAAACGACAGTTGGTAGGCGCGTTTCTACATATGAAAGATGATGTCTATAGAAATTTCGCATATCAGGCATAAGGGGATGCCAACCAGTTTTACTTTAAATACTCACTGCAACTGTCGAGTGCGTTAGTTGACTTTGAGATTGGGATTGGTGAGTTGATGTTAGTGGAGAATGCCTTTAAGGCGACAAAGATGCCATGTCAGCACCTCACTGAGTTTCAACGAGGTCGTGTGACAGGGCTGCGAGAAGCTGGATGTTCCTTCTGCGATACTGCGTAAGATTTAGCTGGAATGTAGCCACTGCGCATAATTGCTGACAGCGGTGGTCACGAGAATGTGCAGTCGCAAAAAGACCGGGCTCTGGATGGCCTCGTGGTGCTACAGAGAGGAAAGACCATCGTGACCGGCGATAGCTACGGCGCATCGTACTGCACCGGCAGCAGCAATTTGAGCAACAGTTGGCATCACACTGACACAACCAACTGCTACATATCGACCACATCGAAGACGTTTCCGCGTCAGACGCCCTGTAGCGTCAGTTTCACTGACCCCAAACCATCGCCATTCCCGAATTCAGTATTGTCAACCGAGAGCTCATTGGAGGGCAAGATGGAGGTCCGCTGTATTTTCTTATGAATAGCTGCTCTGCCTCGATACCTGTGCTGGCTGTGCGTTGGTTAGAAAGAGGTCAGTTGAGGGCGAGCAAAATGTCTATCTGCGTACTAGACACACTTGAGTTACAGCTGGAGTCATGGTCTGGTGTGCGATTTCGTATGACAGCAGGAGCATTCTCGCGCTTATCCCAAGCACCGTGACTGCCAGTCTGTACGTCTGTCTGGTGATTCGACCTGTTTCGCCGCAGTTTATGAACAAAATTTCATGGGTATTTTCCAACATGATAACGCTCGTCCACAAACCGCTTTGGCAACCCAACATACTATGCAGAGTGTTGCCTTGGCCTGCTCATTCACCAGATCTGTCTCCAGTCGAGCACATATGGGACATCTTTGGACGAGAACTCCATTGGGATCCACAAACAGCATTAAGCATCACTGTACTGACTGACCAAGTGCAAATGACCTGGAACTACATCCCACAATCTGACGTCTGCCACTTGTACAATACAAAATATGGACATTTGCATGGTTGCATTCAACATATTAGCGTTCCACTTGTTATTAATGTACCAGCATTTCCCATTTGTAATTCCCTACCTCGAGTTACATTAATCTATGATCTTGCAGTATTAATCACTCAAATATGTTACCTAAAGGATTATATTCCGAAGTTTCATCACTCTACATTAATTAGTATTTGGTGTTGTGATTTCTTTCTTTCAGTCCAGGTAGAAAGAACCAATATTGTGAGATACACGAGTAAAGGGAAGCCACTGCAAAAAAGTCACATCCGTTAAAAATCCGGTAGTTAGCATATTAAGCCACTTTTAGCGAAAAAGTATGACACATTCCAGACAAAATTTATTGGAATAAACCTCAGTGAGTGTAATCCACTCACATGACAGGTAGCTTGTAACACACTCGTCCAACAAACACTTATACATTGCTCCTCAGTCTGAGGTCCGTGTCATGTAAGATAGATCGTACGTATGTAGAAGAGTCCACCAATATACCTATACCTTCTAATTGCATTTCACGAAGAAACCGGGGGCGTACAATTGGACTGAAATCCACGAAGTGATTTATGAACAGTCTTCGTCCCGCAGACCATTCGCGATTGGAACAGGAAAGAGCATAACAGCGGTACACAAAGTACACTGCACCACACACCATTGCGGAGTACAGATATAGACGTACTCACAGCGATTTTGTAATGATTACTTCGCGACAAATAGCCTATGGCGCGTTTTTTCGTCACGTATGATCCTAGCTCTCAGCACAGGTTGCAATTGAACGAACCAAATACGGAGTTTAATATGCTGTTGTGTTTTGTGTGGATTACTACGTTCGCAGCGACTAAATTTTGACTTTAGAGAATTGGTGATACTAGCCTAACTCTTTTAGTTGGACATTCTACATCTACATCTACATCTACATTTATACTCCGCAAGCCACCCAACGGTGTGTGGCGGAGGGCACTTTACGTGCCACTGTCATTACCTTTCTTTCCTGTTTCAGTCGCGTATGGTTCGCGGGAAGAACGACTGCCGGAAAGCCTCCGTGCACGCTCGAATCCCTCTAATTTTACATTCGTGATCTCCTCGGGAGGTATAAGTAGGGGGAAGCAATATATTCGATACCTCAAGCAGAAACGCATCCTCTCGAAAACTGGACAGCAAGCAACACCGCGATGCAGAGCGCCTCTCTTGCAGAGTCTGCCACTTGAGTTTGCTAAACATCTCCGTAACGCTATCATACTTACCAAATAACCCTATGACGAAACACGCCGCTCTTGTTTGGATCTTCTCTATCTCCTTTGTCAACCCGACCGGATACGGATCCCACACTGATGAGCAATACTCAAGTACAGGTCGAACGAGCGTTTTGTAAGCCACCTCCTTTGTTGATGGACTACCATTTTCTAAGGACTCTCCCAATGAATCCCAACCTGGCACCCGCCTTACCAACAGTAATTTTATATGATCATTCCACTTCAAATCGTTCCGTACGAATACTCCCAGATGTTTTACAGAAGTAACTGCTACCAGTGTTTGTTCCGCTATCATATAATCATACAATAAAGGATCCTTCTTTCTATGTATTCGCAATACATTACATTTGTCTATGTTAAGGGTCAGTTGCCACTCCCTGCACCAAGTGCCTATCCGCTGCAGATCTTCCTTCATTTCGCTGCAATTTTCTAATGCTGCAGATTCTCTGTATACGACAGGATCATCCGCGAAAAGCCGCATGGAACTTCCGACACTATCTACTAGGTCATTTATATATATTGTGAAAAGCAATGGTCTCCTTAATGTGTGGTGCGCGAGCTCCATGTAAAAGCGCCTGCAACGATTCGGAGTTGCAGCTGCTGCACGGCATTTAGCGGCAACTGTACACGCTGCGCGGGCACACAGGCGGGCAAAGGGACGGAACGGTGTCGCGTTGCCATGGAAACGTGGCGCGGAGCAGCGTGCGCGCACAGTTCACAGCTCGCTGCAACAAGTGAAGGGGCCGGCGCTACAATTAGATATTGTTTTCTGCTCCGGTGGACTTCAGTCGGCGCGGCGATCGCGCGGCAGGCGGAAGCGCCGGTCCGTCCGTAGCAGACGCGGGACGTGGGACGCCGACCAGAATGATCATCGGTGGCCGCTGGGCGCCGCCTGTCATCGCCGCTTTAATAACGCGCACCCCTCTAATAAACGGCGCCCAGCCAGCAGCGGACGTTAATATGCGGCCAGACACGCAGGGCTGGCCACGGTGCGCTATCTGCCGACACGACAGCCTGCCGTCTCTCTCCCAAATATCACCAGCTGTTATGGCACTGGATTTTCACAATGCTTACCTGAAAACCGTGCTGACTTGAAACTGTCTTAATAAGAAAATTCCTCATCAATGTGCAAAAATCCCACAGCAAAATCCAGTGATTTGTATAGAATTTGGTGGAAAAGGTCGTGTATATGCACATATACATATGGCGGTAGTACCGCATCCACAAGTTATAAAAGGAAATGCGTTGGCCGAGCTGTCATTTCCACTTACGCGAGTATGTGAAAAGGTTCAGACGTGATTATTGCCGAACGACGGGAGATAAACTGTGAACGCGGAATGGTAGTTGGAGCTAGATGCATGGGACATTCCACTTCGGAAATCTTTAGGTAACTTAATATTCCTAGATCAAAGTGTCAAGAGTGCGCCAAAAACACCCCATTTCAGGCATTACCTCTCATCAAGGACGACGCAGTAGCCGACGGTCTTCGTTTAGCGACCGAGAGCCGCGTCGTTTACGTATATCTCATTGTGCCAACAGACAAGCAGCACTGCTTGAAATAACCGCAAAAATCAATAAGGGATGTACGACGACCATATCCGTTGGGACAGTACTGCGAAATTTGGCGTTAATGGATTATGGCAGCGCTAACAGCACGACACAGTCTGCAGCACCTCTCTTGGTCCGTGATCGTATTGGTTGGGCCCTAGACTATTGGAAAACCGTAGACCGGTCTTGTGAGTCCTGGTTTCAGTTGGTAATAGCTGATGGTAGCGTTATAGTGTGGCACGGACCCTACGAAGCCGTGGACCCAAGTTGTCTACAAGGCACTGTTCAAAATGGTGATGGATCCATAATGGTGTGGGCTGCGTTGACGGGAATGGACTGGGTGCTCTGATCCAACTGAACTGATAATTGTAATGTTCGGCTACTTGGAGACCATTTGCAGCTACTCACGGACTTCATTAAGGCTAACAACGATGCGCGATGTCACCTAGCCACAGTTGTTCGCCTTTGGTTTCGAGAACATTGTGGACAATTCGAATGAATGAATTCGCCACCAAGATCGCCCGACATGAATTATAACGAACATTTATGGGGCATAATCGAGAAGCCATTTCGTTCTCAAAAACCTGCACCTGCAACAGTTTCGCAGTTATAAACGGACATAGAGGCCACATGGCTCAGCACTTCTATAGGTGACACCCAACCACTTCAGTCAATGCCACGTCAATCTGCTGCAATAGGCCGGGGCAAAATAAGGTCCGACACCATATTGGAATGTACCCAGTGACTTTTGCCACTTCAGTGTAGACCATATCCACCACTCAGAAATAGTTCACATCATTACTAAGTGTCGCATTGCGTACGACTTAGGCCGTGGTGTTCATCTGTCGAGACGTCCATTTTAACGTATTAGATACACAAGTATCGTCAAAAATGTAAGACGCTTATCAGGTCTCACCTATTGTTGAATTTTTTAGTTTTATGTGTGTGAGATTTCTATTATTCCGGAAGTTCTCTCCGCTTCATATCCATTACAATATGCCCTGGAGGTATTTCGCCGCAGTTCTACATCTACATCTACATGGATACTCTACGAATCTCATTTATGTGTCTGGCAAAGGGTTCTTAGAACCACCTTCAATAGCTCGCGGAAAGAACGAACACCTATATCTTTCCGTACGAGCTCTCGTTTCCGGTATTTTATCGTGGTGGTCGTTTCTCCCTATGTAGGTCGGTGTCTACAAAATATTTTCGCATTCGGAGGAGAAAATTGGTGATTGGAATTTCGTGAGAAGATTCCGTCGCAACGAAAAACGCCCTTCCTTTAATGATGTTATAACACTCCTGTCTGCTACTGCTATACCATAACCTTAAAGTAGGAGGCAGGTCGCGAATTATATCTATCTAGTTAAAACAATTATGGTATAAAGCAACAGAGCAGTGTTACCCTTTGAGAGGATTTTTGTTGCGTTGACTGAGTTGTACCTAACGGTGGTGGCTTATCGGAAATGAGTCAGAATTACGTAAATATTTGAACAGTAACAAACAAAATTTTTGCCTATGTGCACTGTTTAGCGAATGAGAAAACGGTCGCCAGCCTAATTATGCAAGAGAATGATTAACGTTCTCGCTTAAGAAAGTAGGTATGCGTAACTTTAACGGACAAACACAACCTAGACTTGGACATACGCGAGTGCAATGAACTCTGACACCTTAACGTTAAGGTTGGAACAAACAGCTAGAGCAGCACAAACTATTTGCATAAATATAACAAATAACGAAACACACTATTACTTTCAGTACTTATTCATACTGAATGGTCTTTATAACATAACTAGTAACATTCACTGCAGGATCATTTATTGGACATAGGTTCAGTATTATTGTTCAAACATTTTCCTAGCTAGCATGAAATTATAAATGTAGTCCACTGCAAAATTATGAACTGGTCACAGGTTAAGTATCTCTCAACTAAATACTATTCTGTTTAGGATGAAAGTAACATGGAATTAACTAACAGGTTATTTCTTACTGTCTTTTGAATAAAGAATTTATCGTTTTCATAAATAATGGTAAAGGATAACCTGTGGATTTTATTACACTATTAGTATGCACTTTCAATACCCAAAAGAGACAAGTGCTTACCAAGCATGAGTATACAACTTTCCATAAATGCAGTTCACGACTATTACTACAGTGAGACACGATGTTGACAAATTTACAAGAAACTGACACACCTTTTAAAATTTACTGAAGGTAGCACTGTGATCATTAACTAAGCAAAACTTTATAAGCGCCAATTTTAAGAACTTTAATTTATAAAAGAAAAAAGAATTGTTTTTATTACCACAGTCTTCTACTTTCAAGTAAATGATTAAATAAGTGACTTTGAAACTTCACAAAACTACATTTACTGCCTCCCACAATTTCACTAAATCCTCAGTAAATCTGAATATGCCGTTCTCATCAAAGATCAAACAACATTATGTAATTAACTGTTCCCAAGGGGAACCACAACAACTTTTACATACAGAATAACTAAGAACCCCAAGCGAGGATCAGCAGTTTACACAACAGTAACCAAGTACATAAATAAAACAGAACATTTGCACATATTGACATTTCTACAAAAAATTATTCACACAGAAATTACAATTATATATAGAAAGTTTTGTTCCCTCCAAATGGGACAAAGAATTTAAATGACAGATACACTACTTTGCATAGAATCAAATCATGACATCAAAGTTTGTACAAAGAAAGGAGTATACAATTTTGTGTTATCGATCCAATCAAACAACATTTACAGAAGCTCAACGATGTAACATTAAATAAGGGACACTTCAAGGAAACATCCATAACACCTAAGTGGTGTTGGCTACAGAAAAAAAATTATACCATCCAACTTCAGTTGGTACAAAGAAAAAAAACCGTATTACAAATATACAGTATATACTCTAAGAATTTCATACATTTCTTCCAAAACATTTTCAAAAATAAGGCATTTACAGTAATTTTCATTTTCACACTGGCTTAAGGAAACTAATTTTCATCATTACACAGGGCATACATTAAATTTTCTGTCTCTTCCACATAGATACTGTATCACTGACAGACAAGCAGTATTCAAAATAATCTGCACATTAGTACAACAGATACAGTATTCTACCAAAAAAAAGATTGCATACACAACAGCACAGAACATTTGAACAAGTTAAAACACAAATCTGTCTTCCAATATTTTTAAAGGAATTTAAATTTTCAGAGACACACAAGCATATTAATGATCATAGTACATTTTACAAGGTTCAGCAATTAAAGAAATGTTAAAAAAATTTAGTTTGCATCCACATATGTACAAATATTTAAAGAAACAGCTGTGAGAACCTTTTCCAACTGACTCTTTAAATACCAAAGTAACTTTGCAAGGTTTTTTCAAAATAATTAACTTTAAGGCTGCTCTTCATTAACAGCAGTCCAAAATGATTGCTGCACATAAACACACTAACCTATTCAGAACCTATTTTTAATCATAACTGCTGTGTTTTAAAGCAAGACAGTCCAAAACTTTAAGTTATTCCAGAAAACCTCGTCTCGAAAACATCTACAACTATTCGAACAAGATTCGAAATACATTTTATAATACTTTTTCATTGACTTCAAAAAGAATAGTCAGTTCATAACACATTGACCAATAAACCTAACTTACTTCACTGCTTGCCTCAGCACTAGTGGTCCATGTTACACATTCTGTCCATTATTGGTTTGGCAGTCTTTGTATATAAACATTTAGGCACAAAAACACAATTTAGATTAAGAATACTAACAGACACATTTTTAAATTAATACACTGCCGCATCCTCTAGGTTTGGTAGTTCGTGACCATTTATCAACTCCTTGCCCCCACAGTGGCAAGTCCTTTGGCTACTGCTCACGTAGCATATTTGACAGTCCTCAACTTTAGGACCACAGCATTTTTATTCTTTTGTCTTGTTTTGCTGCCCAACAACATATTTTTGAGCAGTTTATTGTCATCATCTTTACGTTTTTCATCATTATTCACATCTTTGTTACCATTTGCATTAATGGTATAAAACATGAAACTTGTTACTTTGAAACAGTAATTTGACACTGGTAACAATGAACCTCCTTTACACTGTGACGCCATCAGGTAACATAAACATCTTTAATGAAGAAAAATTTAAATGTCATACTTAGAATAAAGTAAGGATTCAGAATTTCTTACTACTCATTTACCATTGCTTTTTCACACACAGTTAGGTCATCAGATATGTCAAGATCAGCACAATAATTTTATCTGCTAGTGCAAGTGATTTCTGCCAACTTTTTGTGGCACTAAACACATACATCTCACATCTACTTTCCATACATTAGTCAGGTTTATCTCTTTCAGTTTTAAACACACATACAGTTTTTCAACACCATATTTGCCCCTTTTTAAAAAAAAAAAACATTTACATTCAGTGGTATTATAGTATTCATTTACCTTGTTTTCAGTATTCTTACCTTTTCTCATCCATATATATATATATATATATATATATATATATATATATATATATATATATATATATATAATTTACTTTTCCTACAATAGGTAGGAATTGCAAGATCTCTTCAATAACACTTTTACTTTTACCGTCCAACAGAATTTCTTCAGGGGTAAAGCCAGTGGTGTCATGGTATAAGGTGTTCATGGTCTTTTCAAAGTCACTTACAAATCTTCCCCAGGCCTTATGGTTATGGTGACAGTAGGTTCTACCTAACCTTCCTAATTCATGCATATATCTTTCGACAAGGTTGCTAGCCAGGTGGTAAGCTGAAATTTATTTAACTTGAACATCATGTTGCTTCATGCCTTCTTTCCAGATTTTTGATATAAACTGTGGTCCATTGTCAGACAAAACTGCCTTAGGTTTACCGATGGTGTTAAAATACTCAGTCATCTTGCTAAAAACTGCTTTAGCAGTAGCTTTCCTGATTGGATATAATTTAATAAATTTGGAGAACACTTCCAACACTACAACAATGTAAGACCAATTACCTGAGGTTTTAGGTAAAGGACCATACAAATCCACTGACAGTAATTCTAATGTGTCCTCTGGTACTGTATTCTGATAAAACCTTGATTTATTCTATTTGTTACTTTTGCCCCTTGACATACATCACAAGATCTTATTCTCTCAGTACTTTTCTTAGCAGCACCTACATAATCATGACCACATCAGTTAACTTTTCAATAAACATTTTGTTACCACAATGCCCTAAGGCGAGACGAAATTAATCAATCACTTCAGTCTCAAATTGCCTAGGCTAACAGACCTTCCTTTCTTCAGTACTGGTATTCTTTCTCCTGTATAAAACTCCATTAAATATCTTGTAAAATCTACTGATTTGTGGGAAGTTAGGGTTACTGAAATTAACTTTCACTGACTTCCATATTTCATCCTCATTCTCGTGGAACCTCATGCTCTTACAAATTTGCTCAATTCTTTTCCTACCTGGAACGTCCTTAATATATCTTATATGAAATTGCCATCTTCATTACATTCCCTTGGTAAGTTGTTTATGCCCTCAGGCAACCATGATAAAGCATCAGCTACGTAATAATCACTAACTTTAATATACAATATCTCATAATCAAACTGTTGTAAGTACAAGGCCCATCGACTCAACCTGCCTGTAAACAGTCAACAGTTTTTCAAAAAGGTTAATGCCTTGTGGTCTATATGAAATATAGTTTTATGCTCCATAAACCATTCCTACATTTCTTTAATCCCCAAATGATTGCTAAAGCCTCTTTCTCTGAAATAGTATAGTCTTTCTTATACTTAGTTAAGGTCCTACTAACGAAAGCAATGGTCTTATGTTTTGTTTCCCCAGATTCTGTGTTTTCCTGAAATATTTCAACACCAATACCATAAGCACTACTGTCTGTAATCATGTGGAATGGCTCACTTAAAACTGGATGATGCAAAATGTTTTCCCTTACTAATTCAGTTTTTAAACTTTCAAAATCTTTCTGACATTCAGATGTCCAAACATATACACTATTTTTCTTCAACAAGCTATTCAAATGTGGACTGTTAAAAGCTTGTCACTTCGCAAATTTTCGGTAAAACCCACAAAGACCTAAAATTGCTTTCAACTGTTTTCTCTTCTTTGGAGGAGTGCACTTTTCAATAGCATTAAGCTTTTCTGGGTCCTTGATAATACCAGATGTAGTTATTATGTGTCCTAAAAATTTAATTTCTTGTCTCACAAACACACACTTTTTTAATTTTAAAGTCATGCCCCCTGCTTGAATAGCAATAAGGGTTTTGTTTAACAGGTCTTCCCAGTTATCAGTAGCAATCAATAGGGCATCCACATATACAGTCAATCTGGCACAAAGTTCTTTTCCTAAAACAGAACCCAAAGCCCTAATGAAAACAGAAACAGATTTATTTAAACCAAATGGTACAACTTTGTATTGGTAACATTTTCCTGCAAACAAAAAAGCTGTATATTTCCTAGAATCTTCATGTCATGGGATTTGCCAATATCTGGCAGTAAGGTCTAAGCTGGTTAGATATTTTACAATATGGAACTTTTGTAATAAATCATCTAAATTTTCAGGTCTGTCTACTTCCCTCCTGACAATTTTGTTCAGTGTCCGTGCATCAATGACTACTCTTACGCCTCCATCCTTCTTATTGACTATAATAAGTGGACTATTGTATCCACTATTGCTTCTCTCTATTACCCCCCCCCCCCCCCCATTCCAACATTTTATCAATTTCAGCTTGTACTGCTTCTTTCTTAGCTATAGGTATTAGATATGGTCTGACAAAGAATGGTTCATGTTCCAGGACATCCATACGGTACTCAAAGTTATTTACAACACCTGGTTTATCAGAGAACTCTTCCTTATTATTATTCAATATACTAAATAAATCCTCTTTCTGTTCACATGAGATCTCTTGGATGACATCAATAATTTCCCTAAAACTGTCAGTTTTTTGATCATTCTGCAATATATCTTTCACATGGTATATTTCATATAACTGGGATAAACCATTATTTTCAGATTCTATTTTTAACAATATGGGTTCTACTATAACATCTTGGACCTGGTTGTCACCTTCAAATTTAATTGCTATTGTTTTGGTTTCCCTATTAATCTTAACAGTTCCACTGCCACAATCTAAAATTACTTTTTCTTTGTCTAGCCAATCAATACCTAGAATCATTTCAGCACTTAGTTCAGGGACCACTAAAAAATCATGTTCAAATTTTTGACTTCCTATTTCAAAGTCCATCAATACTTGTTTTTGAATGGGCTTGCTGGACCTACCAGTAGCTCCTATAATTTTTACTCCACTCACAGACATTATTACTAACCCTGGTTTACATGAAATATGATCAAAGAATGATTCTGATATGGCACTGATTTGGAATCCTGTGTCTAAAAGCACTTTCAGCTCAGTGTTATAAACATTTACTGGTATTGTAGTTTGTTTAATAATTCTGTGCTCCTTTTCCTCCTGTTCTTCCCATAACAGATCCTGCTCAACCATAATGTCTTTCCAGGAAATATTACCTACTGATTTCTGTCGTATATCAGGTGGCTTTTTGGGTTTGTTGACCTCTACATCTTTACAGATTTTCAACAGTTCACGTTCTACTATATTTATATCTGGAGGTCCTTTAGGTTTCAACAAATCTATTTATTTCATTTCATTAAGCAAAGCTTGCCCTAACATAGAGTCATCTGGCGGCTCTTTCGGTTTTGTTTCAGTTATGCATTCCGGATTCTGTTTCGAAAAGATATCATTAACTTTTTCGTAACCTCTTTCTGTAAAGGTATAATTATGTTTGTCGACCTCCGAAAACTCATCTGTATCTGAATCTGAAGTATCTCGTCTGAGCTATCACTAGGTTCTATTTCCTTATTAGATTCGAGCAGGGAAGCAACTCTTAGACAGTGGAGCAGATTATCACCAGATGTTTCAGCCACTTCGTTTTTCGACTCATTTTCTACACAATGCACATGGTTGGGACACTCAGGTACTTTAGCTGTATCACTTTGAACGATTTCAGCCTTAACTTCATACTTAGTATAATCGTCATATACTTCGGTAACCTTCATTTGATTTTGTTCCTTGCTATCATTTTCAGACAACCGTGCGAAATTTCTACTAGACCCTTCTGCATCAGAACCACAAAAAACCTTTCCATCAACAATAATTTCGTCTGCACTGCATATAATGCAATGTTTACTAACGTCCTCCTCAACATCATTTTCACCTATTATTAATTGTGCACGCGTTTTTTGCGTGCCATATTCTACCTTCCTTTCCTCTTTATTCATCATAACCTCCCCCACATCTACGTCCTTCGCCTTATATACATTAGTAACAGTACAAATAATCTCCTTTTCACTCGCCATCTCTGGCTCTCTTTTAATCTTTAATGCTGCCTTTTCGCTTGATTCCGTTATTGAGTTATCTTTATCATATGACATACTAGCTTTATTTTCATTTTTACATTCATCTATTACTGAAACCGGCCAACGGAAGTGTCCGATCCCGCCTCTTCTGTTTCTCTCTACGGCAGCCATCTTGTTCTGACGTCTGCCATTTGTGTGTGCTGCCAAGTGCAATGTACGGTGCTCCAGCAAGCCCTGCCCGGAGCACAAACGGTCACGTGACTTCGCACTGGGAACGCAACTATGTATCACTCCGCGCCCGTCTCCTATAGGCGCGTCCTTAACCTTCCTGCCCTGTAGTTTACATCTTTCCTTCTCGAATTTATTATTTGACAACTTTTCTTTGGGCCCAAAACCGGTTTCCGCGTAAATCCGGCCTGTAACACACGCGGTTTTCAGTTTTCAATTTCGTCTCTAGTTTTAAAATTCCGCGCCATGTATCCTCTGCCGCACGTCGTATAATTTCCTCTACCTCTCGCACGACCTCTTTGAATCGTGTTTACACGAAATCTATCGTTTTCAGATCGTTCGTTTTGGTCATTACTTTCTCGCGAATAATTGTTGTTATTATGGGGACGAGACTCGCGATTTCTTCGCCAGTGATCTTCATCCTCTACCCTTTCCAGGAATGCATAAAAACTTCTATGGGTACTCCCAACATATCGTTTAGAATCCTCAGGCAGTTTCTGCCAAAGAACCCAAACAATCTCGGTTTCAGTCCTCCTAGCCTTCAGATGTATCAGCTTTCTGTACCATGATTCGCAAAACTCTTTCATGGTTTGCCTACCTCTGATATCATACAATCGGGCCATTAGAAACTCACGCCACAACTGGTCTTGTTTCTGTTCTGACCAGTACTCGTCAATAAACTTTTGTTTACAGTTTTCAAAAGACATTTGGTTAGTATCCAGATTCAACCCCCGTGTTCTTGCTTCTCCCGTTAATGCACTGCTCACAACATTGATTTCTTCCTGGCCAGACAAATATTCAGGAAAGTATCTTTCGGAATTCTTTACAAAATCTACGGGGTGCCATCCGTTATGCCTCTTTGCAGGGTTGAATTTTTCTTCGCCCTCTAATATTTTATTGAAAGGCATCCTTTCAGTAAAATGTGGTAGGTCCTGTTTGTATTTTTCTTTCCAAGTCATACATTTTGCCTTGGATTTGTGAAATGTTATGGTCACACTTCTTTTCGCAAGTAACAATCTGTTTAGTTAGTTCTCTACTTGTTTCTGTTACAGATTGTTTAATCTGCGCAAATTCCGCGTTACATTCTGTTTGTTTTTAGGATTTGATACCGAATACCTTTTCGTCCACTTTAGTATTGACTAAAGGTTCTATTTGGTCTTGAATTTTTATTACTTCAGTGTCAAATCTTTCGTTAATGTCATCAATCTGTCCTTGTACATTGGCAATATTGCTATTGATGACAGTAATTTCGCTTTTAATACTTTTGATTTCATTACTCACTATTCCTACCCTTGAATTGACTTCTTCAATTTGTTTGCTAAGATTCTTCATTTGCTCTTGCATTTGTTTACTAATATCACTACCATGTGTCGCAAATAGCTACTTTTGAGCTGCATTTTGTTGTCCCAGTGCTGCAATTTGTGCCTTAATATTGTCATTGTCCACTGCATTTTGTTGTCCCTGTGCTGCGATTTGTGTACTAATATTGTCGTTTAGTGCTGCAATTTGAGTTGCAAATTGCGCAGATATCATCCTGAACAAATCAGTCACATCTGGTGTCTGTTCACTTTTGGTTTCTACCGCATTTTCGTGTTCGAGTCCTACTTCCCTTTCAGTTTCTGGTGATTCGAATAAATCCCGCGATTCATTAAGATAACCACTGTCTTCCACAATATCGCTCATATTGTCTTGC
Source organism: Schistocerca serialis cubense (assembly GCF_023864345.2). NCBI lineage: Eukaryota > Metazoa > Arthropoda > Insecta > Orthoptera > Acrididae > Schistocerca > Schistocerca serialis. Next base: position 346,248,376 of record NC_064638.1, on the reverse strand, counting down.
TTAGTACGAGCGACATTCATAGGTTCTATCTGTTTATTGACATCTGCGTGGTATCGCGCGTAATTTAACTCGCGCATAGTGCCATCTGTGGGTGTGCTGCCTAAACTACTCTCGATTGCATTCTGTTCTCGCGTATCTAGATTGATTTCTAGTTTCCTGTCCATTTTAGTTGCTATTAAGTATTGACACCTTTAATTTTCAATTTAAGCTGAACTTTCACTATCCGTTCTGTCAAATAATGTACAGGTTGGTGCCGCTGGACATTTTATGTTCACTCTATGTTTGTAAAATGCTAACTACTTATAATTTTTTTCCATTTGTAGGTGCCAAGTATAACACTCCTGTCTGCTACTGCTATTCCATAACCTTAAAGTAGGAGGCAGGTCGTTAATTATATCTATCTAGTTAAAACAATTATGGTATAAAGCAACAGAGCAGCGTTACCCTCTGAGAGGAATTTTGTTGCGTTGACCGAGTTGTACTTAACGGGGGTGCCTTATCGGAAATGAGTCAGGATTACGTAAATATTTGAACAGTAACAAACAAATTTTTGCCTATGTGCACTGTTTAACGGATAAAGAAAATGGTCGCCAGCCTAATTATGCAAGAGAATGATTAACGTTCTCGTTTAAGAAAGTAGGTATGCGTAACTTTAACGGACAAACACAACCTAGACTTGGACATACGCGAGTGCAATGAACTCTGACACCTTAACGTTAAGGTTGGAACAAACAGCTAGAGCAGCACAAACTATTTGCATAAATATAACAAATAACGAAACACACTATTACTTTCAGTACTTATTCTTACTGAATGGTCTTTATAACATAACTAGTAACATTCACTGCAGGATCATTTATTGGACATAGGTTCAGTATTATTGTTCAAACATTTTCCTAGCTAGCATGAAATTATAAATGTAGTCCACTGCAAAATTATGAACTGGTCACAGGTTAAGTATCTCTCAACTAAATACTATTCTGTTTAGGATGAAAGTAACATGGAATTAACTAACAGGTTATTTCTTACTGTCTTTTGAATAAATAAATTATCGTTTTAATAAATAATGGTAAAGGATAACCTGTGGATTTTATTACACTATTAGTATGCACTTTCAATACCCAAAAGAAACAAGTGCTTAGCAAGCATGAGTATATAACTTTCCACAAATCAGTTCACGACTTTTACTACAGTGAGACACGATGTTGACAAATTTACAAGAAACTGACTCACGTTTTAAAATTTACTGAAGGCAGCACTGCGATCATTAACTAAGAAAAACTTTATAAGCCTCAATTTTAAGAACTTTAATTTATAAAAGAAAAAAGAATTGTTTATATTACCACAGTCTTCTACTTTCAAGTAAATGGTTAAATAGGTGACTTTGAAACTTCACAAACTATATTTACTGCCTCCCAAAATTTCACTAAGTCCGCAGTAAATCTGAATATGCCGTTCTCATCAAAGATCAAACAACATTATGTAATTAACTGTCTAATTTTGAGGCTTTCATTTGTTCCACAAAATAGGACACTCCGTAATCATAGTTCAGATGGAGAGGAACCTGAGATGTGTTGTGACAGGGAAAAAATCAAGGTAGGTACATAAATTCAGTTATAAGTTACCTTATATTTGTGCACACTAACACATCCAATAAGCTGATCCTTCACTATACATTATTATAGTAGTCCTTTACAGTGATTGCACAATGTGGTGGCAACTGCATGTTGGTAGGTGGATTTGCAGACAGAATTGCTGGACTCTGGACCATCTTGGTGGTGATGATAGATACCAATTCCAGAATCGTTCCAGCTATTTATCCATCCATCCGAGGCATTGGAAAGTAGCAGAAAAAGTTTCTCTCGGAACCAGGACAATATGCCACTTTTACATGGCAGTGCACAGTTTGGTAGCTCGTCGCCGACTGACTCTTGTTCCACCTTTTCTACCTAGGCCAACCACAATTTGCGCGCGCTGCACAGTTCCGTTCCCAAGCGGAACTACAACAACTTTTACATACAGAATAACTAAGAACCCCAAGCGAGGATCATCAGTTTACATAACAATAACAAAATACATTAAATAAAACAGAAACTTGCACATATTGACATTTCTACAAAGAATTATTCACACAGAAATTACAATTATATATAGTAAGTTTTGTTCCCACCAAATGGGACACAGAATTTAAATGACTGATACACTACTTTGCATAGAATCAAATCATGACATCAAAGTTTGTACAAAGAAAGGAGTATACAATTTTGTGTTATCGATCCAATCAAACAACATTTACAGAAGCTCAACGGTGTAACATTAAATAAAGCAAAAAGGAAAATAAATCAGTAGAGTATTAGAGCTATGGTGTTACAATGTCCAGCCAAAACCTGTATTATTTCTGTGACACTCTTTCCCACATTTCGCGATAATACAAAACGTGCTGCCCTTCTTTAAACTTTTTCTATGTACGCCGTCGGTCCTATCTGGTAAGGATCCCACACAGCGCAGCAGTATTGTAAAGGAATACGGACAAGCATAGTGTAGGCAGTCTCCTTAGTAGATCTGTTACATTTTCTAAGTGTCCTGCGAATAAAACGCAGTCTTTGGTTAGCCTTCTCCACAACATTTTTTTATGTTTTCCTTCCCATGTAAGTCGTTCGTAATTGTGATACCTAGGTATTTAGTTGAATTTACGTCGATTAGACTGATTTACCGTGTAACCGAAATTTAAAGAATTCTTTTTAGCACGCATGTGGATGACCTCACACTTTCCATTATTTAGGGTCAAGTACCAATTTTCGCACCATTCAGATATATTTTCCACATATTAGTCACCATGAGATATATAAATTTAGTAAAAAGGTCAAATTTAAGTTCGCCCCGAACTACAGGTGAAATATACATCTATCAGTTCACCCTAAATAACGAAAAGTCTGAGGTCATCCACATGAGTGCGAAAAGGAACTCGTTAAACTTCGGTTACACGATAAATCAGTCTAATCTAAAAGCCGTAAATTCAATTAAATACCTAGGTATTACAATTACGAACAACTTAAATTGGAAAAACACCTAGAAAACGTTGTGGGGAAGGCTAACCAAAGGCTGCGTTTTATTGGCAGATCACTTAGAAAATGTAACAGACCTACTAAGGAGACTGCCTACATTACGCTTGTCCTTCCTCTTTTAGAGTACTGCTGCGCGGTGTCGGATCCTTACCAGGTAGGACTGACGGAGTACATAGAAAAAGTTCAGAGAAAGACAGTACGTTTTGTATTATCGCGAAATATGGGAGAGATTGCTACAGAAATGATATAGGATTTGAGCTGGAAATCATTAAAAGTAACGAGTTTTTCGTTGTGACGGAATCTCTTCACGAAATTCCAATCACCAACTTTTTCCTACGAATGCGAAAATATTTTGTTGACACCGACCTACATAGGAAGGAACGATCACCACGATAGAATCAGGGAAATCAGAGCTCGTACGGAATGAGAAATGTGTTCATTCTTTCCGCGCGCTATACGAGATTAAAATAATAGAGAATTGTGAAGGTGGTTCGATGAACCCTCTGCCAGGCACATAAATGTGGTTTGCAGAGTATCCATGTAGATGTAGATCAAGTTCTGTCAATTTCTAATTTCGACCAACCGAACATTATCAGCTGCAAGAAATTTCAACTTTAAAATTACGGTAACTAATAGGACTCACTTCTTGGAAACTGGTAGTTAAGAGAGGTATGTACGCTCTTCATATAGGAAGTTGCTCGTGTCCCACGCTAAGACCATTGCACAACAATAGTGGCACATTGGGGAAAGGGAGTACGTGTTCCCACAGCAACTGGAAACATACTTCAAAGTTTCTTTGCGTGTGACAGTACGATTTTTGTGGGAAAAACGTCCAAAGTGCACACAGATTCAACGTGAAATCCTGGTGGTATGTGGCCCAAATGCAGTGTCGCGTCCAGACATACTGAAATGGTGCCAACAACGTGACCAAGTCCGCGTAGACGTGCATGATGCTGGTCAAGAAGTCCAGATCTTGCACCATGACCTTTCCATCTTCTCGACAAGCTGAAAGAATGTCTGGGGGATAAGACAATTTCCAAGAATGAGGACATTCATACAGTCTTTCTTGCCTGGCTCCGAGACCAAGGAGCGAGATTGTATCGTTGAGCAATTGTACGACTAGTAGAACGGTCAGGGCGTTGCTTACAGAGAATTGGTCCTAAAAGAGTCACGAATCATTGTTGCTTTGATGTGCAGCGCACCATATTCAAGATTACATCACCTATCGCAATAATTTGTAACTTAATTTTAGAATTTCCCTCCTATATTGCATCAGTAGCTCTTAATAAATAGATAATATGAATTTTGAGGTACTCACATCCGTTGCCCTCAATGGCCGAAATTCGAACTAAATATCTTTATAAAATTTTTTCATTAGATCACAATGGAGTTGAAGGACAGCCAGTAAATTTCTAATACTCGATTGTTCAGTCGATTTTTCTTTCAATAACAACTACAGTTTGACGTGTTTTTAATTTCTGTACTACGCATCATATTGCTCATATCGATCTTTATTGACGAAGTTGTAGGACGTTACATACTATCCACTAATTTTAGAGCTAGACAAACTCCTTGAATATAATTAGTTTTTCTTTGGTATTGAATCAATCATCGTAACATACAACGAAGAATGACAAATATGATTGTTTTTCACTTGCCAGGTCTCTATACCAAAGTTGAATTGCTGTTCAAGTGAGAGGCCTATGCGAGTGGGTGTCTGTATTGGCACTCAAGGTACTCTTAATGACAGAATTTAACTCTGCCTCCTGGAAGTTGAGATGCCATCAGAAAATTTTTTTAGCAAGTATGTGAATGGAACAACATAATGATCAAACATCTTTAAACAGTTGTTAGCGACTTAATGAGCGAAAAATCTGTACACGGAGAGTAGGCGCATTGAAAACTCTAAGAAAAGGACTTTTATCTGGAGGAAATATATTCTGATTCACTGTGGCATTCTCAGAGTTTTAATGCTCAGACAAACGAAACGACATTACTCTATTTCTTAATACATTAATATAGTAGCTCTTAACGAAGGCGAATTTACGGCTTGGATTTATTATTCCTTTTCTTTTTTGAGTCGTTTGATGCCGCCTCCATCTCAGAGTAGCAGTTGAACCCTATGACCTCACCGTATTCCCATCTCTTCTTCCTCTACAGGTCCTAAACCTTCTTCTTACCAGTGTTTTCCGTATGTTACTTTGTTTGCCCATTCTCCGGGAAACCTCTTCACCCTTTATCTTATGAATCCACCTGATTTTTAACAATCTTCTGTAGTACCAAATTTCAGAAGCTTCGATTGTCGTCTGTTTTTTTTATTTCGTAGCCCATGATTCACTACCACACACTTTTGTGCTCCCAACGTACATTCTCAGAAATTTCTTCCTCAAATTATGGCCTATCATTAGACCAGTACACTTCTTTTGGTCAAGAATTCTCTTTTTGTTTGTTCAGATCTGATTTTTATGTCTTCTTGCTTCGTCTGTCATATTTTGTTACCACTTTGTCTTCTTCGTGGCCAGAAATTTTCATTTTATATTTCTTGTTAATCTCATTGTTGCTACCTTTAATTACTTTTTTTTTCAGTTTACTCTCAATCGCCGGCCGGAGTGGCGGTTCTAGGCGCTAAAGTGTGAAGTCGCGCGACCGCTACGGGTGCAGGTTCGAATCCTGCCTCGGGCATGGATGTGTGTGATGTCCTAAAGTTAGTTAGGTTTAAGTAGCTCTAAGTTCTAGGGGACTAATGACCTCAGAAGTTAAGTCCCATAGTGCTCAGAGCCATTTCAACAATTTATTTACTCTCAATCCGAATTACGTGTTTGTTAGACTGTTCACTGCATTCAAAAGATACCGTAATTCTAATCATCAATGAATCTTATCACTGTTATTATTTCAACCCGAATATCAATCCTGCTGTAGAAGCTCTCTTTTACTTCCGTAACTACTTCTTCGATGTATAGACTGGACAGTAGGGGCGAAAGGCTGCATCCCCGCCTTTCACCTCTTTCCAGCCCAGCACTTCGTTCTTTTTCTTCCTGACTTTCCTTATAGCGTAATCCTATTTCTCTCAGACTTTCAAACGTCTTACACTATTTCATATTATGTAACACTTTTTTTTTTTCTTGTATCCCGTCACCGCGTCTTCCTTTTCCATGTGCCTTTCTTGCAATCCAACGCAATAGATCATCAGTTTTCGTTTCCATTCTTCCGTATATTGTTCTTGTCAGAAGCTTGGATGCATTAACTGTTAATCTGACTGTGCGATAGTTCCTGAACTCTTTTACAAATGCTATCTTTGGAATTGAGTAGACGATGCTTTCTTCTGGAGTCGGATGGTATGTCACCAGTATCGTAGATTTTACCCGCCAACTCGAATAGTCGTTTGGTACCCCCAGCCCCCAATAATTTTGAAAATCTGGCTGGAGTATTACATATCAGTACTGCCTTAATTGATCTCAAGTTTTCTAGAACTCTTTTAAATTCGGACTCTTAATACTGGGTCGCCTACTGTATGCAAATCGACCCAAATTTCTTCTACTACTACATCATTTGAAATGTCCTCCAGCCTCCCCCTTACCCCCTCCGACCCCGTCACAGAGGCCTTCAATGTCCTCTTTCCCTCTTTCCGCTCTCTCCTGTGCTGAGCCGCACAGGGTAGCCACGCCGCATGAGGCTTCTTGCCACGGTTCGCGCGGCTCCCCCCGTCGGAGGTTCGGTTCGAGTCTCTGCCGAGCATGGGTGTATGTTAGCGTAAGATAGTTTAACGACCTCAACAGTTTTGTCCCATTGGAACTTACCACCACGTCTCTCCTCTGGGTTCAGCAGCGAAGAGTGGACTAACCAGTGCACTCTTAATGACACCTTGTTAACACAATAGTTTTTAATTTATCTGAAGGTTCTCTTTTCTCACAGGGTGTTTCATAATTCACATTACACACGTCTAGAGTTTGTAGAAGGGGACATAGTAGATGCAATTTTATAGTGTAACCCAAGTTCGGAAACGTCATCCACTGACGCCACAGAGCGTAAAAGTTACAGGTGGAGGCGCCTGTAAACGTATGTTTATACAGGGTGATTCCGTGATGATTTTACTAACTTTCAAGAATGACGGAGAAGGGTAAATGTATCAGTACGAGGTAAGAGTCCCTGGATTCGAATGTTGTAGCGAAAACCGCTCTGATACCTCTGACCGTGGCATATATGTACCGATACAATTGTTGCTAAGAACTCGGGATATGGTTCCATGGAACTTTCAGAGTGTTAGTATAGACCAAGACAAGAAAAATTCAAGCAACATGGGCTCTAAATTGCATACCTGAGAATCTATGAGCACTTGTTCATCTTCACTAATGTGAAACACATCTCCGGTATTGACAAGTGCTCATAGATCTTAAGATGTGCTTTCTAGAACACTTGTTTACTAGACACCTTTCTTTGTTTTGATCTACCCTACAATCTTAGCATAAACAGCACTGGTGCATGTATTCCCCTGTCAGAGGTATCACAATGATTTTCAGTTATAACCTTCGACTTGCTCGTTTCCGGTACAGGGACATATATCTCAGATTGATGGATTTACCCTTCTTCATCTTCCTAGAAAGTTTGTGACATCATCACGGAGTCACCCTGTATATACATACTTTTACAGGAGCCGGCACCTATAACCTTGAAGATCTGTATCGTCGTTGGATGCCGTTTCCCGATAGGGGGCTCTATGTAAAACTTGATTTAGTAAGTCCCTTCTGCATCCTTAGATGTGCGTAACATGATATTTGAAACATCCTGTATATGCTGAGCCAGTTCTTCTGTCAATTATTTCTTGTTCTATCACACCATTCGCATTTTTTCTGAAGCCATTTGGCGTTGGCTGCCCTACATTTCCTTTCTATTTCATTCCTAAGTTGTTTCTATTGGTATGTTCTTGTCTTTCCGTCAGCATTTCGCACTTCCTTGTTTCGTCGATCAAGTGAAGTATATCGTTAAACACATATCAAAAAATGTTTTGCATCACCCCGGTTCCCACAACTCCTGAAAATAGACGTTGACACAGAACCTTTGACTGTTCAGAGATGTGACTAAACCCGCCCAAAGATGTAAACAACCATACATGAGCAGCGCCTATTAGACAGATGGGGTCCAACAGCCGATCAGTTGAAGCCATTCCACCAGGAATGATGTACACGGCTTGTGTTGTCAGTAGGTCAACCATGCCTAGGCGGTCAATACCTCCGTTCGATCGCATCCGCATTGTTGCTTTGTACCCGGAAGGGCTCTAAAGAAGAGAAGTGTCCAGGCGTCTCTCACTGAACTAAAGTAATGTTGTTCGGACATGGAGGAGATACAAAGAGGCAGGAATGTCGATGACGTGCCTCACTCAGGCCACCCAAGGGCTACTACTGCAGTGGATGAACGCTACCTACGGATTATGGGACGGAGGAACCCAGACAGCAGCGCAATCATGTCGAATAATGCTTTTCGTGCAGCCACAGGACGTCGTGTTACGACTCAAACTGTGCGCAATAGGCTCCCGACGTCCATGGCGAGGGCCATCTTATGGAACCACGATACCATGCATCGTGGTACAGATGGGCGCAATATTATGCCGAATGTATAGCTCAGGACTGGCATTACGTTCTTTTTAACGAGGAGTGCAGCATAAGCCTTCACCCAGACAAACTTCGGAGAAGTGTTTGGAGGCAACCAGGTCAGGCTGAACGTCTTACACATTCTGTCTAGAGAATATAGCAAGGTATAGGTTCACTGGTATTTGGGGTAGCATTATGTGGGGTCGCCGTACTCCGCTGGTAGTCATGGAAGACGCCGTATTGGCTGTACGATCCATGAATGCCATCCATAGAGCAACCATGTCGGCAGCATATTGGCGAGACAATCGTCTTCATGGATGACAATGCGCGTCCCTCGGATGCACATCTTGTGAATGTCTTCCTTCAGGATAACGACATCGCTCGACTTCAGTGGCCAACATGTTCTCCAGACATGAACCCTATAGACAATGCCTGGGATAGACTGAAATCAGCTGTTTATGTATCACGTGACCAATCAAGCACTCTCAGGATCTATGCCAAATAGTCGTTGAGGAGTGGGACAATTTGGACCAACAGTGCCTTGATGAACTTGTGGATGGTATGCCTCAACGAATACAGGCATGCGTCAATGCAAGAGGGCGTGCTACTGGGTATTAGAGATACCGGTGTGTAGAGCAATCTGGACCACCACCTCTGAAGGTCTCGCTGTGTGGTGGTACAACATGCAATGTGTGCTTTTTATGAGCAACTAGCTGACCCGACAGACTTCGTCCTGTCAAAAAGATTTGTAATATGGCAGTTTTTTTGCCTACGTATTTAAAAAAATTCTCCTAAACAGAACCGTCACCCTGGTGATAGGGCGTTGTGAATAAAAAATAATTAAATAAAACATATATAAGGATTTAAAAGTAAGTAATCGCTTTATTGTTAATCATGTGAATCATAATTATTATTATTATCATTGTAGTGCTGCCCGGAGCAGTATGGGACTTAACTTCTGAGGTCATCAGTCCCCTAGAACTTAGAACTACTTAAACCTAACTAACCTAAGGACATCACACACATCCATGCCCGAGGCAGGATTCGAACCTGCAACCGTAGCGGTCGCGCGGTTCCAGACTGTAGCGCCTAGAACTGCTTGGCGACTTCGGCCGGCCAAGGGATGGGGAGGGGGGGGGGGGGAGGTGATCAAAGAGATAGTGGGAGAGGACTAAATGGATAGAGAGAAAATACGGGAGGGAAGATGGACTACGAGGATATGGAATAAATAAATGCCCAGGCTACACAATGCAGTCTGTGCTGCACTTTTCAACACCGAAACGTATGGATATTTGTACTAAAGAAGTGAACCTCCACCTCCCAAAAAGAAGATTGGTCACCTCCCCAGAAGAATAAATTATCTACGCCCCTATTAACCACTGTACTGCAATGAGAACCAAATTAAGATTACTGTAGTCAATTGACACATCGTAACTGAAAGCAGCTCGATTCAAACTTGCGCGATTATTAGTTGAATGTCGCGCTCGCGCTTCACGCGTTTGTGATATCCGAATTCTTTCACGTTCATTTCCGTCGTCACGTTCTTGTGCCGTACGATTAGATCGGTAATTAGCTTGGTTTGTAGCATTTCTGGTTCTTCTACCTAAATTGCTTCGTCTTATAGGAGGCATATCAAATATAAATTAGTTTTTCACTAATCACGAACTAAACAAACACTAACTAAGTAAACACTCTGCACAAAACACGAATTTGTTTCGTGTATCAGTTGACAAAAGCAAACTCAGTAGATTAGGTCACAGACAACTTTTTTTTTTTTTAATTTTATATGACTTGAAGTCAAATCCTTTTAAGCCGTACGAATTGTAACGCGATTTTTGTTTGACTGATGTAATGACGTGGAAACTGATGCATTTTATCTCGCGTGCCGAAACTAATACAAAAGAAACGCGAGTTTCGGAACGCGACATTAAACTTCTCCAACTATGTATTCTGTGCTCCAACGCACACACGCACATTGTTTTGATAGATATGATCTTTGACGTTAGGAACACACCTACATTGCTTAGACAACAGTGAGTGCTTGTAATTTAATATGAACTTTATACCATAGCAATAAAGCTCAAATTGACTACGTTTTAGTTACAAATCATTTGTATAGGAAAAAGAAAAGGGCTATTTTTAGGGTTTTTCCAGCAATAATTCTAATTTTTCTCGCCGTAAAAACCATCCTTGAACTTCAACGAACATTTTAAAAAAAGATTTGGCCAAATTGGTCGAGGCGTTGTTGAGTTATGCGCTTACCAACGCATTTTGCGATTCATTTTAATATGAACTTTATACCATAGCAATAAAGCTCAAATTGACTACGTTTTAGTTACAAATCATTTGTATAGGAAAAAGAAAAGGGCTATTTTTAGGGTTTTTCCAGCAATAATTCTAATTTTTCTCGCCGTAAAAACCATCCTTGAACTTCAACGAACATTTTAAAAAAAGATTTGGCCAAATTGGTCGAGGCGTTGTTGAGTTATGCGCTTACCAACACATTTTGCGATTCATTTTTATATTATAGATAAACCGCAAGAACAGCGGCGATTGTTCATTGGTGGACAACGAAGAACAATTCAATGGTAGAACTTAAATCACTTAAGCTTTGTTCATGAATCACTTGCTTAAGAACTGCTGCTAATTCTTTGGAGAGAGTCTATTATTTGGCCGGATAGTGTTTTGTGCGTGGATGTTGAAGGTATTCACGGTGTTCGGAAATTCTTGTTACAAATTTCTAGGACTGTACAGGGAGTGAGGACTTATTTTGAACAGGGACTCATGTCCGGAACCGTACAGCTTCCGTGCTATCGCCGTTTCAAAACTTGTGTGCTAGATAGATACGCAACAGTGTGGTTATGGTAGGTGGTGATTACATTGGATCGGCTAAAGTCATTCGACGTGTTTCCTACGTCTCTGACTGTTACAGCAACATGGCTGAGTAAACGTTTACAGAATACACCCACATCATCCTTCTGAATGGGGAACCTCAGCGTAATGGAAGAGATGCTCGTCGCCTTTGTAACATCGCATACCCTTTTCGTAACAACTGCGCAACGACTTCGAGAATGGATACCTTTACGGTCAGTAGGCGTGAGTGTGGTGCTCAAAGGAGCCGCCGTACATCCGAACTGGAAGAGGCTGCATTGCATCGTGAAGAAGAGATCCCGTCAAGGAGTAAACGATTAGTTTCTTTGGCTATTAATGAGTGAAACTGTCGAAGAAGCTATGTACTCGTTCACGCCTGTTCAGTAGCTTGTAAATGTCGTCGCGTTAGCAACACGCTTTCAGATGGCTGTAGAAGCCTACCTAGGGCCTGGATGTGTGTGATGCCCTTAGGTTAGTTAGGTTTAAGTAGTTCTAAGTTCTAGGGGACTGATGACCTCAGAAGTTAAGTCCCATAGTGCTCAGAACCATTTTCAAATGGCTGAAGCACGGAAACGCTACGTTTCCGGACATGCGTTCCACTCCAAAATATTATCTACTCACCCCCCTTTACAAGTCCTAGAGGTATGTAATACGAATTTCCCAAAAGCTTGTAGAGGGGAAAGAAATTATACGGTAGCACATTATGGTGAAGTGAAGGGTAACGAAAATTTAGAACAATTTGGTTTTATGTGAAAAACTTAGGCGATCAACAATCTATCCCTTTATTACGCCGTACTTTACTACAACAGGCTCTCTAAGAGCGTATCGCTTAGCCATCTCTCTGGCGACCTTTGAGATGAGTTTCTAGATGGTATCGAAAGGTTCCCGAAATCTGTACGTCAGTAATTACGAGCAGGCTGATATACCGCTCGGTTGCTTCCCATACACACTTCTTGAACCAGCGCAGCAATTGCAGCGAGATGAATGTTGTGGTATGGTGTGGTTGCGTACAGATTCACGATCGAGTACCTGAATGGAGAGTGTCTACAAATTTTTGATCTCAACTTAGAAAACGATAGGAGGCTCGTACTAAAAAGATGAAGCTTCTGGAGACAACATTAGAGGTTTGAAGAATACTCAACTGTGCCGGCCGCGGTGGTCTCGCGGTTCTAGACGCTCAGTCCGGAACCGCGCGACTGCTACGGTCGCAGGTTCGAATCCTGCCTTGGGCATGGATGTGTGTGATGTCCTTAGGCTAGTTAGGTTTAAGTAGTTCTAAGTTCTAGGGGACTGATGACCATAGATGTTAAGTCCCGCCGGCCGGAGTGGCCGTGCGGTTAAAGGCGCTGCAGTCTGGAACCGCAAGACCACTACCGTATCAGGTTCGAATCCTGCCTCGGGCATGGATGTTTGTGATGTCCTTAGGTTAGTTAGGTTTAACTAGTTCTAAGTTCTAGGGGACTAATGACCTCAGCAGTTGAGTCCCATAGTGCTCAGAGCCATTTTTTTGTTAAGTCCCATAGTGCTCAGAGCCATTTGAACCAATACTCAACTGTCATATAATCCGTTCATAAACGAGCGAACATCGACGATTATTACTCGGCCGCGAACGGGTTTTATTCCAGAAAACGTTCATCAAGATAGAGATCTTTAATGGTGTCCGCTTTCGCGTGACTGTCTTTTGCATTGCTTAAACTTGTGCCAGGCGTAAGTCGCTTGTTAGCTCAAAGTTGATACGGCTCTACTGAAGCGGAGAAACTTCACAAAGGAATCGGCAGATATCTCTTAGCTGCACTCGGAAGCCGTGGCCAATCAGCATGCTGGGCGCGTATCTTCCGACTGGGATGCCTCGAGCAGCTTAGGCACGAGGCACTATGATTTCTGCCAGAATATCGAGCAGTTGCGATTTATAAATTCTGTATCTTCGAGATGGGCGCATTCAACCGACAACTTTCACCATTATGGTGAGACCGCGGTAAGGGACAAGTGTACTGATTCCGTTTATGTGGTTGAAACTCACGTGTGCGTTAAGGTCATGTGGAATTGTGCCCATTACGTTGCATTTGGCGTGGGAAAAGTCATGCCTCTGTTCTCACTTTTAATCTCATCAAAGCATGCGACGGTCGGTATCCGGTTATGAGTAGCCCAGCCGTAAATTTGCGAGTCTTACAAATGGTTCAAATGGCTCTGAGCACTATGGGACTTAACATCTATGGTCATCAGTCCCCTAGAACTTAGAACTATTTAAAACTAACTAACTTAAGGACATCACACAACACCCAGTCATCACGAGGCAGAGAAAATCCCTGACCCCGCTGGGAATCGAACCCGGGAACCCGGGTGCGGGAAGTGAGAGTCTTACAGTTTGTGTCACTTCAAAATAGTGTTTCAGAAGACTGTAAATATGTTTTTTCTTTCATTTTCTGCTATGCAGTCTGGTGAGTATGTTAAACACTTAGAGCCGATACTTGAATTTATCCATGACGAATAACCATATGTGCAGTAGCTTTCGAATCATTCTACAAGATGATTCTGTCATACTGTTACAAACTTTTAAGGATGTTGGAGAAGTGTAAATGTACGAATTTGAGGTAAGGGAAACTGGTCCGCAAGGTCTACGTCGCAAATTAAAGGCAAAGATCGTTCTGATACCTCTGAGAGAGATGTGTTTCACAGCAGCGAAAAGTGCTCAAAGCTGTTAAGGCACGCATTTTGAACCCAGTATTACGTGATATATTTTCTTGTTTTGGCCCTTAGTACCACGTCTGAATCAACGAGAGTAGTCATCGATAAATGACTTATACTGTCAGAGATATCAGAACGACTTTCGCTTGTAACTGTCGACTCAGTAGTTTCCGAACCAGGGTCCCTTCCCTCAAATTACCTACACTTACCGTTCTCTACCACCACTAAATGTTTGTAAAATAATCAACACGTCACTCTGTATTGCATTTTCATATGTATGGTATTCGTGAATTTATTGTCTTACACCACTGTATAGAAGGGCCCATATCTCGATATGTGAGTACAACATATTTGAACCATAAAAAAGCGCTTCAGATATTTGCTTTGTAGTTAATCTGAGGGTAACGGAGCTAGAACGCTTGCAATCATATCTCGCATGCAGCACGGTGATGTAAGTACAGTACTTCTACACAAACGACGAGAGGAACGGCCTCATTAATACCTGATGATTGTTGATGCGTTAGTCTGCATCTTGACAACCGATCAATTACATTACTCAGGCTGTTGAACAAATTCTATTCCTCGGCGTTTGAGTACCTCCTCATAAATTATTCAAGCTATTAAATCCAATGTTCAGCGCTATTCCGTAGAACCACGTTTTGAAAAATTCAATTTTCTACCTCTCAAAATCACATTCAAGACCAGTACTTTCTAAAAAGACTTGCAAAACATTTAAATTTAAACTAGATGTTAGCAAATTTCAGGTTTTTAGACACGCTTTCCCTGATACTGCCAATTTTTATTTTACATATACTGTACTTCGGTCACCGTCAATTATTTGGCTGCGCAAATAACAGGACTGATCTACTTTCTTAATCTAATTCCCTCAGTAAAACACAACTGAATTCGATTACGTTTCATTACTCATGTTTTACATTTGTTGTGTTTCGTCATATAACCTCTTTTCAAGACACTGTCCTTTCCGTTCCACTGCTCTTCCAAGTACTTTGTCTCTCTGAAAATCATAATTTTTTTATCTCCCCTCCATCTACATCTACATGGATACTCTGCAAATCACATTTAAGTGCCTGGCAGAGGGTTCATTGAACCACCTTCACAATTCTCTATTATTCCAATCTCGTATAGCCCTCGGAAAGAATGAACACCTATACCTTTCTGTATGAGCTCTTATTTCCCATGTTTTATAGTGGTGATCGTTCCTCCCTATGTAGGTCGGTGTCAACAAAATATATTCGCAATCGGAGGAGAGAGTTGGTGATTGGAATTTCGTGAGAAGATTCCGTCGCAACGAAAAACGCCTTTCTTTTAACGATATCCAGCTCAGATCCTGTATCATTTCTGTGAGACACTCTCCCATATTTCGCGATAATACAAAACGTGCTGCCTTTCGTTGAAATTTTTCGATATACTCCGTCAGTCCTATCTGGTAAGGATCCCACACCACGCAGTATTCTAAAAGAGGACGGACAAGCGTAGTGTAGACAGTCTCCTTAGTAGGTCTGTTACATTTTCTAAGTGTCCTGCCAATAAAACGCAGTCTTTGATTAGCCTTCCCCACAACATTTTCTATATGTTCCTTCCAATTTAAGTTGTTCGTAATTGTAATACCTAGGTATTTAGTTGAATTTGCGGCTTTTAAATTAGAATGATTTATCGTGTAACCGAAGTTTAATGAGTTCCTTTTAGCACTCATGTGGATGACCTCATACTTCTCGTTATACAGGGTGAACTGCCACTTATCGCACCATTCCGATATTTATTTCTAAATCGTTTCGCAGTTTGTTTTGAACTTCTGATGACTTTACTAATAGATAAACGATAGCGTCATCTGCAAACAACCGAAGACGGCTGCTCAGATTGTCGCCCAAATCGTTTATATAGATAAGGAACAGCAAAGGGCCTATAAAACTACATTGGGGAACGCCAGAAATCACTCCTGTTTTACACGATGACTCTCCGTCGATTACTACGAACTGTGACCTCTCTGACGGGAGATCACAAATCCAGTCACATAACTGAGACGATATTCCATAAATACGCAATTTCAATAGGAGCCGCTTGTGCGGTACAATGTCAAAAGCCTTCCGGAAATCCAGAAATGCGGAATCGATCTGAAATCCCTTGTCAATAGCACTCAATACTTCATGTGAATAAAGAGCTAGTTGTTTTTCACAGGAACGATGTTTTCTAAACCCATGTTGACTGTGTGTCAATAGACAGTTTTCTTCCAGATAATTCACAATGATCGAACACAATATATGTTCCAAAATCCTGCTACATATGGACGTTAACGAAATGGGCCTGTAATTTAGTGGATTACTCCTACTACCTTTCTTGAACATTGGTGTGCCCAGTGCAACTTTCCAGTCTTTGGGTACGGATCTTTCGTCGAGCGAACGGTTGTATATGATCGTTAAGTATGGAGCTAATGCATCAGCATACTCCGAAAGGAACCTAATTTGTATACAGTCTGGACCAGAAGACTTGCTTTTATTAAGTGATTCAAGTTGCTTCACTACTCCGAGTATATTTACTTCCACGTTACTCATGTTGGCAGCTGTTCTTGATTCGAATTCTGGAACTTTAAATAATCTTCAGAATTTCTCGCTGGTTTTCTGCACTGTTTTGCAATGTACAGACTCAACAAAGTAGGCATAGGTTGGAACCCCGCCTCAATTAGTCTCAATTATGTGAGAATTAATGCTTCCCTTTCATGTTCATCTACTCTTACCTGGTTGCTGTTCAAGTGATAAGTACGCTTTCGCTCTCTGATCTGTATCTCTTTTATCTTCAGAATTTCAGTAATTTATTATATTGTGGAAAGCTCTCCCTGTATAAATATTGGTCTACGGTTCTCCAATCTATTTTGCAAGACAAGTCATAGGGTCAGTAATTTCTCAAGTCTTCCTCCATTTCTCTGAAAGTCGAACTTGCCTATTCCAAGATGAGATTCTGCCAGTTTAATATTTTTATTAGATAGCTGAAACCCAATACCATTTCCTGATTGCTTATCCACCGGCTTCCACAGGCCATAAATCTTTGATTTCCATTATTTCTCGTAATTATTGATAGAGTTAAAAAAATTAAAACGCTGTCACAATCTACCTATTAAAATGTACGATGTTAACACAGTAAGGCAGGACTGACATGTAGAAACTGTATGTTTGTCTTGAGGCAGCTAACTGTCAGATCGCGAATACCCAGATTATATTCACCCACTAATTGACCATGCGAGCACTTAGCGACTTCTAATGTTACACATAATTCCGAACGTTCATTAAATTTTCCTTGGTGGTTCCTCCCCGCAAAATGATGAAAGGAAAGAAAGCTGTCGCTTAACACATTTTCTTTGTACATGCAATCAAATTTCAGCGTGAAGCATGGCGATTTAATTGATTACATCTTTATTTGCGCATCTATTCGCAACATTTGCAAACAGTATCCACATATAATGCTGAATTTACGTACAAAATTAGATCATTTTGCGGTGTACAATTCTGCAGATACGACGTGCTAAACATTTAGAAGCGTAAAAAGTATTTTTGCTTTAAATGGCTGGTAAATTATCCAAAATATATTTAAATGCGAACAATTTACGATATGCTTTACCGTGACTGTTAATGAGATCAAATGAAACATCCAGTTTAGTGGTATCAGTCACTGTTAATTTATATCCATAACGCGTTTGAAAGGTTTGAACCTCCGTCGTCAGGTGCATTTATATATGTTAATATCACATGAGTAAAGTTGATGCGTTAAGACCTTGGGGTGACCTGTGACACTGATTCCAATTGCCGCAGGTTTCTTCCTCTATCGTAATGCATCAAACATAAACTGTCGCCGGCCGGTGTGGCCGTGCGGTTCTAGGCGCGTCAGTTTGGAAACGCGAGATCGCTATGGTCGCAGGTTCGAATCCTGCCTCGGGCATGGATGTGTGTGATGTCCTTAGGTTAGTTAGGTTTAATTAGTTCGAAGTTCTAGCCGACTGATGACCTCAGAAGTTAAGTCGCATAGTGCTCAGAGCCATTTGAACCATAAACTGTCACATTTTGCAAACAAAAATGGTACACTAAGCAGTTTCAAGAGACCATCTTTGTTTACAAAATGTAACAGTTTATATGTAACGTATTACGGCGGAGAGAGGAGCCACAGCTTACCCCAAGGTCGTAACGAAACACACACATGTGGTGTTGGATGATGGAGGTTTAAACCTTTGAAACGCGTTATGGATGTGAATAAACAGTGCCTGGGAACACTAGACGTGCTGTTTCATACGATTGTCAGACTGTATTAATCCAGTGTTTCATAATGTGAGCACTTAACGACTTCTACATCTACATATGTACTCCTCTAGCCACCGAGAGGTGTGTGGCGGAGTGCACAAGTCGCTCCAAAGTCATATTTCCCCCACCTCTGTTCAACTCGCGGATCGCGCGAGGGAAAAACGACTGTCTGAACGCCTCAATACGAACTCTTATTTCCCTTACTTTTGAATGATGATCATTACGCGATTTGAAAGTTGGTGGTAGTAATGTATGCTCTACATCCTCGGTGAAGATTGTATTTCAGAATTTAGAGAGCAGCCCCTTCTGTTTAGCGCGTCGTTTATCTGCAAGTGTGTCCCACTTCAAACTTTCTATTACATTTGTAACGCTCTCGCGATGACTAAATGTACCAGTCACGAATCTTGCCGCTCTTCTTTGGACCTTCTCAATCTCTTGAATCAGACCCAACTGGTAAGGGTCCCATGCAGACGAACAATAAGACTGGACGAACTAACGTATTGTAAGCTATGTTCTTTGCTGAAGGACTGCATCGCTTCAGGATTATACCAATAAACCGCAATGTAGAGTTCGCCTTACCCGTTACTTGTGTAATCTCACCATTCCATTTGAGATCATTTCGAATAGTCGCAACCAGATACTTGACGGATGTTACCGCATCCAAAGACTGGGCACTTATTTTGTGCTCGTACATTAATGGGGATATTCGCCTTGTTATACGCAGTAGGTTACACTTACTAATATTGAGAGATAACTGCCAGTCATTACACCACGCATATATTTTCTGCAAATCCTCATTGATCTGTTCACAACTTTCGTGTGATACTACTTTCCTGTAGACTACATCATCATCGGCAAACAGCCTAAGGCCGCTGTCAATACCATCAACCAGATCGTTTATGCAGATCGTAAAAAGCAGAGGACCTATTACGCTGCCGTGGCGCACACTTGAAGTTACTCTTGTTTCTGTTGAAGTTACCCCGTTCAGGACGACAGACTGCTCCCTGTCTGTTACAAAACTTTCTATCCAACCGCATACGTCATTGGATAGACCGTAAGCGCGCACTTTTTGTAGCAAGCGACAGTGCGGAACTGAGTCGAACGCCTTTCGAAAATCGAGACATATGGCATCAACCTGGGAGCCGGTATCTAGAGCCTGTTGTATACCATGCACAAAGAGGGGCATCTATGTCTCGCATGACCGCTGTTTCCTAAAACCGTGCTGGTTTCTGCAGATGAGCTTCTCAGAGTCTAGAAAGGTCATTTTGTCTGAATACAAAATATGTTCCATTATTCTACAACAAATCGATGTTGGTGAAATTGGCCGGCAATTATGTGCATCCGATTTTCTACCCTTTTTAAGGATTGCTATGACCTGGGCCTTCTTCCAGTTCCATGGAACTTTCCGCTGTTCCAATGATCTCTGATAGATGACGGATAAGAATGGTGCTATGTTTGTAGCATAGTCAACATAAAATCTTACTGGGATACCGTCTGGGCCAGATGCCTTTGTGGCGTCTAAGGAGCTTAACTGTTTTACAATCCCAGATACACTAAACACTATGTCAGCCATCCTCTCGTTTGTTCGACCATTGAAAGGGGGAATGGTGCTTCAGTCCTCTATCGTAAACGAGTTTTTGAAGGCTAGGTTTAGAATTTCGGCCTTCTGTTTATCATCATCAGTTACTTTACCCGTACTGTCAGCAAGGAAGGTATTGAATTACTTGTTAGCGTTCATAGATTTTACGTACAACCAAAACTTTTTGGGGTTAGTTTTAGAATCAGCAGATAATATTTCAAATTCGTTAAAGGAGTATCTCATTGTCCTTCTGACAGCTGCTTTCATTTTGCATAATTTCTGTTTGTCAGCGGGGCAGTGACTACGTTTAAACCGACTATGCGAAATTCTCTGCTTTCTCAGCAGCTTCCTAATATGTTTGTTGTACCAAGGTGGATCCTTTCCCTCCCCTACACTCTTGCTAGGCACATACTTCTCTAGCATGTGGTGAACAATACCTTTAAATTCCGACCAAAGATGCTCAATATCTTTGTGCCTCGCGGTGAATGCTTGGAGCTTTTAAGCATAATATCAAACTTTTCCTGAACTTTGACTCGCTTACAGGATGAAAGTCAAATATTTAACGCATTAATTGAGTCGTAAAGCAATCAAACGTTTGAAGCTGTTTTATACGTGGGAGTTCGCTTATTTGAAGATTCGGGGGTTTACTGGCAAAAAAAGAGAGACAGTGGAGAGGACAGTTAGTTCATGGTGCTTTCTGGTTGTGGCAATACTTCGTCACTCTGCTGCGTTTGCCATCTGAACTGGTCCGGAAAACCGCACCAGGGGAGACGGCAGAAGTCAATGGACGCGTGGTCGGAGATGGTGGGCGGTAATACGAGTCGAGCCGGTCGTCTGGGAGTGGCGAGCAGGCCGGGTGTCGGGTGTTGTGGCCAGATAACTGCGGGAAACACGGCCGACCCACCCACCGGCCAGGAGCCAGGAGACCTGAACCTTGGGGGCCGCCCCCGCCTCGCCGCGCCACGCCTCGCAGCCTGGGTTTCCGCCCGCCACGGATGGGCCAGGGCGGCGGCTGCTCCACTGTGTGGCCACGCCACACCGCGGCAGCAGACCGGGGAGGGGTGGGCGACGCGCAGCCGACCGTGCAAGTGGCAGGCGGAAATCCTATTCGGCAGGAAGGGGGGGGGGGGGGGGGACCGACCTCCGTGCGGATACGTCAAACTGTTTTGCTGCACGTGAGCGATCACAAAAACTGGCTGCAGTGATGGCACTCCCTGTTTTAGCGATACCCTGAGATCTGTAAGCGCAGAACAGGGAATCAGTGATCATAAGGCCGACGCAGCATCAATGACTATGGAAGTAAATAGGAATATAAAAAAAGGGAGGAAGGTTTATCTGCTCAGCAAGAGTAATAGAAGGCAGATTTCAGACTACCTAACAGATCAAAACGAAAATTTCTGTTCCGACACTGACAATGTTGAGTGTTTATGGAAAAAGTTCAATGCAGTCGTAAAATGCGTTTTAGACAGGTACGTGTCGAGTAAAACTGTGACAACAACAAAGTTAGGAAACTACTGCGACAGCAGAGAGAGCTTCACTGCAAGTTTAAATGCAGCCAAAACCTCTCAGACAAACAGAAGCTAAACGATGTCAAAGCTTAAGGAGGGCTATGCGTGAAGCGTTCAGTGAATTCGAAAGTAAAATTCTATGTACCGACTTGACAGAAAATCCTAGGAAGTTCTAGTCTTACGTTAAATCAGTAAATGGCTCGAAACAGCATATCCAGACACTCTGGGATGATGATGGCATTGAAACAGAGGATGGCACGCGTAAAGCTGAAATACTGAACACTTTTTTCCAAAGCAGTTCCTTCCCTAAATCCTCATACAAATGAAAAAATGGCTGACATCGAAATAATTGTCCAAGAAATAGAAAAGCAACTGAAATCACTCAACAGAGGAAAGTGCACTGCACCTGACGGGATGCCAATCCGATTCTACACAGAGTACGCGAAAGAACTTGTCTCCCTTCTAACAACCGTGTACCGCAAGTCTCTAGAGGAATGGGAGGGTCCAAATGATTGGAAAAGAGCACAGGTAGTCCCAGTCTTCGAAAAGAGTCGTAGAGCAGATGCGCGAAACTACAGACATGTATCTCTGACATCGATCTGTAGTAGAATTTTAGAACATGTTTTTTGCTCGCGTATCATGTCATTTCTGGAAACCCAGAATCTACTCTGTAGGAATGAACATGGATTCCGGAAACAGCGATCGTGTGAGATCCAACATGCTTTATTTGTTCATGAGACTCAGGAAATATTAGATACAGGCTCCCAGGTAGATGTCATTTTCCTTGTCTTCCGGAAGGCGTTCGATACAGTTCCGCACTGTCGCCTGATAAACAAAGTAAGAGCCTCAGAATATCAGACCAGCTGTGTGGCTGGATTGAAGAGTTTTTAGCAAATAGATCACAGCACGTTGTTCTCAATGGAGAGACGTCTACAGACGTTAAAGTAACCTCTGGCGTGCCACAAGGGAGTGTTATCGGACCATTGCTTTTCACAATCTATATAAATGACCTTGTAGATAGTGTCGGAAGTTCCACGCGGCTTTTCGCCGATGATCGTGTAGTATACAGAGAATTTGCAGCATTAGAAAGTTGCAGGGAAATGCAGGACGATCTGCAGCCGATAGGCACTTGGTGCAGGCAGGGGCAACTGACCTTTGACATAGACAAATGTAATGTATTACGAATACATAGAAAGAAGTATCCTTTATTGTGTGGTTGTATGATAGCGGAACAAACACGGAGATGTTTAGCAAACTCAAGTGGCAGACTCTGCAAGAGAGGCGCTCTTCATCGCGGCGAAGCTCGCTGTCCCGGTTTCGAGAGGGTGCGTTTCTGAATGAGGTATCGAATATATTGCTTCCTCCTACTTATACCTCCCGAGGATATCACGAATGTAAATTTACAGCGCGCACGGAGGCTTTCCGGCAGTCGTTCTTCCCGCGAACCATACGCGACTGGAACAGGAAAGGGAGGTAATGACAGTTGCACTTAAAGTGCCCTCCGCCATACACCGTTGGGTTGCCTGCGGAGTATAAATGTAGATGTAGATGTATAAGGTGAGTCAAATGAAAACCTTAAACTTGTAATAACAAATCGAAATTTCGCTCTGTTATCCTGTAAGTTGGTAATCGTGCTACAAACAGCGTGCAGAATGGCCTGTAGGCGGCAGCATACGGCAGATGCACACATACCGTCGCAGTATCAGTATAAATATGGCCGCCCCACTTGCGAGTTGCACCAGGGAAGAACAGCGTTCTGGCCGGCCAGGGTGGCCGAGCGGTTCTAGGCGCCTCAGTCTGGAACCACACCACCGCTACAGTGTCAGGTTCTAATCCTGCCTCGGGCTTGGATGTGTGTGATGTCCTTAGGTTAGTTAGGTTTAAGTAGTTCTAAGTTCTAGGGGACTGATGACCTCAGATGTTAAGTCCCATAGTGCTCAGAGCCATTTGAACCGTTTTTGAACATCTTTCTGCTATTTGGTTTTTGTGTAGTGAATGTGTGAAACCTATTGAAATTCATCGACGAATGAAGGTTCAGTGAAATGATGCATGTTTGTCACAGAAGCAAGTCCTCGAATGGAGTACGAAGTTTGCCAATGGTGTGACTTCTGTGTGACTTCAGTGGAAGGTGTTCCTCGTCCAGGTCAGGAACTACGAGTTGTGACTCGACAGAACATTGCAGCATTTGAAGCCGTAGTAAAGGAAAACTGAATGACATTGCAGCATGTTTACAGATTAGTTATGGGTCAGCACACCACACTGTGCGTGATGTGCTGCAGTTCCACAAAGTGTCTGCAAGATGGGTGCCGCGGCAGCTGACTCCTCAAATGAGAGAACGACGTGTTGATGCTTGAGAAGAGCTTCTTTGGCGCTGTGAACGAGATGGTGATGGCTTCCTTGCAAGAATCGTTACTGGGGACGAAACAGTTGTAACAATCACAGACCTGCATTTTGAGTGTCTTCTTCATCCACCATAATCACCAGACCTTGCCCCAAATGATTTCCATATGTTTGGAGTACTCAAAGACGCAATGGGAGGAAAGAAGTTCCGTTCTGATGAAGAGGTACGCGACACGGTGCGTGATTGGCTGCGCGGACTACCAAAAGAATTTTTTTCTAAAGAAATTTATGCACTTTGTAAGCGCTGGAGGACTTGCATTGAGCGTATGGGAGATTATGTTGAAAAGTGATACAGCGTTGTACCACTTCTGTACAATAAATGATATTAAAAAAAAGGTATTCATTTGACTCACCCTCGTATTTCACTTCCTGTACGGGATAATGTACGCTGCAGTAATAAAAAATATTAATTTTAGTTAGGTTGTTTCTTGTTTACCTCATCGGTCTCCTGAGAATAAAAAGCGGAATCATACATTTGTGATACCTAGTACAGACGTTAATTCGATATATTGAGAACGTACTATTTCAAATACTACTGATAGTTGAGATGAAGAAGCTTGCACAAAATAGAGTAGCATCGAGAGCTGCATCAAACCAGTCTCAGGACTGAAGACCACAACAACAACAACAATTGATAGTCAACATCGATAGTGTGCTGTTGGTATATCGATTATCTATTCATCGAACTTGCATTATTCAAAGTTCTATAAACTGTTCCTCTGTTTTGAGTTATGAAGTGTAGGTAATCGCCGTTTGTCACACATCCTTTCAAATAAACTGTACTAAATGAAGATTTATCACTTATTCGTAGTATTACATTCAGTTATGATACGGAATACAGAAAGTTATTAGTAAGGGGAACGCAGACGAATTGCAGTGGAAACTGCCAGGGAAAATTTTTTTTTCCAGGAACACCATAAGGTTTTACTCATAAGTCTTTTAAGACACTTACCAAAAGTTTAACGAAAAGAATTTTTTAAAATGTCTGATTACGCTAAGTACTATCACATGAACAAGAACACGGTATAATCCCAAATAAGCATTATACAAAGAATGAAATGTCAGAAAAAGCTATAATTTAGAAGGAAACTTAAATTAACGCACAATTACCAAGTTTAGCACAGAGGGTGACATACTGCGCCAAAGAATTATGAATATAACAAATAAAACTGTGAGTCTTACCAAGGAACTTTCCAGTGGGAGCAAACAGCTTGACAAAATATCAAGCGACAATATGTTACACGTAAAATGATTTAACTAAGTAAGGACCAATAGTAATTTTTTTAACTCCAAGAGCAGTCACCACTCATTCACAATAATCTGCTTTTACGATGTTACAGACAATCCAGGATCATCAGCCAAATACATTGATCCCAGTCAATTGCCTATTCGCTCTGATAAGAGCAAACTGACTGTGACTCCGATGACCAGCTTACAAGGCCATCACGACGACAGTTATTATAAAGGCAGGCAACAGTGGCCGGTATTACAGCAAATGAAACACATAATTAGACATAGTCTAAAAAACTACAATCGTAATCACTATAAGGTTTTAAAAAAGTCTGGGCTAGCACATGCATCTAGCTAGTACACGAAACTCTTAAGTCAACCATCTGGAGTTATTGGAGAATACTATTAACTCGGTTCAGAGAATAATGGTACTATCAGAATAGCACGATTGCACTTACTCCCTTTACAAATTTATTAACTCGATGTTTAAACTCCAGTCCACTATTATTCCGGTGACAACAGCTGTGAGTGTCTGTCATGCCGAACCATTATGAATCAGCCTGAATAACCACTTCCGACTACACAGAAAGTGCGAGATTCACAAATCTCTGACCATGATGTTTATATCCGGAAATCCCCACGTCCAATCTGTAACAGACGTGGAACACATAGCGAACGCCTGAACCGTTTTCCTGTGCTGTGACCAGCCAGCAGGCACGAGGAAAACTCCGTCATACTTGCTACAGTCCCACACTTCCTTCAGAAAAACCGATGGAGTTGCTTACATCGCCTTTACCGTGACTAGTCCCTCTCGGAGGGCAAGAGAAGTTGCGCGTCTCACTCAGTAAAGATCGGTGAGCGTAATGACCATCGATACTCGCGTGTGTCAAGCGCATTGGTTATTCATAACAAGTTGCGTAAATACCAGACATTATTTGTGAAAGGAACCAAAATGACAGGAATAATTGAAGAAGAAACATTTTAAATTAATGGTGGACGCGTCGAAACTCGACATAGACTGTGCGCCAAACTACTGATTTGGTCTGCTCTACTTCAAACACATAGACCGAAAGTATATTTCAGTTTTTAGTGAAACTCAGAATACCATACACTCAGAAATATTTACTCAAACTTACTGTAACCCTTACAATAGAGAAAAATAGGCTATCCGTAGGGAAAAAATTCAGTTACAAAAATAGAAGTTACGTGACTTTTGGACCAATTCAGAACTTTTTGAAGACAACTCGTTTATTAAACTGATAATTCTTGTTCGCATTTGAAAGCAGACAAGTTTTGATTATCGTAGCCTTGGGCCAACAATTAACAAACACACTACGTTGACCTCTAAAACTGTCAACGTTGTTCACAAGTTAATAATATTTATAACACAGAAGGACTGTTATATATATAGTGCAATTAGGCCTCTCTTAAATTTTTATTCTTTTGATAGATATGGAAAGATTGCTTTTTGCCGATAAAAAGACAATTTCTAAAAAAAAATTACATGGAAATCGACAGTTATAGACCTTTATTACGAAAGAAATTAACATTAAAATAATAATGTCTCAAAAGAAGAAATTTGTTTCAAATAAGAATCACATGGGATAGATGTAAGGTCGTATGGATCAAATATCTACAAAAAAATTGGACAGGGATCACTTGGTTTGATGAACCGATCTCTTACCTCCGATAAATAGTTAGCATCGGTATCAGACAATTTATCGGCAGTTTGGTACATCGATATTTAAAAAACTTCCGGCTTCCTTAGTTCAAATGGCTCTGAGCACAATGGGACTTAACACTACACACATTCATGTCCGAGGCAGGATTCGAAACTGCGACCGTAGCGGTCGCGCAGCTCCAGACTGGAGCGCCTAGAACCGCTCGGCCACGAACGGCCGGTTCCGGCGTCCTTAGTACCTAATACAATCAAATGAAGTTTTATATAAACATTCAGCGTTGGTGATCGTCTCAGAAAGTGACAATTCCATGACAGTTATTTTCACTAGGTGAAACGAGTCTGTATACATGTATTAGGTTTAGCAAATTGATTTTTCCTTCGTGTGGAGTCACAGTCGTATAAAACTTACGGAAAGATCTAACCGCCATTGGACAGTATGATACGTTTGATTACACGATCCATAATCCAGCCTTAAAACATTATCAGGTGTTATAAATGTCAAGAATCATCCGACTTACGAGGAACACAAATGATCGTACTCTTGACAGTCATCAACACGAAATAGAAACACCCACAGGATACTTCCCAACAGTTCTGAGGAAGGCAATGGCAAACCACCTCCACCAGGACCTTGCCTAAAACGATTCTGATTTCTTGCATCTGCTCCTCTCCGCCTCTACGCCAATTCTGTACGGGGCTGTGGGACTACACTAAATATCGTTATCGTAGTCTCCCCTTGAGACCTCCACAATCCACCAAACATCGAACTCTGTCAGCATGGGATTGAACTACACTCCTGGAAATTGAAATAAGAACACCGTGAATTCATTGTCCCAGGAAGGGGAAACTTTATTGACACATTCCTGGGGTCAGATACATCACATGATCACACTGACAGAACCACAGGCGCATAGACACAGGCAACAGAGCATGCACAATGTAGGCACTAGTACAGTGTATATCCACCTATCGCAGCAATGCAGGCTGCTATTCTCCCATGGAGACGATCGTAGAGATGCTGGATGTAGTCCTGTGGAACGGCTTGCCATGCCATTTCCACCTGGCGCCTCAGTTGGACCAGCGTTCGTGCTGGACGTGCAGACCGCGTGAGACGACGCTTCATCCAGTCCCAAACATGCTCAATGGGGGACAGATCCGGAGATCTTGCTGGCCAGGGTAGTTGACTTACACCTTCTAGAGCACGTTGGGTGGCACGGGATACATGCGGACGTGCATTGTCCTGTTGGAACAGCAAGTTCCCTTGCCGGTCTAGGAATGGTAGAACGATGGGTTCGATGACGGTTTGGATGTACCGTGCACTATTCAGTGTCCCCTCGACGATCACCAGTGGTGTACGGCCAGTGTAGGAGATCGCTCCCCACACCATGATGCCGGGTGTTGGCCCTGTGTGCCTCGGTCGTATGCAGTCCTGATTGTGGCGCTCACCTGCATGGGGCCAAACACGCATACGACCATCATTGGCACCAAGGCAGAAGCGACTCTCATCGCTGAAGACGACACGTCTCCATTCGTCCCTCCATTCACGCCTGTCGCGACACCACTGGAGGCGGGCTGCACGATGTTGGGGCGTGAGCGGAAGACGGCCTAACGGTGTGCGGGACCGTAGCCCAGCTTCATGGAGACGGTTGCGAATGGTCCTCGCCGATACCCCAGGAGCAACAGTGTCCCTAATTTGCTGGGAAGTGGCGGTGCGGTCCCCTACGGCACTGCGTAGGATCCTACGGTCTTGGCGTGCATCCGTGCGTCGCTGCGGTCCGGTCCCAGGTCGACGGGCACGTGCACCTTCCGCCGACCACTGGCGACCACATCGATGTACTGTGGAGACCTCACGCCCCACGTGTTGAGCAATTCGGCGGTACGTCCACCCGGCCTCCCGCATGCCCACTATACGCCCTCGCTCAAAGTCCGTCAACTGCACATACGGTTCACGTCCACGCTGTCGCGGCATGCTACCAGTGTTAAAGACTGCGATGGAGCTCCGTATGCCACGGCAAACTGGCTGACACTGACGGCGGCGGTGCACAAATGCTGCGCAGCTAGCGCCATTCGACGGCCAACACCGCGGTTCCTGGTGTGTCCGCTGTGCCGTGCGTGTGATCATTGCTTGTACAGCCCTCTCGCAGTGTCCGGAGCAAGTATGGTGGGTCTGACACACCGGTGTCAATGTGTTCTTTTTTCCATTTCCAGGAGTGTATTATCTTTTCAATCGTGTGTTACAATGCTTCAGTTACTGTGCGATGGCTTGATGGAAAGTGTCCTTGAAGTCCTGGTACCATTGTACCTTTCTACCAACTTTTGTAAATGTTAGCAATATCTTTCTACAGTGGCTGCTGCATCTCATATACTTTAATCTCGTCTGTTGACAACTCAGATGATATTTGTTCACGTAACGTAGATACTTCACAGAGTTCTTATTTCATTGTTCACCTCGAGATTCCGTATCTCCATACGTTGCGCAGTTACTATAGTTGAGTGGATTATTGCATCGAGATGGGTAGAAAAACCAAATCCAGGTGCATCATTCAGAGCCTACATTTTTAAATTCATTCGCTACTGCTCTTGAAACTATAAGCTATAATTCTTGTACTAATTGCATGAAATGACAGTTAATGGAATTAATGTAATGTTTCTTGTCACAGTGACCAGTGTTGTTGTTGAAGTTTGTGGCTTATGTCCATTAAATCAAAAATCTAAAAAGATCATTTTGTTTCCAGAATTCCCGCGACTTGCAGGTGCCACAACTGAAAGCAACTTTTAGTCTCTGCTGTGCTTACTTACATTTCAAATTTTAAATTTAGTTTTCTTCAACAAGAAAACAAATATTTTGTATTCATTATTTCTACATTTACACACACCTAAGTAATAGAAGCTGATCATAATGTGAATATCAAATATACACAGTTTCGAGTAAATTTCTGAAGGCACCATGAGAGATATTGTGAGCTGATGTATATCTCTGAATGTCTATCAACTACATTACATTCTGTTGAAGAGCAATATGAAAAAAATTAATGTGGGAAAACTGAATACACTGCCATTCACATCGAACAAACAATAATGCGGGACAGTTGCGAAGTGTGGAATACAGGAAGCATAAATAATTTCTTCGACGTTTCCCCAGAATTACGGGAATTCCTGTAATAATACAGAAATTACCTTGTAAACTGTCATTTTGCCGAGGTATCGAAGAGAAACGGAGACGTCCCGTCACTGTACGGTGTGCCACAGGACAGTTTGTAAAGAAGGGCAAACTGTATGACTGCTGCTATTAAGACACTTCCTTATCCAACTAGTTGTACGAGTAGTAACGCGTATTGACTACACACTCCACGCAACAAAAACCTACTGATCTCAGTTTGTTACTGACAGACTGCTCACACTGTATCGGACTAGCTGAGATGTGTCACTAAATACTATGTTACTACGTGAGAATTCGCAGAAATAGGAAACAGTACGGAATGTCGACAAATTAAAGTGTTTGGTGGGTGTTATTTATCCAACCTGACAACTGAAAGCGACTACAAGGCTGTCCACTGAAGGGTCCATTCCCTAAGATCTTTTTCTTTTTGATAAGAAATACAGTAATCAGCGTAAATCTTTTTGCATATTATTTACTGATACTTGGACAATAATTTCGGAACCTCTTCAAGAAATTATGCCATCAGTAACACACTTCCGAGGAGTTAAAGCTGCTCTGTCCAAACTGAGGTGTGTCCATGAGAGAAGTCCTGCAGTCTGCAAATATTATCTGAAAGCAAAAACGAATTTTCATAGTACATAAGACATTTCACACTGAGTAATAGCACAGTGTCTTTTCTTTTTTTTTCCAAATTTGACAATATAGGAAAAGGTGTCTGTTTTAAACGAAGATGCAGTTTTCTCTTGTGAATTATTCACGTTTTTTGTAATAACTAAGAATAGCTTATAAAAGTATCTTCTTATTCCTTGCGGATATGCCGGAGGAATAATTCATCCAAAGACAGTGTATTTGAAGCCGATGGATTGGATTGTGGACACACTAATGAAGGTATCTTCCTGAAATTTGGCTTAATTACTCCTCGGGCGTGTCCTCAAGGAGCAATAGTCCATTTTGTATTTTAATTTAATCATTAGTTATTACAAAAACGTGATCCAGAAAACACGAAAAAACTTTGTCTCTGTTTCAAACGTCAGCCACTCTCTTATTTCTTAAAATTTCATGGAAGTGTGCTATTACTACGTACGCAATATTAAATAAATTAAGAAATTGGTTAACTGGTTTTTCCAAAAAAAAGTAAAAATATTTTCTATTGTAGGCAGATTGAAGGAAATGGACTCTTAAGCCATAGTACTGTTAATGGAATTAAAACGAATTTTTTAGCTGTTTCGCTCTCTTTGACGCGAAGCGGAGCTCGGTTGCTCCTCGTACTGTACTCTCTGCAACGGTGTGACCTTCGTGCGTGTCTACTTTCTGTGCGCCGTGTACAGACCTGTCGGGACTGTAGACAGCTCTAGGCAGCTTAGTTGTTCTGGTGGACTTGGTCGGCACGAGCGCAACTTGGCTGCACCACCAGGGCTTATCTGGACCACTTCAGCTCCACTAACCTCGGTCGCTCCAGTTCCTCCTGGAGACGTTTTACGACTTCTCTGCCGAGGTTTCTGAGCGCGCTCCAGTGCACATCTCAGGCTCGTGCCAGAGGCAATCGTGAATCCTACGTAGCCTCGTGCAGGAACTAGTCCAGAGACGATTCTATATTTTACATTTGTCATAGAATGTAGATGGGCATTAAGCAGTAATCTGCAGTAGCTCTTGAGTGATTTTCAAATGTTTTCTTAGGTGGCACTATGTCAAGAATGACCAGGGAGAAAGATCAGTATTTTACAAGGCTAAACAACCATAGGTATTACGCATGTAATGAGAGTTGCACCTGTTACATCTTCTTTGGTAAATACATGATTCCTCATCTGAGGGATCTACATATCAAGAAAACTATACACTCCACAAAAAAAGTAGTAATCAATTTCGTGTGAGTCAGAGGGAACCATTCGTTGGCAGTACTGTTTTATTTTATTTTCTATGTAACAGAACGGATGACTACCATATTTTGAAATAGGTACTTCTGTTTTGCGCAGCATATTCATTGTTAACGAGAATAAATCTAAATTTTTATTAAAGGCTAAAACAATAACTTTCTCACAGATCTTACAATGCACGCTTTTATAGCCGATTTTAGTGCTGTAATAGTTTTCGTGTATTCCCCTTGTTAGCAGCTGTTATGGTGGAACCACGTAGATAGACGTTCCTCAAGCGCAATTTTGTATTCACCAGATGCTCTTAGCGTAAAACGTGTGGCACAAAGAGAAATCACTTCCACTGAAATAAGTTACTAAGATGAGGTGGCTCACCTCTTCGCAGAAACTACACAGCTTCGTCGCCGCGTCAAACGGAGTTATGCAACATGTCTGGCAAAAATAGACGGCGATGCAGATTAGCAACGATGTGCAATGATTTATTGAAAGGATTTTCACAGTATTTAACTAGAATATTAAGACTGTGTGTGGCACTGATGTGTATTTATATCTTTTTACACTCCAGTAGCCCGTTAAAGACGGCTTACATCGCTTGTTTACTGTCCAGTTCTTCTTTGCGGCTACTTTAGATGAGTCCTGAGACGCTCTGTTCAGGCACTGTCCTGTACTGTCCTGTGATGCTAACTTTCTGCCCTGTGGAGGGGTTTGTCTGCTCACATCCCCGTTTAGCAGATGATTGTCGGCTTCGGATCTACTTGCGCGATATAAGAAGAATGCGTAAAATAGTCGTTTGCGAATGTGCCATTTTTAGTGCCTGAGTGGAAGGCAACTTGGCACTCCTGTAAGTAGACTGCGTTCCGTGTCTTCTTGTGGACACATCAGATAAAATCCTCAACCAATAATGGTATTTCGTCCCCCTACAAATAAGCATACCCTTATCCATCCAACATTTTCCCTAAACAAGGATCAACAAGTATCCCACCAGTTATTCCACACAAGTTACTAACTGACTAAAGCACGCAGATTTCTTTCAGACAAACAGTGCAAATTTACAGAACGCTCACTGTGTCTGTTGACCTTTAATGATGCGGGATTTTTTCCCTGTGAGAGTAACTCATGACGAAATTTCTTTTTGGTCACAAACACGAGGTGATTGAGAAACTCATCCCCATGAAGTTCCTGATGATTCGTAGTATAAATGGTAATTATAATTACAGTTAAACTTTCAAAATGCTGCAGAAATAACACCACTGGTCAGAATGACGTCAAATTGCAACGGAATATTAACGGAGAAGGGGAAAAACGTACGGTAGGAGAAACAAAACTAGTGTGAAAATTGATCAATAGATGGCACTGTATGTGTCAGAATAGGTAAATGAAAACACCTGTCATGTGCACGACCCATTGAAGATGGTATAAACACGCCGGGTACACGGCTTTTGCTCCTTTCGCGTCTGCGACGTTTGCCATGACTGTCTCAATGCAGGATCACGTTCTGCTTGTATAACAAGAATGATGACTGTGCACTCGTTGCTCTGGAGAAATTCCGGACACTGAAGGGTTTGAAAAAAGGCATTGGTCCGATGACTGCCGTGGGTCTGGAGGAAATGATTCGGAAATTCGTAAAGACGGGTTATTTTAGTGTGCAGCCTAGTAGAGGGTGGAAACGATTCGACGTCAGTGGAAGCAGTGGCCACAACAATGCCGGAGGAGACGAGTGGTGGTGTGCAAACGTGTGGTGCGCGGAGAATTGCCCAAACATTGGACATACCCATGAGCACGGTGCGTAAAATGCTACGAGACATCCTTATTTGCTGTCCTCTCAAAATTACCCATGTGCACGAGTTGCTTTCTGTTGACGTGCCAGCAAGAGAGACATTTGCTTTAGAATTTCTTGCTCGCATGGAAGTGGACAATGACTGGCCGCGGGAGATTTTGTGGACAGACGAAGCCCACTTCCATCTCACAGAATATGTCAAAACACAGAATTGCCGAATATTGGCAACGGAAAATCGACACTCAGATCAACCAGTACCACTTCATCCCGTAAAGGTTACTGTGTGGTTCGGGTTTACGGCATCATTTATCACGGGGCCATATTTTTCCGAAGAGACAGTTGCTTCCGGGCCCGTTACCTGTACTGCCACTGGTAAGCGCCATGAGAGTCTTTTGCGCAACCACGTCATTCCACCTCACGAAGAGGCTGCATGTGCGGATGGAATAACTTCTATGCAAGTTGGTGCACCCCCGCACATTCCAAATCCAGTTATGCAGCTGCTGAAGCGCCATTTCGGAAATGCTAGAATTATCTGCCGCCATTTCAATACAGACTATCCGTTGCGATCACCTGATCTTAATCCTTGTGACTATTGGCTGTGGGGCTACCTAAAAGATGTTATGTTCAGGGCTCCGATTGCACATTTAGCTAGACTATATGGACTGCCGAAGGTTCACAAAGAGGGGGTACAATTACGCCCCATTGTCAGCAACATCAGGGCACCTACATATTTGTTGGCCAAATACCTGACGGGAATATTAAGTCCTTATGTGGGTAAATGCCCTCATCACATCCGTAATTCCGTGGATTTTCTTAAACGCCTTGATAGCTTCAGGTTGGATGAGTCAGATATCATGGTGAGGTTTGACGTCGTTTCCTTGTTTACGAGGGTACCCCTGCGAGAGTCACTAGAATTGATTAGTCAGAAGTTTGACGAGAAGACCACTGAACTTTTTAGGCATGTCTTGACTTCCACGTATTTTCTTTTTAATGGAGAATACTACGAACAAACGGAGGGAGTCGCCATGGGTAGCCCACTCTCACCGGTGGTAGCGAATTTGTACATGGAGAACTTCGAGGAGGAAGCCCTGTCGTCATCCGTATGGAAACCCACTTGCTTTTTCCGTTACGTGGACGACACGTTCGTCATCTGGCCACATGGTATGGATAAACTCCTTGACTTCCTTACACATCTAAACTCCATACACCCCAACATCAAATTCACTATGGAGACTGAAACGGAGGGTAAATTACCTTTCCTTGACGTCTTGGTCAAGAGAAGGGCTGACGGCACCCTAGGTCATGGGGTGTATCGGAAAGCTACGCACACTGATCTGTATTTGCATGCAGACAGCTGCCACCACCCTTCACAGAGGAATGGGATACTTAAGACTCTAGTACATAGGGCGCGCACTATCTCTGACGCAGAGAGTCTACCCCAGGAATTGGAACATCTGAGAACTGTATTTCGAAAAAATGGGTACTCAGAGTGGCAGATTCAACGTGCTCTCCGCCCAACCACTGCAGCACAACCTGTTGAGATGGATGAAGTCACGAGGGAGGAGGTAGGCACTGCATTTATTCCATACACAGGCGCACTCTCGGGGAAAATCGCCCGCATTCTGAAGAAACACCGGGTCGGAACTGTGTTTTGTCCTCCAAATAAAACTCGTGCATTGGTGGGGAGCGCCAAAGATGACCTCGGTTTGAGGAAGGCCGGCGTGTACCAGATTCCGTGTCAGTGCGGCAAGTCGTATATTGGTCAGACGATGCGTACCGTCGAGGATCGATGCCGTGAACACCAGAGGCACACTCGACTGATGTATCCGAGCAAGTCGGCGGTCGCTGAACATTGTTTGTCGGAAAATCACGCCATGGAGTATGACCGCACGAGGATTCTGGTACAGACGTCGAGATACTGGGACAGCGTTGTTAGAGAGGCCATCGAAATTCGCACCAATGACGACCTCATAAACCGTGACTGTGGCTATAACCTCAGCAAGGCTTGGGAACCAGCGATCGGGTTAATCAAGAGTAAATCGAGCAGACGTATAGTTGTGACGACCACGGCGGGCAGAGCCATCACACCGACGTCATCTCAGACGCCGTCGCAATCTGTTCCACCGCGCGACCGTGGCGCTGGGCGCGGACGGCGGAGGGAGCGCGCCGCGGGCGGAGGGTATTTAAATCGGCCGCCGCCGCGACCGAACCCAGTTCCCGCTGAGCAGCCATAGCGTACGGATCTCCGTGCCGGCACGTTCACAGGAGCTCAGTCCGTCAGTTCACCTGATGATGGCGACATGTTTGATCGCCGAAATATTGTGCCCCTTGGACACTATAGACCGGCAGCATAGCCGTGGATATTTTGATTATCAGATTAGATTAGATTAGTACTTGTTCCATAGATCATGAATACGACACTGCGTAATGATGTGGAACGTGTTAGGTAAAGCACTGAAGGCAGGCATTGCACAACACATTCTAAACGTGATCCCGGAAACACTTTGATCATTTGTGGAACATGCTGTTTCTCGATTTCAACTTGTTGCAGAAAACGGTGGACAGCATATTGATCATGTTTTGCGCCAGTCACACGGAAATTAATAATCCGATTTGATTTTGATTCATACTTCTTATGTAGCTTTTGGTCTCAGGATAATTAAAAACCGATGTGATTGATGCTTTTCATGCGGTTTTTGGCCTCAGGACTATTTTCCCATCCGATGTGATATGACCTTGCTGTGGAGGATGGGCTTACACGTACTGCTCAGTGTGCATGGGTGTACAGGTGTGATACTGTTACTTAACAGTATCACACCTGTACACCCATGCACACTGAGCAGTATAGTTTGTTTAACGTCAAACGTTCACCTTAAGCATTGTTGTATGATGCATTTGTCATTATTAAATTATGATGCTTACAGCGCCAACTATTGCAACATTTTGTAACTATCTACTTTTCTTCTACAATACATTTCCCCCATTCTCTGATAATATTCCATTGCAATTTGACGTCATTCTGACCAATGGTGTTATTTCTACAACGGTTTGAAAGTTTAACTTAAATTATAATCATCCTTTACCTCCTGGCAAAAGAAGTGAACCACGTTGAAGGGGATTGGTAACACGACGACGCAGGACGTCTGTAAAACACCGCTGTGCCGTCAAAGTCGCGTCAGTCACTAACACCCGTGACCGAAACTCATACGTGGAGGTCTCCTGTACCATGACACCAGGAATAACACCGCTGTGCCTCTCTTGGACTTTGACCGAATGGGATCACTCCTCACGTGGTCACCACACGCGCCGGCTGTGGTCCTCTGAGATAGCGCAGAGCCACAGTACATCTCTTAACACAAGGCGACGCCATTCGCCAGCAATTCATAATTCCCAGTCACAGTAGCACTCAAAACGCAGTCATCTATGTTGCAGTTTGACAACAGGCTATGCGTAGGACGGTAGTTCCTTAGTCCGGCTGCTACTCTCCAACCAAGGGTACGGGATGACACATAATTCTGCAATAAGTCCGTTACTTGATCTCGGATGGCGGCCACAGAAGAACAGGGGTTACGATGTGCTTGGTGCACAATACGGCGATCCGCTTGAAACGTCCCCTTAGAAAAATTACACATGACTGTGCTTAAACTGACACATAATGGTCTTAGCGCAACGCAATCTGACTTTCAATAATCCCTACAAATGAATGGCCCTGACTAACATTAGCCTACACCTTTCACAAATCACTTACCTCACAAAAATCTTCGTTACTGGAACTACTGCAATACAGTGAGCACCATTACTGCCAGCTAAATAAAAGATTCAAACTACTGAAGGCACTAACTACTGATAGACATAGTTAGCAAATGAAATATTTTGATAGAGAACAAACAATGTATTTACCTAAAAGGTGTTGAAAAGTTATAATATATATCAGTTCATGACATACAGTCTTACAAATTTACTGTCTCTGTCCAGATCATCCACTCTCAAAACTCCGCCATCTCACTCCCCTCATCCACCACTGCTGACGGCTCACTTCCAACTGCGCAATGCTACGCGCTGTTAACAGCCAACAGCCCAACACTACAGTAGCATATACTCCAACAATGCAAACCAACCACAGCCTTCACACAGCACAGCCAGTGATTTTCATATAGAGCGCTACGTGGCGTTACCAACATAAAAACCTCTACAGCCTACTTACATAGCCCCCATGCTCCCCACAAAAAATTTTACAAACTGTTTTGGGCCGTGACCAATACCGATTTGAAAAATATTTTTTTAATTCCGATAACAAAGATATCAAATGCACACACATATTGATACAATGTTGGTCAAAAGCTAAAATTTTCTCACAGTCCACAAAGGCAGTCCTGATCATTGATCACAGTATTAATTACAATTTTATGCACAAAGTCTGAGCAGTAAAAGAAAATGCACACGGAAGTAGTGGATTTCCATGCAGTCTTGAAGAAGTAGCGTTGTCCTTCCAATGGAAAGACAGTGCTGACTCTTGACATGCAGACAGGTAATGGGCCACAACAGAGCAAACCCACAGCCGACTCGGTCGATGTTTTGAAGCATATTGGTAGGTAGGTCATCACAGAGCAGACCCACTGTAGTCCTGATAGAGAGTATGGTATTGGTGGGCCACCAGAGGTGCAGACTCACTGCAGTCCTTGTAGAGATGGCCAGCAGCCATCTGTTGCGACTGTGCAGGTGCCCAATCACCATTCACGAGTCTTGCGGACGATATAGCAAGTCCATAACCACCACTTGTGCACTCACAAAGTTTTTGGAATCGTGCTTAGAACCAGCAATGCTGTTAACCAGTCCCTTGCTGAATTATTAACACACATGCAAACACTAACAGTTCCAACTTCTTACATATTGTGCATATACTATGACCAACAGAAATGTGTGCAGTCAAATATAACTTAATTTGAAGAACTGGTGTCTATGTAATTATACATTTACAACATAAGAATACAATTACAAAGGTACAAAAGACATCATTAAAGAACATAACAATACAGATAACATTTGTGGTAATGCAGGCTTTAAAAAAGAATCCAAATAACATATACATCAGTGTTACAGGAATTATGACGTAAGTACATACATAAAATATCAGAAAAACTTTCGAAACATCAACTTCACACGTGAGTATTAAAACCAAACAGAATAAATTATGTCTTAACATCTTTACAAAGAAAATAACATATTATTAGTGCAAATTATATTTGAGGATAACAGTATTCCTCATCATAGTTAATGTAGCTCAGTATTAGAAAAAAAATTCTATGAAACAGTACACAGAAACAGGAAGAACACAAATAAACAAGGGCACACAAACACATAGCAGGATAACACAAAAGGAATGGACAGGGTTTGTTTTACTGTGGTAGTTGTAATATTTGATTTGCAAATAAAATTTTCTTGGAGATCTCCCTTAGTTCTTCATTATTCCCAAAAGGTCCTATCTATACCTGTTGTCCCTAAACCCTACTATTTTGTTCATACTCTCTTTCTAAATAAATTTTTCTCGTTGTACAATACTCATTTTTGCCCAAATATTTTTCATATAACTTCTCAATGCATTCTTTCCCTATTCTTCATAGTTAGTTTCTTATATAGTCTATCCCCTCTTAAGCTAACTTAAATCTACCGAGCTCAGATGCATAAACTAAGAGATGAGGCAATGCAGCAGCACAAAACAATTAACACAGACAGCAATGACAAAAAAATGCAAATTGGCAAAGTTAGCAGCAATAAATATAAATTAGCAAAGCAAATGCAACATCATAACTAATAGAAGACACTGTGCAGCAAACAAGAAAAATAAATCAGTAGTAAAACTGGCATAACAGAGTAATACAAAGTGAAATTTTGTAGCACTATGCCTGGCAGACAGCAGCAGCAAATGCAATAACTTATATCTATACATGACAAAGCTCAAGCAGAAAAAATATTACACTAATGATGGCCATGTCTAATACTTATGCCACATCTTAACACTACAGTGATGTATCACTATAACTTACTCTAGCAGACAAGTTACCAAGTCACTGACAAATATTATGTATGCAATTCCTGTGAAGTGGAACTGTCTTCTTGTGCTCCCTCATTTTTTTGGAAGTAGATCATAAAATTATTGTTTACTGGATCAGTAGGCATAAAATATCTATATTAGTACATCTATTAGATTTTATATTAACCAATGCTGCAGTGCAGCTAGAAACTAGATATTAAACAAAATGAGCAATCTCTCAACTAGAAAGACAATAGATGTAAAATGTTTCTCATCATTTCATTAGGCATTTTAGTAAATATCATAAATTAAGAGCACCACAGAGCAATCATATGTTTTCAAGTTTTAGTGTGTCCTATTTGCGACGCTTTCTACAAAGAAATGTCAATAGTGAGGATAATGGCCTCTTTTTTTCTCCACCTGTGCCTCTGAAAAGCACACACTAATAGCTTTTGCGCAGCTTTTGCGCAGCTGGGTGCTTACAGCGCATTACGTCAAGGTGACCTACCTTCCTTACCGAAGTATTTACGATATCAGTTTCCGCTACAGTGACAGTTTGGTTCAAATGGCTCTGAGCACTATGGGACTCAAATGCTGAGGTCATTAGTCCCCTAGAACGTAGAACTAGTTAAACCTAACTAACCTAAGGACATCACAAACATCCATGCCTGAGGCAGGATTCGAACCTGCGACCGTAGTAGGTCTTGCGGTTCCAGACTGCAGCGCCTTTGACCGCATGGTCACTTCGGCTGGCAGTGACAGTTTGATACAAATAAAATATCACAGGTAGAAATATTTGCATTACAAATCTGTAGAAGCAAAATCCTATAAATGTGTCCAAATAATTTTTGCTGGCATTGTGATACATTCACCTATTTACACACATTTCATAACTCTTGAAGTACGATTCTTGATTTCCAACATCCTTTTTCACAAGTCAGAGTCCCTAACCACTACTCATTATTCCATACCTTATTACACATATAGATATTCGTTGACACTTCTTCAATATTTAATCATAATAAATATGTAGCATAATCAAATTCCTCATATAGCATCAGCTTATTGATCATAAACATACCTCAACAGCATAATACACATTGTCATAATAATAATAACATCAAAAAAACTCAGCCAAATCTCAGAAACATCGTAGCATTCTGCAATAATTTCAAAACCTAAAAAAATTCCCTGCACATTTCAATATTGTCATCTACCTCAATCGTACTTTCAAACTCGTGATCCCATACCAAATATATCATTCAAAGCTCTCATAGTATCACAATGGTTCCGAAAAATAGATGAACAGTTCACAAAGTACAGACAAAATACAATTTCATAAGCGTGAAGTTATCCAACTGTGTGATTGCGTAAACATGTGTCACTGACGTAGTAAAACAAATGTTTGTTTCTCTGTTAAATAATCAGATAGCTGTGTACTTCTGTGCTAGAGAAATATGGTACCGATGTGTAAAGTTGTATAAGCAAATACCATATTAGCTAGGGCTTCTTGTGCTTGCCAAACACATGGTACACAAAGTAAGCGTGTACCCCCCTGAGGATTAATGTAATTATACGCTCAGGTCTTACAGATTACAGAAATGCAATGAAATGTATCACGGAAAACCTACGTATTATTGTAATTCAAAAATCTTTAAAAATAAATGTTTTATGTACAAAATTAATCACTCAAATACGCGTACTGCCGCGCTAAATTGTGCGTCTTGTTGTAACACAATCTCTGTCATTACTTGAGGTAAATAATGTGCCAAGTGTCGTAATTATCGTCGTCTGTAGGCAAAGTTCTGTGGAAGTCAATGTACTTACCTCGTAATAAACAAAATCGAATTGCTATGATTATAGATAACGTAGTTGTTACGCTTATTGCCGTGAAGTAAGTACTGTACTGTAACGTATTGTTGGGCTACAGAAAGGGCTGTCTCATTGTAGCTATACCACAAAAGTTACTACTAAAACATGTATTCCTTTCCAGAAGAATTCAGAAAAACTGTGCAGATATAAAACAGATACATTGCAAAAGCAACAATGTAAATTGTGTCACATATTAATAGCGTCGTGATATAATCGTGTAGCTATCAAAGAAACCAAATGCTAAGTCATCTTTAATCTCACAGAATGTACTTCAAATAAAGAATATCCTTTCAAGTAAACCAAAATGTTGCATTAAAATCCCATTAGCAGTATATGTTCTACGTATGTAAGCCATATATTCGTTACGTACTCTTGCAACTAACAAGCAAGAGTGTACACACACAATGACACTATGTCGTCTGTTCACTATAACAATGCATTCGTAATTACTGTCTAAATATGTTCCCTAGGTTCTAGACTGGATAGTTAATTTTAAAACATAGTTGCTTGTTAACAAGTCTCTAAGTGTGACAAAGAGCATTAGTAATGTAAAGTGAAAAATTTTATAGCAAAGACTAAGTTAAAAAAAACAGATTATCTCTCCATAAATGGTTTTACATGTGAAATGTAATGCAATCCTTTTCCTAGTACGCAGAGTTTCAACTTCAAACAAATTATCATGTTGTATACGTCGGTAAGGAATGCTAAATTTTTTCTCAAGGTTAGCGTGGATGTTATTTTTCTCTGAGCCAGCCGGTGCACGTGGCTGCCTGTGGTGCGAGTCATTGTCTGTCTCTTTGTTGGCGCGCGTCGTTATTAGGATTAGGAGACCTAGCTTCTACAAACTCACCTTGTCGAGAGGGCCCTGCCATGAATCAATCTCGCCAGTTATGATGAAATTCACGTCTGTCGTTATGATCATATCGTCTGTCGTAATGTCGGTAATTTCTGTTATTAATTTCTTGTCGGTCACATGGTGGAGAACTTCTCCCTGAGTCGTAGCTGCGCGTTGAACTGTTACGTCTGAAGTTATTCTGTCTCCCTTGATAATAATTATTTTGGTTCCCATATTGTCTGTTTCTATGTTTATCTCTGTCATATTCATTACTACGGAAATGCGATCTTTCTCTGTAACTATTATTCTGCCAACGGTTGTCATAAGAATGGTGTCTGTTTTGATCACGATTTGTGTTGTGAGAATAGCCTTGCTGTCTCCAGTTATTATTTCTTTCATAGCGGAATTGTGAGAGATGTGACCTGTAATTGTTGTGCTCCTTTTTTCGCGCCCAGCGATTGTCAGTGTCAATTTTCAGTTCTTGTAACAGTCTCTGAGATGCTTCAATGTCGTCTTTGCAACATCCTGCCAAAATAATATGTCGTAAATGTTCAGGCAATTTGATTAAGCAAATGCGGATGAGTTCTGAGGGGCTGTATGGGTTTGGAAGATACTGATTCTTGTGCAACATGTCTTCAAAGTATTTCACAAGACTGGAAAATTCAGATTGTTCGAAATGTTTCATCATTATGATGCTATGTTTTACTCGGTCTTGTGCAGCTTGAGACCAATATGCTGAGACGAAGGCATGATAAAATTCTCCTTCACTGTGACAATCGTGAATGACCGATCGCATTCTTACAGCTGGTTCATTCTCTAAGTAGCCACACATAAATTGTAATCTGTGCTCCAATGACCAGTTGGGAGGAAAACAATGAGAGAATTTATGAAGCCACGCTTGTGGATGAATGTCGTTGCCAGAATTCTTAAATGTTTAGAATTTACGTGTAGTAATGAACAGCTTATACTCAAAATCATCGTGTCGGCGAGTCGCATATCGGTCATTGTTACGTCGTGTCGGCGGTGCCATCTCAAAATTCGGTGCACCTTGCCAATTTCTCTCATAATTTCCGAAATGCCCTGTGTTATTATTTTGTAGCTTTTCTGTATTTCTAAGTCCCTCTTCCCGTGTTGGAGTGTCCTCTGAAATATGTAATTCTTGTATTACTTGTGCCAACTGATCTTGTAATTCCCGGATTTCTCTTTTGCGTTGAGTATTAATTTGATTCTGATTTTATTTGAATTTCTTAATTTGTTCGCACTCTTCTGTGTCATTAAAGACTACCGGTTTTGTGTCATTCAGATTATCATCTACCTTTGTAGAACTGATCCGAAAGTTCAGCTACTTTCTCCGACAGGGAACTTATTTCATCAGTGTGTTTTTCTGAACCAAGTTTCAGAGTGTCCATTTGTGTTGAAATCGTATCTATTGTGTCCTTTAAGTTCAAATGATTCAAATGGCTCTGAGCACTATGGGATGTTCTTTAAGTGTTCCTGAGTTTTTGCAAGTTGTGTAACCGAATCGGTAGATGCAACTGAGTCAATTTTAGCTTGCAAGGTCTCATGATTTTCATGAACAAAATTTTGCAGTTCTTTTATGGCTGCTTCATGATTCTGTAATGTATTCTCATGCCGCGAAAAAAATAGGTTGGAAATGCTCACAAATTTGTGTTTTTACGTCGTTACAGACTTTTTGACATTTCGATTCGATTTTATGTAACTCAGTACTTGAATCTTCACGTGTTTGTTCAAGCGTGGTTTCTCACTTTTGAAGAACTTGTTCCATTGTGTCTAACTTTTGATGATTTTGTCCCATTTGTTTCTGATTTTGTTCAGTCGTTGTGTCTAACTTTTGTAGCCTTTGTCCCATTTGTTGCATTAACTGTAATAACAATGCACTGGTGTCTGAAACATGTTCCTCAGTGATATTCGGCAGTGCATTTGAACCGGCAATATTCGCATTTTGAAAAGCAGAAAATGTGTCTTGACTTATTTGAGAAAATGTTGAGGACGCAAAACCTGAATCTACAGTATTTGCAAGATTGTGTCCTGTCATTTCGGATTCCTGAGGCGAGCTGTTGCCGAGCGGTCGACTGATAACCCTGTTCACAAATTGTTTCACTGTCTACACCATTATTTGCAGCCCGCTCCATTTGCCTATGCACAATTACCAAATTACTACTTTGAACATTAGTTAATTCACTATACGGTGGCGCTAACACACAGCTCTCGTCCTCACTGTCATTTCTCGGTTT
This sequence comes from Schistocerca serialis cubense, assembly GCF_023864345.2. Lineage (NCBI taxonomy): Eukaryota > Metazoa > Arthropoda > Insecta > Orthoptera > Acrididae > Schistocerca > Schistocerca serialis. The sequence goes on along the minus strand of NC_064638.1, from coordinate 346,203,667 downwards.
ACTTTGGAGCCTAGTGTTACGTTTTTCACACGCCATTATTGTCACAATATTTCACACGATAACACAGAAAAGCATAATTTGAAGAGCAAAATAAGAAAACACATTAACGTAGCACTGAAAATAATATCTAGTTAATTGCAAGCGCAGCTGCGAAATACTTGGTGCAAATCTACATGCATGTCACAACTGTTTTATTGTACAACAATGAAAAACTACGACTACAAAGGAAATTCTCTCTATATTACACGCTAGCAATAAGCAATTGCTACACTAATTATACAAACTACAAGAAAAAATCAGAAGATTCCAGTGAGGTATCCTCGGCTAAGAGTCGACATATGAAACGTCCCCTTAGAAAAATTATACATGACTGTGCTTAAACTGACACACAATGTTCTTAGCGCAACGCAGTCTGACTTTCTATAATCTCTACAAAAGAATGGCCCTGACTAACATTACCCTATACCTTTCACAAACTACTGCAATAGAGCGAGCGCCACTACTGCCAGCTAAATAAAAGATTCATACTGCTGAAGGCATAGTTAGCAAATAAAAGATTTTGATAGAGAACAAACCATGTATTTACCTTAAAGGTGTTGAAAAGTCATAATATATATCAGTTCATGACATCCAGCCTTACAAATTTACTCTCTCTGTCCAGATCATCCGCTCTCAAAACTCCGCCATCTCACTCCCATATCCACCACTGCTGGCGGCTCAAATCCAACTGCACAACACTACGCGCTGTTAACAGCCAACAGTCCAACACTACAATAGCATATACTCCAACAATGCAAACCAATCACAGCCTTAACACAGCACAGCCAGTGATTTTCATATAGAGCGCTACGTGGCGTTACCAACATAAAAACCTAAACAGCCTACTTACACGCTCTTGGGGCGGCCAGACCCGGTCGACTGGATTCTTGACGACGAATCTGTCTGCTCTCACGTTCCCATCGGGTCTAAGAACAGGCCACTGTCACATCCGAATGCCCCACAAATCTAGATTTGCGAGATTCGATCAGCTGGCCAAATGGAGGCCCAAAATGCGGCGCCTTTCAAGCTCTGTCAGGAGCTGATAACGCTGTCTCATACGTGTACGCGGCACCTCTGTCTCCTTCGCAATAATCACTCACCATGTGGCGCTGACACATCATTCTCATTACTTTCCCCGTCAGAATTTTTCCAAGGGTCCCTTATCCGTTGTACGTTGTTGCATACTCTTTCGCACTGAGACAAAACGAAGCACTTGTAAGGTTCATGTCTAAAGTAAGGTGTGATGTTTATGTCTAACAAAGAACACTTGTGTCTAGTGGTATGCAGACTACGTATCTGATTACGTGTAACTGTATATTTAACTGGCCCTGTTCTAAAGAATGTGTCTACTAGCAAGAAAGCAATAACAGTAAACCCATACTAATTAAAACATGTGGCAACAGAGACAAGTTAGAGGTAAGTGCATTCAAATCTACTCGACCTTACTACGGCCCTTTAAATCAGAATAAGTACAAAAGTGGCCCCTGTGCGAAAATACTTAAACTATGTGAAATAAATTTCTTACCTCGTATTGGTGTTGCCTTGAATAATGCGTTGTTCTGCTCTCAGAACTACTATACAAACTACAGTTGCAAAAGCCAAAATGCATGAAATTTTACTGAGGCACATTTATAATTTTTTTAAGAAAATTAGTTGTAACTGCTAGGCGGAACATGACTGAGGAGAATGACTGTAACATCTGAACTTCCTCATTTCCCAACATCAGTTTTTGCTACAGAGATGATATCTTTACGGATATTTAGAAACTGAAAGAGCTCTGTTCATCTGTTAGGCTGTATAACGAAAGTACTATGAAAGTACCGAAAAAAACAAGAGAGGATCATCTTACGAAGTGCGCAGTTCTTCTACGACTATTCTGTTAGTTCTAATTGAATTTGACACGTGTTCTTAATCGACGAAGAATATGCAAGAGTTGCTCAAGGGAGTTTTGCTAGAGACTTCCTACGTGCGTGAATTTCAGTTTCTATGAACTTTCCCAATTAATTTTCGTATGTCATCTGAAATCAGCTTGTCCTTCACTGTCATTCACATTCCTGCCTTCCTTTGGCTTTCACAGAGTAGACACTGTATCAGTGTTAGAATGGATAGTAGTTTAAAGAATCAAATATCGTATATAAATAAGGGGTTATACATACAGTAAATGAATAATTGGTTGCTTTCAGTGACCACACCCCGTCCCCCGACTCAGTTGATGCAACTGCTGAACAGCTGAACGAAAACTGGGTATCGTTTCAAATAGACAGCCCACTCATGCATTTATAGTTGGCTGTGAATTCAATATACCCTCGATATACTGGCGAAAATTCGTATTCAAAGCCAATGTTACGTATAAAACATGTCAGGGACTGTACTAAACGCTTACTCCTAAAATTATTTTGTGCATTTGTTTCAGTAGACCACTCGAAGCGTAAATGGTTGCGAAAACATACCTAATGCGTTAGCAGTAAATAATCCGGTGCAAAATGGGAACGTCTGGACGGATACGGTTTTGTTGTAGCGAGACTGAATACTGTAGCGTCGCAACCCACCGAAAACAAACTCAAAATAAATCTATTTAAAAAAGAAGAGAAACATTCGCTTGACGCCTTTCTAAGAAACAGTCTTCACTACTTACCAATGGACTATGTGAGCACACACCAGATGGGGTTCAAATTCAAAGAACTATATTGATGGCGATGATTAGTGCACACTACTGATCTAAGGCTACCTAGGAGTAGAACGACGGGGCAAAGTAAGGACTGAACATAATTCGTATGCAGACTTTAATTAATACTTCTCAGCCAACATAACTTTACCAATTAGATACATAGGATCTCGACATATTAGACAGAAATATGTAATTGACGAAATATTAAAAGAACATTTACCGATAGGCGATCAAAAATTTTTAATGTTTTAGTAGATTGATGGCAAAAGGTTATAGTGTTAATTCAAATACTTGCTCTCAACCCTCAAAGAAGTCATTCGTAAGAACATGAAGAATGAAAATTTTGAAAAAAGAATAACATTTCTTGTAAATCTCAATTTACAACAAATGTTATTCTTTTTTCAAAATATACAGGTTTTCTGTGCCACTGTTTACTATTTTTGAAGTATTTACGGCCAGTATCAGTAAGAGAAGAAAGATAATATTTCAGAAACTGCAGTTAGGTAACAATCTCTTCAAATATTCTAAGAAAACGGTCTTTAAAACAGGCAAGCCACGAATATCTGTAGAATATCTTTGACTAAAATGGTTCAAGTTTACCGAAAGAGGATTTACTTAAAAGGGGGAAAAACAAATTAATCTCCTTCATATGATACCACCATACGCCGGGAAATGATGTCCGGACGAACGGACCACCAACTACTTAGGACAGGCCCGATACGTTGCTCACCACAGCCCTTTTGTATGCAACCAGCTGGAACACGCCCTACGGCACAAAAACACATTTGTACCATGATGAACTGAGAAGTAATTTTTAAGTGAAACGAGTAAAAACGTAAGTAATCACGTTAGACACTGGTAACGTAGACAAAATATTTATGAAGGGTAGCTAAAAGATAATAAGATAACTGGCCAAGGTAACCACTCCCACTTAACACCTGATAGTGAAGAAGTTCTACGCCCAGTCGACATTCAGCTTCGCCCCAAGAGGCGTAAGCGGTAAATACTTAACCATCGCGCGGGGCAGGTAGCACAGGCGGAAGGAAGCAGCGAACGGTTGGTCGATGAAGCTCACCTAAGTAAACAAAAGCTTGGCTTGGAAGTATAACGCACTAAAATACATGCAATGACATTTGCGGGCTCGAAAATAAACAGATAAATAAAGAAATAAAAATAAATACTTTGAACGCCCTAAATAAAGACGTATTAAACATTAAAGCAATATACAAAAAAAACAGTAGTTCAAAACACACCATCAAATGGCAACACTATGACAGGTACCAAATGGAATCTATTGTGTTTTAAATGGAAGATATTATGTTTTTATGCGAGAAAGACGCTCCTCAAATCGCCTGGCCACACACAGGAACAGAGAACAACAACAACAACAACAGGAAGCTGAGCCAAATCTGATATAGAAGCAGCAGTGCACAAACGCACGTAGAAAGTGAACGAACCACAGCTCTCACGCTCGTAACGGAGAGCAAGATCACTCTTTACGAATGACGCGAGGTCTCGGCACCGAAACAGCGGTCAAAAAGTAGCTCATCGAACACACAATGCTGCTGAGCGAAGACAAACAGTGCAAAAACTTGGAGAGGCCATTCGATGTATGGATAACGACGACCCACCACTTGCTTCCAGATCTGGTCGGACAAAGGAGTAAGGTGTCCACTTACGTTTCCGGCGCTGGTCCCTCATGTCCAGAAGATGCTCAGCCAGACCAACTTGGAAGTCATTCGGGCGGGAGAGCAAACAGCCGGCCCTTTGCCCCGCTGACCTGCGCTTACCCTTCTGCTTCACATACTGTTTCTCCTGGAAGACCGCCTAAACGGCTCTTGCGGCAAACTTGCCACGACGATCCCTTCACGACAAAGATTGTATTTCAGAATACGTCGCGCGAGCTGTCGATCGCGCAAGGGTTCAATGATACTGACCCACCATGGTACACAAAACAGATCAGAACGCTGCTGCAGAAGCAATGAAAAAAGCGTGACACATTTAAAAGAACACAAAAACCCGAAGCTTCGCAAAGTTGTAGAGTTGCTTGACATTTAGCGTGGCCTTGGATGAGAGATGCTTTTCATAGTTTCTCCAGTGAAACTCTGTCTCGAAATCTGCCAGAAAACCCAAAGAGATTTTGCTCATATATAAAGTATTCCACCGACAAGACACAATCAGTCCTTTCACTCATGGTGATGTTACTCATGACAGCGCCACTAAAGCGGAGTTACTAAAAACGGTTTTCCGAAATTCCTTCACCAAAGAAGACGAAGTAAATATTGTAGGATTCGAATCAAAATCTAATGGCAACATGAATAACTTAGATGCAGATATCCTCGGCTTAGAGAAACAGCTTAAATTACTTATAAAGGCAAGGCCTTTGGTCCAGACTGTACACAAGTCACATTACTTTCAGAGTATGCTGCTACAATAGCTCCAGACTTCGCAGTCACTTACAACCACTCACTCTTCGAAAGATTCTTACCTAAAGATTGGGATGTTGCTCAAATCGCACCAGTGCCTAACGAAGGAAACAGGAGAGATCCGCTAAATTACAGACCTGTATCGCTAACGTCGGTCAGCGGCAGGATTTTGGAATATATACGTTTTGTTCGAAAATTATGAGTTTCCTCAAGTATATTCACATAATAGCCAACACAGATTCGGAAAATACAGTTGTTGTGAAACAGAACTAGCTCTTTATTCCTACGGAATAATGAATGTTATCGACAACAGATGTCGAATTGATTCCACATTCTTATGTTTCCAGAAGGCTTTTGATACCGATCTCACAAGTGATTTCTAATCAAATTGCATGTTTATGGAGTATCGTCCCAGTTGTTGATACATATATAAATGATTTAGTAGACAGTCTGAATCACTCTCATAGACTGTTTGCAGACTATGCCTTCATTTACCGCCCTGTAAAGTCATCAGACAACCAAAACTAATTGCAAAATGGTTTAGACAAGATCCATGTACGGTGCCAAAAGTGGCAGTTGACTCTGAATAACGAAAAGTGTTGAGTCACCCACATACTACTATGTGGAATCCGATAAATTTCGGTTATACGATAAATCACAAAATTTAAAGGCTGTACATTCAGATAAATACTTGAAGATTACAATTACGAATAACTTATATTAGAACTATCTCATTGATAATGTTAAGGTGAAAGTAAAGCAGAGACTGTGATTTATTGGCAGAACACTTAAAAAATGTCGCTTGCCCGCCCACCATTAGAGTATTTCTGTATTGTTTGGGAACCATGTCCGATGGCGGAGGACTTGGAAAAGCCTCAAACACGGGCATCTCGTTTTGTATTACCGGGAAATAGGGGAAGAGTGCTACGGATATGACACGCGAATTGGAGTGGCAATCATTAAAACAACAGGACGTTCTCATGAGATTTCTCCTCTAAGTGTGGAAATATTTTGTTCGCGTCCACCTACATATGGAATATTGGCCACTATAATAAATTAATAGAAATCTGAAATGTTTACGGTCAGGTGACAAAAGTCGTGGGACAGCGACATGGACATATACAGATGATAGTAGTACCACGTACACAAGCTACAAAAGGGCAGTGCATCGGCGGAGCTCTCATTTATGTTCAGGTTATTAATGTGAGAACGTTTCTGACGTGATAATGCCACACGACTGGAATAAACAGAATTTTAAAATGGAATGTTAGCTGAAGCTAGATACATGGGACGTCTCATTTCGGAAATGGTTGGGGAATTCAGTATTCCGAGATCCACAGTGTTAAGAGTGTGCTGGGAACACCGTATTTCACACACTACCTCTTACCACGGACAACGCAGTGGCCGACGGTCTGCCCTTACGTACCGAGGTACTGGCGTTTGCATAGAGATGTCAGTGCTAACACATTGTCATTACTAAAAGACTAGCTGTGATATGACAGCAGAAGTCAATGGGACGTACGATGGACGTATCTGCTAGGACACTGCGTCGAAATTTCGCGTTAGTGGTCTATGGCAGCAGATGACTGATGCGGGTACCTTTACTAACAGCACGACATCGCCTGCAGTGCATCTTCTGGATTCGACGATGTCGGTTGGGTCCTGGACGACAGGAGAACCATGACCTGGAGCGATGAGCCATTATTTCTGTTGGTAAGAGCTCATGTTGGCGTTAGAGTGTGGCGCAGATCCCACGAAGCTACGGACCACAGTTGTCAACAAGGCACTGTGGAAACCGGTGATGGTTCCATAAACGTGTTAGCTCTGTTTACATTGAATGGAATGAGTCCTCTGCTCCAAATGAACCGATCACTGATTGGAAATAGTTACGTTCGGCCACTTGGAGACCATTCGCAGTCATTCTTGGACTTCATGTTCCCGAAGGAAGTTGAAATTATCATGGATGGCAGTGTGCAATGTCAGCCGACCACAGTCGTTCGCGATGGCTTGAAGGACATTCTGGACAATTCGAGTGAATGATATGGCCACCCACATAAACTCCATCGAATATTTATGGGATATAACCGAGAGGTCAGTTAGTGCACCTCTTTCGCAAATATGGACGACCATAGACGCAGCATGGCTCAATATTTGTCCAGCAGTGTTCCAGCGAATTTCTAATTCGATGTCACTCGAGCTGGTGCACTACGCCGTGTAATAGGAGGTCCGAAGCAATATTAGGAGGTATCCCATGTCTTTTGTCACCTCAGACTAAGTGTTGGGTTTTCCTGCGCACTGATCGGAACAGTAGGGAAGTAGCTTGCGTGTGGTCCGGTGTATCCTCTGGCAGGCACCTAAATGAGAGTTGTAGAGTGACCATGTAGGTGTAGATATTCATTCATCTACATAATATTTAATATTCCTCTTTTTCGTTGTTATTCACTTCATTAGTTTCGCTGCTGCACTTCGCTTTCAAGAGTCTAATTGCTTGGCCACCTAGCTCCCCTGACCTGTAGCCCCTTAATTTGTATGTGCATATCAACATCCTCGTGTACATGACACCGGCTACTGGCGAAGAGACATTTCTCGAGATGGTACTTGCAGCGTCTGACGATGTGTGGTGTGAGTAGAATGCCCCAGTACTTTTTCTGTTATGGCTATCTATTATGGTGGTCGTCATTTTGAACACCTACTTTAATATACATCGTTGGATAACCAATACATTATGTTCACTAAACTTCACGCACACATCCGTTGACTGTCTTCGTTGTTCTAAGCATTCCAAAGCTTTTTCTGGTTAAGGATTATTTCAAAGATAAAGATTGCTATTTCAAAGTTGTTGCATTTCAATCACAGCTTATACGATCGATACGGAGAAAAGCGGTTTGTGAGCCAAATCCCTCTGATTCACTACACTGTTGCTAAGGTAATTGACGGAACTCGGTGCTTCGCCCCAGATATCTGAAAGCGTCACGTCAAGGGGACAGCTGTCACGGAGCTCTTCTTTAGTTGCTGAATTGCATTTCCAGTCACAAATGGTTCAAATGGCTCTGAGCACTATGGGACTTAACTATTGTGGTCATCAGTCCCCTAGAACTTAGAACTACTTAAACCCAACTAACCTAAGGACATCACACACATCCATGCCCGAGGCAGGATTCGAACCTGCGACCGTAGCAGTCCCGCGGTTCCAGACTGTAGCGCCTATAACCGCACGGCCACTCCGGCCGGCATTTTCCAGTCACACAAACTTTTCACATATGCTACGTCGCTGAGAACATTCCTAGAAGCTAAACAACTTTTCACAGTAGACCAAATATTTTGTGTATAGGATCTAATCTCAGTTGGTGAGGAGGAAGGCCGCACGGAAAGGCCGAGTGGTTCGAGGCGTAATGTTACGGACTGTGCGGCCGCTCGCACCGGAGGTTCGAGTCCTCCCGCGGGCATGGGTGTGTGTGTTGTTCTTAGCATAGTTAGCTTAAGTTAGTTCAAGTAGTGTGTAAATCTAGGGACCGATGACTTAAGCAGTTTGGTTCCTTAGGAATTCACACATATTTGAACATTTTTTGAAGAGGAAGGCGTAAAGTAATGTAACCTGCTATTTGTTAAATCTTATCGATGGAATCCTTGACGATCATATTCTTGGTTACTCGAACAAGCTCACATAGAACAGGTGTCTGCTGGTTATCCGAGAATGGGATACATTCATTTGTCAGCCAGTGCTGTTATCGTCTTTAACAGAGTGAGAAGTTGGAGTATTGATTATTTTAACGTTGTGATGTAAAGCATTGTAGGAAATTAGTACAGAGTTGAGTTTTAAATTGGGAATCACTTCAGCTATCAATCAGTTTTCATAATTTTGTTGGTTCATGTGACCATGGTAACCCACTGTTGCTTTATTTGACTTCCAAATGACAAGCGCATTAGAAATAAAGGCATTTTGACCTCCTGTATATCCTTATCAGGCGTTCACCCTTTGGTTTCAGGAGACCATGAGTTATATTCCCGCTGCATTAATTCTCACTTACATGTGATGATAAAATAGAAGTTCCGTGAATGTAAACAATTCTCTCTTTTCTGCCTAATGTTTTTAATTGCTCCAAATTTGCCATTCTTTTTCTCGGAAGTGGCTTTTCTACAATAATATGAGTCTGCTTGTTTTTTGTTCATTTACTTATTTTTATTTTCCAGCGGAAACCTACTTTTTTAAAAAAGAATCTTACACTTGTGTTGCTACCTTGAAAGTCTATAATTTCTTCCAACTTACGTTTCATTCTTTCCAGTGTAGGCACTCTTTTCTCGGTGAAGTAAGAGTTGTAAATAATTTTTCTAACAACAGCATCACCAAAACTGTCCATGTCTTTTAACTGTCTTGCGTTTACTTTCTTATCTGGAATTGAAAATTCCTTCCTCCTCCAGTTTACGGTAGCCTGCCTACCATTTTAATTTCCTGGGTGCTGTTACGCGAAACCACTGTGGTCATTTGGGCCTTCAGTTGAAAAACCGTCAATGTCTTTTTACTGTTTTGCGTTTACTTTTTTATCTGGAGTTGAAATTTTCCTTCCTCCTCCAGTTTACGGTAGCCTGCCTTGTTTTTTTAATTTTCTTGGTACTGTTACGCAAAACCCCAGTGGCCACTTGACCCCTCAGTTTGTTTTTGCTGCGCCGGAATGTTTCTTCCATGAGTGGACTCACCTTCCATAAACATTCAAACGTTATGTACAATCTCCCGAGACCAAGTATTCAGTTTTCTCTCTTTCAGTATTGAAGTACAAATAGGAGTCATATTTTCAATCTGAAGTCAGTTCGTACTAGAAATAAAACCGCGGAGAAAGATACAGCGGAGACACGTGCCAAACTCAAGGCAACCAATTGTACTATGCGCTGAACGGTACCTCTTTGCGCATGCGCAGTGGTCACGCTGCAGATACACTGTAAAGGTCCCGAAGCTTTCAACTACCTTGCGTAGAGTGTACAGGTGGAAGAACCGGACCGCGTACAGGGAGCCATCGCTAATTGAGCGGCCGGCGCGCCTCGTGAAGAAGCCAGCCGTAATTTATCCTCCTCGGGTTCACAACTTGCGCAGCCAGACGGCGGGGAGTCTCGGGGCAGAAAACATGCTCCGGCTCTGTGTCTGCGGCGCCGCTCCCGCCGCCAGTGGCACGGTGGCGCCAGTTAATTAACTCCCGCTGTGTGGCGCCAATGCGACGCCGGCAGGCGGCGCCGATGGGAGCGCGGCTGCGTCCAGACAGCCCTGCCTTCATCTCAGGGCGGCTGCCTCTTACGCACTGGTAACAGAGCCAAACTAAGTCATTTGGTTCCACTGTACAGATATTAAACGCGCTGCATCGTCTGAAAGTTATCAGCTCATTGCAGTGACAACCTTGACGCTTCAGTCCACAACAAAGGGCCAACCTCTGAAGTAAACTTTCCTTTCACTCACGTGGTTTATAAACGTGTGCTTGAAGAGAGCCATAATAAATGACGCAGCAGCTACCGTCATTCTAAGTGGGACGCTTTTAGAGAGAAAGAGAAGCTTACAGACAACACTCACTCTTCCAGAGATTGACAACTTTCTCTGCACACGAGGTACGTCAGAAAATACGGGGAATTATACCATAAAAAAAAAGGAAATCGTGGATTCAAGCAATATACACTGACGAAAAAAATCGCAACACCGACAAGCAGATGTGCGACTGAAATGAATGTTGGTAGGCGTGTTTCGACATCTGAAATACAATTCTATTCAGATTTCGCGCCTTCCACGTAAGAGTGCCGCTACTTGCGCCACTATGTGGATAGATTTGTTTTAAACAGGCGCTGTAACGAACTTACCTTGGAGACTGGATATAATGAGTTGATGTCAGTTATGAAAGCCTTCAAGGGTGGACGTAGGAGAAAATGGACGTGTTTACATAATCTGACACAGCTTTTGGTGTTTGAAAGATAACTGTACCAAATCTTGCACGTGAGGTAATTATGTTATTGGCTACATTCTGGAATTTTTTCCAACTTTTCACAAAAAATTTGATCATGACATTGTTGGAAAATTCGCAGCACATGCTATAACACTAGAAACATTTTTACAAAAATTGCATTACTTATATAAGTAGATCAACAGAATGGTTACAAAAAAATCCACCTGCAGAACATACTTACTCAGAATTACCATAAATTTCTAGATTCTAATATGGCAGTAATCAGATAAGGAACCGTATGGAACACTTTTTTAATGTCAGTTTCAGAACTCTTACAATTTATTTAAAAAATTTATGCGTATGAAACAAAGCAATTTTAATTTCACAGAAAAGTAAACAACTTTGACAGAAATACACATAGAAAAATTTTCTACCGCAGGAAGTTGTGTTATACTACGAACAAAGTCTGCAGAAAATTTCACTTTTCTTTTTCCAATGGTTCAGGGGAAAATGTTCCTTATACACTGAAAAATGAAAGTTCTGGGAAACGCACATAAAAGATTTTATAAGGATTTACACCATAAAATAGTACCTTAATCTTGACCGTAACCATACATCTAGTCTTCTTGCTCTTCTTGCACCTTTTCCCTTTTTTATCTGATGTTTCTGACGTGCCCTTTTGGCTATATCCTTCAGACACAGTGCAGAACGTGCAACACGCGCAGTATCTATCTTCTTAAGTAGCTTCTCGGTGAAGCAATCTACAAAAAACTGCTGGCAGCTGTGGACGTGAGAATGTATGGTCGCCAGCAGAGCAGGCTCCGGACGGCCACCCGGCGCCACCGAGAGGGAAGACCATCGAGTTCGTCATGTGCCTCTGGTGCGTCGTACTGAATTTGCAGCAGCAATTTGAGCAGCATTTGGCACTACAGTGAAACTACGAAATGTTGCGAATAGGTTATTTCAAGGACACCTCCGAACCAGACGCCCTGTAGCGTGCGTTCCACTGGCCCCAAACCACCGCCGTTTGCCACTACAGTGGTGTCGAGCGAGAGACCGTTGGATGGCGGCGTGGAGATCTGTTGTGTTTTCTGATAGAGCTGGTTCTGCTTCGCTTCCAGTGACGGCACTGTATTGGTTAGAATAAGGCCCGGTGAGCTCCTGCGAGCAACCTGTCTCCGGCCTAGACACACTGTCAAAGGTTTGCATGTTAATTTTTGTAGGAATTTTTCTTGTTTTGATGTCAGAAATCTCGCTCGTAAGGCTTGAATTGCTGAGACATGAGCCCACTGACACGACAAAAATGCTGTGTCTCACAGAGATGAGTCTGAGGTGATCTTTGCTCTGTGAAGACTCCCGCCAGATATATCTGTTGATCGAGAGGAGAGGAGAGAAGACAGATATTTGACCTTTGGTGTTGATGTGAACAGTCGAGTTTTGGTTTAATTGCAGCACTCGACAAACAATGGAATTTTAGATTTACGTGACGAATAACGGAAAACTTAATCTCGAGAGAAAAAGAATTGATTTTTTTCATTAGTACGATTCTTTTATTTTTGAGGAATGGATTACAGCCAATGATTAACTTTGTTTTATTTGCGCCAGTTGTTTGATAATGTAGCATTCTTCGATCGTTTGACATCCAGATCAGAAACCTTTTTGCTTTTACTCCTCTTTCGAATTAACGATCATTGAGAGAGAAATGGATTTAAAGAGTAGATTTTGGAATTTTGTTTAGGGAGAGATCATACATGCTTGGTTCAATTTTTATAATTCTTCGATTATAGTTATGTGATTTCAGAGAAAGTTTAATTACTTCTGAACTTTCATTAAATGTTATTAAGTCAAAGGAAATGAAATTGTAATTGCGTTCGTTTAAACCAGAGTCATTCTCCGCATTCCAAGAGTTCATTAATTTTCCATTTATTTAAATACCATTACCAAAAAATTATGAACCAAGAATGATAGCAATGTTTTTAGAATAGTTATTGACATCTGCTTATCTCTGTAGTTAGATTTTGCAGCTCTCTTTTCGAGACGTGTTGTTGCTACTAGAGCAGTTTGCACTCATGTAAGACAAAATGTGTAGAGAACAGATTCTTCCTTTCCCTATGTTTCACACGGACCAACTTTACTTTCACAGTAATTAGTCCGCTTTTATCAATTCTAGTCGGAGTTTGTAATTACAATAAGTTTTACACAGGATACGATATTGACGATATTGCAACAGACCTGAAACTCCATCTCACACACGGACATCAAGAATGTCTAAGACACAATGCCTGTACGTTCGTATTCTTACATTCAACATTCTGGCTGTTGCACCGGTTATTATTGTATGTGTCAGCATTTCACGTCTGCAATGGCTTGTCTCGCAATTTCATTAACTTGTGATCTTGCAACCTTAACCACTTAGATATATTACCTAGACAAATATATTCCCGTAATTTCATTACTGAAAACGGATCTCTCAGAATTAATTATCAAGCTAATCATTTCTTGGTGTTGGAATTTTTCTCTCTTTGCTGTACATTTATTCATCTTGGAAGTATTCTCCATTACAGACAATGCAATTTTTTGGTGGCTTCTTTTGTAAAGTGTAGAAGAGTTCACGTGACCCGTCTTTGGTTGTCCAACGGAATTTGAGGCATACTACTGTCAATTATGACCGCGCTAGTTACGTACCCTACTCCACTACTCCACGTCGAACAAGTAGCCCCATGTTTCATCCCATGTGTTAATGATTTGTGAAAATCATGAACATGAGAAGCAGCTTCGATCAGAATTGCCTTCCCTCAACAATTAATTTGTAAAGCGTGAATCACGAACTCCTGTTTAGTGTCCTTAAGTAATTATGGAAAACAATAAGAACATAAACATTCCCAGTCCCCAATTCATCTTATATGAATCTGAGAGACATCTTTCGTGTTGTTGTCAGGAGTACAGCATTTCCCATCTTTCCTGCTTAGTTACGTTCGTTGTGGGATGGTGTTAAGTGGCACGTTATAAGTAGTATCCTTTGCGTTGTTCTCGTAAACATACTTTTTGGTTATGGTTAATGATCAGTACAGTTGTACTAACATGACATTAGTCCTCCTGGTCGATTTTCCATCTAATTGTTTCACTGTTCCTTTGCAACATCAGACAAACGCTTAAAGAGACCACAATCAGAAGGTGTAGCAATATTTGTGTGATATTATTTGTTCGGCCCCAAATGGCAGTTCTCGATTAGTCTTTTCATTCACCTGAGGATGTACGCAATCGTACCATGGGAGGCAGTTTATTTCTTTAGCTGGCTTCCGGATAACTTAAAGCAAAATATTGCTAAAGAAGTTGTTTGCATTACGGAAACTTAGTAATCCTTGTATGGTGAGTATTTTCGAAAATAAACAATAGACTGCGCAATGCAGATATGAAATTACCGTTGTTTCTCATTAGACAGAAACAAATTATGTAAAATGATATAAATTGGAACATCTGCAAGTAATTTTACTGTAGCGACAAGTAAATAACTTTTCGCCATAGAGCATTCATTCGTTGGTTTCTCGAGGGTTATCGTCAGGAATATAAAGTCACTCCAATTGTGATGCAAGGTGATGAAGTCCGACTTATCGCTTAGCAGACATGCTGTATATTACTATTTGCTGCAAACACGTACGTATGCGGTAGCTCGGTAAAACTGGTTGACGGGTTGTTGTTGTACAGTGAATGCATTTATAATTTCGTTGAACAGTGAATTTAAATGAGATCCGTTACTTCGGTTTGAACAACAATACACATCGTTACTTAAAAACCATACGCTGTCTACGACATACCTGAGAAGCAGCAGCACAGGTCAACTAGAATTAGCGTTCGAGTCCTCATCGTAAAAGTATGACCCGTGATGACTACACACAAGGCAAGTGATAAATTGAGGTATTATTTCGAGGTCGACAACTAAAATGTTTAGTTTTAATGGTGTCTTGAGTGAGGTAACTGTGCCAAAAGGGATATGATTAAATGGTTTTTCGCGTCGTCTGTCATTTTTGTTGGTGGACGCGTGCGGGAAGACAGCCGTGTCTCCAGAGAGTTTCCTTGTGTTGATTTTTATCTGTTGCATGATAAGAAAAGTGGCAGTAGGAGGGTGGAGGGAGGGCGGTGATGTGGAGGGTAGTATATACTGGTATTCTGCTGCCGTTTCTTTCGAAATTACGTGAACTTTACACCTCTCCACCCCGGTACCTCGCGAAACGAGGTACCTATTACTTTAACGGAAAACACGGTAGAAGTTAAACTGTTATTCTGAAACTTTTCCAGATTATGGACATTACCATATTCAACAACAGTGTTAATTCGAAATAATTACAGATAAAATACACTCCTGTCAATAGAAGAAGTCGGTATGACACGATATGGTACGGTTTTACGGTGACTGTAAATCGCAAACCCCGATTTACTACGTAGAAGGTTAGAAAAACATTCGTAACTTACGAAAATATTTGTAGGCGTCCGAAAATTCTCAAAAATACACATTCATTCACTTAAATATGTAATGAAATGAGAGAACTTTAGGATCTGAATGACGCTGCTGTGGCCAAAAGTTCTCTCTCTTTCCCCTTCTTTTTTCTTTAAAAAAGAAAACGGTTGTACAAATGACGATATAATACTACACAATATATCACGTTTCTGAAAGACTTAAGTTTTCAATTCGGTACTATTTGACGCACGAGATTTTACTGGAAGACAAAAGAAGTACTGAAAGTCAGTTTGTATTCGTAAATGTAACTAAGTAAACGTATGAATTTTGCAATTTTGCTGATTTGGCGTGCATTACACTGGTGTGCCAAGGATGAGTACTAGAGCGTCAGAACATCTCTCAAAAATGACATGAAATCTGGAGCACAACAAAAACACGTCCGTTTGGGGCGCTTCCCCGACTTTGTTCCCAGCATACGACTCGCATCGCAGTTTTTGGTTTATTATGCTGAACTGTTTGTTATCGAGGGTACTGGAGCACACAGGATAGCATCGTGGCAAGGTATTCCTCATCCGTTTTGATTCCAAAAGTCCCCTTTCTTGCTATTGGTCAGATGTAATCAGTGGACAGAGGTGTGCAAGATGTTCACAATGCTCTTTTCCACTTGCAAAGGCCAGAAAAGAAAGTAATATCCAGCTGGGTTCCAGGGCGCACTGGGGTCCGGGGTAAAGAACTCGCTGATGCGGCTACCCAAGGAGAGTTGCTCAGTTCCACCTCCTGCTCACTGAAGCCGCCACGGTGTGCCAAACTTCACGTTGGTCGACTGTGCTGGCCGGGTGTGAGCCTCCCCTCCCCCTGTCTCGGATTTGCTCGTTTCTTGTCGGAAGGTCTCGGTACAGAGCGACATTTCATTTAGTATTTTGGTGTGGTATTTTTCGGTAGGCACAACATTCTTCAGTTCTGCAGCACCGTAGTGTCAGTGCTGATTATCCTTTACTACTTTTTCGTTGAATGGAGAACCTTCACACATCCACGGGTGTTTACGCAAACGGAGGCAGTCTAGTGACCTATCGTCACAACTCTTCAAAAATGAATGGGAATGACAAGATGAGAATTCTCAATATATATTATGCAGCCACGTAAGAGAGGCTACTGCAAATCTCCTACTATGAAAGTGTTTACAGATTTAATTGACAATGAACCAGCAAAAACTTACAAAGATCGACAGATAGGATTCATTGTTCAGACAGCTAGGATTCGTTCTTCTGTGCATCATAAAGCAGTTCGAGCTAAATCTGCAGGCATGGATCAGGTGAAATTTCTGAAGTCGCACGCATTCTTGTTCTTTCAGTATCAACTGTTTTCTATGGTACGGAACCAAGAGCATGGAGAATTTACATATTACTGCAAAATAAGTTAGTTAAGTGAAGGGGGATGAGTGGAACGGTTTTTCCATTTAAAATTCGCTATTGGTCGATTTGTGAAGGATAAAGAAGTGTAGGAACGAACATTAGAACAACTAGAACGGATTGCACACCTCACATTAGAAGTGAAAGTGATTTCACACTACCCACACTAAGACACTGCTAAGTGAGAATCAGTTAATTTGTGATTTAATGTGGACATATTTGAAAAGAAATTTGCGTTATAGAAGGGACAAATTTCGACAAGAAACTTCATCCATTTCCTTAAGGTCACTGGCGTTAAGGAAAACGTGTGGTCGAAGAATTCATTATGCCATTGAAGTAATTGAAACGGTAATGTCCTAAATGTTCCGTGAACATTGCCAATCTCACATCTGTATTCTAGCTGTTTTCGAG
Source organism: Schistocerca serialis cubense (assembly GCF_023864345.2). Taxonomy (NCBI): domain Eukaryota; kingdom Metazoa; phylum Arthropoda; class Insecta; order Orthoptera; family Acrididae; genus Schistocerca; species Schistocerca serialis. The sequence goes on along the minus strand of NC_064638.1, from coordinate 346,186,340 downwards.
ACCATTTGCCATTTCACTGTAAGCGACCCTGCATATTTGCAGTGACATGCAAGGTAATTTCAATTTTAATGACACATCAATTTATGTTAGAACTGTCCAGGACGTCTACATTGTTCTCTTGGGGTAGACTTTCAGCGTCTGCATAACGACGTAGCAAACCTGCTGCAGTGTTACGATCGACATACTTGCGTTAACGATCACATGGCCTCCTGAGTATGAAAATATGTGAAATTGGAGAATGTGTCGGACATTTGCCTGACTCATGCCACTTCGTGGTGCGATTGCACTGGAGCTTACGTGCCAATCAACTGCAAAACCAGCAAGAGCATTAATTTATTCCTCTTCCGTCCATTGTTTGCTTCTGTTAAAGTGTCTCGCTACTGTACTATCACTTTCACGTAGGTGGTTGAAAGGGTTGACGAATAATTGCCGACATGGTTGGCGTCTATTGTGGTATACAGCCACATACACCGTGCAAGAACGATCTACATTCTTCCTAATTTCTCCTTATGGTGACTACCTTCTCGAATTTCGCGGGACAGTCCCGCATGTTGATACATTTTAAACAGTCCCGTGTGGGGCTGGGTTTGTCCCGCTCAATGTGCTTCAGACATTTTTTAATATTTTTCGCACATGTATTCAGATAATCGTTCGTCTTACGTTACTCATCTCAGCTTCTCGGTTGTTGGTTTAGTTGTTACATCTCTAGGCCATGTTACACACGTTAATTTAATCTGTTGTACTTTGTAGTTCTAAGTAAAAATTGAGGTTTCAGACAGTGAATATGATTCACAAGAAAATAACAGGCAGAAAGAAGAGCAGGGGAACTATCTAGAACTACAAGCGTTTATGTGTACACAGTTCCAAATGGGAAATGAATGCACCATTCTTGGCATCATGTGCAAGTAACCGGTCTAAATCCATGTGTACAACGTCCAATAAGACATTTAGTGCTGTTCATAGAGGGTTTAATTATACACTCCTGGAAATTGAAATAAGAACACCGTGAATTCATTGTCCCAGGAAGGGGAAACTTTATTGACACATTCCTGGGGTCAGATACATCACATGATCACACTGACAGAACCACAGGCACATAGACACAGGCAACAGAGCATGCACAATGTCGGCACTAGTACAGTGTATATCCACCTTTCGCAGCAATGCAGGCTGCTATTCTCCCATGGAGACGATCGTAGAGATGCTGGATGTAGTCCTGTGGAACGGCTTGCCATGCCATTTCCACCTGGCGCCTCAGTTGGACCAGCGTTCGTGCTGGACGTGCAGACCGCGTGAGACGACGCTTCATCCAGTCCCAAACATGCTCAATGGGGGACAGATCCGGAGATCTTGCTGGCCAGGGTAGTTGACTTACACCTTCTAGAGCACGTTGGGTGGCACGGGATACATGCGGACGTGCATTGTCCTGTTGGAACAGCAAGTTCCCTTGCCGGTCTAGGAATGGTAGAACGATGGGTTCGATGACGGTTTGGATGTACCGTGCACTATTCAGTGTCCCCTCGACGATCACCAGTGGTGTACGGCCAGTGTAGGAGATCGCTCCCCACACCACGATGCCGGGTGTTGGCCCTGTGTGCCTCGGTCGTATGCAGTCCTGATTGTGGCGCTCACCTGCACGGCGCCAAACACGCATACGACCATCATTGGCACCAAGGCAGAAGCGACTCTCATCGCTGAAGACGACACGTCTCCATTCGTCACTCCATTCACGCCTGTCGCGACACCACTGGAGGCGGGCTGCACGATGTTGGGGCGTGAGCGGAAGACGGCCTAACGGTGTGCGGGACCGTAGCCCAGCTTCATGGAGACGGTTGCGAATGGTCCTCGCCGATACCCCAGGAGCAACAGTGTCCCTAATTTGCTGGGAAGTGGCGGTGCGGTCCCCTACGGCACTGCGTAGGATCCTACGGTCTTGGCGTGCATCCGTGCGTCGCTGCGGTCCGGTCCCAGGTCGACGGGCACGTGCACCTTCCGCCGACCACTGGCGACAACATCGATGTACTGTGGAGACCTCACGCCCCACGTGTTGAGCAATTCGGCGGTACGTCCACCCGGCCTCCCGCATGCCCACTATACGCCCTCGCTCAAAGTCCGTCAACTGCACATACGGTTCACGTCCACGCTGTCGCGGCATGCTACCAGTGTTAAAGACTGCGATGGAGCTCCGTATGCCACGGCAAACTGGCTGACACTGACGGCGGCGGTGCACAAATGCTGCGCAGCTAGCGCCATTCGACGGCCAACACCGCGGTTCCTGGTGTGTCCGCTGTGCCGTGCGTGTGATCATTGCTTGTACAGCCCTCTCGCAGTGTCCGGAGCAAGTATGGTGGGTCTGACACACCGGTGTCAATGTGTTCTTTTTTCCATTTCCAGGAGTGTATTACTAAACATGTGAATGAGCAAGACACAAAAATAATGCGAGTCTCTCATTCAAGAACAAGATAATAACTAAATTTTTTGGGTCAAATTCTCAAAATAGCATGCATCAGGATTAAGTTACAACTTCTGAATTGAATGTTCTACGCCATGTGCCTTGTCGTTATTATGACTATGACTCATAATTGATGCGTATGATATTTCCAGATTCAGAAATTGGTAGGACGTGGGAAAAACAAATTCAGCATCAGAAGTTACCAATATACTCGCACAGTTCTCAATAACTCAAAGATCTCGTTGATAGAAATGTGTTTTACTCGTCAGCAAGTGATGCTTCTAATCACAGACACATTAAAATGCTCTCAGTTATCATTATGTATTTTAATTTTAATAAAGGTGTAATACATGTGATATTAGATTATTATAGCTACAATCATGAGTCTGCGAATTCTATTTTCGATCAAATTAAAAGCGGAATAACAATGCGCATCTTAATCCTCAATAACATTCCTTTAGAGTGTGATGATAGTGCACATGTGATATTTGGGAATAAACTGTCGGTATTTGTTCTGTTAAGGAATAGAAATAATTTTGTAATCCCAGGAAGTTTCTCAGCTCATAAAATTCGCAAACCATCTAAGTTTGCATTTGATAAATTTCAACATTTTGATTCAGAAGGATTAGCTGCAAAAATTTATAACTGTTTCTGCTGCCATTCAAATAGAGTATATGGTCTGAAGGAGTCTTTTGAATTTTGTGATACTGAATAAATGGAAATAATAAGACATGTCCACGTGAGATGAATGAGCATTTATCAAGCACTTGGCAGGCAACAACAATGCTTTCCAGTCACAAGATGTTATTTTCTATCAAAAAGGGAGAATTGTCCACCAGGCATACAAAAGTTTTACCAAGATGTTCAGAATTGTGGGGATGATGTATCTAGAACACATCGCTATTTGTTGTTCCTTTCTTCATCATAATTGTCTATAACTTTTTCATGTGATTGTAGAGTCCTTAGAAAGAAATAATTTGTTGACTGTTGAAGTGTCCGCAGCTCGTGGTCGTGCGGTAGCGTTCTCGCTTCCCACGCCCGGGTTCCCGGGTTCGATTCCCGGCGGGGTTAGGGATTTTCTCTGCCTCATGATGACTGGGTGTTGTATGATGTCCTTAGGTTAGTCTCGTTTAAGTAGTTCTAAGTTCTAGGGGACTGATGACCACGGGTGTTAAGTCCCATAGTGCTCAGAGCCATTTGACTGTTGAAGTATTCCTTGTAATGGAATCCATTAAAAATCAGTTAGAACAACGAATATCAGATACATTTTTTGGGTTTAAAACTATGACCTGTGTTAATCTTCTGCCAGCTGAAGGTATGCAATCAATGGAATTAGAGTTTATACAGTGGTATGAAACAGCAATGGAGTGTATTATGCCTAGGTCTGGTTATTAAGTAATTAATGCGTTCTGTAAAACCAGGATCATGTCTCTGGAAATAGGAGATTCATTTCAGTTCTGATCTGAAAATGTTTCATGGATCAAATTTAGAAAATGGGATAGATGTTGATGAATTATATGAATATTTTTTTGCAAGTACAGGACTAATTAGCATTACAACAGATAACAAAAGTAACTAATCTTGTGTAAGTAAATGGATGGCAGTTCTAAAAGACATTCCAGTAGGAAAAGAAAATAATGGCACTCTTGCTGAGTTATTATAGCTTCTCTTCTCAGTTTCACCAACAAATGGATCTGTTGCAAGAACTTTCACTAAGGTTGGGAAGTTAGTAGAAATATGCTTCACATGGACATAATCAAAGCAGAACTTCAAGTCAATATAAATTATAATCGAGAGTGTAAGGACTTTCTTAATATGGTCGTAAACGATAAGAAAATTTTAGCATGTGCAAGAAGCAGCAAGAAACAATCTTTCAAATAGAAATAATATGTGTTATGTGTATGAATTCAACTTTCAAGAAATAATATAATGTGTGTGTTTCTAAAAATAAATCAGGTCAATATGTTTATAGTGTATAATCCTACAGTAATTTAAATACTAAGTTTTATCTCAGGTAACGTTAAACCGTGTTTGTAGAAATAATTTTTGGTGGTTAAGAGAAGGAAGAGAACATAACTTCGAATTTAATTTCATGCTACACTGTGTCCCTCAAAATCCTGAAATGTCCCTCCTTGTTTTGTCCCTCATCCTGCTCCTACAGAGGCTGTCACCTTATTCTCCACACTCCACGTGCATGTCAGCTTTTTCTGTATCGGTAAATTCCCCTTTCCACTCACGACCTACTGCTTAGACTGTCCACAGTAACTGAGTAGCAAGTTGTAGTCCGCTGAACACCACAAGCACACTTAAGGAAACAATATCGTGTCTAGCAACTACACGAGTTGAATGACACAAACAAGTATCGATGTGGAAACTTTTCAAAATACGACTCCCACTGTAATCCTGCAACAAAGACCACTGACATTCTAATAAAACCTACATTTAGTTTGTTACTCTCAATGGGCACTTCTCCACTTAAAATAGAGTACATTTGCACAAAAAATACACCTTCTAAGTATTATTACAATCTGCTTATTGGCCAACAATAAGAGCCCTAACTACCAATTCATTCTGCGGAAACCGCAGATGAACAACACTTTCAGTTTCAGCAATATTTGCGATGCAAGCCTTAAGTGAGTCACACTGTATACCTTACCAGGCGTTTATTCTTGTTCACTCTTTGAAGGACTTTGAACTGGGTGTAGTTACGCTAAAGCGGCTTAATACGGTGTTGAGTGGTAGGGCTGTACTGGAAGGCAAGAAAGCAGCGTTCAAAGTTTAAAACATGCATAATCTTTTATTTAAATAAAAGTCAACAACCTATGACATCAGTAAAATTGGTTTTAAATATCGAGAAATTAAACAGATCGTCGAATATTAACGAGGAAATGAGATTACCAACTGACGTCCGAAAAAGAGCTTTTAAACAGTTAAGGAGCTAAGCAGTTTGTGAATCACTAACGGGTATCTGAAGTAAGACAAGCTGCATATTAATAGTCAAAACCTTAACATTTACAAAATCTTTCAATTGGCTTTTAAATATAATATCTTAAATGATTGCAGAACTTTTGCTAATGGGAGAAAGATAAGAAATACGCCACGTCCGCTGGTAACAACTTCAGAAACAGGTGAAGTTATATAGATACCAGTCAGCCCGGCAACGTACGTGCGGGATGACCCGACGAACCGGGTGGATGGTGTGGACTCGCGATCCACGGGTGTGTTGGTGCAAGCGGCAGGTCCTGTACAACGTGAACGACAACAGACAAAGAACTAACCTTAGAAAACCTGAAATAGTGCACTGCTTTGCAAAGGGCGGCACATATTTCATTTATTACTATTTAAGGGCCTGACATAAGTAAATAATCAAACATCTCTCTAATCACTGTATCTGATGATAAGGAACAAAACACTTGGCAGGTGGGCAGCACTCTGATCACAGGAATGAGGAAACCAATAAGATTTACGTGGCCACAAAATTAATTGGCCAACAGATACTTGTACTAAATATGCAGCAGGAATAGACACTATTTTTAAATGGAAGAAAATTCAAATTCGCTGACTTCTAACATGTTCTGTAGTAAAACACTAGCCACAACTAAGGAATCGGGCGTGAACTCTACTATTTCAAATATCTAACCTACCAAATCGTAGATGTCAAACTTTATTTACCAGGCTGCCCATAACAGCTACAACGGAAAAGTATATTCTTATTTTAGAAGAATTTGCCACAGAAAATGTCAATGAGGGTCAACTAACAACCCCAACCAAATGTTTTAGAAATACTTAGCAAAATGAGGACAGTCAAAAGGCACTCTGATCACATTAGGCTCACCCAAACCAAACGTTTGATAGGAATGATTACAATGAAAAGGCACTCTGATTAAATTAGGCTAACGCCATTAAAGTGGGGCTTTCTGATTAAGTTAGACTTCAGTGTATTTAAAAGTTAAAATAACAGACAGTTCAGCTCTCAATACAATCCACGGTAAACCACTCGAAAGATGACAAACTTATACAGGCGGTTCCGGTTAATGTACCTCCACTAGCTTTGTAATATAGTCCTTGCAACTTCCATATACTTCACAACAGTCTCGACTAAGATCTGTAATGAAACAGAGTTGCTTCCGTTAAGATAAACTTCTGTTGTTTTGGAGCCAACCTCCATAAACAACAAACACGGCAGACCATCCAGGAAGGAGAAACCAGTCGTAGCACTACGACTTTAACAAAACAAGGCGCAAAAGCGACAGAAAGAGTCTCACCAAGATTTTGATGAATTGGTAGTGAGGTGACACTTGAAATCTCCACATACTCGGTACAGGAAAATTTTCAGAGCCCCACCGCTACCACAGCCAACCAAAAACACCGTCTTCACAGAATGAGGTCCGTGCTCTACAAAAGCCGTTTACTATGTGTAGAGTCTTGTACCATAAGGAAGCAATGGGGAGGATACTGTTATGGGAGGTCGGTATCCTCTTTTTAAAATACAAATGCACATGCATATTAATATGTTTTTTATATTTACATGAACTGTAAGTTTTACTTAACAAGATTAGAGTCCATGGTCTTTGGTACAAGATCATTGGCAATAGTTCTCTTGCAGATAATATTGATAATCTCCCTATTGTTAGCGACTGAGCTAGTGACTGACGCCCTCTGGTCAGCGGCGGCGATCTAAATAATCGCTATTGAGAGAGTGTTGGCGGCGTTTTGCTTGTTGGTGTGTCTTTGGCCTCTCTCCAGAGAGGCTCACTTGATCCAGTGCTTACTATCGATCCTCGCACTACATCTTTGCCGACCGGAGTGCCGGTGACATCTTACGCCAGCACGCTATCAGCTCAAGACAACGAAGGTAAACCAGCCCTGCACCCCGCAAATGCTCCTTCCAATTTGGCCCCCCAATTCTAACTGCCAACCTTTGTGCCAGTCAAAGCTTCTCGCTCGGAGAAGCACGAAGCACCAAAGTTCGTGCTCTACTACCGTGATCGATTGACCGATGCGAGCCGGCACAGGTCAGACGTTTTAATCTCTTGCTCGATCGACCTTCTAGATCCTTTTTTTTTTTTTTTGGTCATCAGTCTACTGACTGGTGTGATGCGGCCCGCCACGAATTCCTTTCCTGTGCTAACCTCTTCATCTCAGAGTAGCACTTGCGACCTACGTCCTCAATTATTTGCTTGACGTATTCCAATCTCTGTCTTCCTCTACAGTTTTTGCCCACTACAGCTCCCTCTAGTACCATGGAAGTCATTCCCTCATGTCTTAGCAGATGTCCTAACATCCTGTCCCTTCTCCTTATCAGTGTTTTCCACATATTCCTTTCCTCTCCGATTCTGCGCAGAATTCTCTTATTCCTTACCAGATCAGTCGACCTAATTTTCAACGTTCACCTGTAGCACCACATCTCAAATGCTTCGGCTCTCTTCTGTTCTGGTTTTCTCACAGTCCATGTTTCACTACCATAGAATGCTGTACTCCAGACGTACATTTTCAGAAATTTCTTCCTCAAATTAAGGCCGGTATTTGCTATTACTAGGCTTCTCTTGGCCAGAAATGCCTTTTTTGCCATAGCGAGTCTGCTTTTGATGTCCTCCTTGCTCCGTCCGTCATTGGTTATTTTACTGCCTAGGTAGCAGAATTCCTTAACTTCATTGACTTCGTGACCCTCAATCCTGATGTTAAGTTTTTCGCTGTTCTCATTTCTACTACTTCTCATTACCTTCGTCTTTCCCCGATTTACTCTCAAACCATACTGTGTACTCATTAGACTGTTCATTCCGTTCAGCAGATCATTTAATTCTTCTTCACTTTCACTCAGGATAGCAATGTCATCAGCGAATCGTATCATTGATATCGTTTCGTCTTGTATTTTGATTCCACTCCTGAACCTTTCCTTTATTTCCATCATTGCTTCCTCGATGTACAGATTGAAGAGTAGGGGCGAAAGGCTACAGCCTTGTCTTACACCCTTCTTAATACGAGCACTTCGTTCTTGATCGTCCACTCTTATTATTCCCTCTTGGTTGCTGTACATATTGTATATGACCCATCTCTCCCTACAGCTTACCCCTACTTTTTTCAGAATCTCGAACAGCTTGCACCATTTTATATTGTCGAACGCTTTTTCCAGGTCGACAAATCCTATGAAAGTGTCTTGAATTTTCTTTAGCCTTGCTTCCATTATTAGCCCTAACGTCAGAATTGCCTCTCTCGTCCCTTTACTTTTCCTAAAGCCAAACTGATCGTCACCTAGCGCATTCTCAATTTTCTTTTCCATTCTTCTGTATATTATTATTGTAAGCAGCTTCGATGCATGAGCTGTTAAGCTGACTGTGCGGTAATTCTCGCACTTGTCAGCTCTTGCCGTCTTCGGAATTGTGTGGATGATGCTTTTCCGAAAGTCAGATGGTATATCGCCAGACTCATATATTCTACACACCAACGTGAATAGTCGTTTTGTTGCCACTTCCCCCAATAATTTTAGAAATTTTGATGGAATGTTATCTATCCCTTCTGCCTTATTTGACCGTAAGTCCTCCAAAGCTCTTTTAAATTCCGATTCTAATACTGGATCCCCTATCTCTTCTAAATCGACTCCTGTTCCTTCTTCTATCACATCAGACAAATCTTCACCCTCAAAGAGGCTTCCAATGTATTCTTTCCACCTATCTTCTCTCTCCTCTGCATTTAACAGTGGAATTCCCGTTGCACTCTAAATGTCACCACCGTTGCTTTTAATGACACCAAAGGTTGTTTTGACTTTCCTGTATGCTGAGTCTGTCCTTCCGACAGTCATATCTTTTTCGATGCCTTCACATTTTTCCTGCAGCCATTTAGTCTTAACTTCCCTGCACTTCCTTTTTATTTCATTCCTCAGCGACTTGTATTTCTGTATTCCTGATTTTCCCGGAACATGTTTGTACTTCCTCCTTTCATCAATCAACTGAAGTATTTCTTCTGTTACCCATGGTATCTTCGCAGCTACCTTCTTTGTACCTATGTAATCGTGAACCGACACAGTGGGATGTTTCGTAAGCTACTGAGCTCCCTGATCGCCAATTACTTGTTTAATGAGACTTTCTGTTTCATAATTCCGTAACGATAGCTTTTGTAAAAATTTGTTTGTGCAAATTATACTGTGTTTTGGCAAAAGAAATACAATCAGTGTTGTTAACAAAAGAAATGTTTCCGTTACCCATAAATAGACATCCTTCTTCGAATGAGAAAAGGTTAACAATTTACACCAAAATAAATCGCCAACTCTGCTGGAATTTTGATTGAATCCCCATGACGCATCGTATTCGTAACACTGAACGATTTCAATGGAAACTTACCAAAGGAGTTTATTACTTTTCTTCATATGAGCAGTATTAAAATAATGAGCGTACCCATCAGGGGAATGGCACGCCCGTGCCAGATGTTGGTTACTCACCTACGGCTTGCCAAACTGACGATGTGTGATTCGAGAATAAAATAGTTGTTACTGAGAAAAGTAAACGATTGATTCGTGGCACAATGCAATGCTCAGTGTATTGTCAGCAACTGAGACAAATGAGCGCGACAGTAATGCGGAAGATAGCCAAGTGCGCTTTGTGAGAGAAAGAGTTCACGTCGTTCGAAAAACATTGTCATGAAAGTAGATTTGCCTTTGTCAGCAATACATATCAACAAATTAAATACATCAAATCACCACACTCTTTCAAAATACTCATATTTTCGGAATAATACCGAACATTACTTCATTTTTGTAGCGTGTTTATTAATGCCGATTACATCCATATCCAAGTAATGATATTGAATCTGATGGACTTCAAATCTAGGACGCTCTTTACCAGGAGCTCAAAGGGATCACGCCTGTGAACATTACGCCTTTTCGGCTTTTTGTAACAGGTCGTAGAGATACGTCAGCATAACAGGCAACAAGTAGATAACCTTGTTTTGCTTTCCTGCCTTGCTTCTAAATCACATGATTTTATAATATTCTTTACTTCTTTATTGAATGCCCTCACGATGATTCGTCAGTAGCTTCTTACGATCTGAAGACACTGTGGGGGCAGAAGATATAATCCCAGTGGCTAATGGCTCGCCATTTATTGAACTGAGTATACAGGTATATGTAACTGAAAACTGTTTTGTACTAACGAAAGGAGATGGAGCACTTAAACGGCGAAAAACGAAACGCTACCCAGTGACAATAAAATACAGTGTACTGTAAGACTGTACTTTTTGGATCGGCAATACTTCCACTGCCCATAAGCGCCATGCCGAAGTGAGCATATGCAGGACCGTCTCCCCACTGCCCGCCTCACCCATTTCCGCTGTGCTTGCGTGCCAGCGCATTGAGATGTACACGCCCAGAGTGTGGCGTTCTCACGTATGCTGCCAATGTATGTTGCACTATACAGTCTCTTGTATAACGAGACACATCTTGGGATCTTTCAGCATGTAATGTGGCTTCCTGCCATGGTACCCCTCCTTCTGATAAGGTTCTAGATTTCTTTTCTCGCTTAGCTGGATTTCTTCACACTGCAGACTGCAAGTTAGGCAACTCCACTGCTCCTCTTCTCCAATCACCCTCGTGTTAATTGCACACTAAGATATCTTCCCTGTCCTAAGCTGTAGCAGTAATGGCTCTGTGCACTATGGGACTTAACTGCTGTGGTCATCAGTCCCAAGAACTTAGAACTACTTAAACCTAACTAACCTAAGGACATCACACACATCCATGCCCGAGGCAGGATTCGAACCTGCGGCCGTAGCCGTCACGCGGTACCAGACTGTAGGCCCTAGAACCGCACGGCCACTCCGGCCAGCACTGTAGCAGTAATGTATCCGTTACTTCGTCTATATAAAAAATTCTGCTACGCACAGGTGGTCCTAATGACGTAGTTTATACTTCGGATCTTCATGTTGATTGATTCTGCGGAATTCGAAATCCCGATTTTGTGATCCCAAAAACATTTTCCACTACATTTCGAGTACGTGATAATCTGAAGCTAAAAATTCTACTGTGGTAATCTAATTCTCTTGGAGAAAAAGTTTTTGAGAATATATCATTCAATGTAAGAGCGTCATCACGCATATAAGGAAACAAAACGTATTCATTGTTTCATAGTTAATTGACAAATTGTCAGTGAGTGAAAGAATTCCGTGTACCCAAGAATTCCTCCATCAGACACTCTTCCATCTTTATCCTACATATCAAATATGAGCTCGTAATGTACATTTACCGAAGCGAGTAAAACGACACTGTTGAAATTCTTGTAATTGAAATAATGGACCCCATTGTGAGGTAGTGGCATAATGTGTATCAATTTCCCATATAATTCTCCTCTGCATTTTATTTATTGCACTTTGTCTTCACATCCTTTGGAAATTTCCCTACATTCATCTTTTGTTGTAGGAAAAGTGAAGCAAAAAAAAAAAAGTAATGTAGTGTTATGTAATATTTCTCATTTTACAGAGAGTACAACAAGAAACAGAACTTACCCTCACGGCTTCGTCATAACCGGAAAAACAAAACAAAAAATGCCGTAATATGATGTCAGCTACATTTGTTATGATGAAAATGTTGACCAGTGTTCTGCAGCAGATAGCAAGAGATGATTTGAACGAACTTCAGCCTGCTAAGATTAATGTGGGTAATAAATTGTAACGGATGAATCATACACAGAAAATACATGCTGAATCTTTGATTGATTCATTACTGAAGCAAGGTTTACTGAAAACCTTGACTGCCCAGGCCGATTTGTGTGATAATAACGTACGCCATGTCAGACTGCTGTCAGCACTATACCATGCTTCAACACCTTTTTCATCCTGGTCCTTCTACATCTACAGGATACCACACTTCTGTTTCTGCTCAGGGCACTACTTCCCTTACTAAAGTATACGACCAATATGGTAATTATATGATCACAGAGTAATAAGAGTTTTATACTTTTTCTGTAGCTTTTAAGTACTGACTTCACAAAAATTTGACTCTTTTTTAGGTTTTTTCTATGTAATAAGCAGAAGTTTCTCAACTAATAATTATTAATACAGTAACAAGCACTTATAAATGTTTACCTTCCTAAACTCTGGCTGTAGCGCATCATAATATGCTTTAAATTCTCTGGAATTTTATTACACAGCTATGATGCGGATATCGCTGTGGTAAATTTTAAATCTTGCAAGTAGCGACCTGTTGTGTAAAAATCTGAAGGTATCTATAAGACGGTCCTCTGCAGAAATGCTGTTTCTCATCACTATGCCCCTCGGACTTCTTTTATCTAATGTTTCACAGTCCATTCTTAAGTAGTTTCGATTGTGATCTGAGTATTTCTGTCGCAGCTCTTTAGTCAATGAAGCATGATTGTGACGATACCTGTATCCTTTAACCCAAGTACCACGTTTTCTTCTGTTTACGTTGATGTTCATAGCAGCAATTTCTACTACTGTATTAGCGATTATAATACGTGTTGGATTGGTTTTGGCAGGAAATATTTCTGCAACTAGCGTACTTGCGGCGTACACGGCACGCAAGGTTTTGGAACGGGCCAAACTCTACACGCCACTCTCGCGTGAGGACCTACGCAAGGTTTTGCCATTTACACTCTGACACTTGCGCGTGACACTCCTGAACGCCGACTTGGGTCAACTCCGACTCAAAGGAAGGCCTCGGCGCTTGTTGGTGACGTCACGTCAGCTATGCCCGGCGAACGCAAGGTCTGTTGCAGGCAGAAACGCCTGGGCGTGCTTATCACTATAAATCTCTTATTTTAGGACAGAATGTTTGGTATTGTTTTGGATTCTGCAGTTTTATTTAGATGAAAGGTTTTCTTACTATCGTAAAGCTAAAAATGAAGATCATAGTTCTGTATTACTGAATCCTGTCGAAACAAATGTAGATCAATATGAGAAGACGCTTTGCCCATTGCAAGCTTCGGAAATTTTACATTCAAGTAACTATATTTACTTGATCCATTTTGGTATCGAAACTTACCCCAACCCCCTTACAATGAACTAGTTTCTTTTATTTATTTATTTATTTTCGTTTGACATCGTCACTGGAAATGTGAACTAATTTACATGTGTAAATGTCCAACTGTTGCCAGTCATTATATTACAGTCATTTTCAACGAAAGGAATTCTAAACAGGAAACAAAATAGTTTCATACATCGAAAATAGTGCTGAGCTTAAACTTTGTTGAACATGCACATTAGAAAAGATAAATATTCCCCTCTTGCAGCTGAAAGTAGGAACTTTATAAGATAAAAAAAATTATTTGATAATACAAATATCTCTCTTATGCCTCTTCTTCTGTCCCCCACCCTCTCCCCCAACGTGTACAATCGCAATATATTTCATTAACATTCAGTGTTCCTCACCCCATAGTCAATCAAGATACCTAAAGAAGAGCGCCAATATGTTCACAGTTTCTTGTAAAAGCAACCCGGCAGAAACGTAACTTCCTCAGATTTACAAATAAGTAAAGAAGCACGAATTTTGTTGCTGCTGGACCACGAAGTTGTTTTTGTCTGTTAATCCTTAAATTTCCACCTGTTTTAAGGTGGAAATTTAAGTTCAGGAGTACACTATTTGTTAAGAAGTGTAATGAATTGCACAATTAATTAATTGCAGAAGTCTCTCAGAACAATGTGTGTTGGTCAACTACCGCCAATATTTTCACATTTTCCTGTGTCAGGGAGGGAGACACCACCATTATGAGTATTCCTGCAACAGACCTGGCGTTCGCCGTTCCTAGCTGACGTGGCGTCACGAACAAGCGCCGAGGCCCTCCTTTGAGTCGGTGTTGCTTGGGTGCGGGCAGGAAAGTGGCCGCAAACTTCCCCCTGCACACCAGAGCGTCCTGGTTTCAGGCACGTTCAGGAGCACACGTAGACCCGCTCCGTTAAGTCGCGCGATTCCAACCGTGCGTGTGAGGGTCCCTAGCGTCCAGATGTGTTTTTAACACAGGGGTTACTGGAACGTTAAATGGTCGTACCTATTTCCTTTAATAAGCCTTTCGCCTTGTCCACTCCTTGCTACTACCTCATTGTTGCTTGGAGTAGGTAGAAAGGATTTAAATGATAGCTTTTTACTAAGTATTGCTTGTGAAAGGACGTTAGTCACACAATGCACTGTTTCGCAGTCTGTACAATCTGATAGATGGGAGATCTTTCGCTACCAAGCGTCTTTACACTTTCGACAATTGCGCTGTTGAGATTATGAAAGTCAATGTCTTGGTCGCATGCTACTTTGTTGAAACTGATAAATGTTTTTGTCTTTGCAAAAACGGCTCTGAGCACTAAAGGACTTAACTGCTGAGGTCATCAGTCCCTTAGAACTTAAAACTACTTAAACCTAACTAACCTAAGGACATCACACACATCCATGCCCGAGGCAGAATACGAACCTGCGACCTTAGCGGTCGCGCGGCTCCAGACTGTAGCGCCTAGAACCGCTCGGCCACTCTGGCCGGCTTTTCGTCTTTGCAGCTATCTTCAGATTTAAAAATTACAGCATAGGCACGTGAGCGCATAGTCAGTTTATTATGTACTGTCTACCGACCTATGTGTCATTGCTGTAACATTTAGACCTGATGATGCCCGCAAAGCCGAAACTAGTTATCAATTTAAATAAAGTAATATGTGACAGAGACACCGTCTCTCGTAATCTAATCCTATACAATGGGCACTAGTCTGCTAGTCAGGCCCAACAAAGACTTTCATGTCGTCAACTTAACTGATTTCCAGCAATCTCAGGCAGAAAATATCCACGTTCGGAATTTAAAAATATCGCCGCGTAATGAACTGTAGCGAGTTTTAATTACGCGTGCGTGATACAGGGCGGCACCGGTGGCGGGAGAGCTTGAAGTTTGCGCCGCGTACGTAATCTGCTTATCTCGGGCCGCGTAACGCCGCACCGCGCGACTAACCAGAAATTCAATCGGACAGCCTGGTGGCGGCGCTGCCGGGAGGCGCGCGCACGCCAAACTCCGCGCCCGCCAATTTAACTTGGCGGCGGCGTGTTTTGTCACACAATAGGGATTCGCGACAATTCAATTAGGCCGGGTCAAGCCGGCAGGGCGCCGCGCCACGCGTGTTGTTTGATGGCAGCCGAGGGCGCCGCTTACGTGTGTGGGCGCGCATGCGTGGGGCTGGCGTGGCGACGCACCTGTGATGAACGGCCGCCCTCGCAAATCCGTAACGTCACCTGCGAGCGGTGGCCGGGCAGCAAGGCAAGGGTGCGAATCAGCTTAGGGATTTCCTCTTCCCCGTAGAGGGGACAGTAGGGTAATAACGTATCTATCTTAGCTTCGCGGAATTGGTGGACAGCTTGCCAGCCAATATTAGCACAGTCAACAAAGAGCAGAAAAGGTTGACTGGAAGAAAAATTCGTCTAATCGAAAATCATTGCACAGTGGTAGGGGAGAATATCATGAACAAATGTACAACTTACTAATAGTTCTGACGGGTGGAATGTGATCGGGAAGCGAGGAGAGAGAGTGTCGAGGAGGGGGGGGGGGGACAGTTTCAGGGTCAGTTTTTTTAAGTTCTTCTTCAGTATTTTGAAAACAGCGGGTTCTAGCGAAAATGTTTTGTAGCACCAGCAAATTAGCTACAGAAATGGTCCAGTTTTTTTCTTTGGGGTTAATAGTGTCCGCTTTGCAGGAGGATGGGAAAACTACAGATTATTAAAACAGTGCTTTCATGGTGCTACCACAAGCAACAGTGTACGGTTATTTTTAGGTTTCATCTCCTATTTAGCTCGTCTCTTGTTCTATCCATTTCATTTTTTGATATACGTTGATCTACGGTTGGGAATATATGGGCTATTTAGCCCCGACCCATGTATAAACTTTCTCGTATTGGTATGCGAATGCGCATTCAAGTAAATTCCCTTGTCTCGCGCATGTGCATACATAGCGGGTCAGGCTTGTAAGTGAGCGACCGTTTGTAGCTGCAGTTTATGGCGGGTCAAGGTCCATCGAACATAGGCAAGTGTGAGGTGGAGCGTACACCATTAAGTTAAGTAGTGGTTTTGACTTTGTACATATGTACTGTTTGTGTTTTCCTTTTCATCATCGTTTATAAACGTATAGCTATGGTGTTTTTTTAATCATTGACCAGGTCTTCTTAGGCACTTGTGGGTTTTATTGTTGTTCTGAAGAAGGTGTAGTTATCTACGTCGAAACCTGGGTTAACACTTAACGCTAGGTACTTTTTCCGCAATCCAGGGAGGTGTTTAGTTTTTTAATATGCTAAATAGATGTTGGTTGTTTAATGAAGTGGGTTGAAGAAAATATTACATGTATATACCACATCTAAGGGGAGCAGATCCGTATTAGGGGATAAATTGCGGCCGGCCGCGGTGGTCTAGCGGCTCTGGGCGCTCAGTCCGGAACCGCGCGACTGCTACGGTCGCAGGTTCGAATCCTGCCTCGGGCATGGATGTGTGTGGCGTCCTTAGGTTAGTTAGGTTTAAGTAGTTCTAAGTTCTAGGGGACTGATGACCACAGATGTTAAGTCCCATAGTGCTCAGAGCCATTTGAACCATTTTTGATAAATTGCGTTCTGGGGGTGTGACGGCTTGGAGAGGATGACGGGATGGAGGGCAGGCGTATGAGGGATGGCAGGTCGCAGGTTATGGTCATCCACTTCACTCCTCTGCATGCCTGCGAACTGAAGAGCGAAGAGGCGATTCCCCACTCTCTCTATCCCACTGTGCCAGAAAAAGCCATTGCAGGTTACTTCGCCAGTCAGCAGCTATCGCACTGGCGACGAAGTGTGTAGACATTTCTGGGGGTGTTAACGATACACTGAATACAGATATGAGTTACAATACTAAGACAAGTAAAGCATATGGGCAAACTTCACGAAAATCTCTGCACACCGTTCTATAACCTTACACCCAAACTTTCAGATGTCAGACATTTAGATCGGTACCAAACGCTATTTGTCGGTAGAGTACCAACCAAAACAACGACTTAATTCGTGCTTTGTGCTATTGTCCAGTGGAACATTCATAAACGTTCGTCAAAAGTAACGCCAGAAAGACGTAGGACAGGAAATGCGTATCTTTCAACGATTGATTTGCAGATATCGCATTGGTAAGTTGGCACAGAGTGAGGTCATCGTACCAAAGGTCATGCGTTCAAACTGCACTCATGACATTTTATTAACTGTTTCGCCTGAAACTGTTATATGGGAGAACATTTTCCCGACATGTACAAGGATTTTTCAGAGTTTGTAGAAATGCTCTTTTGGCAGTCTGCTTTCGCTTCGTTAGTTGAAAGTAGTAAACCTACAGAGTATATTTGTAGAGAAGATAGAACAGACACCATTCGTGATGAATCAGTTAGTGCATTTGTAGTTTCGAAGAATAAACATAAACAATCGGAACCGTAGAGTAAGGAAGAAATTGCGTCACACTTGTGGAAGTACTGTTAGTCCCATATAACGCTTTCACGCGAAATAAAGGACAAAACAATTGTCATTGTTGGAGTTTGAACCCAGAACCCTCAATATAATGATTTATCAACTTACTACGGAAGTTACACGTGTTAGTTACTCACAGTTATGCTTCCCCGTGGTAGTTCTGGTGTTACTCTTAATTAAAGTTTACACCCGAGCCGGCCGGAGTGGCCGAGCGGTTCTAGGCGATACAGTCTGGAACCGCGCGACCGCTACGGTCGCAGGTTCGAATCCTGCCTCGGCATTGATGTGTGTGCTGTCCTTTAAGTAGTTCTAAGTTCCAGGGGACTGATAACCTCAGCAGTTAAGTCCCATAGTGCTCCGAGTCATTTGAACCATTTTTTACACCCGACCTACTGGACGACAACACTTAGTACGAACTAAATCGGAGTTTTGGTTGATACTCTATCGACGTAAAACGTTTGGTACCGATCTGAGTGTTTGACACCTAGAGGTTTGGATGCTGTGCTGAGTCAACCTGTACAGCGGCTGTAGCATTCTTCCGAGAGAGGCAACTTCTCCCACAACGAGCGCCGCTCGCTTTTCATTTTGCAGACAAACTGTGCCTCCCCAGCGTTTTCTGTTTAGTTCTGTCACCTAAACAGAAAAAATTGACTTCACTCATTTTTCAGCGACCTCTGAAGTATTGGTGGGAAAGCGATTGGAGTGGGAAATGTGGTATCTTGCTACTCGCTAACAGCGTACTGAAAGACTGAGAAACCATGTTGTAATTACTTGGTAATGAATTAACGAGTGGCCTGCAGGTTAGTGCGCATCTCTCATCGTTCTTTTACTGGTTGACTGGATAAACCTCTCCCACTCATGAGCTGCTGGCATTTGTAGAGCAGGCTGGCCTGAGTGGACTCACTCACGACAAATCCACGATCTATCTCTAGAACATTAAATGCTGCAATGCATTGCCTGACCTGGGCTGAATTATCTGAAGTTCTGTAACAACTATGTGACCTACTTTTGTTATAGTAGTAGCAAGTTTAAGCCACTGGACCTCTTCAGATTTTGGGAAAGCGGAGACTGCAGTGACATATTTGTTCACTCTGAAGCTGCGAAAAATATTTCACCCGCTCTTCTTTGTCGAATAAGATTTTCCAGCCTGTTACACTTGGGGCAGTCACACAGTTCACAGCTCCAGCTGTAGAAACTTTTCACATAATATCTCAACAGCTGCAAATATATACTCACTCCGTAAAGTGAAAATAAACCCCAGTAGATAAACACATAAAAGCTCACTGAAGTTACTTTGCCTTTTCACACGAGCGAACTGGACACAATATGCTGGGGAAATACAGTCTGTAAACTGTAAAGCAAACGGCGCTCGTGATGGGAGAAGTTGATTTTCTTGGAAGATTCAACATCCTGTCTAGCAGTGTAGAACAGTGTGCTGAGATATACGTAGATTCTGCCACTATGCGCTTCTTGCGCAAGTATTATTACTAATTCATATCTGTATTGTATGTAGTGTCAAGCCGGCCGCTGTGGCCAAACGGGTCTAGGCACTTCAGTCCGGAACTGCTCTGCTTCTACGTTCGCAGGTTCGAATCCTGCATCGGGCATCGATGTGAGTAATATCCCTAGGTTAGTCAGGTTTAAGCAGTTCTAAGTTTAGGGGACTGATGACCTCAGATGATAAGTCCCATAGTGCTTAGAGCCATTTGAACTATTTTTTATGTAATGTTAACGCACTATGTGGAAAATAAACACACTCTAGGCATGCTGCACACTGCGTTGCCAAAACACATCCTGCGCGTGCCTGTGCACTGCATCGCCGGTAATTCATGTGACGAGCTGCAGAAGAGTCACTAAGACTTTGTTAAACACACTGTAGTTGCTTTTTGTGATGTGGTCTCTAGAAAAAATAGGGGATCGCTTACTGGCTCTTCGGTTTGCAGACCTATGATGTAGGGATGTGCATGACTATAATCCGGCGAACTACCTTCCCTCTCGCTTATAACCTCCACTCCTCCCCCTTTCACGGCCTCTTACAGTATTAGAACACAATTTATGCCTTAATTTGATTCTCCAGCGCTTACATTTCGTACACACATTTAGTACTTGTTTATGACACACTTGCTTTTACTAAAAACAATTTAAACCATCAACGCACTATTTTTAATAATCCGGAATTTTACATCCCGCGCAAAGCGAAAACCATTAGTCCTAGAAAATAAGTGAATTAGTGGGAAACATTTTCACCAGTAACAGCGTTCAGGAAGTTTTAAAGACAAACACACAAAATTATCCTTAAATTTCTTATCCTTACCTCACACCCCACGTTCACACCATACTGCTCAGGATAAGTAAATCATAGAGTGAAGTAAGATAGTCTCCTCCTGGGTCACTTCTTAAGTTTATAAATATTTCAACCGTTACAATTGATCTTTAGATCAGTATCTTAAATATGATCTGTATAAACCTATTATTTCTTGCAATCGTTATTCTGTACACACTTAGTTATTAATATCCCTTTGTCAGTTTTCGTGAACCCAGACACTTTTGCCGTCCTAACCCGGGACTTGTTTTTGAACGTGAATCACGTAAGAGTTGGTTTCCAATGTCCCTAGTACACTTTAGGAAAGCGCTGGTACATCACACGGAACGTACTCAACGTCATTGTCGGCCAGATACAGCGAACAAGGGCCACTAAAATCGGAGCATCTAAAATAGCAACGATCGTCGATGTCGAGAGGAGGAGAGACAGATTTAGAAGTCGTAGACGGACTGGATAGCAATTTTCTGATAGAGGAACACCGCGTATGTTACTTCTGACTTTATCGAAGCGCCGGTCCTCTTTAGCTGCATCTAATGAAACGCACGTCTGCTCCTTTGCCCATGTACTAATCACATTCTGCTATCTGTATTACACACTATTACAAGTTAATTACATTTAATAACCAGTTTTGACTGGGGTATCCCGTAGGGCGGGTACAGCCACCTGTCGGAAGAGTGTTCTCCATCCACGAACATTGGCCACTTTTCTTGCCTATACACGAGAATTGTGTCACACTTGCATGTGCAGAGAGTAAATGAACGTAGTGGATACGTGTATGATGTGGGATATTTATGGTGAAGATTGATAAAGAGAAAAAGGAGAGGGTGGAACTGGGTGATGGCACATGGCCTATTCCACTAGAATAGCTCTAAGTGGGCCGCTGAACTCGATCCCACCTGACGGATGGACCACCATCAAGAGTCTCACATGCTCACACATCATGCACAGGTTTTAAATTTAATACAGGACGCAGGAGCAAAGGCTGGTGACCAAGATCCTTACGACACCACCTCTACTCCTAGTTCCGGCCAGGACTGAAGGCAAAAATATGCTATACAACAGGATTGGAACCGGTTTCCCTCCGAGTTGAGCACAACTGCACGACCGTGTGTTAGCGACTTCGAGTACGGAGGCTTGGAAACTAGCCAGTGACGTTGACAGAAATATTGCACTTTATGGTCCACATTCCCTCGCATGTTTACAAAATCGAAAAATCCCAATACTTAACTCATAAACAACATTCGGTATTCCAGAACATACCTCTACTAAATTTATTGCTAGTCCCTAGAAGCATTCAGAAGACATGAAAGTGAATATCCACCCACTTGTTTCGCTCTAATAGTTGGGTGATGGATTTATTGTGGGACGACTTTTCACCATATGAGATGGTCTTGGAGGAATCTACATGCTTCCTGTCTTCAGCACGTAGTGCCCTTCATTTCTTATCTTTCACTGAGTGCCAAGCTGTCTTAAGTCACATAAAATATTAAACGGATTTCAGATCGACGGATTGGGGAATGCACCACAATTAATGCTTTCAGTTACACGTCTCCTACAGGGTAACAATAGTTAACGAACACAGGAGATGGAATGGCATGCTGGTGCCCACATGGGGAAGATGTAACGAATTGCACTGAGTGAAATATTAACATTTCAATAAATATTAACATTTCAAGAGGAGTGTTCTCCCCGTCATCAGCAAACGTGTTTTTGAGTCGTCTCGCTGTCACTGTAGGCCTGTACCATGGGAAGCAAGGAGAGGATGTGGTCTGGAGATTGGTATTCTCTTTCTATAACACAAACTGCACACATATACTAACAGAGTTTTTTATTAACAGAAACCGAGAGATACTTAAGATAGTGCAGGTGTTGTGGTATAAGGCCATCCGTAATAGTCCACTCTAGCCTCACTGTTGGTGAAGTACTCGCACAAGTCCTGCTAGTACACTACTCTGGTCACTAGGTACTGACTGACTCTGAGCTAGAGGCTGAGCTAACTGTTATTGCGACACCCACTGGGCTGCTACAGTTGACTCGCCTCGTTGACTTACTGGATGACTGACAAACTGACTGGGCCCTCCGCTCCGCATCTGCGATCTAAATACTGGTGGCTGAGAGGGCGTTGGCAGCACGTTTCTTGCGAGTCTCTCTTTGGTCTCTATTGAATTTCTCGTAACTTCCTTTCCGCATTGTGTGCTGGCGCCATCTTACGCCAGCACATCTCTCTCCCCGAAATTCCGCATTGTTGTCGTATAGTTAGGCTGCGAACGACAGCGTGGAGGGAGGCAAGAGGCTGGACATACAGATGAGCCGGGTGTCTTAGCTGTAAAGGAAGGTGTACTCCTGACCACACTCCACCATCTGGCTTGTGAGGCAACAGGAACATCCTCTAGACAACTGCTGCCAGAGCACACGTCCAGATCTAAGGGCATGTCCTGGGGCGATGATGGTGACAGCGACATGGGGTTGGTAAGCGGGGTTGGCGGGGGCGAGGTGCGCCTCATCCATCTGCTCCTCCTGGGGTGCTCTGGTAGCACCAGCTGGTGGCTGCGAAGGCCGCGCTGTCCCGTGAGTCCGTGAATCCCGGGCAAGATAAGGAGCCGAATCACGGGGCAAATGACATGTGCGAGTTTGGTTCTGGTGGTGCCACTGCAAACCATCGGGACCTGCAATCAAATACATAGAAGAGCCAGTGCGTTCCTGAATCACACCACTTTCCCAGCGCTCATATTTGCCACAAACCCGGAAAAGAATAAGATAGCGCAGCGCAAAGCGATGCTTACAGACCATTGGCGGCACGGATGCTGCAGTGGTTGTAGCAAGTGAAGCAGCGTGCGATGGCGGCGGCCATGCAGAAGTTTCGCCGGTGATGGTCCGTCACGTGGGTGGGAGCGATAGGAGGCGAGAAAGAGTTTGAGCGCCTGTTCCCGTGTACGGGTAGCGCGAAGCTTGGCCATCTCTTGTTTGAAGGTGCGTACAAAGAATTCTGCTTCTCCGTTTGACTGCGGGTGAAACGGAGTACTTTTTAGATGACGAATGCCACTTCGTTCACAAAACTGTTCAAAATCACGTGAAGTGAACTGCGGTCCGCTGTCCGACGCAAGTACTTCTGGCAAACCTTCGATGCAAAATATTGAGGACAAAGCTCGAACGGTGCTATGTGACGTGATGGAGTTCGCAGGCACTGCAGTAGGGAACTTGCTAAAAGAGTCAACCACTATGAGCCAACGAGTGTTGCAAAACGGTCTTGCAAAGTCTATATGCACGCGTTGCCATGGCGATTACTTCCTAGGCCAAGCTGATAATGTCTGTGGCGAAGCGGACTGGTTTTCCGCACATACGCGAGACTGTGATGTCATCTGTTCAATATGGGCATCCATGTACTGCCAAGCACAGTGCCGTTGCGTTAACTGTTTCGTGCGACCAATTCCCCAACGTCTTTGTGGAGCAATCGCAACACATCCTTTCGCAAAGCTTTGGGAATAAAAACACCCGATTGTTGACTGTCATTTTGAACTATAACCACACTCTGTTGAATTGTGAGGTTATGCCGACGAGCAGAGTATCGGTGCACTGCTGAGTTCTGGAAACTGTTCAATGTACGAGGCCAAGACGTGCGAATGTTGTGAAACAAAATCTTCAGATCGGGGTCTGCTTCCGTGGTCTGAGCAATTTTTCTATAGATTCCAACAATTTAGAGTCTTGTGCATCGATCTGGTAACAAGATCCAGCAGACGCACCAAATCAATGTGTGAAGCAATTGGAAGGCGAGATAGAGCGTCTGCATTGCCATGCTTTGCCGTAGGTTTGTACTCAGTTTCATACTGATAATGCGAAAGCAAGAAAGACCATCGTTGCAATTTATAAGCGGTGCTTGTAAGAAGCGGCTTTCACGTATGAAACAAGGACTGCTAATACCTGTGATCTGTCACTAAACAGAATTTGTGACCATACAAATAATGATGGAATTTCCGTCACACCATACACTGTAGCGAGAGCCTCTTTTCCTATTTGAGAATAAATGCACTGTGTTTAAATCAACAATTGGAGGCAAAAACAATAGGTCTGTCTTGTGCATCAATTCTGCGCGAAAGCACAGCGCCGATTCCGTAGGGAGAAGCGTCGACTTGCAAAAATACTGGCTTGGCCGGATCAAGATGCACTAGACATCTGTCTCTAAGCAAAGCATATTTGAGTTTCTGGAATGCTTCTTGACAGTCTTTAGTCCACTCTAACGGCACATCTCTGCGAAGTAAGCGATGCAATGGAGCCGTGAAATGAACGGCATTCGGTATGAACCGAATGTAGTACGTCATCTTGCCTAGTACTGACTGCAGTTCAGACACATTGCGAGGAACAGGCAGGCACGGATTGCAAGCAAATTAGACTCTAGAGAGTTCACACCCTGACTGTTTATCACATGACCTAAATACTGTATCTCAGTTCGAAGAAAGACACACTTTTCGAGAAGACATTTGAGTCCTGTGTCTGACAACACGAGGAAAAGAGTTCGCAAATTGGCAATGTGTTGTTTTGGTGTTCGGCCTGAGACGACAATATCGTCAAACAAGATGGCACTTTTGCAATCAGCTGTTCCAAGTAACGTCCTGCACCAAATCTGTCCATGAGTTCTCCTGGGCGAGGTAACGGATAACTGTCAACTACTGTCTGAGGGTTGACTGTAGACTTGAAGTCAACAAAAACGAGGATGCGACCAGAAGCATAAGGCAACAAAACGAGAGGACTTGCCAGATGACTAGCTTGAATAGCAGCAATTACACCATTATCTTGCAATTCCTTCAAATCACTAGCTACTTCGTCTCTTAAAGCAATTAGAATGGGGCAAGACCGAAAAACTTATGTTGTGCATTGTCTTTCAATGTAACATGCGCTTGAAAATTATTAGATTTTTCCATTCCTTCTGAAAACACATGGAAAAAATTTTGCACCACCCCGATTACCAGAAATCCTGAAGATAGACGTTGACTGTGGGCAGTATGTCACAGACTCAGTCCCAGTGACTGTTCAGAGATGTCACTAAGCCCGCCCAGAGATGTAAACAACCACGCATGAGCAGCACCTATTAGGCCGAGGAGGTCCGACAGTCGGTCAGTTCCAGTCATTCCACCAGGAAGAAGGTACACGGCTTGTGTTGTCTATAGTTCGACCATGCCTAGAACGTCAATACCGCGGTTCGATCGCATCCGCATTGTTACTTTGTGTCAGGAAGGGCCCTCAACAATGGTAGTGTCCAGGCATCTCGGAGTGAAGAAAAGCGATGTTGTTCGGACATGGAGGAGATACAGAGAGACAGGAGTTGTCGATGACATGCCTCGCTCAGGCCGCCCAAGGGCTGCTACTGCAGTGGATGACCACTACATACGGATTATGGCTCGGAGGAACCCTGACAGCAATGCCACCATGTTGAATAATGCTTTTCGTGCAGCCACAAGACGTCGTGTTACGACTAAAACTGTGTGTAACAGGCTGCATGATACGCAACTTCACTCCCGACGTCCATGGCGAGGTACTTCTTTGCAGCCCCGACACCATGCCGCACGGTATAGATGGGCCCAACAGCATGCCAAATGGACCGTTCATGATTGCCATAACGTTCTCTTCGCCTATGAGTGTAGAATATGTCTTCAACCAGACAATCGGAGCAGATGTGTTTGAAGGCAACCCGGTCAGGCTGAACGCCTTAGACACGCTGTCCTGCGAGTGAAGCAAGATGGAGGATCCCTTGTGCTTTGGAGTGGTATTATGTGGGGCCGACGTACGCCGCTGGTGGTCATGGAAGGCGTCGTAACGGCTGTACGATACATGAATGCCACCCTTTGACCGATAGTGCATTCATATCGGCAGCATACTGGAGAGGCGTTCGTCTTCACGGACCTTCATCGTCCACATGTTGTGAATGACTTCCTTCAGGATAATGACATCGCTCGACTAGAGTGACCAGCATGTTGTCCAGACATGAACCCTATCGAACATGCCTGTGATAGATCGAAAAGGGGTGTTTAAAGACGACGTGACCCACCACCCACTCTGAGAGATCTACGCCGAATCGCCGTTGAAGAGTGGGACAATCTGGACCAACAGTGCCTTCATGAATTTGTAGCTAGTCTGCCACGACGAATACAGACATGCATCAATTCAAGAGGACGTGCTACTGGGTATTAAAGGTACCGGTGTGTACAGCAATCCAGACCACCAAATCTGAAGGTCTCGCTGTAAGGTGGTACAACATGCCATGTGTGGTTTTCATGGGCAATGAAAAGGGCGGAAATGACGTTTATGTGGATCTCTATTCCAATTTTCTGCACAGGTTCCGGAACTCTCGGAGCCGAGGTAATGCAACACTTTTTTGGTGTGTGTAGTGCATGGCTCTAAGCACTATGGAGCTTAACATCTGAGGTCATCAGTCCCCTAGACTTAGAGCTACTTAAACCTAACCAACCTAAGGACATCACACACATGCATGCCCGACGCAGGATTCGAACCTGCGACCGTTGCAGCAGCGTGCTTCCGGCCTGAGGCGCCTAGAACCGCTCGGCCACAGCGGCCGGCTGTGTAGTTCAGGAAATGCGTTAAGCTGGCTAGCGACACATTGTTTTGGATCACAAGGCGATAGGGAATATACGTTGTCGTGGATGCTAAGTCCAAACAAATCAAAGACATCTAAACAGAAAACTTTCTGAGATGTGTCTTGGTTTCAACACAGTAAAGTTACCTGTCCTAGTGTGAGATTTGTAAGTGGTAGGCAAACTATACTGTCCAATCACTGGATTTTCGTGTCTGTTGTAAGCAGTGAGGCGCTTTATAGATTTAGAAACGCGTGGTGAGCCTAAATATTCGTACGGCGCACGATTTATCAAAGTTACTGAGGTATCTGTGTCTAACTGGGAGTTCACATGAGAGCTAGCAATGTGTCATGAGACAAATAGTTTATTAGAACGTTGTTGCACAGAACTAGGGCGAGAATGAGAAGCTTAACCTTACTTTTGTCAGAACCTGTTGTAGGTTCGGAAAAAACAACGTCCACTGCATGTGCACGAGCCTGCTTTTTCTGTGAGCGGGAAAAGTTGGCGTTTTAGTGGCGTTGCAAAAACTGCTTGAACACGGCCTTTTTCTTCACACATGTAACACGTTGCGTTACTTGATGGGCAGTCGTATCTTTTGTGGCGAGCCAAACATCTAGGGAAAGACTTCACTAAGTTCACAGGCCTCTTTACTCATCTACGTGATTTTCCGAGCAACTGTGTAGGCGCTCGTTGTTGTGGCTGCTTGGGCGGTTGCGAGCAGGTGGCCTCTCGACCCGACAAATCGGGGCCTGGTCAAACTTATCGGCCACTATGGCTTAAAAATCATCCTGCTCTAAGATTTGCTGTACTTCAGGAAGTGAAGGATCAGAGTGCTTTAAGATCTGTTCCCCTATTCTACTATTGGGACAGTGAAAGTTATTGGTCCCTACTCATTAAGTCACTGTAAAAGTTGCCTCAACTACACTTAAATTTACACTTCCTAGTCATCCCCGTTAATTCTGTGTACCATTGACGGCACGTCTGTTGAGATTTTTCTGCTAGTGGAAGAAGTGATATCTGGCTGCAGCTACTTGGACTTCTTGGTCATAATATTGGGTTAACGCAGCGATTACTTCGACGTAGCTGAGTTCTTCGGGAGACGCAGTTCGGAATAGTTTCCGTATTATCGTGAAGCTGGCCGGTTTGGCCGAGCGGTTCTAGGCGCTTCAGTCTGAAACCGCGCGACAGCTACGGCCGCAGGTTCGAATCCTGCCTCGGGCATGAATGTGTGTGATGTCCTTAGGTTCGTTAGGTTTAAGTAGTTCAAAGTTCTCGGGGACTGATGACCTCAGATGTTAAGTCTCATAGTGCTCAGAACCATTTTATTATCGTGAAGACAGGGGACCCCGCAATCGAATGAAAGTATTGTAGCTTCACAGTGCCTTGAACTCAATGAACGTCACAATGTGCTTGTATCTGTGTCAGGTATTCGAGCCATTCCTCTTCTGTGTCGTTAAATTGCCAGAACGGCGGTATGCTCGTCGGTGGCACTTCTTGGGCTGGTCGGCCGAAGCGGCTTGTGCAGCCAGAAGTTGTTGTATCGTCGTCAGCAAAGCAGCAATTTATTGGTACTGAAACTGAAAAACTTGTGTTACATCCATCACATTGGGCGTCTGCGGCTGAGGCGTGGGGGCAGTGGGTGGAGGGGCCGGTGTAGCCAAGGTTTACACAAATACTGTATAGCTAAAAAGCAAGCAAAGCCTCTGAAAAGAGAAATTCGAGTACCACATGATATATAACACAACAAAGAATTAGCAAACACTTGAATACCATCACCCCTGCAATCTGAAACACAAGACAAGCAAGCAAAATCTGCACTGAATAATACTCATCGCTATTTTTTGTGTCGTGTCGTTGTCACTGTAGGCCTGTACTAACGGAACCAAGAAGAGGATTTGGTCTGGTGGCCGATATCCTCTTTATACAACTCAAACTCCACACATATATTAACAGGGTTCTATATTAACAGAAATTGAGTGCTACCTAACTTAAGATAGTCCAGGTGTCGTGGTACAGGCTCTTCTGTAATAGTTCATGTTAGCCTCACTGGCCCGCATCTCGTGGTCGTGCGGTAGCGTTCTCGCTTCCCACGCCCGGGTTCCCGTGTTCGATTCCCGGCGGGGTCAGGGATTTTCTCTGCCTCGTGATGGCTGGGTGTTGTGTGCTGTCCTTAGGTTAGTTAGGTTTAAGTAGTTCTAAGTTCTAGGGGGCTGATGACCATAGATGTTAAGTCCCATAGTGCTCAGAGCCATTTGAACCATTTTAGCCTCACTGCTGGTGAAGTACAAAGTCCCGCTGGTAAACTACTCTGGTCGCTAGTTTCTGACTGACTCTGGACAATAGGCTGAGATAGCTGCGATTGCGTCTCCCACAGGGCTGCTACTGATGACTCTACTCGTTGACTCACTGGATTGAATGAAACTGACTGGGCCCTCAGATCCGCGGCGGTGACCTAAATACTGGCGTTGGAGGCGAGTCTGTCTTTGGGCTCTATCGATCTTCTCACAACCTTGCGCCAGCACACATTTGGCATGAATCACTTCTAAACATCACGGCTACTTAAGGGAGAAATGCTCTCTGAAACGGAAATGGTTAGCAAAGACATGAACAGGGAAGTGGCAAGGGCTGGTTAGCCAGAAAAGAAATATTTTTGCTGAACTGTGGCACAGTTACTTCTCAGAGTCACACTAAGTACACGTTCACTGCTATGTGCCTAGTGTCCACTTGGCGATCAGGCAAAACATAGATAGTGCCACTGTACCAAGTATCTACAGTCGGCGTCAGAATAAAATCGAGCCGCAACTAGACACACGCTCGACAGAATTTACAATCGTCCTCCAGCAAGAATCACATTGTCGGGAGAACGAAACATGTGCTCAATGACAAATGTTAAAATATTCTGTGCAGGTTGGAAAGCGGACACAAAATTCGAGTTGTTAAAATTAGCCCACAATAATGTTCACGAAAGTTTACTGGGAAGCACGGTACTTGAAGTGACTCGTTTGCGAAGAAACAGATTTAGTCCTTTCTAATTGTAACTAAATTAAGGCAGAACTAGCCCTCGCAAAACCGCGTGATTCCTTTTGCTCACTTTATGAAAGGTCACTGAACTTCCCTGCTTCCTAACACGAAAAATTTCAATTGGTTCAAATGACTCTAAGCACTACGAGACTTAACATCTGATGTCATCAGTCCCCTAAACTTAGAACTACTTAAACCTAACTTACCTAAGGACATCACACACATCGATACCCGAGTGAGAGTTCGAGCTTGGACCTTAGCAGTAGCGCGGTTCCGGACTGAAGCTCCTAGAACCGCTCGTCCACATCGGCCAGCTACGAAAATGTAAACTGCCATGCATCACAAATACTCATCTCAATTGCGCATGTATGCAGTACATTGTACCAGTCTTCTAGACAGCGACTGCGTAACCTCAAAAAATCTCAACCTACCGCTTCTCCGTGGATCGATGTAGCAAAAAACTAAATGAAAGTGAACGCAGACGCCCGGCGAAATGAACCACAGAAATGCCAGGCGTTTTCACCCAGTCCGGAGTGAACTGAAGTAACACCTGGGCACTCTGCTGAAAATTTCCGCCAGTTTAACGTCTAAAATTTGAATATGTGCTAGCCTTGCACACTGGTCCCAGTGACCAATCCCAAGGCGAGCATTTTAAGAAGCGCGGGAAAGGGAGAAGCTAAGCTATACCGATGCCTCAAGCCAATTTCAAGAACATATACTCAACAGCCATTCCCACATCTTGCTACAAAGGAAACCCAAGAAAGGCAGTCTCATTCTGCCTATTTACATGCGTTTCTAATCATTCTCACAAACATACGACTTAGAACTCGTCCAGGTTCAGGACTGTATACGAACCTCGTTTGTCCGGTCCATCCGGATTCATTTTTGTGTCCCTTCCCTTAAATACGAGAATGACCGGTATACAATTAATGGTACTTGTATGCAGGAGGCAGCTGCTGGGTAAATTAGTTGTTGTTTGTTCTTAGTGCAAATAAAACAGACTTTATATTGTAGAACATTTTAGAGTTTCAGGATGTAGTAGAATATTTCCGATTATCCGGATTTTCGGCAGACCGGATTTTATCCGGTCCCATACGTTCCGGATAAACAAGTTCTCATGTACAGGTAATATGGTACGTAGGATGCTGAATTCAAACGTAACCGTAATGAAATTAGAAAATCAACCATCTCGGTACCGGTCGTGTCTTTCCTCTGCGTGATAAAAATGAGAAATGCTCGCAGAGAAAGACATTCAGAAGAGTTCAAAGAAAATACGATAAAACATGAAATGATTTTCAAGGTAATAAAAAATTATTCGCTGTAAACAATACGCAAACCTCCAGCCGTTAACATTCCAGTCGTTTCTACATCACAGTTAACAGATGTTATTTGAGTCTATTGAATATACAAGTATGATATCCTGAATGCTTACCACTGATATGTAAATAAGTGACAATTGATTATAGTAAATATTAAACAAAAACTATCGTTTTTTACCAAACTTCAATGCTCAGTGCACTGAAATGGCATACTTTCGTTGCAGGGAAATTACAATATGAAATGAGTGATTTCATCAGTGGATCTCTCGGAAACTACGTTAACATTCTCTCACTGCGTATATACTCCGAAAGACCATCTATGCTTAGCATTGAGTATGGTGCAATCCTCTCTCTGATAGAACTTCCTATAGCAGCAAAGATCTCTCTTTCTCTCTCCCTCTCTCTCTCTCTCTCTCTCTCTCTCTCACTCCCTCACACACACACACACACACACACACACACACACACACACACTCCCTTCCTTTTTAATTCAATTCCAGCGAGCTGTGGCCACATGAAATCGTGAAACACACATCATTACCTGTGAGTTAGGAGCACAGGTAATCGACAATGGCCGGCCAGTGTGGCCGAGCGGTTCGAGGCGCTTCAGTCTGGAACAGCGCGACCGCTACGGTCGCAGGTTCGAATCCTGCCTCGGGCATGGCTATGTGTCATGTCCTTAGGTTAGTTAGGTTTAAGTAGTTCTAAGTTCTAGAGGACTGATGACCTCAGCTGTTAATTCCCATAGTGCTCAGACCCATTTGAAACATTTAATCGACAATGCGGAGATGTTATGATCGTAGTCAGATGTATGAATATCTTTTTAAGTATATGTTTACACAGTTTTCACCGGATATAGTTCGCTTACGTGCTTTGCACAGGTTATCTTTACAAAGACTGGCCTATTTACGGAGGGCTAAAGTGCAGAAACACATTATAGGATTCCTGAGTTTAAATTTTTGTATTACTTTGCTCAACTTCCACTCAGCGTACCACAAGACCACTTGGACTTAATAGCTAGTAAGAAATACATTAATAATTGACAATAACTTCCAAAATTTATTCAGATCGCAAAACAAGGTCCTTACTTTTGGCAATACTGTGACGATTTAAATTAATTACGCCGTAAGTACAAAACAATAGTCCTTGCTATTTCAAACTGTTTCACAACTTTCGAAAATTAAGAATGTTTATTGTGAATATGTTACTCCGTAACATCAGTACCAGTTCTACCATAGGAGCACGTGGCGCACAATCCCAGTGCCCACCCGCCTGATGAGAGCCCCGAAATTCCGAAACTTAGTTCATTTCTCCTGAGCAACTGCTTTTTTCCAAGGGAATTCTTAGAACTGCAGAACAAATAACAAAAATTTATTACAGAGTTTTAAATCGTTTCTCAAGCTCTCAAAAAGTTACTTGGAAAATCCAAGGATCCCACTCCCAACCCTCCCAAAAACAAAACAAAAAACAAAAAATTAATAGTAATAAAAATGGAACCATTGATCCTCACCGGAAGACACGTTAGTTTTTAGAATTTCACCGCTTCTATAACCCTCAGATTATTTTTTGTCTTTTCTTTAGTAAGTCAGCTTGTCCATCTGTAAGTACTTCCTAGTGGTTAGATCGCATTTCCCCTGATCATTTCTCAGTACTGTGAGAACGCACTTGTTTTTTATAAGTTTAATCACAGCACATGTCGTATCAGAAATAATTAGTTAATCAAACTTACTCGAAACACGAATCACTCGTTAAGCGAAAAAACTTTTTCGAAGAAATTGCTCTGTAATGGGATGAAGTAGACATTCCGAAGATAATATTCAAACAGACGTGTAACAGGCTACACTACCGAACGCAATTTTTATTAATAATACAGTATATCGTTTCCCATACAGGGAAGTTATCTACAGATATTTGTTTATGTTTGTACTTAAAGAATAGTGACGTTGCATTATCGAAAACAAAATTTATAGCGCGCAACCGTCGCGCGAAGACCCGTTCGCTGCTACCGGAGACAATAGTTGCGGCGTGAAGCATATTGCTACCAGTCTAGCCGAATTCGGTTTGAGTTCCTACCTTTCAATGCGTTAGTTATCTATCGGGTGTTCTTGTGAAGCAACGTTTGATTGTACGCAATTCGTTTTTGTTTACTTGGCTATGTATTATAACGTTACATAAAGTATGTGTATCTGTGTAGTTTTGTAGTCTTGTTTAATGATGTCGAAAAGAACGTACATAAGTTGAGGAAGCTAAAAGGCAGTGATTCATCGACCGCATCACCTCAATATATCTGCAAATCTCGGTGCTGAGAAACGGGGCCCATATTTGACACGAACGTCAACGTTTGTGTTTTGAGTTTGTCAGCTCCAGTTTAAAGGCAGTTGCAAACAGACCACAGCATAGATATTCTAGCTCAAGCCACTTCGAATCACCAGACAGAAGTATTTTAGAAAATACATCTCACGACACTGGTAGTACTGTGCTGAAGTTTTAACAGAGAAAGTATGCGATGTTTAGGTTCGTAAAGGGCCATAAATTACACAAAGTAGAAATTGTGACTTCTCCGAAACGTCTTTAAGTTTTCCATGTATAAAACAAAAACCAGCAACATAACTAGGAGTGCTTTCACTCGCAAATTGAGCATGTGGAAAGCAAGTGGCTTCTGTTATCACCATTGCACTATTCCATGTATAGTTATTCTTGACGTATGTTTAATAATACTTCAGGCAATAATTTGAATCCTTCCAGTGGTAACAAAGATTGGAAGCAGTCAAAAAGCTTATCTAGGGAGCATGAGGACAGTTTAAAATACAAGGAATCAATGATGAATTATGTCGCAGGAAGCAAAATTATTGGACTAGTGCGTAGTGGACTGCTTTACCACTTTACTGCTGAGGTCACCTATTGGAAAAGTGCACTTAAAGAATTGTTACATTTACGGAACTTTTGGGTCAAAAAGAGTTCAGTTTCGTAGTGATAATGACATTTAAGGGTCTCAACAAAACTAAAATTATTTGGAATGCTTAGAAGTAATAAGCGTATTTGACGCTTTTCCTGTTGATAATATAGAGAACTATGAGAATAGTGGCAAGGGAAACAGATCGTATTTGTCTGCTAATGTTTGCAATGAATCTATTGATTTAATGGGACTGATTATGTTAACTACGATTGCTATCGAACAAAAAGCAGTCAAGTACTACTCAATAAACGCGGATTCCTCACCAAACCTCTCCCTTGTTGACCAGCTGACTTTCATCACCCGGTATGTAAAAGTCGGTCAGTCTATTGAGAGATACTGTTCTTAATTTCGTGTAGAAACTTCTTTGCCTATAATCGATACACTGAATACTCATTTGAAGCAACGTTCAGATTCATACGAGGAAGGTATCAAACGTTTTACCTTCCTTCCTCAGTTAAAACGAATTGATTCTGACAAATTGAGAAATAGCTGCAAGGAATTTGCAGAATTATATCACGAAGACATCAATGCAAACGGTAATCCTTAAAAAAATTCCAAATTAATCTCCTTAATTGAATATTTCAGCCTTACATTCTCTAATGAAGGCAGATATAACAGAAGAATCTTTCAAGTGTAGAAGTTGCTACTATGATATTCACTTGTCTACTGCTAACCAGCTGTACTGGAGAGCATTCATTTTCACTAGTAAATAGAATAAAAAATATGTTACGAATGACCGTTAAAGGAACGAGTTAGGCAACCATTTCTGTAGAATTTTTGTAATGAATTTATTTATTTAATGTGACAGAAATTGTTAACTACCATTGTCAACGAACTAAAAAGAGCCAAATGCTACTCAATAAATATAGATCTGTCCCATGTTGACAGCTGACTTTCATCACTCGGTACTACAGAGAATAAGAAATAAATTATGATTGATTGTTAAAGGAATGAATCTGGCAGTCATGTGTATAGGAATTGACATCCTTCAAGATCTGGACTTTGACGGCATAATAGAAGATTTTGCACTCCAACAACATTCTAAGAAACCATTAACATCAACGTAAGTTCAATTTGTAGAACAGTGATCACTTGTATTTTATTTGTATAATGCTAACGGCAACAACCAATAAAGCCACAAACAAACGTACATTCTGATGCATTCATTCAAAATAAACATCTTTATTGTTCCAGATCCTCACAGCCCTGAGAAATTGGACGTTGAGATTATAATCGAAACGTTGCAAAATAAGTCCAATTCTCAGATCTAATCACTTGGATTTGCTAACCAATAACGTCAGTAAAGAAATGTAAATGGTTATGATGTTTCCATTGAATTTCTTTTCTTGCCCCATACTTAATTTTCTCTCCCATGGAAGAAGTTTTCCTGTCCAACCAGGAACCTAACTGGAACTTTTTGCGAGAACGCCGTTTGGCGTGTATAGATGCTACTTAGTACTTACGATACTGCTGCCTCCCAGAGAATGTGCAGTCCTCTGAAGAAAGCTCCGCAGAAGTAAGGAACAGAACTACAGTCCCCCTGCCCCCTTCGCCAGCCCATCCGTCTCTACGACCCCCTGCGGCTATTTGCCGGCTTGTTATCTTTTCTTGTCGAAAAGGCGGGTGGCTAAAGTGCACGGCAGAGTCGCTAGTTGTAGCGGGGAGGAGGCCGCGTCTGCCTGGCAGGGAAGGAGGTAGGGCGGGAGGCAGGGAAAGAACTCGCCGGCAGGCAGTGTAGCAGAAAGCAAGTTCCCGCCAGGACGGAAGTTGGTCCATTGTGTGCGGACTTGTTTACGGCTGTACCGGACAAGCCGTCTGGGGGCGCCGATCTTTGTCGCTGCCTTCAAGAGGACGAGGGGGCCGGCAGGCGCAAATAGCCCTGGGCAGCGCAGGGGCGTCCCAGCTGTAATTCTTTGCCCTGTTATCCTGGTGACTTAAACGTGACACTGCGGGCTGTAGGCGTCTCAGCTCGAACGACGTGTTCAGCATTTCAGCCTGTACTAAGATTCAAGTACAGTTCTCCATCCCCAGTATTCCTACAAGAGATCTGTCCAGTCCGACATGTCGAAACTTCCCCTGAAAACACAATGTCAAAATTTTAAATGCTAAGACTGATTGTAATTGTATTTGTTGTTGTTGTTGTTGTGGTCTTCAGTCTTGGGACTGGTTTGATGCAGCTCTCCATGGTACTCCATCCTGTGCAAGCTTCTTCATCTCCCAGTTGTACCTACTGCAGCCTATATCCTTCTGAATCTGCTTAGTGTATTCATCTCTTGGTTTCCCTCCACGATTTTTACCCTCCACGCAGCCCTCCAGTACCAAATTGGTGATCCCTTGATGCCTCAGAACATGTCCTACCAACCGATCCCTTCTTCTAGTCAAGTTGTGCCACAAACTCCTCCCCACTTTTATTCAATACCTCCTCATTAGTTATGTGATCTACCCATCTGATCTTCAGCATTCTTCTGTAGCACCACATTTCGAAAGCTTCTATTCTCTTCTTGTCTAAACTATTTATCGTCCATGTTTCACTTCCATACATGGCTACACTCCATGCAAATACTTTCAGAAACGACTTCCTGACACTTAAATCTATACTCGATGTTAAGAAAATTCTCTTCTTCAGAAACCCTTTCCTTGCCATTGCCATTCTACATTTTATATCCTCTCTACTTCGAACATCATCAGTTATTTTGCTCCCCAAATAGCAAAACTCCTTTACTACTTTAAGTGTCTCATTTCCTAATGTAATTCTCTTAGCGTCACCCGATTTAATTCGACTACATTCCATTATCCTCGTTTTGCTTTTGTTGATGTTCATCTTATACCCTCCTTTCAAGACACTGTCCATTCCGTTCAACTGCTCTTCCAAGTCCTTTGCTGTCTCTGACAGAATTACAATGTCATCGGCAAACCTCAAAGATTTTATTTCTTCTCCATGGATTTTAATACCTACTCCGAACATTTCTTCTATTTCCTTTACTGCTTGCTCAATATACAGATTGAATAGCATCAGGGAGAGGCTACAATCCAGTCTCACTCCCTTCCCAACCACTGCTTCCCTTTCATGCCCCTCGACTCTTATAACTTCCATGTGGTTTCTGTACAGACTGTAAATACCCTTTCGCTCCCTGTATTTTACCCCTACCACCTTCAGAATTTGAAAGAGAGTATTCCAGTCAACATTGTCAAAAGATTTCTCTAAGTCTACAAATGCTAGAAACGTAGGTTTGCATATCCTTAATTTTTCTTCTACGATAAGTCGTAGGGTCAGTATTGCTTCACGTGTTCCAACATTTCTACGGAACCCAAACTGATATTCCCCCAGGTCAGCTTCTACCAGTTTTTCCATTCGTCTGTAAAGAATTCGCGTTAGTATTTTGCAGCTGTGACTTATAAAAATGATAGTTCGGTGATTTTCACATCTGCCAACACCTGCTTTCTTTGGGATTGGAAGTACTATATTGTTCTTGAAGTCTGAATGAATTTCGCCTGTCTCATACATCTTTCTCACCAGATGGTAGAGTTTTGTTAGGCCTGGCTCTCCCAAGGCTGTCAGTAGTTCTAATGGAATGTTGTCTACTCCCGGGGCCTTGTTTCGACTTAGGTCTTTCAGTGCTCTGTCAAACTCTTCACGCAGTATCATATCTCCCACTGATTGTGGTATTAAAAAGAAAAAAAGAAATTAAGAATTACCACATTTTTAGCTCGCTAAGTGACAGGATGAATGAACATCTCTGCTGTAGATCCTGCACAGGATACGGTGGCCGATGCGCAGTGATCAGTTTTCGTCCAAAGCGCTGGGCGAGTTCATTTGTTTGTACAGTAGGGGAGGCCGATATCTGTTCTTTCGGAACGGATACCATGCTGTCGAAGAATGAAATTAGAAAGGAATCCAGACCTTTAGCTGGTTACAGCCGTTGATAAATATCAACAGGGACAGTTGGAAATGTGTTCCTCCACTAGGACTCGAACCCGCGATCTCCTGCTTACACGGTAGACGCTCTATCCGTCTGAGCCACCGAGGACACCTAGAAAAGTGCGATTGCAGGGCCTTACCTCTGGCACGCTCCCCTTGAGACCCACATTCCCAGCTTACTGTCACCACTCTACATGTCTAGTGCCCCTGCCCAATATACTCATTACTCGCTGCAGTCAATCTACCAATCCCTGCAATATCAGTACATCCGCACTGAAGATTATTGGCCGGTTAGCCTTATCTATATGAAAATGGTATCCGTTCTTTCGGAAATTTTTAGGGGGCATCTATGGCTGGTGAAACGACAGACACTGTGAGTTTTAGAACAGCGCAAGTCAAGACATGTTTCTCACTTAAAAAACTTAACAAACCACTGTTTCAGAATTCTATTGCAAATGCGTCTGCACAACTTATTAGGCAGGTGGAGCCGTAAACTCCACTCTGTTTTGGCAAAGGAAGCAAATTTTAATACTGAAACAAGACAAATTTGTAGGTTTTACTCAAAACACACCACTCATGACGCTTCACTGAAAGTTTTAAGTGGGTAACTAAGAAGGCGACAATAAATCGCTACTATTGCATTTTCAGCGGAATTCTTATTAGATATGAACCAAAGAAGAGGTGATAGTACATTTTTCTGAATGGTCACCATGCTAGTGTGAGTAGAGAACGTCTTCGTTTAATATTTACAAAAAATATGAGTGGGACGTCAGTTTAGATCGGCACTACCCCTCCAGCGCTATTTCCCTACAGCGCCTAAGCGCAATCCCCACCACTACCGCTTTGTCTGGGAGTGCCTGCCGACTGCGCATCTATCGGCCACATTCTAACTGTGGCAGACAGCAGAAGTGCCACACTGCACTTGCACAGCCTTGTTTCACAGCTCGATGGTGAACAGATAACACAGCACAATGCGACTGTAATTTGTAAAGTAAATCACTGTTTTCGTTGACATTTTCTCGTACATAATTGTTCATAATTATTATTTGCTTGATCTTGTATCTCATTTAATTAGCACTTGCTTTGCATTATTGCTGAGTGTTAACAGTGGAGATAAAACTAAGTCAATTTGTTTGTGTTCTCTTCATACATTGTAGTTAATAGCATT
This sequence comes from Schistocerca serialis cubense, assembly GCF_023864345.2. Lineage (NCBI taxonomy): Eukaryota > Metazoa > Arthropoda > Insecta > Orthoptera > Acrididae > Schistocerca > Schistocerca serialis. Next base: position 346,147,172 of record NC_064638.1, on the reverse strand, counting down.
TGTCTTTATGCAGGTTTCAGAGTTTCACAGCAATGTGGATTCCAATTACAGTTTTCTACCTCACAAGGATGAAATACAAAGAATGTGGTACACAATCAAAATCATCTACTTCTCTTGAAGATCTACGTATGCGTTGTTTATTAGTTAATTCCTTGGACATTCGTTCAAATGATGTCGACATTTCGTTAGTAATTACGGAAACGTTAGAAGATACTATGATTTGTGTTTCGAACGATGATTGTTATGCTATAGTTAGAACATTTATGGTAATAGCTTTCAGTGGCAAAGTAAGGACATAATTTATTTTCCTTAGTTAAACGAAGGTGGGAGATAACGCTTGAAGTTAAACATTGTGCAAAGCCGGTTCCGCTTCGTAAAATCTGAACGTGACTTGTATAAATGGAACAAAAATCCAAATGAAGTATGAAGTACACGCCAAAATGGAACTCCCAAGATTGTGAAAGAAAAGCTATTCAGAAGATTTAGAACTTCTCGTGAGAGTAAATGCCCTGTCACCGATGGAAATCTACGTCACTGGGCCCTCGGCATTCCAAGTTTCTTCGATCTAGTTGAACAGATTCAGGAAATTATACTGAAAAGAAAGTCGCAGAATTACGAAGTTTACTTCAAGTAAGTATGCAGAGGAGATGCGGCTAATAGGTGAAACTGACGCAAAAAGGAAGCTTCTTACTGTCCTCTAAAATGTTGTGTATAAAGCCAGGCACTCTGGTTTCATGTAGGAACTGAGTACAAACAGCGCTTGATCATTTAGAACGAAAGAAAGGCGAAGTCGCTTGCGCAGTTGATGAATGCTACGACAGATTCGTATACAGCAACGCCAGTGATAAGTATCTGTGGATTGCTGTTCCCGCAGCTTTATATCCGTCTTGATGATCCTCAAGGAAAATAAAGGACAAAAATCTTGAGATAGGACTGTTGAATTTCAAAAATCGTGCAACAGACGTAGCAAATTCTAGAAAAAGGGAGGAGAATAATTTTCAGTACTACGCCTGAAACGTCTTCGTACCAGTCGCAGCAAATAATTCATTCCTTTTGTTGGGATCTAGGCGTGGACATAACGTCACATTTGTCTTTAGAGGGATGACGAAAAGACTCAACCTCTCAATAAAAAAAAATTTCCGACGCTGTAAAGTATTTTTTCAGAAAATCGTCGGAAAATGTCAATTCTGATAGCTCTTTGTTATTTCAGGTTCAGCATTGGACCAGTATAGTTAAACTTCAGTAATTTGTGCATAGTCAGGTTTCATTACCATGTTTTACGAGTTTGATGAAGTATGTCTGGTATACAGCAAAATATGCACAACAAAGGCTACGGCCATTTCTTATTCCATCCCAATTCTCTGTAAGTGAAACAAGGAATTATTGTGACATGCCAAAATACATTAATTTTTCCTTTCTCAGTTGTGCCTGGTCTAAAGAAAGTGTTTGCTTTCATCATCCAGCAGACCCTTCGCATTTTTGTGATGTTCACTGGAAATAATCAATAAATTGCTTCATTGTTAGTAAAATAAACATTATAAGAATTATCATAAGACCTGTGCTACAGAAACTGTAAAATTTTCGTTTCAACATACTAAACTCACGACTGGTTAAAATCGGCTTTAATGTAAGATTATACATTGCCTTGAATTTCTTTCCTCTGTTAGTCACGTGTAAGAACTACATCTGCAGCAGTATAGCTGACAATATGAATTGAAAGTTGCTCAAAATATAAACATTTTGAGAAATTTTTGTTTTGATTTAAATGTTTACAATTCGCGTGAGTGCGCTTTGTACTTCGACCTACAAAGCACTCCGTCTTCAGGTCACAAGTGGCCCACCGCGACCACCCGACCGCCGTATCATCCTCAGCTGAGGATGCAGATAGGAGGTGCGTGTGATCGGCACACCGCTCTCCCGGTCGTTATGATGGTTTTCTCTGACCGGAGCCGCTACTATTCGGTCGAGTAGCTCGTCAATTGGCATCACGAGGCTGAGTGCACCCCGAAAAACGGCCACAGCGCGGGTGGCCCCGATGGCCACCCATCCAAGTGCCGACCACGCCCGACAGCGCTTAGCTTCGGTGATCTGACGGGTACCGGTGTATCCACTGCGGCAAGGCCGTTGCCTACACTTCGAGCTATGCTGTGTTACATTATATTGTCATTGCTGCGTCTGCATGTTCGCCGATTCGCTTGCCAGGCAGGGAGGGCTGTACAAATCGCTGTTACGAGCTGTTCTTCGTGTGACGGAAATCAGTAATATTAACTTCTTTTCAAAAACCCTCGAAGTGCGCCTTAACTGTTAAATTTTGACAGTGAACTTCTATCGGTGTGTTGTCCCCGTATGAAAAATTTCAGGTTAGGCTTCCACATACCACATTGGACGAGTCCCGTGCTATAGACAGCTATAAAAACTATTCTGCACTTCAGCAATATGGGCTTAGTGTTTTGGTAGACAACTTTTGGCTATAATTTAAACAGACATCTTTGAAGCTATTGTCTATGGGAGAAAGCGAAACAACCGCGGCCGGCGTTGCAATCAAAAGTGCGACACTGTACACGAAATATTTTTCCTCTTCTCTGACGCTTCTGGTATTGAATTGGAAATACGCTTCAACTTTGTGACGTCTTAATGAATACGGTAAGTCAGCCTCTTGCAAGACTATTCCATTACACATGACGTGGCTCTTATCTTCACAGATACAATCACATAAAACGACAACGTTTACATCCTTATCTCACACTGTGATGTACTAACCAAAATTTAGGTAAAACTTTTCTCCATCGAAGATTGTAACCTCTCCGCAAAATCTATAAATAAAAATGCAAAATGGGACCATGCGTGAACTCCCCACTGAATTAAAAGGAATGGTAATTGACCAAAAACCGCACAATAATATTAATTAGATAATGAACCATGAACTAAATGTAACTTCCTAACAGAAATAATAATGTCTGGTAAATTTTGTAAGGGCAGCAGCGCTGACCTTCGGCCCTGTGAAATAATAAAACCTGATACATTTTTTAAGGACAGCAGTGCTGACCTTCGGCCCTGTGAAATAATTAAACCTGATAAATTTTATAAGGACAGCAGCGCTGACCTTTGGCCTTGTATTCTGAATAAAAAAGCAAAAAAATCTTACCTCAATAAAAACTGCATCATAAAAACTGCATCTATATCTGCTCTTATTTATCGACACAGCTTCGTGCAATGCTGCCGTATATTTCATTTTGATTCTTGGAGGAAATACATAGGAAATATTCTTTAAATTGAAATGAACGTTTTTCTTTAAAAGAGTTACTTTATAAAAAATTATTATTGGGGCATTTTTTGAACAAATTAATTACAATTAACATACGTTACTAGATGTGCGCAATGCTGCTTCATTACCTTCTATAACAATACTGATCGTCCACCACAATCCTGACCAGAGTCGCAAGAAGAACACGCCGTCGACGCATGCCGACGCCTGCTCAGTACAACCGTCCACTCGCTACTACTGTCGACTGACTAGTACTACAGACAGACACTGTTCCTGCCGACTCGCTACACGCAACTGCAGCCGACTTCTACTACAGACCACAACCGCCCACTGGCGCGGTCAAGCGCAGACTAGCAACGATAAATAACTCTCTGGTCAGAGATTCTGTCATGCCTCGCCATCGCTGGTAATGTATACATACGTGTTTCATAACCCTCCACTGGGGGGGCGAAAATTTGGCAGCGATGGTGAGTCATTTGGACTTTCCATGAGCAACAAATTTATGTTAACTAACTAACTTTACAATCACAGAATATACAGATATATAGGTGTAGAACATGAAGTAAATATAGTGCACATGCACCGAATACAGAACATATCAGGTAATGACAAAATATATATACAATGAGTACAAAACAAATTAACAAATGACATAAGTTCACATGCATTGTAGTTCAGAACATATCAGCAAATCAAAATTGTATATGCAATTAGTAGAAATCATGTTTACAAATGACAAAAGTGCACACGCACTGTACTTCAGAACATATCAGCAAATCAAAAAATGTATAGATCATGAATACAAATCATGTTAGCAAAAATGATTTTCACTATGTTACAAGAAATAGGATAGGAAAGGGAAGGATTGCATCATGGTTGTAGCACTTTAGGTTGCACGCAGCTGCACTGAGAGTCCATATCTTTCTACAGAAGCATAACACCAAGTGAGTCAATCTGAAGTTCTTTTCCCAGAAGTATTAATCAGCGTAGCCAAGACACTAAAATGTCGTAGTAATATTCCATGTTATCTTTTCGGTAGTACATTTGGTACACCAAACAGTGGGACCATAATAGCATCTCCATCGCTCACGGTGGTGGACAGCATGTCGCGTCAACACCACGTTCTTGTAAGGTACACCAACGTAGAATTAGTGCAAAAACCAAATATAGTGCTCCATGATCATGTGGATATACAGGACAAACGGATATTGCAGTAATTCCAGGTAATTAGGTCAGAAGGTGAAGGACATTAAGTCATATACTAGTCTTCGTTGAGAATTACACTAATAGTTGGTGGCACTCATTGCCCAGTTATTGAACATTTCTGTACCATCTATGTAGTATTACAGAATAATGTTCATGCGTTGTTTTACAGAGAACATTGACATTCATTGCCTAATTATAAACCATCAGAAGTCATCATTGAAAACAGGAGCTAATAAATGACATAGTATTACAGAATAATGTTCATGAGTCGTTTTACAGAGAACATTGGCACTCATTGCCTAATTATAAACCGTCAGAAGTCATCATTGAAAACAGGAGCTAATAAATGACATAGTATTACAGAATAATGTTCATGAGTCGTTTTACAGAGAACATTGGCACTCATTGCCTAATTATAAGCCATCAGAGGTCATCATTGCAAACAGGAGCTAATAAATGACATAGTATTACAGAATAATGTTCATAAACCGATTTACAGAGGACATTGGCACTCATTGCCTAATTATAAAGCATTATTATTTTTTTTAAACAATGCATTGCGTTGGGTAATTACTAAAGAATGAAAATATTTGCTTTTGAGTTGTTGCTGCAAATGAAGATGTGTAACGTCATTCGTCATGAGTCAGCTGTAGCAATATTATGAAGCAAGTAGAGTATATGTAATCACTTTCATAAATGACATAGGTTTAATGAACAACTGCTTATAGCACATTAATTTCATAAATAATTTCTCCTGCAAAATACAAAAATGGCCTATTAAACTGAAAGAAGAAACGCATTTTATGCTGAAAAGTAGTGAACTTCGAATTAACAGGTAGTGAAATGTGTATAAAAAAATGTGTTCCCTAGCTGTCCTTTCCAAAACCTTCAGTCATCATACTATGCAATATAACACTATGCTGAAAAGTAGTGAACTTCGAATTAACAGGTAGTGAAATATGTATAAAAAAATATGTTCCCTAGCTGTCCTTTCCAAAACCTTCAGTCATCATACTATGCAATATATCACATACTGTCAAAACGAACTGCAACAAATACTTAAAAAACTACATAGCATCTCTTAACTAACAGCAAATATATAAACTTCATCATTATTTTCATCTGCAAAGAAAAACTTCATTATCCAGATCACCATAACTCCAATTAGTATCATCACCTGTAAAGAAAAACTTTATTATCCATAGTAGCATATTCTTCATCATTATTCATCACCATTCCTTATCATCTCCAAAAATAAGTCACTTCATTACTCATTACACAATTATTCCTTATTTCTATCATATTTCATGACTAAAACTAAGATGTGTAGTTCTGTCTGACAGCCTACATCAATCGCCTTGTATTCTGAATGAAAAAATTAGTTAAGACTGCTATTCTATGATGCGTATACTATATTCTTGTTAATGCTTGTTAATCCTGATCCATTTACTCTTCCTCATGAGGTTTTTTTTTTTTTTTTGCATCTTCTTTCGTTCATTCCGAAGGTGAAATTCCTATTTCTGTTTAATTTATTTCTTTTACACGTTATTTCTTTCTGAAAATGATGAACAAAGATTAATGTCTCGCATTTAAATCATATACTCATTAAATAAAAACTGGTTTATAGTAGCATAATTGAGCATACAGCATAGCATGTACATTCAACAAGTTGCATTTGAAAATTTCATTTCGTCGTCATGTACGTGTCAAAAACATAGATAGTGTTCAGAGGCAAAAATGTATCCAGTGTATCACAATGTAGCAGAAAAAAAAAGAAGTAAAGTAGTCACGATGTTGAGATATCATAAGGCAAAATGTCAAAGTCAACTGGTGTTTGCTATATCTTAACTATTTCATAGTGCATACAAACAAAACAGGAAAGCAATCGTACATACATAAAAAATGGAAAATATGCACGGTCTAGGGTGTATAACGACAAGAAAAGCGACCTGCTAACTCTACCTTGCCGAGCACTTGCCAACAAAAAATACGACAATCATCAGTAAGTGGTCACATAAATATAATTGCATAAATGGTCATAAAACGTGTAAGTTCATCTGGAAAAATATGCACGGTCTGATGTGTAGCGACAAGAAGAGCGATCTGCTAACCTTACCTTGCCGGGCACTTGCCAAGAAAAAGTATGATAATCATCAGTAAGTGTTCATGTGAATATAATTGCATAAGTGGTCATAAAAATTAGCAAATGGCATTACAGCATGTTAAATCATAAAGTATCTTCATTCAATAAAAGGTTTGATATTCGATATGTGGTGGTTTCCTTTGGTTTTTCTGGTTCTGAAAGTTTCGACGTGTACAACATTGGGGTGAGGAATGCTGCGAATCCAATATGGACCTGCGTATAGAAGCTCAAATTTACTGCACCTACCTTTTACTCTATTGGATATATAGTGTGTACGTACTAATATCTTCTGTCCAATGTGAAAGTCACGGCGTGTACAAACCTGTTTTTGCTGTCTTCTCCGGCGCTCTGCGGCACGTTTGATGTTGTTCAGCGCAATGTCAATTATTTCATGGTGTCGTAGTCGACGAGATGTAGGAAAGTTTACTAATTCATTAATTTTGTTAGGTGGTTCAACATTTTTCAGTATAACAGACGGAGATAGCATAGTGGATTCATTTGGTATGGAATTAATTACATCCTGGAATGCGAGTATGTGTGTGTCCCAATCAATATGTTTTTATGGCAGTATATTCTACACAGTTTACCAATTTCTTTCATTAATCGTTCACAAGGGTTCGAAGAAGCATGGTACCTGGATATGTAGATCGGAGAAATGTTTCTAGCTCGTAACATACGTGTCCATATAGCAAATCGAAACTCTGATCCATTGTCGGAAATTACTTTCAACACATGCCCTACATGAAATAGAAAATGTTTTACAAATGCTTTCGAAACAGTTTTAGCAGTAGCTTTGCGTAACGGAGTGAAAGTAACAAATTTTGACGTGAGTTCAACAGCGACAAAGATGTAGCAAAAACCTCTATTAGTTCTGGGAATCGGACCAAAATTGTCTACAGCGGCCATATGTCTCAATTTAACAGGTACAATGGGATGTAATGGAGGAATATGTGAAGTCGTATCTGATTTAGCTTTCTGGCAGATTTTACATGACGCTAAAACTCGTCGTATACGTTTCTCCATGTTCGTAAAATAACAGTTCTGTCTCAGTATAAGAAAACATTTTCTGGCTCCGTAATGTGCATAACTTAAATGAGTATACCAGATTAATTTGTTACCAAGTTCGTCAGGAATGCCTAATAACCAATTGTTGCAGTCAGGATGAGAGCGGCGAAACAGAATGTCATGGCGTACAGTGTAATGGTTTCTAATGGTAACATTATTCCTATCTTGCCAAAGGTGTTTAATCTCTTTCCATACGTTGTCTGTACTCTGCTCTTGTGCTATGTCTTGTAATGACGACGAAATGAAATTTTCAAATGCAACTTGTTGAATGTACATAACGCTGAAATTTGCTTCGCAGAAGTTGGTTGCGATGTCTTGCTGATTGTTGCTAAGAGAGCGAGATAGTGCATCTGCTACAACATTTTGTGTGCCGGGAATGTGAACAATTGTAAAATTAAATTCCTGCAAGTAATGTTTCCATCTGCTTAATCTGTCGTGAGTAAATTTAGCCGAAAGTAAAAACTGTATAGCTCTATGGTCTGTGTAAACGGTGGTATGTCCTCCATAAAGAAAATGCCGAAATCTGGTAAAAGCCCATACAACACATAATGTTTCAAGTTCAGTAACAGAATAATTGCGCTCAGCAGCTGACAGAATGCGACTTGCAAAAGCGATGTTTTTAATTACGGTACAACCATCTTCTTCAATTTCCTGAAAAATTTGTACGCCTAAAGCGGTGTTAGAACTGTCGGTGGCAATAGAAAAATTTCTAGTAAGATCCGGGTGCGATAAAAGTGGTGCATTCAACAAAGCATGTTTCAGGTTCATAAATTAAGAATGTGCTTGCTTATCCCAGGACCAAATAGTGTTTTTACCTGTCAATTGACATAATCTAGGAGTGTCTAAAGCAGAGTAATGAATAAATTTACAAAAAAGTTAATTAAACCCAAAAAGCTGCGTAGTTGTTTTTTCGTCGTAGGAACAGTAATGTCACGTAAAGCTTGAAGTTTTTCCGGGTCAGGCGCAGTGTCTTCTTCTGAAATTACATGTCCAAGAAACTTTATCGAAGTTTTACCAAAGTGCGATTTACTGAGATTAACTGTAAGTCCTTGTGCACGAAAAGTTTGCAACAGTTGTTCATGAATCAGATTGTGTTTAGACCAATTTGCTTCTGCAATAAGAATGTCGTCTACGTACGTTGTGATTCTGTCTTTATGTTCTGTCGGAAGTATTGTATTCAAACCGCGAATAAAAGCTGCTGAAGAAATTGTTAAGCCGAAAGGTAATTTACAAAATTGATAACAGTCACCAAAACAGAGAAATGCTGTGTACTTTCTGCAGTTCGGAAGGAGCTGAATTTGCCAAAATCCCGATTACAGATCTAATGTAGAATAAATAGCAATACCGTGAAATTTCTGTAGAAGTTCTTCTAGTGTCTGTGGGCGATCTGTTTCATTAATAATAATGTCATTGATGTGACGCGAATCAAGTACGAGGCGAAGTGAGCCATCCTTTTTCTTAACAATATGGAGCGGGTTTATGTGCGGACTAACTGCCGGTTCAATAATTCCTTGGTCATGCATAGCTTGCAATTCTTTCTTAACTTGTTCTCTATGAATATATGGAATGGGGTAATGCTTGGCTTTAAATGTGTCGTGCTGTTTGACTTGAAATTCATACATAAAACCGGACATAGTACCAGGAACGTTGTCAAAAACTGGAGTTTGCTGTAAAAGAATTTTGTGTAGTTGCGTGCGTTCGTCGTCTGTATTTGCACTACTCTGTTTAACTTTATGAGAAATCGTCTGTATTACGTCATAGTCGGTTTCGTCTGGAGTATTATAGTTGTGTACGTACGTATCTGTGAACAATGTGGAATTACAGTCTATGCTACGTGATACGGAAATGACCTCTGTACAATTAATTGTTTGTTCTTCCGTAGATAAAGAGTGCTGAAATTCTAAAGCCAGTTGTACATTTTCATCCTTTAACATTAAATAGGAATTTTGAAAATCAATAACTGCGTCGTGTTGTACCAGAAAATTCGTACCTAGAATAACGTCTGTTGTCAATAAGGGAACAATCCAAAAATTTGAGTGAAATGTGTGACCTGCAATACAAAATGATAAATGTGTCTGTAATTTAACATCTACTCCTTTACTCGATACTGCTCCTTTCACTTTCGTTTTGCCTAATGGTAACGTAGGATAAGTATTCTCTTTGTTACACTCGTTGAAAGTTTCTTCATTTATAACTGACATAGGAGATCCAGAATCGATTACTGCCGAAAATTTCGATGATCCAATTTTAATTTCGATGACAGGCTGTGAAATGGTTTTTTGAACAATTGGTCTTTCCTGCAAAAGAGTGTCTCGGATGTCGTCAAAAGTAATAACATTTTCGTGAACAACATTCTGCGTGTCTAAAGTAGTGCTTGTGTTACTGGAAGATGCGACCTGTACAGTATCTAGTCAAATTCTATCTGACGTATTATTATTATCAGGAGGATTCTGTGGCATTTCGACAATTTGAACTGTTCTGTTATTTCTTCCAGTCGTATTACGCTCTGGATGATACCTAGTGTCTGGTTCATTCATGATAATATGTTCTTGCGGATGATTTTGCTGTTGGTAAGACCGACTGTTATTAAATGTACGTTGAAAATTGTGCTCATTGTTTTTACGCCTATCGTGATAGTCATTTCTATATGGTGCATTGCGATAGGAATTAAAATACTGTGTTTTCTGTACGTAGTTATTTCCTTGCTGCCGTGCATTACTATTTGTCGGAGCTGAGACTATACGTGCACGCAGCGAAACATTAAAGCTTGGCTGACCTTGGACACTGCATTGTTGGTTAGGTATGCTAACCGACTGGCTTTCATGCTGTTGTGGAGAAAAACCTCTATTGTTACCAAAATGTGTTTGCTGTTGTTGATAATTTTGACGATACTGATAATTAAAATTTTGCCTGTTATTAAAGTTCTGGTGGTTGTCGTTCCTAAAGCGTCTATTACCTTTGCAATTCAAATTGCGTGGCTGATCATAATTACTGTAAGTTTGTTGGCCTTGGTTATTATATGAAAAATTTTTGTTTACAAAGGAATAATCCGATTGCTGCACTTCCAAAAGCTGTAACAGATCTCTGAATGCCGAAATGTTTTCCTTCTGCTGACCCATTAAAAGTGACACTCTTAATGACCATGGTAATTTAGAAATGCATAATTGTGTAAGTACAGATTCACTGTATGATTCACCTAAGTACTGATTTTGTTGGACCATGTGCTCAAAAAATTGCGTGACACTGGGAAAATTTGAGTTCTCATAATTCGATAAAGTAATTAGTTGATCCTTAATTCCGCGCTGTGTCCTCTTCGACCAATACGCTGACAGAAAAGCATTCTGAAACTCTTCTACCGAATAGCATTGCCTCGCGATCGGTCTCATACAAGTTGCCGGTTCGCCTTCCAAAAAACTGCAAATAAATTCAAGTTTATGTGTTACGGACCAAGTCGGTGGAAAAGCAAAGCTAAAGTGTTGTATCCAATCCAGTGGGTGAATCTGTGTTCTGTCATTTTTAAATACTTTAAATTTTCTCACTGATAGAAAATGTTTGTAATCAAAATTATAGTCTCTGTATGACGGAACAGGTTCAGGATTGTATGGGAATCTGTTTGACTGTGACTGTTCGGAATCTAACTCACGTACTCTCTGTAGATTACCTAAATTATACTGGCTGTGTGAGTGTGAGAAATGTTCGGAATTCGCCATATGCTGTGACGTGCTATTAACTGAAATATTTTTTATCTCTGTTACCTCTTGCTGTAAACTTGACAATTTTCTACGTAATGTATTATTAGACGAATCTATCTCATTGATTGTCTGCTGTAGATTTTGGAATTCAGGTGTTTGGTTAAACGAAATCGGTGAAGTATCGTCTGATTTGCTGTCATTATTACTTTCAATAACGTCAATACGACTGGCCAATTCATCATATTTTTCAGTCAGTATTTTAACCTGATCATCGTTTTTGATGTCACAAGAATTAATCTGTTTTTGTGTTTTACGTGTTTTTTAGTTCAATTTTTTAACGTCAGCTTTAATGACATCGGAATCCTGGGTTAGTTCTAATTGTTCGAGTCTGTCTGTCACTGTCTGAAAGTCTGCTGTGTGTGTGTCTGTTTTCGATTTAAGATCGGAAATTTCATCACGTAATTCTGTGTTCAACTGTTTGATGGTATTAATTTTGTCGGACACTGTAGCAATATTGTTATCTACGTATGTTTTTGCTTTCGCAAACAATTTACGTTTATCTTCCTGCCTCTGTGCGGTGATTGTTTCCATGACTTGTCGTTTTACTTTATTCTGATCCTGTATAAATTTACGGAAACGCGTATCACTGTTTTGTAGGTGGTGGTTAAGACGTTCGTCAATTTGACTGTTCTGTTGGTCGAATTTCGCGTCTATTTTTGTATCCATTGTGCGCGACAGTTCTGCTGTCATCAATTTAAACTCGTCGCGTAACTGTGTTGCTTTTTCAGAGCATTGTTTACCGACTGCACTAATTTCGCCTCTAAGTGATTCTGTTGTAGCTGTTTGCATATCCCTTAATTCTTGAGCAACTGATCTAATTTCTTCGCTACGTTTCCTACCACAAGCCTCAATTTCCTCACGTAACTGTTCTTTAGTATCATGACATTGTGCGGCAACGGCTGTAATCTGTTCACTAAGCTGTCTGGAATTGTTGTCTAATTTTTCATTAAGGTTGTCATGTTTTTCATTAAGTTGTTTGAAATTTTCATTAAGGTTGTCTTGTTTTTCAATAAGTTGTTTGATCTGTTCACTAAGTAGTTTGTGGTTTTCCTCTTGTCTTTCTTTCTGTTGTTTGGAATTGTTTAGTTTTTCATTAAGCTGTTTGTTATTTTCATTAAGATTGTCTTGTTTTTTATTAAATTCTTCAAGTTGTTTGAAATTTTCACTATGTTGTAGCAATATTGCCATAATTTGATCCAAAGTAATATTACCTACTCTATTCTCTGTGCTGTGTGTTGGTGTATCTCCATTTGTTACGTTTTGTGTGACCATTTGGTCATTCTGTAATTTACAAAAAGGTTTGCCAATCGAATGTACACTGTTAGTCACTACACCGGAATTAAATAAATCCGACGCATTCTGATTACACTGTTCGTTTTCATTAAAAAAATCTTTCCGTTCGTCACGTAAATCCTGCAAACCGGGTGTGTTAAGCTGGGCAGCACTCATTGCAATAGAACACAACGCATCATCAATTGTTGTCAAATTAACAGAGGACAAAATTGAATTCGTTTGTTCAATGCTAAGATGAAAATCATTATTAATGGTCGGTACACACTGATTGTCAGTAAATGGAGGATTGTCATCATTACACTGTGTGTCATAAGTACTATCGTTCAAATTATTACAATCGGCTATTTCATTCATTACACATCGCGAAGTACTGTTAACAGTTTTTCGCGGCATTTTTCTCAAAACAAATTAATCACAAATGAAATAAGCACAATGCAAAAAGTAACAAACAAATACAACAAGGAGCGACTAATTGCTGATGATCTGTCGAAGAAAGAATGACAAATTAGAAAATGCGTTGCGCCAAATGCTAATTATATTAAGTAAATAAGAGCAGATATATGACTACTTCTCAGAAGATTCACAAAGAAATACGATCCTGGCAGGGTCGCCAAGTGTAACCTCTCCGCAAAATCTATGAATAAAAATGCAAAATGGGACCATGCGTGAACTCCCCACAGAATTAAAAGGAATGGTAATTGACCAAAAACCACACAATAATATTAATTAGATAATGAACCATGAACTAAATGTAACTTCCTAACAGAAATAATAAAGTCTGGTAAATTTTATAAGGGCAGCAGTGCTGACCTTTGGCCCTGTGAAATAATTAAACCTGATAAATTTTTTAAGGACAGCAGTGCTGAACTTCAGCCCTGTGAAATAATTAAACCTGATAAATTTTATAAGGACAGCAGTGCTGAACTTCAGCCCTGTGAAATAATTAAACCTGATAAATTTTATAAGGACAGCAGCGCTGACCTTCGGCCCTGTATTCTGAATAAAAAAGCAAAAAATTATTACCTCAATAAAAACTGCATCATAAAAACTGCATCTATATCTGCTCTTATTTATCGACACAGCTTCGTGCAATGCTGGCGTATATTTAATTTTGATTCTTGGAGGAAATGCATAGGAAATATTCTTTAAATTGAAATGAACGTTTTTCTTTAAAAGAGTTACTTTATAAAAACATTATTATTGGGGCATTTTTTGAACAAATTAATTACAATTAACATACATTACTAGATGTGCGCAATGCTGCTTCATTACCTTCTATAACAATACTCATCGTCCACCACAATCCTGACCAGAGTCGCAAGAACACGCCGTTGACGCATGCCGACGCCTGCTCAGTACAACCGTCCACTCGCTACTACTGTCGACTGACTACTACTACAGACAGACACTGTTCCTGCCGACTCGCTACACGCAACTGCATCCGACTTCTACTACAGACCACAACCGCCCACTCGCGCGGTCAAGCGCAGACTAGCAACGATAAATAACTCTCTGGTCAGAGATTCTGTCATGCCTCGCCATCGCTGGTAATGAATACATACGTGTTTCAAGATGTAAGTATGTTAATTGTAATACTTTGATTAACCGTGTGTAAGGATGATGTAGAGGGCTGGTGTGAACGACCTCTATGGTGGCTGGTTTGAGACGGTGGATCGTTGTCAGGGTGATGGCTGGGAGTTGCTTATAGAATAACCAGTACTAGCCACACACCTTACTGAAGACAAAATTATTAATTCGTAGGAACACTATGTTAAAATGGCAGTGGCTGGGCAGGTTACTGACATGTGGAGATCACTGCAGCACATTTACCATCCGTCTAAGGCTGTACAGATCGAAGCAGAGCACACCAGCAAGCATGGAAATCAGCCACGATTCTTGCAGAATAAGGCAGCCCTCAGCGGTTATGTGTGGCCTTGCGAGGTGAATGTCCACGCAGGTATTGGTGGTTGAGTGGCTACAACGCCCTGTCCTTGGGCAATTGTTTACGGTAGGATGCTGGATGTGGCCGAAACGAACCCGGAGGTGACCCTCGTATAGCAATGCATCTGTGGGGCGAATCGACGTGAGCAGCGTTCATCTATGACACTCGTCATACACGTGCACGCGGAATCACGTGGCTGGAAGTCCACTCACTTGGTATTACGCGGCGCTTACTCTCGCGTGACCTTGCCAATGGACTCTACACAGCTTCGTTACAACGCAGCAACGCTAATGGGATTGGCAATCGAATGAATGCATTTAGAAATAGAATTCATTTTTAGCAGTCGATTCTCCATGCTTTCCGTGGAGAAAGGTTATGCAGTATACATGACATTCACCAAGAGTGATCACAGTATATCGTAAATTAAATTCATAGTCGAAAATTTACTATTATTGAAGGCCACTGATTTAGCTTTACAACTTCATATTTACATGAAAGAATAGCTGAGGAAATAGCGTTCGCTTTCAAAAATGGTTCAAATGGCTCTGAGCACAATGGGACTTAACTTCCGTGGTCATCAGTCCCCTAGAACTTAGAACTACTTAAACCTAACTAACCTAAGGACATCACACACATCCATTACCGAGGCAAGATTCGAACCTGCGACCGTAGCAGTCACGCGGTCCCTCACTGAGCGCCTAGAACCGCTCGGCCACCGCGGCCGGCTGTTCGCTTTCAATTAGCTGCTTAAATTTCACTGACTTTGACACATATTTTGAACAAAAAAAATGAAAAAGATTTATGTTGAGGAGTGAACAACAGACTATAATAGTCAACCAAGAGCACCCTTTAGCGTGGGGGAGAGGGGCGAAGTACTTATTATAGTTTTGAAGACGAAAGGCGACTTGAAAGTTGGCATCAAAAAGTTCCTATTCTGATCCTGTTAAAAACGCAATACAAATTTTTAAATTATTCTCTTCAAAGAAAAACGTCTGATTTCATTTTGTTTTTGCCTTTCCCTTAGACCTAGGGCGGGGAGGCGGGCGCAGGTCCCCATTGCCCTCGGATATAGGAACCCTAGTCAACTTTTCTTATAATTAACAAAACATAATCCAGTTACATTGTCAGGTTTCGTGAGGAAATCGAATGTATGAACTAATAAGACAGTTGTTACTGAACGGAAAGAGAAAGGAAGCATAAGATGTAGCAGTGAGAAGGGATGGTATCATTCAAAGGTATTTATACCTGGGTAATTGTTCGAAAAAGTAGATCATTTGAACAAATTCATTCGCCAATGAATTATTTTTAACTTAAATAGCAAATAATATAACGTCACATTATTTTCTTTGTTTACTTCTGGTACAGAATTAGTAGTTGCTCCTTTGGGACCGTGAAGCGTCCGTTTCATAAATAACTAATTATTTGTGTAGAAATGTGCCTTTTTGGCTCAATGACTTACAGACTACAAAACTAAAGCTTAGGGGTCCGATCCCCAGTAGGTCTCACGACTTCATCTCTTACTTATCGGTTCTTTAACCTATAACAATAACAATGATACTTCGGAATATGTGTAGAAATGTACAACCCCTCTGACTGTAAAACTTTGTTTGGACGTGGAATGAAGTCGAGGGCACACCGCTATGCATAGTAAAGCACTACACATAGAACTGAGCATGACTTCACTTGATTTGCATAATTTACAGTGTAATAAATGAAACATAAAAATACTTATTGGCAGACGGCGTAACAATTACAGAGCTATAGCCCACTAGGCAGACTAGCTGGGGCAACTGCACTGTTGAGCAGCCAACTGATGACCAGAAGTGACGAATCAGCCGATCAAGATGGACGAGAAATATCCTATGCATTTTTTCTGATAACAAAGACAAAGCCACGTTATTCACGTTAAGTTTTATAAAATTAGTAAACTTATTTTTTCCGTTATTTTATTTGCTTTATGCTATGCGGGTTATAAGTTCACTGGCATACTGTCGATGTCAGAGCTTACGGAAAATAGTGACTCGTCTATTTTCATGGAATCAGTTTTGCATGGAACTTTGTTTAGTTATGATTCAGAATATCAGAGAAAAGCCCCATATCAAACAACGGAGTATCAATGTCGGATACCATTGTCGGACACGAGGCTTTTGGTTTATCTGAAAATTTATTGCACCCTTATGGAGGAAAGTATTTAACAAAAAACAAAAGAATCTTAATCTATCATCTGTCTCTGCCTAGGCGGTTTATAGAATCCACGTTTAGCACTCTGAGAAATAAACTGTGTACTTTTCATCCCCCAATGAATATGCCAGAAGAACTTACACTTGCCACAATGAACTCATTCTGTGTTTTACAAAATTATGTGCCAGAAAGAGATGGCTACAAATCTGAAGTATTGTACGTCCCACCAGAGCTGCAATTTCCCACAGGTCCTACAAGCTGTCGAAAGTCATCGTGAATTTTGTTGCAAGATGCAAGCAAGGTTTGCCTGATTCGACAAGTGCATGGACGTTAAAAGCAGCCACATACTTTCTCCACGACACACTTTGCTCACAACTGACTGCGTGCCGTGCAGTCCGACGTGTTCTGATGGTTGCCGCAGACGGGAAATCAAAGTTGCACAGTGCGCGGGCTTCACTGAACTCCATTTGTCTTGTTAGTCGACACATCCTAGCTGTCGCAAGTGGACAGCTGATTGCGTTACAGCTCTGACACAATCGACTATGCTTCATTCAATTGTCTCTGCACCTGCCAGTACGTCTTCGCCTCCAACTGTTAACATGCTCAGGAACTCTTCGAATCTGATCATGTAAGAGTAGAAAAAATGTGGAATGATTTCAGTGAGATAGTATAGACGCCAGTTGAGAGATATCTACCACATAAATTAATAACTGATGGTAATGACCCACTATGGTACACAAAATTGAAAAAAGCATGACAAATTTAAAAGAACGCCAAATCCCCAAGATAGGCAAAGTTTTGAATAAGTTCGAAATATAGCGCCTACTTCAATGCGAGATGTTTTTAATTATTTCCACAACGAAACTGTGTCTCGGAATCTTGCAGAAAACCTAAAGCGATTCTGGTCATACATAAAGCACATCAGTAGCAAAACGCAATCAATACCTTCACTGTGCGAAACAACAGTAAAGTCACTGATGACAGTGCAACTAAAAAAAAGTTATGAAACACGGTTTTCTGAAACTCCTTCAAGAAACAAGGCGAAATAAACATTTCTGAATTCCAACCAAGAATAACTGACAAGATGAGAAACACAGATGTAGATATCCTCGGTGTAGCAAAGTAGCTTAAATCAATTAAGGCAAGGCCTCCGGTCCAGATTGTTTACCAGTCAGGTTCCTTTCAGAGTGTGCTAATACAATAGTTCCATATTTAGCAATTATATATAAACGCTCTCACAGAAAAATCCGTACCTAAAGACTGTAAAATTGTTCAAGTCACACCAATACCCAAAAAGTAGGCGTAATCTGTTGAATTACCGGCCCATCTCACTAACGTCGATTTGCAGGAGGGTTTTGGAACATGTACTGCATTCGAACATTATGAAGTGACACGAAGAAAACGATTTAAATGACACATACTCAGCACGGATTCAGTAAATATGTTCTTGTGAAACACAACTAGCTCTTTATACTTAGGAAGTAATGAGTGCTATCAACAGGGGATGTCAAATTGATTCCATATTTTGAGATTTCCAGAAGGCTTTCGACACCGTTCCTCACAAGCGTCTTCTAATCAAACTGCATGCCTACGGAGTATCGCCTCAGTTGTGCGACTGGATTCGTGATTCCCTGTCAGAAAGGTCACAGTTCGTAGTAATAGACGGAAAGTCATCGAGTAAAACAGAAGTAATATCCGGCGTTCCCCAAGGAAGTGTTACAGGACCTCTATTGTTCCTGATCTATATTAACGATATAGGAGACAGTCTTAGTAGCCGTCTTAGATTGTTTGCAGATGATACTGCCATTTATTGTCTTATAAAGTCATCACATCACCGAAAGGAATTGCAAAATTATTTAGCTATATGTACGGTGCGAAAAGTGGCAATTGACCCTGAATAGAGAAAAGTGTGAAGTTATTCACATGAATACTAAAGGAAATCCTCTGAATTTTGACTAGCGATAAGTCACACAAATCTGAAGGCTGTAAATTCAACTAAATACTTAGGGATCACAGTTACAAACGATCACATAGATAATGTTGTGGGTAGAGCAAATCAAAGACTGCGATTCATTGGCAGAACACTTAGAAGGTGCAACAGATCTACTAAAGAGAGTGCTCACACCACGCTTCTCCGCCCTGTTCTGGAGTACTGTAGTATGGTGTAGGATACGCATCAGTTGGCACTGACTGGTGACAGCCGGTCGGAGTGACCGAGCGGTACTAGACGCTGCAGTCTGGAACCGCGAGACCGCTACGGTCGCAAGTTCGAATCCTGCCTCGGGCATGGATGGGTGTGATGTCCTTACGTTAGTTAGGTTTAACTAGTTCTAGGGGTAGCGTCTTTGATTCATAATCAAAACGTCTTCGGTCCCGGGTTCGTTCCCCACCACTTCCTAAATTTTGATAAATAATCAGCATTGGCGGCCGAAGACTTCCGGCATAAGAAGTCAGCCTCATTCTGCCAACGGCCTTGTCAAAGAGGGTGGAGGAGCGGATAGAGGTTCAGGACACTCTCTTGTCCTAGGGGTGGGAAATTGCCCCTAAAGGCGGAAGAACCAGCAATGATCAACGACATGAGGATGCAGAAGGCAATAGAAATCACTGCATTAAAGACACGTAACGTGTATCCTCAGGACATGTGGCCTGTAATTGAGGAAGTGTCATGATGATCTCTCCATTGGCAAAATATTCCGGAATAGTCCCCCATTCGGATCTCCGGGAGGGGACTGCCAAGCGGGAGGTTACCATGAGAAAAAGATTGAATAATCAACGAAAGGATAACGTTCTACGAGTCGGGGCGTGGAATGTCAGAAGCTTGAACGTGGTAGGGAAACTAGAAAATCTGAAAAGGGAAATGCAAAGGCTCAATCTAGATATAGTAGGGATCAGAGAAGTGAAGTGGAAGGAAGACAAGGATTTCAGGTCAGATGAGTATCGGGTAATATCAACAGTAGCAGAAAATGGTGTAACAGGTGTAGGATTCGTTATGAATAGGAAGGTAGGTCAGAGGGTGTGTTACTGTGAACAGTTCAGTGACCGGGTTGTTCTAATCAGACTCGACAGCAGACCAACACCGACAACGATAGTTCAGGTATACATGCCGACGTCGCAAGCTGAAGATGAACAGATAGAGAAAGTGTATGAGGATATTGAAAGGGTAATGTAGTATGTAAAGGGGGACGAAAATCTAATAGTCATGGGCGACTGGAATGCAGTTGTAGGGGAAGGAGTAGAAGAAAAGGTTACAGGAGAATACGGGCTTGCGACAAGGAATGAAAGAGGAGAAAGACTAATTGAGTTCTGTAACAAGTTTCAGCTAGTAATAGCTAATACCCTGTTCAAGAATCACAAGAGGAGGAGGTATACTTGGAAAAGGCCGGGAGATACGGGAAGATTTCAGTTAGATTACATCATGGTCAGACAGAGATTCCGAAATCAGATAATGGATTGTAAGGCGTACCCAGGAGCAGATATAGACTCAGGTCACAATATAGTATTGATGAAGAGTAGGCTGAAATTCAAGTCATTAGTCAGGAAGAATCAATACGCAAAGAAGTGGGATACGGAAGTACTAAGGAATGACGAGGTACGTTAGACGTTCTCTAACGCTATAGATACAGCAATAAGGAATAGCGCAGTAGGCAGTACAGTTGAAGAGGAATGGACATCTCTAAAAGGGGCCATGACAGAAGTTTGGAAGGAAAACATAGGTACAAAGAAGGTAGCTGCGAAGAAACCATAGGTAACAGAAGAAATACTTCAGTTGATTGATGAAAGGAGGAAGTACAAACACGTTCCGGGAAAATCAGGAATACAGAAATACAAGTCGCTGAGGAATGAAATAAATAGGAAGTGCAGGGAAGCTAACAGGAAATGGCTGCAGGAAAAATGTGAAGACATCGAAAAAGATATGATTGTCGGAAAAACAGACTCAGCATACAGGAAAGTCAAAGCAACCTTTGGTGACATTAAAAGCAACGATGGTAACATTAAGAGTGCAACGGGAATTCCACTGTTAAATGCAGAGGAGAGAGCAGATAGGTGGAAAGAATACATTGAAAGCCTCTATGAGAGTGAAGATTTGTCTGAGGTGATAGAAAAAGAAACAGGAGTCGACTTAGAACAGATAGGGAATCCAGTATTAGAATCGGAATTTAAAAGAGCTTTGGAGGACTTACGCTCAAGTAAGGCAGAAGGGATAGATAACATTCCATCAGAATTTCTACAATCATTGGGGGAAGTGGCAACAAAACGACTATTCACGTTGGTGTGTAGAATATATGAGACTGGCGATATACCATCTGACTTTCGGAAAAGCATCATCCACACAATTCCGAAGACGACAAGAGCTGACAAGTGTGAGAATTATCGCACAATCAGCTTAACAGCTCATGCATCGAAGCTGCTTACAGGAATAATATACAGAAGAATGTAAAAGAAAATTGAGAATGCGCTAGGTGACGATCAGTTTGGCTTTAGGAAAAGTAAAGGGACGAGAGAGGCAATTCTGACGTTAGGGCTAATAATGGAAGCAAGGCTAAAGAAAAATCAAGACACTTTCATAGGATTTGTCGATCTGGAAAAAGCGTTCGACAATATAAAATGGTGCAAGCTGTTCGAGATTCTGAAAAAAGTAGGGGTAAGCTATAGGGAGAGACGGGTCATATACAATATGTACAACAACCAAGAGGGAATAATAAGAGTGGGCGATCAAGAACGAAGTGCTCGTATTAAGAAGGGTGTAAGACAAGGCTGTAGACTTTCGCCCCTACTCTTCAATCTGTACATCGAGGAAGCAATGATGGAAATAAAAGAAAGGTTCAGGAGTGGAATTAAAATACAAAGTGAAAGGATATCAATGATACGATTCGCTGATGACATTGCTATCCTGAGTGCAAGTGAAGAAGAATTAAATGATCTGCTGAACGGAATGAACAGTCTAATGAGAACACAGTATGGTTTGAGAGTAAATCGGAGAAAGACGAAGGTAATGAGAAGTAGTAGAAATGAGGACAGCGAGAAACTTAACATCAGGATTGATGGTCACGAAGTCAATGAAGTTAAGGAATTCTGCTACCTAGGCAGTAAAATAACCAATGACGGACGGAGCAAGGGGGACATCAAAAGCAGACTCGCTATGGCAAAAAAGTCATTTCTGGCCAAGAGAAGTCTACTAATATCAAATACGGGCCTTAATTTGAGGAAGAAATTTCTGAGGATTTACGTCTGGAGTACAGCATTGTATGGTAGTGAAACATGGACTGTGGGTAAACCGGAACAGAAGAGAATCGAAGCATTTGAGATGTGGTGCTATAGACGAATGTTGAAAATTAGGTGGACTGATAAGGTAAGGAATGAGGAGGTTCTACGCAGAATCGGAGAGGAAAGGAAAATGTGGAAAACACTGATAAGGAGAAGGGACAGGATGATAGGACATCTGCTAAGACATGAGGGAATGACTTCCATGGTACTAGAGGGAGCTGTAGAGGGTAAAAACTGTAGAGGAAGACAGAGATTGGAATACGTCAAGCAAATAATTGAGGAGGTAGGTTGCAAGTGCTACTCTGAGATGAAGAGGTTAGCAGAGGAAAGAAATTGGTGGCGGGCTGCATCAAACCAATCAGTTGACTGATGACCAAAAAAAAAAAAGGGAACTAATGACCTCAGAAGTTGAGTCCCCTAGTGCTCAGAGCCATTTGAACCATTTTTTGACTGGTGACATCGAAAAGTTCAAAGAAGGGCAACTCGTTTTGTATAATCACGATATAGGGGATACGTTAACTGGAATGGCAATCATTAAAACAAAAGCGTTTATCGCTGCGATGGGATCTTATCATGAAATTTCAATCACCAATGTTCTCCTCTGTTGCGAAAACTTTCTGTTGGCGCCCACCTGCATAGGGAAAAATGATCATCACGATAAAATAAGAAATCAAGTGTCGCACAGACAAATTTAAGTGCTCGTTTTTTCCGCGCGCCTTTCGAGAGTGGAAAGGTAGAGAGACAGCTTGAAGGTGGTCCATTGAACCCTGTACCAGGCACTTTATTGTGAATAGCAGAGTGATCATGTAGATGTAGATGAAGATATATTTAGGGTGGTCCTTTTTAGGTTCAAAAGACTTTGCTTGATTAACTAAATGTTCCACTTTTCATTCCACTGTAATTTTTTTCACTTTTTTCCTGTCATTCTAACTCCAGAAGCACCATATCCCCGGTGGCATTGGCTTAGTCTGCCCTTACTGTTGTCGCCGGATAGTGTCCTTGGTTGTGCAGTAACTGGTTTCCGGTTATCCTCGTAGAAAAAACGAACATCGCGACGTGACGCAGTTCTCAACAATACAGACGTCTCGCCAGCATCCCACGCCATTGCTGGGCAACAGTTGGAGACCAAGCGACAGGCGGGCAGCATCAATATGTCTATCCCCAGTCAGAAAAGTGTTAAGAAAACCACGAAATCCAGTAACATCATGGAGTAACGATGTCATCCGGAAGGTAAGCCTCCAACAAATATCTTAACTGCGTCAATTCTTGTTAACTAAAGCATAGGTGTTATATCAATTACACCTAGAGTGGACGAGTAACACAAATTCTCACAGACATGTACGGTATATTTAATGAATGTATTACTGTGAAGATCTTAGCTGCTGCAGTTTTATTCACAGACTGTTTACAAAGTTCTCCTGCTGCAGTGCGTGTTGGATTTGTATTACATACACATATATATTCCGCAAGTCTCCTTAGGGTGTGTGGTGGATGATACTTTCTGTACTACCGACATTTCTTCTCTTTCCGGTTGCAGCTGCGAATAGTAAGCAGGAACGACGACTGCCGGTAAGCGTTCATGTGGCCTCGAATCTTGGAAGGAAGTAATATACTTGTGGTCTCTTCTAGGAACGAACGCCCCCGAAATTTTATTAATAAACTATTCTGTGATGCAGAACGCCACCCTTGCAGAGTCTGCCACTGGAATTCGTTGACTTTATTTGTAAAGCATTAGTGCTTACAAAATGAACCTCTAACAAGAGGCCCTGCTCTTCTTTGGATCTTCTCTATTTCGTGTGTCACTCGCATTTGGAATTGATTCCATGCTGATGAGCATTATTCAAGTATTGGTCGAAAGAGTGTTTTGTTAGGTAATTACTTCGTCTTTTGCTGATGGACTTCGTTTCTGACGATCTCAGCCTAGCGTCTGCCTTAACGGCAATTGATTTTATGTGATCATCGTACTTCAAATCGCTTCGTATGCTTACTTCTACCTGTTTTACGGAGGTAAATGCTTTCAATGATTGTTCTGTAAGCGTATAGTCATACAATGACGGGTCTTTCTGTCTATGTATTACACATAAGCAGTTTTTGCGTATATATTGAGGGTCAGGTGTCATCACCTGCACTAAGCGTCAATCCTCTACAGATTCTCCTATATTACGCTACTGCTTTGTATAGTCGCGACTTCTCTGTATAAAACAGCACCATCTGCGAATAGACACAAGCAACTTCCGATGTTCTGTTTTATAGCACCCCCTGAGGTACCACCGAAGTCGCATTTGTATCTCAAGACTTCTCTCTGGTCAAAATTACATGATGTGTCTTTTTCACAAGAAACTCTTCAACACAGAAACAGATCTTCTATATATTTGCATTTTGTTCAGTAGGCGGTAGTACGGAACTAAATCGAATCCCTTCCAGAAGTCTAGGAACACGGCATCTATCTGGGTTCGTGTACCCAGTGCTTCCGGAGTCTCGTGGACATACGGACCGATTTGCGTTTCACACGATCATTGTTTTCCGAACTCATGCCGCTTAGGAGTTCTTTTGCCTCCAGAAATGTCATAATACGCTTGCAGAAAACATGCTCCGCAACTTTACAACTGGCCGACATGAGGGATATGGGCCTATACTTTTGTGCGTCTTTTCGACGACTCTTCTTGAAAACGGGAATGACGCTAGCTTATTTCAAGTTGAAGCGAACAACTCGCTCCTCTGAAGACCTACGGTACACTGCTGATGAAGAGGGGCTACTTCTTCCGCGTGCTGTAAATGGAATCCCGCCAGCTTCAGTGACCTTCCGTCTGTTGAGCGGTTTCAGTTGCTTTCTAATCCTATGGTCCCTTATTTCGATATTAGCCATTTTGTTGTTCGTCGGACTATTTAACGTAGGCATTACAGTGCGATCTTCCACAGTGAAACAGTTTTGGAAAAGGACGTTTAGAGTTTCTTACTTTCCGGTGTCGTCCTCCATTACAATACCATTTTAGTCACAAGAGTGGACAAATGGCTTCCATCGGTTTACTGATTTGACGTAAGACTAAAACGTTTTAGGATTTTTTGTTAAGCCGGTAGACAGAATTTCACTTTCGAATACGTTGAACGCTTCACTCATTCCGATTTACAGCCGTGTTCACTGATGCTGTAAATTATCTTATGATAACTGATTCCCTGTTCTACGCTGAGTCGAAATGTTCGGGTCTGTTTGCCACCAGCAGGGCGTTAGATTTTATACCCACGAATCGGTGCTGTGACCAACTCCTCAAGGAAACTTCAGATAAAGCATTTCGCACAATTTCTCTGTCTCCCGGTTATAATCACGTTGGTTTTCACTTTGCGATTGATAGGTGAAACTTTCTACCTAAAACTGTAATATAATCAGGAAAACTATGCAACATATTCTCCAGGTTTGTTCTCAAAAGTACGGCCACTACTGGTGCAGTGGCACGACATCTATAAAAGGGTTCGATGACCTTGCTTTATACTCCTTTATCTCTTGTCTTCAACCAAAGCTTTTCACATTCGAAATCTGCGCTACTGTCACTGGAAATTATGTACGTCTATACACATGTCTCCACTATCATTGTTCAATCTAATTATGCGATGTACATTCCAATGCTAATTTAGAATTTTTTTATTACACACGTGGTTTCCACTATCAATCAATCCCTAGTACTATGTGGGCATAGTTATCGTTTACAAGCGAGATTTGTTCTGGGGGTTTTCTATAGACGCTTCTGCAGTCAACTAATACTGTATTAAGATCTGCTATGACAAATGCTACTCTGTCTAGATCCAGAAGGCATATTATCAGGTCTGCGGACGGATTTCTTTATCGTAAAGAACCCATATGTGCACGCCACACGTACTCTGCTAGGGTATATCCGGGAGAGGCGCCGCGTGCTGTAAAGACTGCGGACCCCTCATAGCTTCGGCAAACAACCACGCAGTGTGGGCGTATCAGCACTGCCATTGCTCGGTGGAAACCAGGGCATAAGAAAAGAATTTGCGTTTCGATCGAGGAAGTTTCACGTAAGTTCCGTGGGAGTGATTGAGGTAAGTCTATAAATTTCGTTCCAAAAACCTTTTCAGCGTCACGATTAGTTCTTAGTTTATGCTAAATAGTCAAATATTTCAAAATTTCTGATAGTTATATTAACAGTAAGATCTGTTGAACGTGTATTGCATCTCCTGAGGCCATCTCCTCTACAGATCAGTAAAATCCGATACATATGCCACACACTTTTTCGTTAGGGATACATCCCGCACGGACAAATAACAGTTATAATTAAGTGAAGACATTTCTGCTTTCTTTTTATTTTCGTTCGAATGACTTAGCATGCACAACGTTTCAGATCCCGACGATTCAGATGATGACACACACTAATGAAAAAAAGTTTCTCTTGATATGTGTAAGGAGCGCGAAGAATTATACCTGAAAATAGCAAAATATGAAGGAGAAAAACAGAAATGATTCATATGTTACTCGAAGATGGCACAATTTATGTTGTGTTTTGTGCTGACTGTGTTGGAGAAAATGAAAGCAAAACCAAATGAACTAAGTTTGTATATCTTACTTTTGTTTTTGGTTGGTTGGTTGATTTGGAGGAAGCGACCGAACAGGAGGTCATCGGTCTCATCGGATTAGGGAAGGACGGGGAAGAAAGTCGTAAGTACCCCTTTCAACGGAACCGTCCCGACGTTTCACTGAAGTGATTCAGGAAAAACACGGAAGACCTGAATCAGGAAGGCCGGACGCGGGTTTGAACCGTCGTCGTCCCGAATGCGGAGGTCCTTTTGTTTCTGATTTACTATTTCACCAGTATTTATTGATGTGTATTAACTAAAGATGTATGTATTTTATGTCTTAGTTTTAACATTTTCGACAATATTTATTAATTCAAACTCAGTTTTGGATAACAATTATGCACATTTCCGATAGTACTGACTCCTTTGTAGCGAGCACTCTGTAATAATAACAACAATGAACTTATTTTTAAAAAACTGAAGAACATTTAGAAGGAGAAAAAACGATGGATGTTAGTTTTTGTTGACACATTTCGTATCAATTGCGCTAATTTTTTTACGTTATTGAGCTCTCTATCTCAAGGAAGTAATAGAATATTCTAATTTAAGTTTCTGAGAATGGAAAACAATAAAACCTGTTCACACTTGACACTTTTTCTTCAGTGAGGTACATTCTTATAATAGTTTTTGGCGGCCTCACTGGAGAGAAGCCTTGAAATTTCCTTCAAATAACGAGTAAATTATGTTTAGAATAGAAGAACTAAGTTTAACGGAAATATACCTGTACATGTTTGACAACAGTTGATTAGTTACCTGAAGATCTTTCAATTTCAACAGTGGAACTGGTATGAAATCCGAGTAGGGTGAGCCAGATAACATGAATTCTCCATCAGCTAGTTTATTTTTTGTTGTCTTCCTCTTCATGGTCTTTATTGTAGTTTCCCAAGGCCCATTACATCGTCCTGACCTCGGAGAAACAGGATCCTGCAGCTGAACTTTAGTTTTAATTTTTTCAGTTGTCGAGAAGGTATAGATAATTTTGGCTTGTACACATTTCAAAGAGAAAAGAATTTTGTCCATTCTTTGAAAAGAGATTCGTAACATTGAATTAATTTGAATAGATTAGGCTTCACTCAGAAATCTCTAATAATGGCCTACCAATATTGAGGAGCTTCTGTAATTCGTTTCTGTGGAATGAGCGCCACATTTTGTCACACGCCAAATAAGAGTTCCCCCTTTTAGGGACTGCCAATCTAATTTTATCTAAACGGCGACATGTTACAATGTAATGAATGTAGCAGATAACGGTGTAATTTGTATTCTCTCCACCACAACAGTCACAGAAAATGTGTAGCCGTTTCACTTAAGGTGGAAGGATATTGAAGATATAGTGATGAAGTGTGGATAATACTTCATACGATCCTTTCTTCGCAATGATTTGATCGTAAGAGTAAAACACTGAACTACCAGGTGTCATAACGTGGATATCGAAGAGATGTATTGTCAGCTGGCGTTGGTAGTAAACAACATTTCTTGATATGTTTGGAAGAGACAAGTTCTTTTGGAAATCCACAGAAGCTTCTTCTTTGTCACTTTTTGAACACCTTCGTCGGAATTTTCGTTTTCTGTCGTAGAAAGTTTGTGCTCTTCTTAAGTGGAGCTCCTTTCTTATCGACCGCTACGGTCGAAGGTTCAAATCCTGCCTCGGGCATGGATGTGTGTGATTTCCTTACATTAGATAGGTTTAAGTAGTTCTAAGTTCTAGGGGACTGATGACCTCAAATATTAAGTCCCATAGTGCTCACAGCCATTTGAACAATTTTTTTTTCTTATCGGCAGGTTTTTTAAAAGGCCTGTTTTCTGGCTGACTACACTGGGATCGTTAGCTTCTGCTAAGAGTGACACCTCTTCATTCAGTTGTTTCTCTTGTGCCTTTATTGCATCACTGACGTAGGATAACAAAATGAAATGTTATACTCATTGTTAAAAATGCGTAAGTAGGTATCATACGAAATGGGGTTGTTTGGTTTCATTTCCATGTGGACTTTGTGTAGTCTTCTTTCACTGAGTTCCTCTGAAAAATGTTTTGGATGTTTTTCTCAAGGGGCAATGAGAGCGGCGACCCTTGAGGCACTGAATATGATCATTGACCTTTAATCGTGTTTCTTTACTCATAGAGTGGGGTCTGTGATTGTGTACACCTTTTCCATCAGTACGTACCATCCCATACATTATCAGCTGTTGTTGAATAGTTTGCAGACGTCATGTGGTTATACCATGAAGTGCTATGAAGGTTTTGTAGCAATCACGTTATTCATGTAATAAGTCACCTCTTTTTACTCGAACTTTCTATGTGTACGAATGATTATGAAGATCAGACTCGACTTGATTTTTATGACTCCGTCTTTGTTTGATGAAATGGGCTTTCATTAGCCCAGATAAATGTAAATTCTGAGCATTCCTATCGGGTAACCCACTAAAATGCTTTATAATAGTCTGCCTTCCACTTTCATTAATTTTATCAAAACATTTTAATCTACTACACTCCCAGGTTTTCCCAGTTTCATGCGTGTGGTGTCATCTTCTTAGTAGCATCCGATACTCGTCCACACTTCTGCCGTTTCTTTGGATTAACGTTTCAGTCTGGAGCAGTATTTGTATTCGGAGTCATTGTACAAATCGAAATAATAACACCTTGCGCTAAAAAATATTACGTCTTGTCACTATGAGTCTTTCGGGAGTAGTAAACATAATCCGTAAGGCTATCTAACCTATTGTCATTTTAAACAATTAAAGTAATAATTCACCTAAACAACAATGGAAATACTTTAAACTGATATCCAGCACTACTAAGACTGAAATACGAACATGAAACTGAACTTAATAGTATTCAAACAGATGCAAAACATTTATCATCACTTTCAAAACACCGTGACAATTAACATTTTTCCCGCGACCTGTGCTTCTAAATTTGTTTACAACTGTTAATACTGATTGCTTTTGGATAAAACAAATATACCAGCAGACATTATGGACTTCAACGTGTCTAACAGTAGAATAACCAAAATATTGATAAAAATTCATCGTTTCCCCCCCCCCTCCCCCCCCCCATGTCTTCATATATAAAAAGACATCAAAAAACTGTTGTAAACACTTCATAGTTTTTTCTTCGGCCATGAAGTATTTACAATGACAAATGTTTTTATTGGTATACATACGCAGGTTTTGACTTAAAAAAGCAGCGTAGCTTTGAGGTTTCTAGCACGCGGCGTATCATCCATAACAGAAGGGGCAGTCGCCGCACTGTAAAGATGTTTCCTTGGTCAAATATTATGTTTAAATGTCACAGGGAAAAGCCAAATAGATTGTGTGTCATAGATCACTAGTCTGTTCAGCTACACAAAAAAGGTTTTAGGGTAAAGTTCATCGTGGTACTTTACACATGTGATTTTGAAAACATACGTCATCTCTCTCGTATTAACTCTACTCTAATAGCTGCTTTCTACATGGAGAACACACCTGACCTATTAATGAGAACTCTATAATTTTCTACCCTGTATGGGAAGTCGGTAGGTTTCCATCCGATTCAGTTCCAGAAACATCTGATCCTCTGGTTTAGACTTGCCACTCTGCTCCAAACCAAATGCCACGATTGGTTCCGGGAACTATGTTGAAAATCGGTAGCTCATCTTCCAAACCATGGACCAATGTTTCTTCACCAAATAATCCAGTCGCCTTTAGAAACCGAAGACGGCCTATGAACCCTGGCATCAGAAGTCATTCGTGCTTTCATGAGCCACAATTTTCAGCTGGGTGCATCCGTGTGCTCAATTTCTACAGGCAGATCTTCGTAAATCTCTCGGGCGAGACCCTCATGCAGACTTACGGAATGGACACTGGCCTTCTTTCCCGGCCTGCATCCTATCTCTCCATCACCCGCCAAACACTGGAGCTCCCAGTGAGAAGCAGTTCTACCCTCTCTACTTGTCCGGATCCCTTAGCAGGATAAGCGACATTCCCAACGTCGATGCATCCCGTGCTGTCTCAGATGTAATTTCAGCAGCAGGCAACACCTCATAACTGTTTTTAAGATGTAAGGGGACAGTCTTGCGGCCGATAACCAGTTTCACCTCTAGTGCAGAGATTCGTGACCCTGCTACTGTTCACCAATCCCCGTCAGTTAAACACTTACAGGACGCAACATGCCAAGCGGAAGACGCTGCGGTATGGGGGATACCAGGCGACGCTATAAGCTCCACAGATACCTTCGTCTCAGATACCCCAACGCCACCATAGCCCCAGGGCAGCGGCTTGACAATTGCTGATCATGACCAACACAGCCTCCAGCTATTTACTGACAGTGGCCAACTACCCCTGCATCCATGCGCCGCATTCGCAGATCCCTTCCATGTTTAATCACTTATTGTCTGGACCACAGTTTATGTAAACTAACGCTTACCCAAAATAATTACGCAGCTACTATTCACTTCTGTTCAGATTGGCTCCGCTGCGTTTGGTATTGTTAACGCCCAGCCTGCTGGTGATTTGCAATGACGACCGACCATGGAATCTGTGATGCAACCTCCTACATCAGTCGCGCATCTCTGTGCTCAGCGGCCCCTGAAAGGCCCTCGTGCAGCAGTGATGCACTGCTCTCCAAGCAGACCCACGTCGTTGGAAAGTGACATACCAGTGATATAGCGGTCAGTGACGCAATGCCCGCGTGCTGGTTTTCGGCTAGCTGCTTCCATGAGCCGGTGTTGGCTTACTGTAGTGAGTGTGAGCTGCACTGGCGTAGATGCAGACTGCAGTCCTCGATGGGCACCCCAAATAGTCCCCAGGCGACACAGCCTCCATGGTGATAGAGCTGTGGTGCTGTCAGAACTGATCTTAGTGCAAATGGATCGGAAATATTGCTTTTCCAAGCAGAGCGTTTTTGTGCGGTGCTATACCTTTTGGCACGTGGAATGAGCAGTATGGCAGAGGCCAGTATCGAAAGATTTGTGACACCTTGCTGAATGCTTACTACTGCTACATGGTTCTAGGCAGTGCCTCCTTGCAACACTTTCACGGCTTTATTATATTTAGCAAAGCATAACACCTGCCCCTGGCTGCAGTTGGTGGTGCTACAATCTCCTTTCTAACTTGACGCATTTTTGAAGGAATATGGGTGGTGTGGTACTTTACCGTCTCCAACCGTCTCCCTGGGCTGCCTTAAAACTTGCTTACATTTTTACAATCTATACTAATATATGAGGCGATTGGTCCAATTGTCTCTATCCAGCTTTCAGTTCGATAGAAGTGTTACCACCATTATTTTCTTACGCACTATTTATCGTAACCTCCGACGGTTTCTTCTCGGCCTCCTCTGCCTCATCCGCATTTTCGCTTTACCTGAGTATACGATATCCTCCGTTGTCTCCTAGACACTGGGACTCCAGCCCACTGGGATTTGAATAGTAGCCCGTTCTGTTCGACGTTCCGAGTTGTGCTTCTTGTTAATAAAAACATGTCAGAGTAAGTGTCGCTATGGCGCTTCATACAACGACAGTCAATGTCTTTTCGTTTTGTTATAATGCTCTTCATTATATTGCTCTATGCTCTGCATTAACGTCTGCACAGAGATTCGCTTGATGCTTGTTAACGAGTTTATCTGTGAAATGAATTTACTCTGGTCCAAAAGTTTTATTTAGGATAGTCAAATTTGCGTCTGATAGCATTTCTAAAGGTTCCTCTGCCAAACAACTGAGGTTTAGAAACGTCCAGCTCTGTCATCCCTGTGATTCTAGTATGTAGCCAGAGAGTAGTTTCCACTACTTCGCATTATCTTCCATTTATCAACACTCCACTTCCATACAGTTTTAATATTTTTGCTGTCATAAGATTCCTTGTTCGTAGAAACTGGCTACTTCTATTACGAAGTATCGGGGGCTATATCAGGTTGTAGTAACTATGTCACAGTAATTGTTAAGATCTAATCAACTACAAGCATTTCAACTGTGTGTACCCAGAAACCTTTTCAGGAGTGTCCGGAGCTTATTCCAGAAATTGCACTGCTTGGACGAAAGAAGTAAGGGAACGGGAAGATGAAGAGGAGCTAACACGAAGGTTTGGAAGAGGCAAGGCAAGGAGACACGAGTGTTTTAAGATCCGGGAGGTAAGAGAATATGTATTTCCTTTTAGTATATTGTTTGTTTGGTTTAACTGTAATGTATTGCTGTAGTGTAGGCGAGATGGGCTCCTGCAGGCCAGCAGGTGTTTAAAGGGGGCAGAAAGGGTAACAGAAATCCTTGTCCTCAGGCAAGATGGGAAAGATGCGGACCGTAGTCGTGCTACTGATCATCGTCAGAGTAAGGGCACTGCTGAACCAGGACCTGGAAAGTGTAATGCTGTTTTCAGAACAAGAGGACGTAATGGTCAGCGGTCACTGCTGTATGATACAGGTAGTATTCAACGCATGGAAAATGTGGAACGTGGTGAGAACATTGGAGGAACGGGGTAATACGGCTTACGAGAAGGAAAAGAGGCTGGATCGACTCAAGAGGTCGAATTCTGGAAATTGTGTTCGTGAGAGCTAATGAGTAAAATATTAGTAGAGTGAGTAATACGATGGAGATTGTGAGATAGTGGGTTAAACAGAACAAAGCAGCGAATGAGTGGAATACAACATAAATCGCGAATTTAGATAAAGGTGTATTTAAAACTACTGAGACGAAGCTCAAATATTGAAGCGCAAATATTGAACGATTTTAGAGCTGTGGAAGACAGGGCAATTCAGAATCTAAGAATGTTGCAAGCCAGGATGAAGGCGTTGGAAAATAAAATAAAAATAACAATGTGACTACAATATTTGGAAACAGTGTGTAAGGTGCTCGAGGAGTTTGTAATATTATTGGGATTTCCGTAGTATGAAAGCTGTGAGTACCTTTGGAAAGGCGTTCACCTATCTTTATATTAAATGATCAACTTATGAGATGAGACCTATTCTTTGAAAGACATTTGTTTTATATAATTTACGTAACTGTAAAGATGCGCATCTAGCGCGGACGCTAATACATCGATTGCGCAGTCAAAGAAACATTTTATCAGAAGCTGAACTGAACGTTCCGCTTCGATCTAAATAGAAGATGACAGTAAAAACTTTTGTAGATCTTCAGATTTTATTGTACTTCTGCTTGTAATGAGAAAACGTAAAAGAAGGTCGACTTTAAGCTAGAAAAGTGAGCGGTCTTGCCAGCGTGTAGACAATATTATTAATTAATAAAATTCAAGTAATTTATGTTCGAAACTGCAAATCGGCAAATTATTATTATGAATGTGTTGAACAGTGCAAGAATTGTCTTCAACGAAGGAGAAAAGCAATGACTGTAATTTGTGACAAAAACGTAAACCAAGGAGCTAGCACAGGACAGGCTGAAATCTGATCGCACCATACAGTTAGAAAAGCACTTATGTAAGTTATACTGTTTATAAATAAGCCCTAATTGCTTGTGAGAATTGTTTGACTATATTTAGTGTTTGCCAGACTTCTTATTCTGTTCTTTTCCTTTATACTTTTTTAACCTCCATGCCATATTATTTTTGTAAATGTCAAACAGCCTTTACTACAGCAGAGAATACTGCGGCATCCTGTTCGTGTACAGAAGGCCGCCCCTTGTCTTCTATACAACTCATAGCTGCCCCATTTATTAATGATTTCATTTGCAAATGCAATTTTTTTTACTGTTCATTGTTAGAGGTCCCTTAGGTAATTATAAAATTCATACTGATTACGTAAAGAAATCTGGGTTGTTCTTTTCCAAATAATAGAAGTCTTTGCGTAATCAAAAACCTAGCCTCCTTCTGACAACGATCAGGAGCCGACCAGAAGACGGACGTCTTCGACCACTTTCGTGTTTCTTGTGGCAAAGCTGTGCCAAACTGGGAACACGACATTCTAATATGAAACAATATATATATATATATATATATATATATATATATATATATATATATATATATATATATATATATATAATTATCAAATTAACATTGAAAAAAAAATTCATACTAGAAGTTGTATCTGAATTACGGGAAGTCATAAACGTTGCATTACGAGAGTAATTGAGATTGAACTTCTTCTCACAAGATCAATACCTGGAGGGGTTACAGAAAGTGCAGAAAGAATTACCGACGAATTAAATCTGATCGTCTAACCCAGTCACCAAAGGTTTTGTTTCTATTTCAAAACAGCGACAGTATAAGCGAGAACTGATGGAGTGAGTGTGTACCTCTTGATTTCCTTTCCAGTTGCAAGGAAGCAAGCACAGTATCAAAGTTACGCAGTCAATGCCTGTCCAGTGAAGTGAGGAATGCTGTAGAAGTTCGTCCGGATAACGGTGCAGCGACTGTTTCTAATTTCGGAGGATAAAAACAGGTATGCAGAAATGGATGAATCAGAGTTGCAGATATGCCGTAGGAGAAAGCCTAGTATGTCCAAACAGGACGATTGTCTCCAACTAGGAGTTAGGGAGGTCGACAACGTGACCCATTAAAGCACTTTGTGCTGTGGCATTCTTTTTCTCTCCAACTCACTGTTTCCTCATACCTCTCTAATGCCTTCATGTTAGCTCTGCGCACCATATTCCATACTTCTCTTATCCCTCTTGCGAATTCTTTAGCAGATTCGCACGTCTTACCGTCTTGGCTTTTAATAGGTTGAACAGTGCTGCCATCTTACGCACTTGCACTATCTCTCCATTCTTCCATTAGCTTGCGGAAATAGGGGACTAACACTTAGATTCTTTGCACACAATAGCTGACTCAATTGCTCAGATAAAAGGTTGATTCCCTAATCAGTCACTACCACTTTTGGTACTCCAAACTTCAGTGTCCAATTGTTAACTACCGTTACAGCTTGCTGGTTTTTGAAATGGAGCATTTGTATGTTCCTCGATAAAAGATCTATAACTGTGAGCACATACCTGTTTCCTGTAGGTATTTTGCTGAAAGCACCTAAGATGTCGGTACCAAGTAACAGAAATGGTGACTGTAGTTCATGTAACCTCTGTGATGGTATTTGTTTTGACACAAATCTGTCATCTGTGCACAGTGTGTACAATTCTGTACGTCTTGATCCATGTCTTCCCTTCTAATCCTCCACTAGCTCCCCTCTGTCACTCTTCTGTTGATAGATCTACACTTCCATGACATAACTACACATGATAGTCGGTCCTCTTCAATATATTTTCTCTCAACTTAACTGGCACCAATATTTGTGGCCCCAACTTAGTTCCTCTGCATGAGAAGCCATCATGTACACAAAAGAGTGGTTTCTTAAGAAACTGTTTACTTTTTTCGTCGATCCTCTGAACTGCTTGCCAGTCTTTAAGTTCATTAACTCTTATTTACAACACTGGCATTTTTCTACCTAACCCCCCATTTCCATACTTTTTCTCAGGTCTGTACATCAATTTATAGCCGATCTACCTCACCTGTATCACCCATTGTTGTCAGTCTGTTAGATGGATTCTTCATCCTCAGCAAATGTTTTAATGTTGCATGATCTGTTGTGACACAAAACTTCCTCCCCTAGAGAATACACTAGATCTTGGTGATTCCATACATAAGACTGAAAGTGGAGTAATTCTTTTCCATTATATTAATCTGCGTCGATATATAGTCTACCGGATTTCTATGCCCTCAGCATTCTGACTCAACACAAAATCAAGTGCATGGCTCGAGGCATCACATGAAAGAATAAACTCGTTGTTGAAATTAGGAAATACGAGAAGTGAACTTGCTGCCAAAAGATCTGTCAGTTTCTCAGACACATCCTGACAGATCCCAGCCCACAC
The DNA here is from genome assembly GCF_023864345.2 of Schistocerca serialis cubense. NCBI lineage: Eukaryota > Metazoa > Arthropoda > Insecta > Orthoptera > Acrididae > Schistocerca > Schistocerca serialis. The sequence continues at coordinate 346,110,694 of NC_064638.1, read as the reverse complement.
AAACTTTAAAAGTTTCTTTAATAAATGCATTAATAGTCTGACAATATTCGCGAATCCTTTCATGAACCCTTTATACCAATTCAAGATTCCAAACGGTGATTGCAGTTTCTTCAATAATTCAGGTACAGGAAATTCATGCACAGCCTTCACTAACCTTAGAACCATATTAGCTGCATCTTTAATATGTGGCCGAGATAAACCACCTCTCTTAACAAAAAATTATGTTGCTCCATACTTAGCGCCAAATTTACAGTCCTCAGCCTCAAGAATGTCCCTTTAAGCGCTGTCCGTGCTGCTACATATCACTCACAAATACTATTATATCATCCAGGTGTACCATATACTGACGTCGCTTTAAACTTTTTACAACCCCGTCCAACAATGTCTGAAACGCCGAACTGCGTTTTTCAATCCAAAAGGCATCCTCCTGAATTGATAATGTCACCACAGTGAAAAAATGCTACGGTCGGCTGATGTCCAAAAACCATTTTTTGCTGTTGGTAACCACTTTCCTGGTTCAATGGCCGATTCATTTTATACTTTTCTTAATGTTCACAAAATGTACGAACTTGTTACAGTCTTGGCATTCAGATGTCGGCATTCACATAAAAAACCTGTACTTTTGTGTTGCATCTGCTGATTTTTTCAGGCATTACGGCAATTCTTGCACCCCATTGTCAGTTACATTCCTCAATAATCCCTTCCCTCAGCTGCTGATTAATGAAATCCTCCAGAATCTACTGTAAGTACCTTGACGCCCAGTAAAGTTTATGGTACATCGGTGATTCACTCACTGCCCGTATCCAGAGCTGTGTAATATGGACTGCTACCAATGGCTCCCTTGGAAAAAACAAGTCCTTAACGTTCAGCAGTAGCTCCTCCATCTGCTTCTTATTGTTCCTCTCCAGATCCTTCACTTTTCCATATAATATAGTGTATGTGGCGTCTGATGATTCCCTGTGGCAGTTACCCCTCTTGCCCAACTCTTCCTGATCCTGAATATCCATGCTAGTGATTAACAAACCCCTTTGCTAACCCCAAATTGTCGGCTTTAAAATTATTTATTATTGCAGGCACAACATTTCTCACTCGCCTTTCGCACATATGCAGTACCCATTCTGACAAAACGATATGCCAGATGCTGTACTCCATTTGCTTCTGATAGTTCGACAACTCAAAAAATCCTTAGTGGTAAGTTAGATTCACCTTTAATCCAAATCGACCTCCTTTGGCCCACAATCGTGTGAATCTAGCCTTAGAGCAATTGTTTACAATTTAATCGGTTCATCTCAAGGGCTAGACTCCCCTCTTGACAGTCCTATGTAGAACGGCAACAGCTTCGTGTAACTGAAACTTCATTCCGTCAAGCTATTACTGAATTTCTATTTTGGCTGGAAATCTAGTCCGAGGATCATGTAATAGCCCTCACATATGTAGAGCAGAATTCCTGCACATTGACTGAACTGAATCACATTTTAAAAAATCTATGTCCACTACCCCAACGGCCTTGCATTACTATCCCCCACTCCACATAACCAATACTGCGGTGGGCTCCACTGTTTCTGCTTCACCAGATTCCTTTACATGAACCTCTGCGTCTTATAACATCCTGCAATTTTCTCTCCTACTATTTCTTTCATCACGCAGTCCGCATATCTATACGCCTGTGCAGCATCTAATTTTAGAGGGAATGCCTACAGCTTGATTTCGGTTTCCCCCGGTGTTAAAGGCTGTTTTTCCCCATCCAATACCTCTGGAGCTACTGCTACTATTATGTTCACAGCTTTCTTTACTTTCATTCTTTCATGGTTAGCGATATTGACTCCACATATGTCCCGTCTACGCACATCCGTAACACCTCCCCTGACTGCCTTGTAATATGGTCGACGCATAAGTTTCCTTCCATTCTATCACCAAACTAATAAGTATAGCCACGTCACCCAAAAATTCGGTTCTCATACTTCTCGAAAGCAAGCCCGTTGAAAATGCATCAAGAGCCCGTTCTTGAGCGTCTTGCAGTATTAAACCGTTCACTATTGTGGCATGTCACAACTCATATGTACAGCCAATGATCTCTCTTACACTATCCACAAATTCTTCCAGAGACTTCCTCTTCACCACCATACCTATCTGCTCTCGGAAGCCGGCCGGTGTGGCCGTGCGGTTCTAAGCGCTACAGTCTGGAATCGCGCGACCGCTACGATCGCAGGTTCGAATCCTGCCTCGGGCATGGATGTGTGTGATGTCCTTAGATTAGTTAGGTTTAAGTAGTTCTAAGTTTGGAGACTGATGACCTCAGAAGTTAAGTCCCATAGTGCTCAGAGCCATTTGAATCATTTGCTCTCGGAAATGTCTCAAAATGTTCAGCCTTCCAGAACAAATACCAGCCCCTTCTCAAACTCCTCAAATGTTTCTGGCCCATTGTAGTGGTGGCTCCAGAACCGAACAGCTTCAGAGTAGGCTACCCCACCGTAGACGCGAAATGTGGTCCTCGATCAACATCCAGTAGGGTGGCCACACGACACAGCCCCTGTGGTGGTGAAGCTGTGGTGCTGACTAAACTGATTTTAGTAAAAATGACTTGGGTATACGTACTCTTCCAAGCTGCGTGTGTTTTGCCTCTCTTTCCAGTTTTGATTCGTACATTAAACACTTCGGTGGCTGCCAATGTGAAAAGGTTTTTCACACTTTGCTGCCTGAGTACTGCTGTGTTAACCGTTTCCACACAATACCGGGCTGTTTCACCTCACAACCCTGTGCTGGCTATGTTACATTTCGCGAAGTACAACGTGCGCACTCGTCTGCTGCTAATGCTGCTGCAATCCTTTTTCTAACTTTGTGCATATATGATCAAATATGGTTGGTGCACTACAGTACTAACTAGAAGCTGCTGTAGCTGCTGCTTGGTTCAAATGGTTCAAATGGCTCTGAGCACTATGGGACTCAACTGCTGTGGTTATCAGTCCCCTAGAACTTAGAACTACTTAAACCTAACTAACCTAAGGACATCACACACATCCATGTCCGAGGCAGGATTCGAACCTGCGACCGTAGCAGTCGCACGGTTCCGGACTGCGCGCCTAGAACCGCGAGACCACCGCGGCCGGCAGCTGCTGCTTCTCCTGACTTCACTCTGCTAGTAAACTGGAGCCCTGTTAAATAATTGTTATTTTCAAACGTTGCAGAATCAAGTAAATAAAACGACACTAACGACTTCTTTCGTGGAAATCTACACTACAAGGTAAAGTCAACGCAAACGATCGAAAAATAAGCAAACCATTACACAAAAGCAAATAACACTACTAAACAGCTAAATAAATATCTGCCGTTCACTTCTACTCAAATGGATTTAAGAATACCACTAAACGAAACAATGTAAACAATCTGTGAACAAACGAGAAGGCCTTGTGGTGGTGCTTATGAATCCAGTCTACAACTAGGCTGAGCTCATTAATTTTTATAAAAATTGCAATCACTGGGAAACAACATACTAAAACTTTTACATTGTCGTTTGGTTGGTTGGTTGTTTCGGGGAAGGAGACCAGACAGCGAGGTCATCGGTCTCATCGGATTAGGGAAGGATGGGGAAGGAAGTCGGCCGTGCCCTTTCAAAGGAACCATCCTGGAATTTGTCTGGAGCGATTTAGGGAAATCACGGGAAACCTAAATCAGGATGGCCCGACGCGGGACTGAACCGTCGTCCTCCCGAATGCGAGTCCAGTGTTTAACCACTGCGCCACCTCGCTCGGTTTTACACTGTCCTGCAAACACTTTGTGCCAATGGAGTGCCGCATTCATTAGCACAGACACTGTTCGATAATTTAAGTGTCACCAGGTTGTTTCGAAACACGCATTTTCTATGCACGTACCATAAGAAATTATATATTTTACAAGAATTTCCAGCGATTACCTACGAATTTCCAATACAATGCTGATTTGTTTTTTTTTTTGCCAGAAAATTAATTTACCTTGAAGTTCATAGGTCTTATTAATGGAATGAAAACTGGTATAAAATTGTTGTTTCTGCTTTATAGTATTTGATCCTGTGCAGTTCATATCCTCAATCCAGTACAGTGCTCCTACATTTTCTTGACTTTGTGTCTCCCTAGTAATGTGTCGGTAGAGGTCCCTGGAATTTGCATCGTTGATATGTTGATTCATCTCCCTGCCTACTTTGGCAACCAAATGAAGCTGTGCGTAGTAGATGTGTTGCCATACTTGTAATTTTTAGTGCTGTTTCATTTCAATGATAAATAGTTTTGTCATGCATATACATAATAGAAATAACACAAAAAATTAGCACATGCCCTATATAAAACCATTAATAGTCACAGAAGTAGTAAAAAATGCTAATAGGTACGATGAGAGTTGGGAAGAGCGCCGCACTCAGCTTCACTTTCCAATGAATCGGTATGAACGTGGCAAATCACCACATCCGCAGTCCGTTATAAGGTGCTCCAACAGCAGTTATCCGTCACGGCGACTCCTGTGTCCACTCGACAAGGCAATCACATTTAGCACTCATACCGCTATCTGTTTCTGTCATGCCGTATCTGCAGGAAGCAGTTTGCGCTCCACGCTATCCAGTAAATCGAGGTATATAGGTGGCTGGTATAAAGGTAGCGATGCCCTCTCCTATGTCTCTCTCTGATCGATCCTACTGAGAAGTAGTGCCGAGGACGGGCCTTTTATAGACGTAAACTAAATACCGACGACTACTGACTGGAATTTACGTTATAGCAGTCGAATCCACCGCATTAATTCTTGGTCCTTTCATTTTCTTTTAATCAACAGCAGATGATATCATCGCAAACAGTGCAGCAAACACTGCCACAATGCTGCAGAGAAACTATAGACAGCGATAAAACCTCAATGTTACGAAACTGTACTCATGTCCACGTGAAAGTAGTAGCAGGGGCATAGAATCTCTGCACGAACATTGGCCCTTATGCTTGACGGAAAAATTAAAATTTAAAATAGTCAAACTGGAGAGTCGATCGGTCAAGTGGCGTCTTCCCATATGTCAAAATAACTAAAATCGAGTTTGTAAATCAATATCACGTAAAGATACGCGAGTCGTTTAGTCGCCTTTAGCTCTCAGACGATACTGTATTCAGTTTTTGTATGCGCCCGCAAAGAAATTCAGGCGTAACACGTCGAGTTAATGATCACTGAAGTGTTACTGATATGAGTAACTGAATTAGAAATGGCTTCATTTTGTTGATACGTTCAGTGAAGATACTCTTCGCACTCAGTATTGAAAGCTTAGATTGTCAGAGGCCGCAAACGACTGGATATCAGTAGGAAGTTGTATATTGTCTTTCGTCCCCGACTGCCACTACACCGAGAGTTTTCGCATACCGAACGATTAATGCTTGTTTCAGGTCAGCGGGTGCACAATGCAATGAGAGGTCAGGTACAGATGATACCGACTGTTACAAAACTATATAATAATCATTTGTTTGTTCAGTTTTTAAATAAATTTTCTTTCTGGGAGCAGTCTGAATATTAAGTGTAAATATGAAAGGGGAAAGGCCATAAACACAACTTGTTGTTGAGTATAGGAGAGTTAAGATTAAAATTTAAATAGTGATCCCCAGATACTTTCTCTGAGCAAAAATTATTAAATATCATTACAACTGCTAACTTACGTCAGTTTTGGAGAAAAAATTTGTGATGAACTTGCGATTTGTAAAGGAAATGCCCGTTGTTACGGAATAAATAATTTAGTTCAAGTCCAACTGACTGAGTAGAGCGATCGGATTTATTTGATCTTTAAAGTAAAACGCTTGTACAAAGTACTTTCGTTATATGTGTTTCCCTTTTCGCAATCTACGTCAGCTAATAGGAACTGTTACCTGTATCGCTATACTTATTGAATTGTATTTCGTGTTCACTGAAAAATGGTATTGCATTTGGCATCTTATATGAAAAGCGTCAACAAAGGCCATATGATGCTGATGTAGGACTGATATTAGTTTATTCATCCGTGGGTCACTTTCACGACTAAACTAGGTTTATGGACAAACAAGATAATTCATATATATAGAAATTTGAGCACTAAAAGGTCTACTTTGACAATGATGGAACACGGCATGGCCCCACAGTAGGACTGATGCCGGCAGCTGTACAAAGTTTTCGAATGGACCGTGTCAAACATAAATCAGGATGTCAGAAGGAGACTAGCCTCCAGTCTTATGAATGGAAGACCAGTATGTTTAAAATAGCTTAACCTCATTTGGCTTATCCTTAATATACAAAGCCGTTTTCCCAGGAAGATATTTAATAACACAAAAATAATCACCCATCACTACACAAATTAGATACATTATAATAATACCACACACGATTCAGACTTATGACAATGTTTGGTTCCCATTTTGTGTACTGTAACTTCCAATTTCATTTCTGTAAAATATGAGTCGGCATCCCTCCAAAATGACTGAGGTGTTGAGCTCAGAAGAAAGGACTTATTAGTACTATCCGTTACAGAGCTATGGAATATGTGAAGGTGTTGGAGAGATACGGTCATAAGCCACATTCAATTACTTTTGAGATACAGTGACTTTAAAGTTTCGTGGAAGTATAAAAATGTTGAAGACCGAATAGACACTTCCTTTTTGCTCTTAATTATACTTTAATACATTGCAAACCTTGTATAATTTAGATAATCTTCTTCCTGTTGTGTAATATTAATTTGAGGGTCATTTTAATTATGATATGGTCGAAAATGGCTTATGACTCTGTCTCCCTGAAAATAGTTTAGAACAAAAAATGCATTTTTAAGGTTTTACTTTGAAAATAATATAACAACTAGCAGTTTTTAACAATTTTTGCACTTTACCATACACACATACGTAACAGATAAGTCAGTTTAATAATTTATTTTACATTGTAAACGTGAAATCAAGGGGATTCTTCTACATCATCATCGTTCACATTATTCCCATATCATGACCAAGAAAGGCTTTGATATGCTGCAGGTATGTGTACCATAAGAGACAGTGTGTCATCAATGTTTTTCTGATTAATTTGAATTGGCTTTCTATATTTTATTGGAAGTTGAAATAGATCTGGTTCAGCAGGTCTCCCTTTCCTCTCGCTACGTAGATCCACTGACAAGTAGTTTCCTACATCTGAGTAGCAGTGCTTCACACTGTTAGTTTTGGTGTGGGAAACGTTTGTTGCATGTCCATCGCCATTACTCGGTGCTCTTTCACATTCCCTTTAGCCAGAAAAGTTAAAGACACGATCATATTTTGCCCACTAAAAGCCTTTCTTAGATGCTACTCACGTTGTTTTTTTCTTTGTGTAATTTCTTCTGCACATAATTATGGGTTACTCGTTGCTGTTAGAAAAGCATTACATGTTGAACAGGTATTGTTTATAGCGGTTTGAAACCTATGTTAAATTCGGACACAAAAATCTTCTTTTTCCACTCATCAATATTAAGCTTTCTTTTTCTTGAAGAGCTTGGTTTCTGGGGTGATACTTCATTTGCTCTACTCTTTTCAAGCTGTAATATGAATAGAAAAATAGTCACAGAACTTGCGTTAGATATAGTCATAAGCCACACAAATCATTATATGTCACTGAAATGGCATTGATAATAAAAATATTCTTACATGCTTGTAGCCATGGAAACTATATTATTACCATAATCATTGGTCATTAAAATTAGGCTCTAAAGATTTCTCATTAACACAAAAGGCGACGATCAACTGTGAGAGCTATGTTACGAGAAATAAAGTCACAAGCCACTGAACAATGACCACCAGTAACAAATAATTTTTTCAGTTACCAAAACATCTTCTGAGCTAGTACTTTTGCTTGATGGACACCAAGACTCATCATCGTCACTGTCAAAAGAATCAGAATCCTCAGTTACACTACTGTCACTGCCATATACGCCTAGAATGCGCAAAGCACCTTCAGATGTATGTGAGCATTCAGTCATATTGATGTGGCTTGTGACTATGTATCATCTGAAAAAGACACCAGTTGGTGGAGTATAGAACTACACTACATCATCACCTGCCTCCTGTTGGAGAAAGATGGAACTTCTTCAGTCCAAGCTGAGGAGGGCATGTCGTAGCATGAATATCTCACTTTCGACAAAAGTGTGGCTTATGGGCGGCCGGAGTGGCCGTGCGGTTCTAGGCACTACAGTCTGGAACCCTGCGACCGCTACGGTCGCAGGTTCGAATCCTGCCTCGGGCATGGATGTGTGTGATGTCCTTAGGTTAGTTAGGTTTAATTATTTCTAAGTTCTAGGTGACTGATGACCTCAGAAGTTAAGTCGCATAGCGCTCAGAGCCATTTGTACCATTAGTGGCTTATGACTGTATCTCTCCGACCCCTTCATATTTCAGAAAAGAGATAAGAACATTATAGTGTGGAAGAGTGGTGAGAGAAGATACATACTCTGTTGTAAACTCTGTGCTATCTCAGTAATCTTTCCGCTTATGAGGATTTTTACGATTTACTCTTTGAAACGGTTCGTTTTAACACTCTCTTTAATATCGTTTGATAGTATATTGTACGGTTTTATCCGTCGGTACGGAAACCTGTTTTACCGAGATTCCCGTTTCATCTTTTCAAACAAAAGTGGGTTACTTCTACGTGTTATTGCATGATCACGGACACAGCTCTTTTTGAATTAATTTTAAGCGTTATTGCTCATTTGCGTAACTGGTTATCACAGGGCATAGTTAAAATCCTCAAAGTTTTGAACAGATCTTCACAATGACCATCGTTATTATGTCTGGTTATTATTTGTATGGCCTTCTCTTGCTTGACAACTATGCTCATATATTGTGCATTAATTCCACAGAAAAAAATTTCATACCTAACGACTGAATATACAAATGAGTAGTATGTAACGAAAACGTGGTATTACTCACAGATGACAGGACTGATGACATTCTGTTTGCTACTGTCTCGACGTGTTCACATCACTTGCGCTGGGCGTCATGATTCATTCCTAGGAAATTTTTGGTAGTCAGGCAGACTATAGAGGCATAATTAACATATAATTTAAATGTGTTATATCCCATGTTCAAACTGAAATTACTTTTCTCTATATGTAGTGTAACTTAACTGCATACTGATTGGCAACTTATTTGAGGATTTCATTTTCTTTCTGCGAAGGCGTTCCTTGTACCTCAGTGACTACGATATTCCCGTCAGCATCAAAGAGAAATTTTTCCGAATGACTAACACTACTGGGTAAGACATATACATCTACATCTACATCCATACTCCGCAAGCCACCTGACGGGGTGTGGCGGAGGGTACCTTGAGAAACTCTATCGCTTCTCCCTTCTGTTCCAGTCTTGTATCGTTCGTGGAAAGAAGGATTGTCGGTATGCCTCTGTGTGGGCTCTAATCTCTCTGATTTTATCCTCATGGCCTCTTCGCAAAATATGCGTAGGAGGGAGCAATATACTGCTTGACTCTTCGGTGAAGGTATGTTCCCGAAACTTCAACAAAAGCCCGTACCGAGCTACTGAGCGTCTCTCCTGCAGAGTCTTCCACCGGAGTTTATGTATCATCTCCGTAAGGCTTTCGCGATTACTAAATGATCCTGTAACGAAGTGCGCTGCTCTCCGTTGGATCTTCTCTCTCTCTTCTATCAACCCTATCTGGTACGGATCCCACACTGCTGAGCAGTATTCAAGCAGTGGGCGAACAAGCGTACTGTAACCTACCTCCTTTGTTTTCGGATTGCATTTCCTTAGGATTCTTCCAATGAATCTCAGTCTGGCATCTGCTTTACCAACGATCAACTTTATATGATCATTCCATTTTAAATCACTCCTAATGCGTACTCCCAGATAATTTATGGAATTAACTGTTTCCAGTTGCTGACCTGCTATAAATGATAAGGGATCTATCTTTCCATGTATTCGCAGCACATTACACTTCTCATTGATGAACATTTAAACAACATTACTCCAGTTGCGCTACCCTGAGGAATACCTCCATTAATGGGTTTGATTCCGATAGGTGATTCCGATAAAGTGAAGGCTCTTTTCACCCTTTGTACATTATCTGCCAGGTATGAAAGCATTTAGTAAGAATATCTGATAAGTGTCATTTCATACTCGTATTTGCGGTACATTCTGAACTCGTTTGAGTCCCCTCATAAGCTCTGAAGACATTTCCTGCTGGGGCCACTATGTTTCATTCCTTTGTAATATCCCTACTATGGAGTTCAAAACAAAAAATACGATTTGTAGATAACACTGTACGTTCTTAATCGTAACATTGCAGGAAATGGCTTTATTGCAGGGCTCTTGGAGCAGGGTAACCGAGCCACCAAAGGGACAGAACTCTCGCTAGGCAGCGCCTGCCCTTCAAGAAGACAGACCGTGGTGCAGTGAGGGCGGAAGTGCTCCCCCCGTACAATAAGCCCTCCCGCTGCAGCACGGCCGCTCCTTGTCGCCAGATTAAGATTACTGACAAAAGCCTTTATGAGGCTGCCGGGGTCCTTCTTCTTGCCGGGCAAATTGCGCAGATTGGAGGAGGGCCCGCGCTGCCGTCGCTGAGCGAGGGGCGGGCCGGATATGCTGACGAGCTGATCCCGGCCACGGCGGCGGGGCTGCGAGACAACGCCGAGCCCTGGGGGATTGCCGGCCGCCCGTTATTACTGCCGAATTACTAATATTGGGACGGCAGCGCCTTCCGCAGCGGCAAGCCGCGCAACGCCAGCCCCTGCGCTATCGTTGCCAGTGCAGCAGGCTATCAGCGGCGCGGGTTTTGCAGATGAGCTCTCTCTCTCTCTCTCTCTCTCTCTCTCTCACACACACACACACACACACACCTCCTTTCTCTCACCGCAGAGTCACTCCATGCACGATTTTGTGACTCTTAATCACCATTTTTTAAATTTCACTTCAACGTCCAAATATTTGGCACTTTACTTAAACATTACCAGCCTCCGTAGCCGAGGTCGCTAACGCACACCTTTGGGTGGCACTCGACTGGGAGTTACGCCAATTAGAATGGGGGTGGTCGATGGAATTTCCACAGCCAGTGTTTGGCCGTTTCTGGGATGGGAGGTAGTGACGTGGAGTTTCTGACAACCAGTTTTTGTGCAAATGTGCATCACTATCATCATACACTTCTATCATTATCATCACATCTATATCTACATCTACATACATACTCCGCAATCCAACATACGGTGCGTGGCGGAGGGTACCTCGTACACAACTAGCATCTTCTCTCCCTGTTCCACTCCCAAACACAACGAGGGAAAAATGACTGCCTATATGCCTCTTTACGAGCCCTAATCTCTCTTTTCTTATCTTTTTGGTCTTACCGCGAAATGTAAGTTGGCGGCAGTAAAATTGTATTGCAGTCAGCCTCAAATGCTGGTTCTCTAAATTTCCTCAGTAGCGATTCACGAAAAGAACGCTTCCTTTCCTCCAAAGACTCCCACTCAAGTTCCTGAAGCATTTCCGTAACACTCGTGTGATGATCAAACCTACAAGTAACAAATCTAGCAGCCCGCCTCTGAATTGCTTCTATGTCCTCCCTCAATCCGACCCGATAGTGATCCCAAACGCTCGAGCAGTACTCAAGAATAGGTCGTATTAGCGTTTTATAAGCGGTCTCCTTTACAGACGAACCACATCTTCCCAAAATTCTACCAATGAACCGAAGACGACTATCCGCCTTTTCCACAACTGCCATTACATGCTTGTCCCACTTCATATCGCTCTGCAATGTTACGCCCAAATATTTAATCGACGTGACTGTGTCAAGCGCTACACTACTAATGGAATATTCAAACATTACGGGATTCTTTTTCCTATTCATCTGCAATAATTTACGTTTACCTATATTTAGAGTTAGCTGACATTCTTTACACCAATCACAAATCCTGTCCACGTCATCTTGTATCCTCCTTCAGTCACTCAACGACGACACCTTCTCGTACACCACAGCATCATCAGCAAACAGCCGCACATTGCTATCCACCCTATCCAAAAGATCATTTATGTAGATAGAAAACAAAAGCGGACCTACCACACTTCCCTGGGGCACTCCAGATGATACCCTCACCTCCGATGAACACTCACCATCGAGGACCACGTACGGGGTTCTATTACTTAAGATGTCTTCGAGCCACTCGCATATTTGGGAACCAATCCCATATGCTCGTACCTTAGTTAAGAGTCTGCAGTGAGGCACTGAGTCAAACGCTTTCCGGAGGGTCAAGGAATATGGCATCCGTTTGATACCCTTCATCCACGGTTTGCATGATATCATGTGAAACACCGTCATCACCGTCATCATCATGCACAACGTAGCATTGCCGTATACTCTCATCCATTACGCTCATCAAAACATTACTAACATACAAAGGACGCACCTCTCAAATACTCGCGAGCAGGAAGAGAACTCATTTCAACAGACGGCTAAATCCACCCTTTACGATAACCCATCCATCAATGCCATACGACATTTATATACTCTACGACCACGAAGCAGGTTATTAAATTGGTCACAAATAGATATTTATAGAAACAGCGACAGAAAGTGCAAAACTGTAAAATTTGGCGGCTAATGGATGAATATGTCATGATAGAGTGCAATTTGAACTCACAGCTGGCAGTGGTAGCAGGGGGGCATGTCGATGCCATGGGATAAGGTCTCCGCGAATTTCATTTCGTGTCCTCATACAAAACTAACTATGCGTGCGGAATAGGCACGTACACATTACACACAGATATCAGCATTTTAGTGACAATTCTTCCATCTACATCTAAATGGTTACTCTGCAGTTCACACTTAAGTGCCTGGCAGAAGGCTCATCGAACCAACTTCTCTGCCATTCCACTCTCGAATGGCGCGTTAGGGAAAGGAACACCAAAATCTTTCCATTCGAGCTCTGATAACGGGAGACTACGTAGGTGGGTGTTAAAAAATATTATCGCATTCGGAAAAGGAAGTTGGTGATAGAAATTTCGTAAATAGATCTTGCCGCAAACAAAACCGCCTGTTTCAGTGACTGCCACCCCAACTCGCGTATCATACCAGTGACACTCTCGCCCCTATTTAGCGATAACATGAAACGAGCTGCACTTCTTCGCAGTTTTTCGATGTCCTCCGTCAATCCTACCCGGTAAGGATCCCACACCGCGCAGCAGTATTCCAGCAGAGGACGGACAAGTGTAATGTAGGCTGTCTCTTTAGTTACCGTCAAAGAAGCCGGTTGGAGTACGCGGCCAATCGCTCGAAATTTGAATAGAAGAGATGGCAGGAATGGGTGAACCATCTCCGAACAATGCGACAAGACGAAGCAATCAACCTTGAAAGGCGGCAAAACGTGAAACCCGAGCAATCGCCAGAGAGGCACTCAGAGCCATGCATTCATTATTAGCATTAATCTGACGGGCAACTGGCGCTTCAGTGAGCACAAGGGTGACTGATAGGCGACACAGAGGAAGCGCTGAGCTCCTGGTGCCCCTTGCACTACAACCTCTGACCTCTGTACAGCAACCAGCCCCTTTCTAGTGGTGTCGGACACGTTGGGCATTGAAACTCACTGACTGCACTAGAATTGTCTTTAGTGATGATTTCTTCTTAGAAATGGGACTCTATGACCAGCGAATACTTGTCTGGAGACGGCCCAGCCAGTAGTGAGATACCAACCTGACTGTCGCCCACCTTATGGCCCAACAACCAGGACTGATGGTTTGCGGTGCATTTCATTTCATAGCAGGCCTTTCTCGGTTGTCATGCGTGGCACCGTGGTACGTTGGCGATATTCTGCTCCCCGTTTTGTTGCCCTTCATGTCGAGCCATATTTGTCTTACTTTTCTGGAAGATAATATTTGCCAGCACAAGGCGAGAATTTCTGCTGATTGTCTACGTGCTTGCCAAACCCTCCCTTGGCCAGCAAATTATGACTCCCATATACAGAACGTTTGGAACATTGTGGGCAGCTTCCTCCAACTAGCTCGTGAGTTTGAAGATCTGACGCTCCAATTGGATAGAGTATGGCCCGATATCACTCAGGGATTGCTCTGTCGATGACTTCCAAGCCGAATAACTGACTAAATAGCGGCCAGAGGTGGACCAACGCGTTATTGATTTGCTTGATTTGTCAGCTGTTTTTCTTGAATAAGTCATCCTGTTTTTCAGAAATTGTATCATTTGTTTGTGGGTACATGCAAATCACACTACGGAATTTCGTCACATTCGGATAATTCGTTCGTGGTGCGTCGTTCCTTTTCTTTCTTACAATGTATTTCTACCTCAGTAATGAAATTACTAACGGGTCTTACATCCAGATTGTGTAGTGGAAATGACTTGATGCCGTTCGAGGAATGCAGTGGCATAACTAACGTCACTTAATGGGAAAATCAAATGTATGGTCACTGAATAGTGTAACATTTCTCTTCTCCAGCATGTACCCCACAGTATGCGGTGCGCTGCTTCCTTGATTTGGCTAAATTATTTTGTTTCTTTCGCTATATTCCCCACCTGTAGTCCCAGTTCTTAGTAAACCTAAGGAAGGAAAGTCGTCTACGCCTTCTACCTGTGATTCGTGTAAACTTTGTTCCCCGAGTGTCATGGTATTTCAGCTGTTTGAACATCATGTTTTCTGAGGCGGGGATTTGGGAGAAGCCCAGCATTCATCTAAACGAGGAGGGAACATCATCTGAAGGTCATTCTCATGTTGGGCGATACGCCAGGCCGCCGGTAGATACTCCCTATTTGGCAAGGTAATGCACTTCCCGTTAAGCTACGGGAGCTGTTCGTCACCGGAAATTGTAGCATCAATATACATCTCTTTTAATGATCTATCAGCTGGTGTTAACTGAAGTGTATTGTTTCCCTTTGGAAGAAAATATAGCTCTTCCATATCTTGAAACGTAAAGAAGTTACGTGACACAATTGCTTGTTTACATCAGCGCAAGAACCTCACTGCGTGTTACAGATACAATATGAAGGCTTTAACGCTTACCGTAGCAACATATTTTCCATAATGCACAGTATCAAAGGGAGCGGGGGCATTACTTTGTTCCCATCAGAAAAAACTTTTATCATTCAGATTCCCTTAATTTTCTTTGACCTTTTTTACCAAAATATTATAAAAAATGCTACTGATGTGTAATAAAGGTCCATAAACTATAAATTTCTTTTATTACTCGCTACAAAACCTCGTTCGTTATTTTTCACTTTCATCATCATTTAAGTTTATTTAGACTTATTTTCTTGAGAACTATCTCTCTACATTCGTACTAAAAGTCGTTACAGAGTTCTTGGAGAACATTTCATTGTAATTCAAAAATACGTCAGGTATTTTAGAATAAATACAGGAGTTTACATTACATAGATTCTGAGCTCACTGATTTATCTCTAACTTCGGAAACATCTTCACATTTGGAACATAGAACAGTTTTCTTGCTGTATTTACTAAATGTGTATCTCTTACAGCTGTTACAGATCACTGTTGTTTTGTTCACTTTATTGTACTTCACTGATTTTGGCTGGCTTTCACGACAACACAGTTGACATCTTCCTCTTCCTCTAACATATTCCTTTGCAGCGAACCTGTGCTTGATATTCTATCTGTGAATACCTCCCATGACTGAAACCACACACTTCTGGAGGTCTCTAAAAATCGTAGTTCTTCTTTCAATGTATGGTTTCATGAGATGTAGTCCCAATTCTTGAAGAAAAGTCCGTCGCTTATTAGGTTTTCTCTTATTTTACTCTGGAAAGTTGAGCAGAAACAATGTATAACTATTTAACGGTGCAATGTCCACAGGAGTACAGAAAGTAGATTGCAGAAATCTTCCTGTAGCCCTTTTCGTAGAAAATTTCCTCATCATTTAATAGATTGTGACAATTCCGCATTTCGTTTCATTATAATATAAATTTATGACTGTTTTCTCTTTACTGTCAGTAGGTGAATTAATTGTAGCGTGCAGCGCCATAATGTTCAGTCGATAGCAACAGAATGACTTGGATATTTGCAGTAATAGAACCAATTAAATTAAATTTACTGGAATGTCTTCATGAGATGTCGTTCAGTTCTTAAGGTATATGCTTCCTATTAGTTTGTAATGTTCCCACGAAAGTTAGCTTGTGATTCCTCCACAAATCTTCGACGTAATCTCGTGAAGTTTAATGTCTGTCTGTAGTCACTTTGCACCCTGAATTATGTATAGGAACAACCATTTGTTTCAGTACAGCTGCAGCTGACTTTGATTGTTGTGGAGTATAATTTTCCTTCTTTGTGTAGAGTTCCATTCTCAGAACATATGTGATGTTAGAATACGTGAGCTTTCGTCTAAGTGTACCATACTTTCCAGGGTTTCCTCCATGAGGACCTTGAAGGGACACCTGGCAGAGATCAATAACAAAGTTTTCTCAATAACAGTGTCCATACCAGTAGTAATTCATTCATTTTATCAAATATTTCTGGTATTGCAGCAACCTTGTCATGTTTAATTTATGGAATAAGACATTCGTTGTGGAATCACATCTACCACAAAGTAGGTAGACTTAATGACGGCCTCTACTAGACTTAAATCAACGGCTTAGCTGAAAAAAAATTAAATCAACGGCTTAGCTGAAAAAAAATGTATATTTCTAAAATCTGGTAGAGGGAATAAGTATGAAACACAAAAAATATTTTTATGAGACTTTTAAAATGTGAAGTATGTGAAACACAAACTCCGACAAATTTCTGAAGTAGTTACTACTAATGCGAGTTTTTTGAGAAGGCTTGTACACCTGAACAATGATAACATACGAATCGACTGGAAAAATAATCTGTAATAAATTAGTAGCTTGGTGCAATCTACAGTCGCCTTCATTATGAGAGAGCACTAAACGGTTTGCACTGAAAACGTTTGCTGGCATTCCACAAATTTTCATGTGGATTACTATATATCTGCGGTGTAAAATGGATCTCTTAGCCGTTTAAGATGAAATGTTAGCTTTCAATTTCATTCTTAAAACTAAACAGTGACAACCAAGGTTGCTACAGAGCAGCTGAAATACCACTAAGAGGCTTTCCTATCGCCTCAGCGCCAGAAATTCATGACTCCTAAGAAAAATATTACAGCTAATTATGAGTTTCGTTGAAGCACCTCAACATGCCTAATTCTCTGCCCGCCAAAGGTAAAAGCTTAATTTAACGTCATAACCAAAGTGTCATTACTGTAGCGTCCTGGTCACACTCTGATACAGCTGGTACATTGTGTCCTAAATTTGTGCTCGGATAGATTATTGAAGACCGTGAATTAAACCACAAAAACACGTCATATACATTGGCAGTATGTTGCGATATTTATCCTTCTTGGTCACCATTTCCCTTTTGGTTGCCAGTATTAGACTAAGTATGTAGTAAGTACCGGATTTCACGTATGTTTCTTAGACATGTATGAGTAAACAAAACCATTCCTTTGTTGAGTAGCCAGCATAGGTCCTAGTGTCATACTATTTATATGACAGCATGCAGGTATTCTATATCCCTGAGAAAACACCGAGTGGACACAGGGGGTATGTTTGAACAGCCTAACAAGTGTCACACAGTTAAACGTTTCACAGTAAGTTTGCAAGACGACGCACATTACTGTTGGCTTGCAGGCGGCGAGGAAAGATAGCCAGCTTCCCGAAGCCGTCACACAGTGTAAGGTATGCAGCAAGTGGTTTCGAGGCAAAATGTCATCAAAAATTATGTTTAAGTGTAGATGTTCCTTGTAAAAGCTGGGAATTTTCTCGTCGTATAGGCATAACTATCTACTGTATGCGTCTATTATAGCAAAACGTTCCCTTTCCTCTGCCGTAGAGACGTCAACCGTAACGATAATTCATTGTGAAAAAAGTCCTTAGCAAGCCCTTAAATCTGTTTCCCAAGGAGTAATATTGTCTGCAAGCTTACTCCTTGGCTTCCCTGCAGGGAGATCCACGTGCTGTCGCGTGACAACTCCGGTGTCTCTTCCCTTGCTAAGTTGTTTGAATGCTATCTGCACTGGCCTGTCAGAAGTGTTATCGCCGCCTGGTGTCACAACCTGGTGGCACTTCAAGAGCAGCCTCTCTAGGAAACCTCAAAATGTATATTATCTGTCATAAATAAATCCACAATGGAGTAATGGAGGCAGTATTGATTTAATCATTGCATTCGTGGAAGTCATTCTTATACGGTGGAAACAATCCCAATGTTCTAGCGAAAATCTGTACTTGAAGGGGACATTTTGTCATGTTACAACTCGCAGCAGACTTTACACCATGTGACTGCTTCACTAATGGAGCTAGCCAACCCCACTCCCGCCAGCCAAGCTTGCTGTCTAGTAAATTTATAAAACTTATTTCGTATGAGAGTGGTTTAATTAAAAGGCACTTTGACGCCAGGTTCCAGACTTGAATCTGCTTGGAATGGCTGAGCCTACGGAGACGCCACAGATTTCAGGCTGTCACATTAGATGACGGAATGACTGATGAGTGGTCTGTAAAGATTGTATTCAAAGAATGATACACACCTACAAACGTACAAGCAGCCTAGAAGTTGACGGAACTTGCTCTGGAGCCGTCACGCAAGCCAGTAAGTTAACTTTGAGCAGGTCTTACTTGGTGTGCTGAGGGATTAAGATGACATCCCGAGAAAATCTCTATGACCACTCATTCGTCTTCGATATTGTGAAACAAATCTTTTCTACCACAACCTCTTTAGTTTCCGTATTCTGGGCGGAGATAGTATGGACCAAAACAAGTAACAATAGTCTGATTAACATGGTCTCAAAAACTCGTATCTTAAGAGCGATGGGCACGTCTTCAGTACAAGAGATGTGTTTCAAAGTAGAGAAGATAAGCTCGTGCTCGTAATTCTTAAGGTATGCACTTTAAAGCGCGTTTTTACCGGACGCTTTTGGTCTTGTTTTGGTCCTTACTACCACCTGTGATATGGAGAGCAAGGACATTGCAATAGATCTGTCTCATAATATCGAAGATAAAGATGTACTCATGGCTGTTAACGTTTTCGTTTTATAATTAATGTTTACTGGACAATATTCCTTCGAATGATCGTTCATGTCATTTCCCAGAATATTGACCCATTTTTCCTGTGACATCCTATACGTAATGCTGAAAGCAATAAGAAACTAATGTACCATTTTTCCATAAACTAACAGTTTCAAAGTTCGTGCTTCTGTTCTCGAGCTCACAAATGAGAAGCTTGAATTACATAAAATGACTTAATTGATACGGAAAATGATCAAATAATAAACATTTTATGGGGCTACTGAGTCTAAACGGATCTTGTTGGTAGCAAAATACACGAAAAGTGTCTGCAGTGTACGACGGTACAGAGAAAGTCAACATTAGAAAATTCGTGTTTCCTCCGGGCTTGGCTGTTAGCGTTATTAGTTAAGTATCTTCGGCCGAGTAGGGCACACATTTTGAAGTATGGAAGCACAGCGCATTATGAACAGGAACTACGAAGCCTCCCAGGGGGTTGCATTTGTCTATAAACACGTGCAACCGCCTGATAGCCTACAGGCAATGTCCCAAACTCTGTATTTTAAACAAAAACCTTTGTTGTTAGGTGTGGACTAAATTGTTGGGAAATAAAAGGAAATAGATAAGTTTTCTTCTGAAAAGTACCTGAACTTTCTGCAGTCAATGTTTCCCTTCATGTAGAAAAGTCACCTTGTTTCCGTGATTGGAGAATGAAATTATTTGGTATTAAAAATACTGTCAAATACTAATGAATAAAAGTTAATTACTGGAACCATCAGATATAACGACAACTGGATCAACAACATCTTTTGTTAGTTCAGCTACGTATTTCCTCTCAACTGTAATGCACTATGTTGGTCTACATACTGGAAATGAATCAAATAATGTGCTATTGTCAATTCAGCAACGGTTTCCATTACGCTGTTGATTTCTGAATTCGCTCACGAGAATGGAATTAGTTATTGCTAAAAGGACTACGAGCAGGCCACATCTGTTAACAGCATATTTAAAATGGCTTTAATATTTTGTACAACGCTTAGATTTGTACGACACGAAATATTACAAATTTATGAGAAGAACACGAGCTCATGGCTATCAACAACAGAAAGAAATGGTGGTCTCTAGCACACATTCCTTCATGTTTCCCTAGATACTCTATGGCCTTGGTGTAATAGACGCCCCTGTATTTACTCATAGAATGTGGTGTAATACAGACATTCAAGAACAATTACACATTATATTTTAAAAATAAATAATTGTTTCTTATCTTGGAGTTGGCCTGAGACCCATGAACAGGTCTGCTGTCAGCATCATTGGCCGTTTCATCACCGTTTCCGAAGTACTACATTAGAGTCTGAGGAATTTTCTTATGTTTCATTATAAATTTGATATTTTTATAAAGAAATTGTATCTTTTACTGTAATAGTGCGGGTGCGCTAGATACTTTGTACAACAATTACCTCGTCCAGTCGTGTTTTATATTTCGTAATGCAAATTACTAATCTATCACGTTAGAACTAGTTTTCCCTTTCAAGAGGATTATATGATTATATTATCTACGTTTATCGTAAGGTAAAGCTATTTTCGAATTTGTTAGCGACTATAGTTTAAAAATGAAAAGAAACCAGTAATTTTCACCGGAGGTTATTCTGCTGCTTTAATATACATCTCGTTCTATACTACTGGCCATTAAAATTGCTACCCCAAGAATAAATGCAGATGATAAACGGGTATTCGTTGGACAAATATATTATACTAGAACCGACATTTGATTACATTTTCACGCAATTTGTATGCATAGATCCTGAGAAATAAGTACCCAAAACAACCACCTCTGGCCGTAATAACGGCCTTGATGCGCCAGGGCATTGAGTCAATCAGAGCTTCGATGGCTTGTACGGGTACAGCTGTCCATGCAGCTTCAATACGATACCACAGTTAATCAAGAGTAGTGACTGGCGTATTGTGACGAGTTGCTCGGCCACCGTTGACCAGACATTTTCAATTGGTGAGAGATCTGGAGAATGTGCTGACCAGGGCAGCAGTAGAACATTTTCTGTATCCATAGAGGCCCGTACAGGACCTGAAACATGCGTTCGAGCATCATCCTGCTGAAATGTAGGGTTTCGCAGGGATCGAATGAAGGGTAGAGCCACGGGTCGTAACACATCTGAAATGTAACGTCCACTGTTCAAGGTGCCGTCAATGCGAACAAGAGGTGAACGAGGCGTGTAACCAATGGCATCCCTTACCATCACGCCGAATGATACGCCAGTATGACGATGACGAATACACGCTTCCAATGTGCGTTCACCGCGATGTCGCAAAACACGGATGCGACCATCATGATGCTGCAAACAGAGCCTGGATTCATCTGAAAGAATGACATTTTGCCATTCGGGGACCCAAGTTCGTCGTTGAGTACAGCATCGCCGGCGCTCCTGTCTGTGATGCAGCTTCAAGGCTAACCGCACCCATGGTCTCCGTGCTGATAGTCCATGCAGCTGCAAACGTAGTCGAACTGTTCGTGCAAATAGTTGTTGTCTTGCAAACGTCCCCATCTTTTGACTCACCGATCGAGACATGGCTGCACGATCCGTTACAGCCTTTCATCTCGACTGTTATTGATACGAGGCCCTTGGGATCCAGCACGGCGTTCCGTATTACCCTCCAGAACCCACCGATTACATATTCTGCTAACAGTCATTGGATCTTGACCAACGCGAGCAGCAATGTCGCGATACGATAAACCGCAATCGCGATAGGCTACAATCCGTCCTTTATCAAAGTCGGAAACGTGAGGTACCCATTTCCCCTCCTTACGCGAGGCATCACAACACCGTTTCATCAGGCAACGCTGGTCAACTGCTGTTTCTGTATGAGAAATCGGTTGGAAACTTCCCTCATGTTAGCACATAGTAGGTGTCGCCACCGTCGCCAACCTTGTCTGAATGCTCTGAAAAGCTAATCATTTGGATATCACAGCATCTTCTTCCTGTCGGTTAAATTTCGCGTCTGTAGCACGTCATCTTAGTGGTGTAGCAATTGTAATGGCCAGTAGTGTATATGCTAACTGCTTCAGTTCTGAAACGTAATTAGTATATATTTATATCAACAGATTGAAAGATAATCGAAGGGTTAGTTTAGCATTATTTGTTTACTGCCCTGTAAATCACTGCACCAGCCTCAATGCAGACTCACTATGAATGCTGTTCTCAAACACGAAATGAGGTAGTTGACGTTTGTAATCAGCTGGAAATAGCTCTGACACTGTGAAATCATATCCTCTGATGTGAACCCTGTCTCCTCTAGAGGAAGTAAGGGATCTGTCACCATTCAATCAGTTGACCGCGGTTGCTACGTCGGTGGTATCATAGGTAACGGCGACCTGGACGTGGTAGACTTGGACCAGGAGGACTCAGGGTCTCTACGTAATCAACAGGTTCGAGGTGCCGTCTTCCACTGGATCTGAAACTGAGCAATTACACTTGCTTCATTTGGTGGTAATCCTGCCTTACACTGTGTTAAACAAGCAGAGAAAGGATAGGTGTACGGGTATATTAATTGTCGGCAGTTTAAATTGACGACGAATAATGATACACCTTAGGGACAAGGCAGCAGGACACAGGATAGAACGACAGGTGCGTATTCCGGCAACCATTGAGAGAACAGTTTGCGACCTACTACACATTCTAGGGTACCCTGGAACAAACTATGTCGGTCGCCTGGCCTCCGATGTCGTACCCGGATCATATCTACGAATGTAGAGAAGGTTGAAAAGACTAGACTTACTCAAAGAATTGTAACGAAGCAAATGATTTGCAGCATTATCATTAGAATTGATCGTGGCCCCTCGGTCCGGAGTCGAGTAGAAGGACTGAACGAGATACCTCGAAGGTTATATGACAAACTAGGCTGCGACTTCCTGGACTTGTGCAACAGGTTTGAGAACTGTAGGGTCCCCGTGAATGGGTCAGGTAAGCATTACACATACATTGGCACGCACGCTGTAAATGGTGTTCACACAAGGGGCTTTTTGACTAGGCGACTGTGCATCCAGTACAGGTGATGACAACTGTAGAACACCTGGAAGTACAAGATGTAAAGGAATACCCCCCCCCCCCCCCCCCCCCCCACACACACACACACACAGACACTCGCGCAAGCGCGCTCGAGTGTATGAAAATCCTAGTAGTGAACTGTTGAACCACTCGCAATAAAGTGCGAGAGTTTGATGCGCTCCGAGTGAAGTTGTATAGTATTAGGTACATGAAGCGGGTTAAAGCTAGAAGTGACAGCAGTGAGATTTGTGAGGAAAACTGAAATGTATACCGAAAGCATCGGCTAATGGGAAATGGAAGTGGTATTTGTCGCTGCAGCCAAGAAGCTCAAATCCATCGAGTTAGAAAATGAAGCTGCATGTGATATTGTTTGGTCAAGAGTCAGTATCGGTGATGGGCATAAAAGTGTAATGAAATCCCTTTATCGGCCACAAGACCCAACTCCTGATGTAGCCGAAAACTTTAGAGAGAACCTCAGCTAACTTGTACGTATGTAAACTCAATCACATTGCAATCATCGATCGAGACTTTCATCATTCAATAACCAACTGAGAAAATTAATTAGTGATGGGCGTGAGAAGAAATTCTGAGAAACATCACCAAATTCCATCTCTGAAAACTACTTAGAACGAAAAATCTGGAACCCCACTTATCATGAAAACAGATCTAATAACAACAAATTGATCTGACCTCTCGGAGGTTCTCCACATCAAAAATAGTATCCGTGATCAAGAGGTGGTTGCGGCAACAGTGATTACCCCAGTACAAAGGGCAGCTAAAGCAAGTAGCAAGATTCATAAGTTTCGTTAACTAGGCAAAGAAAGCAGTAGTGTTATATCTCAATGAGGTACTTGAAACATTAATACAGGACATTGACATGTAGAATACCTACCGATCTAGTACAAAAGAATAGTGTGCCACGCAGTAGATACGTATGAACCCAGCAGAACTGTTCACAATGGGAGGGTCTCTCCATAGGAAACAATCACTGTAACGAAACAATCACTGTAACGAAACTTCTAAAAAAAAAGACGCTATGCATGATAAGTGTAAAAAAAGTGCAGTCTATAGATAGAAAGATGCTAAATGAAACGCGTTTTGCTGTCAGGAGAGCAGTGCATCGAGCCTTAAGTGACTATCGTAGCAGAACATCGTCAAAGGACATTTCACAGAACCCAAAGACGTTCTGGTCGTATGTAAAGACTGATTATGGCAACAAAGTTAGCGTCCATTGAGAGATGGATGAGACTGGAAATAAAATTGAGGGTAGTAGAGCAAAAACAGAAATGACTAACTCCGTTTTAAAATATCACTTTACAAAGGAAAACCCAAGCGAGCTGCCACAATTTAGTCCTCATACCACTGAAAAGATGGGTGATAGAGGCATTAGTTTCAGCAGTGCTGAGAAACTCCTTGCCCGATGGAATCCCTGTCAGATTCTATACTGAATCTGCGGATGAATTGGAAACTCTATTTACTATAATCTATGGTAGATCCCTCGAACAAAAATCTGTGCCCGGTAGTTGGAAGGAGGCACAGGTAACAATCATTTACAAGAAGGGTAGCAGATATGGTTGACAAAGCTACCGTCCAATATCCTTGACAAAGATTTGTTGTAGAATATTAGAACATATTCTGAGCTAAAATATGATGACGTATCTAGGACAGCCATACCAGTCAGCAGGGAATCCGAAAACAACGATCACAAGAAAGTCAACTCGCACGTTTCTCACATGATATACTGCAAGCTTTCGATCAACTCAGTCAAGCAGACGCAGTAATTCTTCACTGCACTAAACATTTGACTCTGTACAACATCTACGCTTATTATTAAATGTCCAATCGTGGGGGTACCAAGCGAAATTTTTGAGTGGTGTGAGGATTTTTTGCTAGGGACGATACAGCAAGTCATCTCGTATCGATAGTCATCGTCAGATGTAGAAGTGAGTTAGGGTGTGACCGGGGAACTATATTGGGAAACAAGGTATTTCTTTTGTATTTAATGACCCTACGGACAATATTAATAGTAACATCAACCTTTTTCAGATGACGCTGTTACCTATAATGACGTACCATCTAAACAAACTACACACATATTTAGTTAGACACTGAGAAGTTGGTGCATAGATTAGCAGTTTGCTTTAAATTTTCAGGAATGTAAAACTGTGCACATCGCAAAACGAATAAATGTATTACAGTATCTTATAATATCTGTGAGTCACTGTCGGAATTATTATACAAATATCTGGGTATAAAACTTTATAGGAATATGAAAAGGAATGATAACATAGTTGCAGTCGTGAGGAAAGCAGGAGGAGGGAGACTACGGTTTATTGGTACAAAATTGAGGAACTGTATAAGCCTACAAAGGCGATTGCTTGCAAGTAACTCTTATAAACCGTCCTAGAATATTGAACAAATATGTCAGACCCGTATTAGATAGGACTAACAGGGAATGTTAAATGTATACAGAGAAGAGCAGCACGAACAGTCAAAGGTTTGTTTGTGTCACGGGAAATATAAATAAACTGAGCAGGCAGACCTTTGAAGCCAGACGCAAACCATCCAGAGAAAGCCTGCTTGCAAAGTTTTAAGAATCAGCGATTATAGACAACTGTGGGTATGTACTACAGCCACCTACACATCATTCCCGTAAGGATCGTGAGAACGAGATTACATTAATTGCGCATGCACAGAGGCATTGAAATAGTCATTCTGTGTCGAACGGAAGAAAACTCTAATAACTGATAAGTGTCATTTACCCTCTGCCATGTACGTCACAGAGGTTTGGAGAGTATAGATGTATAAGTAGATGCAGAAAGCAAATATTCTGTTTGTATTATTATGTAACATAGTTGTATTTGGTGAACTGGGCTTTGCTTGAAAAAAATAAAATAAAAAGAAGTCAGTAGGCTCATCAAGTTGCGAAGGGAAACACACTCAAGCAATCCTAATGCATAAGACAATCTTGCTGTTGTCATGGTTGTTCTTGATTTGAGCCAACGTGCTACTATACTATCATTGTATAATTTTTTGCTTTCCTTTCACTTTGTTTTCAGTATCACAGTAAGTGTTTCTTTGGCGGGATCTGGTTTGTTTCACTGTGGTAGAAGTCTAGTGCTGTTTAAAAGAATTGTAGTTTATCTTTGGTTATTTGCTTATAATTTTACAAGCTAAATTTCCTAATGTTTG
This sequence comes from Schistocerca serialis cubense, assembly GCF_023864345.2. NCBI lineage: Eukaryota > Metazoa > Arthropoda > Insecta > Orthoptera > Acrididae > Schistocerca > Schistocerca serialis. Next base: position 346,084,454 of record NC_064638.1, on the reverse strand, counting down.
AAGACTAAGTATATGTAGTTACACTCGAAAATGTGGATCGAAGAGTATGTGTTCAGTGTTCTAACAGATAAATCGTATTAAAGTGAAAATAGCTGCCAGACGACGTGATAAGCCCTGAGCCCAGAAACTGCCATCTGCTGCTGAACTCAGTCTCACTTTAAATTGTTCACTGCGACATTATCACCACCGTGAGCCATTTGACATCCACTGATGGATAAATATCTCTAAGGTTCTCAATATGTTAAGCTCTTCTACTGTGCATGTAAATGTTTCTGCTCCTTGTTTCCTACGTGATCTACCCGTCCTCATTGAGGATTCAGCTCAGTCTTACCTCATCTCTTGAAATACAGTTAGGAAGTTCCTTGATATCTGCTAAGAAATTCGGGAAGTGCCCTCCATTAAAGACGTTAGGAGGCTTAAGGGTACCGAGTAGCGTAGTTCCCACTGTCCAGTCCAGACACTGACATGTGCAGCTTTTCTTACCCGTAAGGTATTAGTGTTTTGGATCATTTTTCTTTTTATCAGACATGTCAACTGAGGAGCTGCTGCTCACTGATTCGCACTCCCGGCAGCGTAATGGTTAGTCTGACCCCCTCTCGACCAAATGCATTACTTGTCAGACAATGATAATCTGATATGGAAGGTTAATTATGCTAAGTTTATTCTTTATGCTCTTACTCTACTAGCGACCTGTCCCACTTTCGCATGAGCGGCACTGGGTCTCTACGACCGGCCGACTTGTCTGGCGTGGTCCCCGTTAAATTATATGCTGCACAAGTAATCTTCGTGAGTCGATATACCTGTTACTGAAAACCGTATCAAAATCTCTGTTTGATGACAGGAAGTAGCAGTACTAATAATTTTAAACGCGTTTTAAATTGAAGTCCTCTGCCGCGTTTTTTGTATTTACATGATGGTCCAATGAAATAATGTAGGGATTTTGATACTGCTTAAAAGGCTTTCCAACAGTATCATTTGATATGGAAACAACTATAAACATTTTTGAAGTACTCAGTACAGGTGCGCTCTAGGCATTTGTGGTTTTTCGTATGGTCTCCACAATTTGTCGTGAATGCTGCCAAGCCACTCGTGTGGATACTACGTCATCTTCCCTTGCCTTTGATCGTTCATATCGCACTGCCTACCTGCATGTAAACCCTATTCTGGAAATGGTTCCTTTCCTGACTGATCTTGTTAGTTCCCATGCATTTGATGGTCTTATATACAGTATTACAAACATTGCACTCACTCTATCGCAATGTATGCTGCATGCAATGAAAAGAAAAAAAAATGTGAATCATATTTTCATACCTGTTCGCATATGCTTTTCAGTTCGTTGGCTGTAAGTGTCTTTTGAGATATCCAGTATATCAAGAAGGGGACGGAAAAAAATGTGTAGGAGGCTATTGAGAAGAAAGATCTAATCACTGAGTGATACTTGAGGTTTGTTACAGATGCTTTGGTGCTTCAGAAGCCTGTAATTTAAAGATGATACGTACAGCCCATGAGAGATGCTCAGACCACCGCAGACAAAGCCGGCTAATCACATCGGAGGTGGCAGAGCACTGTATTGACACTATGCACTCTATGCTCTATGAAAACGGTGAAGTTTCTGCATCAACTTCATCTTCCTGGGACCAGAAGTGGAAGAAGCAATTTACATTCGGTTGGCGACGAATTTAATGAATAGAGGTACTGGCTTCATCTTGGACAAAACACGAAATCCGGCGCTTTCCGTAATATGTCCACAAATATTTCACAAAGGGGTAGCACGCAGTAATACATCGATACCACCGTGTGCATCGACCGTGCAACCATGGATCTAATTTTATGCGTATGTTGTACCTCTTTGCCGACGATCAACGTCTCTGGTGCTTTGTGTAGCTGTGGCTGCATGCGCAGGGGCGCGATCCGCGGGTTCTTAGGGCGGAGCAAGTGCTGGGGCGTCAGTCGGCCAGCTCACTCTGAAGCTGGGTGGACGGTAGTATCCGAAATATCAGTAGAAGAAGAGAAGTTTATGTGATTGCAAGTACGAAATTCTGTGGAACAATCAATGCGCCGTGAAAATATGAAGTCCAGAGAAGGCGAATAGGTCGAAACTCATGCGAAACACAGGGTGAGAGAGCGAATCACTAGAAAATCAATTCTCACCTGAAAAACTGAACAAAGAAAGTGGGTTGGTCAAAAAAAAAAAAAAAAAAAAGATTCGCTGGCAAGGGTGATGAATAGATCTTTGGGATCATTTCAGATTCGCAAATTGCGGAGTAAAGCATAAATAGGGGCAATATTAAAGTCTGACAAAGAGCCAAACGGGCCAACAAGTTTCCGTCCTATTTCCGTAACCTGCCTCCCTTACAAGAAATTTGAAACAATGAATCTATGAAGAATGGCAAACAAAAATGTTAAAAAACTTGTCCCTGGCCAAGTCGGGTGCAGACCAGGAAAATAATACTATAGTCAGATACTAAATCCCACTCATCACACTGAAGACGGCTTCGAAAAGAAATTAATAAGTGCCGCTGTGTATGTTGACATACCTGTTGTGTGCGATACAGTAAATCGCCGACTACTTACGCAAGTCTATGGAATAACGAAGAACATTCCAGTGACTTATACGTTAAGACGTTCGCAGATCTATAGAAGATTCTACGTAACCATCAAACGGAAGAGATGTGGAACTGCAACAAAATTAATAGAATATCTAAGGGGCTCTTCATTCTCTTATTCCGTATAATACGTAGATAGATGACCAGCCACACTAGCCGGAAATAAAAACGATTCATACATGTAGACGACTACGCCATTACTGCTCAAAAGTAACATTTGAATAGGCTAAAAGAAAAATGACAGAGGCTTTGCAAACTTCAGAAAACTTCCGTAAGGAAAATCTGCTATGACCTCATTCAGGAAAACCGGAAGTACGTGTATTTTTTGTTAGGGTGTTAGTTTGACGTGATATTCTCATGTTTATCTGATCAATATTTAAAAACTGTTACATTTCATTTTATCTGCTGCTAATATCTTTGCTACCGAAACAGGATGCAAGATACCAGTACTTTCAAGGTAGAATCAATACTTCTATACCTTCCAACTTCACTCATCTGAATACACACCGGTATTACGCAGAAAAGTGGGCGCCTCATATCTTCCTGCAGAAAAAGTTTAAAATATGGAGCATGTGATGTACCGATCGCACGTTCAGATTCACAATTTTCTTCCACTAGGATGTAATCTGACTGCATTACATCATGTTAGCAGTGTGAACAACCGGGTCAGCAGGACTGTGCAAACTATTTTTACGTGGCAGTATATTCAAAGACTGTCCTGTAAACTGTTTTACACTAAAGAGACAAAGAAACTGCCGCAACACGACGTGGCATGCGCTCGACTAATGTCTGAAGTACGACTGGAGAGAACTGACACCACGAATCTCTCATGTCTGTCCATAAATAGTTAAGACTACGAGGGGATGGAGATCTCTTCTGAACAGTAAGTGGCAAGGCATCCCAGATTTCATGGATAACGTTCATATCTGGGGAGTTTGTTGGCCAGCAGAAGTGTTTAAACTCAGAAGGCTGTTTCTGGAGCCACTCTGTGGCAATTATGGATGTGTGGGGTGTCGCATTTTTCTGCTGGAATTGTCTGAGTCCGTCGGAATGCACAATGGACATGAATGGATGCAGGTGATGAGACACGACGGTTACGTGTGTGTCTCCTGTCAAAGTGGTGTCCAGACATATCAGGGGTCCCATGTCACTCCAACTGTACACTTCCCACACCACTGCAGAGCCCCCACCAGTTTGAAAAGTCCCCTCCTGACATGTAGGGTCCGTGGACTCATGAAGTTCTCTCCATTCGTACACGTCCATTCGCTCGATACAGTTTAAAACGAGACTCTTTCGGAAACACGTTTCCAGTCCAGGAGGGGCGTAAAGTTTTTTGTCGAGCAGTCATTAAGGATACAAGAGTGAGCCATCGGATCCGAAAGCCCATATCGATGATATCTCGTTGAATGCTTCGCACGCTGACACTTCTTGATTGTCCAGCAATTTGCGGAAAAGTCGCACTTTTGCCACGTTGATCGATCCTCTTCTGTCGTCATTGTTCCCGTTCTTGCAGGATCTCTTCCCAGCCGCAGCGATGTTGGAGATTTGATGTTTTATCGGATTCCGGAAATTGACGCTACACTCGTAAAATGGTCGTACGGGAAGAGGCCCACTTCATCGTTACCTCGGAGATGCTGTGTCCCATTGCTCGTGCGCCGACTGTAACACCACGTTCAAACGCACGTAAATCTTGATAACTTGTCATTGTAGCAGCAGTAACCGATCTAACAACTGCGCCAGACACTTGTTGTCAGATATAGGTATTGCCGACCGCAGAGCAGTATTCTGTCTGTTTACATATTTCTGTAATTGAATACGCATGCCTATACAATTTTATTTGGCGCTTCAGTGTGCTACTGAATATTCAGATCGCAATGGTCAGTCAAGATGAATGACTAATGCTGCATGAAAAGTACAAACAGTATTCACTGCTGCCAATGACTTAATTTGTAATCACTTCTGTATCTCATTTCCTCTTGGTGCGGTGAGGGAGTCTTATTATTTCTACCACTTTGGGGGGCTTTAGCTAGCTCATGAAAGAGAAGCTTACTTTGGGGAACGGAATATTCATAAATTACTTTTTTGCGGAAAGCCATTCTCTATGCTGGTACAGGTCAGCGGAGGATAGTCTTCCTTGACAGTCCAACAGGGGTGTCGAGGAGGCTGGGTGGCTGGCCGTAAAAGTGCATTGTGCGAGAAGCACAAGAAATCCTGTTTTGCTGAGGTACGTATCTGAAAGGCAGAGGAAAACACAAGCCCATGAAGTATGAGAGCAGCAGTTAAGCCGAGATCAGCTAGCTGAAATGTTTGTTCGAATTTTAGCAAAGTGTTTTCCGGTTGGGTCATAGAAAGAACTTTAGTAGCAGGCCGACTTCCTATGTGTGCATATATGTACAGTTTGTTGGTAGCCAGGATTGAAAATCTATCATGTACAGGGAAAGATTTTCTTCCTTCTTCCCCATGCCACAAGAGAAAGACGTTATTTTGCTTAACCACAACAAAATCTGCATGAACAGGAATTTGTTGAATTTGTTTATTAAGCTGTAATTGATCGGAACTCGCAAGGTCCACAGCAATTGGTAACGAGAAAGCTACGGTGACACGACCAACTAAGTTTCATAAAGTTACAGGATACTAGTTTCAGTTGATTCTAGACAGCAACGGAAACTGGCTCCAGGTCGTTGGAGAGAACTGCAGAGAGCGATGTCACCAACTTAGAGCAGAGTACAGAGGCCAAGTTGAACTTTCATTAGCAACATAGTTACATATCGCTCGTGTATGTACCCACTCACTTGTGACTGGGATATATTTGGTGTTAGTGATCTCTTGTCCCCTTGTTAAATGTTTATATTCTTGATTCACTAGGTTAATCATTTTTATGTCTTTTGGCAATAAAAAATTGTTAAAGTGAGCATTAGTTTCCTTTCAGATTCTGGTGGATCTCTTCATAAATATATCTGTGTGAGATCTAGTACCCATATTTTCATGCTTAATTGGGACTACCCCCAGTTATTTTCGCTTACAAAGCCGTTATGCAAAACACGACCTGTTTTCTTTAAATTTTCATGATGCTATGTGGAACTTATCTTTCTTCTAGGTCACCGGGGGTGGGATCTGTAGCATCTTAAGGGTGTGCTAAACAGTTCAATTGACGCCTCACATTTCACGCTACCTGAGGGCCCATTCGATGTTCTTATATCGCTGTAGCAGTATTTCATGGCTGATGCACGCTGAAAGTCCCATAGCGTTGCAGGTGGTCGAGGAAAAATCCTTTGAAAGTTAAGAGATCTATGGGACGACCACTGGTATTGGCCATAAACATAAATATAAAACGGAGATAATGTGACAGAAGAGTGACAGAACCCTAAAGCCGCAGAACCTCACAAGAGAAGGAGTACAGGAAAACTGCAAAGTAGTCACACTCGGCGGTCTGTTAAAAGACATGCGACCATGTTTCCCATAGTTTTATGTGTTTACTGATAAGGCGCATTACAGGAAGGTTTGATAATATCGAATAGCAGATTGTAGCGTACAAGACCTGTTTATATAATCTACTGTAGTGCATCACTGCAGTGGGAACTATGGAGTAATAAGACCAATCACGTGATACTGAATGAAATAAAAACATAAAAAAATAGAGCGCTTCAGAGTGTCACCATATGATCTGTTGCTGGTGTTTTTCGTTGCATGAACCTAGAGTTGAAGTGTCTTGATTGTTAGTATGTGATGCAACATTTTATTGCGTCACCTCATTTTATTCTATGTTTTGTGAATTGTACCAGTGTCCAGCCCCACTAATAAAAATGGGAATGCGAAACTACACGAGAGGAATTCATGGCGGACTGCATAACGAGCCAGTAGACTGATGACACAAAATGGAAGCGACACCGCAGCGACGAGTTTGGGCCGTATTTGACAGAACTGAAATGTTTATGGTTTCTCTTTCTGTTTCAAGAAGTAAATTGGGCGACAGATTTAAAGATTTACGAAAACCGAGTGGAGGCAGGAAATAATAATTTTTTCCCAAGAATATTCACTGACGAATGAGTATCAGTACAGTACTATCATTTTAGATTGACAGGTCATACCATTTAGCAAAGATGAGTTTTGAAACCCAGTGAACAAATATGCAGAGCAAGGGAAACTTAAGTATCCGTTTAGTAAGATAAATACGAAAGTTGGTAAAGAGTTTTACTATCATCTTATGAAAATACATTATAACTTAACGCTGAGGTCAGCTGGATCCACGAATATGAAGCGAGCAACATACACCAGCAAGGATTTAATTGATAGATGATTTGTTAAACTATGTGATCTGAAGGACATATTGAAGTTTGTAACCATTAACAATCATTTAAACCTTTCTTGCAACAAAAATATCATTTTTATATATAGAAGTTGCATTTTCGATACTACCATAAAGAAATTAATTGCCAAAATACGAAGAGAGGAGAAAAATACTGTTGAGGTCCCTGGCGAAGACACATCTGAGCTGACAGGACTGTGCTGCCCCAACTGTAGGGAGTCTTTCAGTGCTAATAAGACATCTCCTAAAGTTGATGATGACCGCGGTGACCCACCGCGATGTACCGCGCTGTCGGGAATCTTGTAGCTGAAAGATCCTGGTCCCACTAGGCACCCCTTCGGAGTGCTTGCAGTGGTGACCATGAACAGAGGCACCGGACTGCCCTCAAACATGGCAGGGACGATGATGTTAATGAGATAAGCAGGCCGAGATATACTATTGTTCGAAGACTCACAGTCTATCCATCGGTGATGTGATAGGCGGTGGCCATTCCAAAATGTCACAGGTGGCAGTTCCTGGTTACTTGGACGTTGCAATCTCGGGAACGGCAAGTGTTCACGAGCAATACTGAAACATTTAACGCATAGATGTAACCACACCATAATAAGCATTGAACGGAGTGCTTCGATATGAGCGCCATCGATCCTAATGATAAACTGAATCCACATCTGAAGAACTGCGTTATTTATGGTGTCGATGATTATGATGATGATGATTGGTTTGTGGGGTCCTTAACTGCACGGTCATCAGCACCCGTACGCATTCCCAGTCTGAACACAGTCCAATCTCGCCACTTTCATGAATGATGATGGAATGATAAAGACAATACCAACACCCGGTCCCCGGGTAGAGAAAATCCCCAACCCGGCCGGGAATCGAACGCGGGACCCTGTGATCCAGAGGTAGCAAGGCTAGCCACTAGCCGCTTCTTTACTGGTCCTCAGCGGTCCTCGGTCCACTGTGTTTGCTTTTCAATTTGTAAAAAGCTATTCAATACATTATCAAGTCCCTGATAGGCGTCTTTACATTAGAAGTGTAATGTGTTGCTCGACATAACAAGAGCTAGCGAATAAATAACGAATACATTCTGCAGAATGTGTAACATCTGATTGGTGTCGACGTCGCGAAGTGTGCTCATGTCCACAACTGACGAGCACTACTGACTTTTTTTTGTCCTACAGAGCCTGGTGTTGCCTGTGGCTGTGCTAGTATGAACTAACAAAAACTTTAATTACTCTCTTTCCTTATATATGGTGTAACAACACCTAAAATCGTCCAATATGTATTCTTATGACATCAGATATTAAAATTATGTTAAGTATTGTATAATAGTATTGTCTAGTCTGAAGAATATCTCACTGAAACTTTCAGAATGTACTACATTCTCGGAAAAGATGACGTCCCCAATGCCACCCTAACTTCCACAACAGATACAAACATTCTTATCTTCAGAATGACGTTCTGTGCTTCGAATCCATAACTTGATGGAGTGAACAGGTGGTACAGTAGACTAACAAACGGTTAGGTTAAAGTGACGGAAGAGTGTTAATGTAAAAAATATTTCATCAACATTCGTAACTGAGGAACATATTTATGCAGTAAAATCTCCGCTTCAGTTGGCAGTAACTGCTTAGTTTATTCTACAACGCACTTCATAGCAAAAAAGCTTCATCTTCAGGTGCCGAGCGGGGTAGCCGCGCGGACTAGGTGCCTTGTTATGGTTCCCGCGGCTTCCCCCGTCGGAGGGCATGGGTATATGTGTTGTCTTTAGTGTAAGTTAAATTAAGCATCGTGTAAGCTTAGGGACCAATGACCTCAGCAGTTTGGTCCCATAGTACTTACCACGAATTTCAAATTTCCATCTTCAGGTGCCAGCAAATAATTATTGGTACATAATGTGTGGCGTTCGGGCCAGTCTGTTAATTCTGTGTCGGGTTGCCCAGGTGGGCGCTGTGGTTGCCGGTTCAACGCTCCCATGCATCTATTTCATGCGGATATGACCCCCGTGACTAACTGGCCCCACCGCAACACATTTATGTTCCTATAATTACTTGGTGGCATCTGAAGATGAAGTTTTATCCTTCGAAACAAGTTGTGGAATAAATTTAGAAATTACTGGCATTTGATGTGGACATCTTGTTCTATAAAGAAAGTGCTACGTATATTTCGTATCCATAAATTCCAAAACCACAATTGTTTTTATGTTTTAGGAAAAGTCAAGGAGAAGCCCACTGATGTCGCTAAAACTGGGACGAAACAGCTAGTTACCGCTTGTTAGCGGATCCTATTTCTCGATCATTGGGGAGATTAATTGACCGTTCGAGAAACAAGCAATTGGCGTTTCTTCTCCATCCCCAAGTACGCCCTGTAACCAATTCAGAAGCGTTTCCTGTGTCGCAGAACAGTAGCTGGGCAGTCACGCGAGCTTGCGGCGGCGGCGGCGGCGGCGACGGCGACGACGAGAGGGCATGAGGCGGGTTGCCTAACTGCAGGCGGGCACGAACACGCGGTTGCCGCCCACCGCCGGCCCAGAGCGACGGCGTCTTATCCCGCCACCCATCGCGCCGACGCCTCCATTAGGCCCCGCTAGGCGGCGGCGCCACCGCGTCCCGACGCTGCAAATTTTAGGCGCGGAGCGGCACAGCGAGCCGACTCGGAAATTAAGCCCGCTCGCAAAGTAAAGAGCACGTAGTGGCGCCAAGCAGCGTGATCTTTATTCATTATGCTCGGCCCCACCGCAGCAACTGCCCGTATTAAAACTTTGTTTTCGGCTATACATAGGCAGCCTGCTCGAGATAACACTCCCATTTCCTGGTGCCAGCAGATTTAACCTGCGAACCAGAAGGTAGAAGAAATTTACTGTGCAACTTGATATTGCAGGTAGTTGGAAGCAAAAATTAACTAAACGATGCTGTCGTATCATGATGAACCAGGTACCATAAATGTATGAGTGTAGCTTGAACTTTTACGTTCCCAGATGGTTTATAACTCTAATGGTTTGTTTCTTGGAAAGTTAAACCAATTTAAGTACTCCTAAATGTGTAAAATTATCTCTGTCGTTGACGTCAAATAGATGCGTCCTAATGTGAAACATGGTGTAAAATCAGCATGCTAAACAAAAGAAAGTGGCTCATAGTGAAACATATTCTTTCTCTCACTGACAGCATATCTTTTCAAATGATCAGCGTTTCTCGAAGTCACAAGAAACCAGAACGATTGCTTTCGTCATTTAATGTAAGTAATTGCATATAGCAGAGAACAAACAGCAGTGGTGCAACCTTTGACCGGATATCGAGGCAGAGCAGGTAATATTTGAGGAGAAAAATGCAGGACTTTTGAGACTCGTACTGCGCAGAAAGGTAACGAAGGTGGTTTAACATCGTATTATTTGGTATTGGTTGTAAAATTTCTGTCTTATTACTATTAACGTAAGCAAAACACACTCCCTCTATCAGGTTTTAGAGAAGGGCCGACCACGGCATGCCAAGATACATGCGCGCAGGGATTGCTGCATCAGTATCTTCACGCCGGCATGCCTGTAAATTTATCAAAAAGTGCTTCTTGATATACTCTATAATGATTCTCAAATGTCGATCGATGTAATTCTGCAAACCAACGAGAACAGTCGTTTTGTTGCCTCTTCCTCCAATGAATTTAGAAATTCAGTTGGAATGTGATCCATCCCTTGTGCGTTATTTGATCTAAAGTCCTACAAAAATCTTTTAAATTCTTATTGTAATACTGGATCCCATATCTCTCCTGAATTATTAAATTTAGCTAAATCTTTAAATTCTTTCTGCAGAGTATTGTAATACCGTTTCCAAGCAAATGTGCAGTACCCTGCCTTATATGACTTCATATTATATACTGAGAAATATCGTCCCATGGGCCTGACGGTTTTTACTATTTTGGTTGGGGATACATGGCTTGGTGTCAATGGTTAGACTTCCATTATTATTTTCCTTGGTGACTTATTTGCTATTACTATGCTGTATAACAGATTCACCCTATTGTATCTGTAAGAAGAATATGTAGTTTATTACCTACGTATTATATTATGTAATTTACTGAGTAATTTTCTGTCCTTGACATTATATTACCCACTTCATTTGACTAGAATAACTCATGATGAATTTTGGGACACTACACTGCTTGGTTTATTTTTGCGTTGATTTCGGGAATCGTCAGTGTCTGGACATTATGTGTCACGCACAAGTTTTATTTTAAAATATTTTATTTTTGTATTTGGTAGAATTTCTTTGGCTCATAAATGTTATCTTGGTTTATCTATATTTATACGCTTTCGTATTAACTCTAGTGCTTATGTCTCTGACTATTATATATCAGGTATTCTACGTTTCTCTCTGTCTGTTGTCTTTTGTCTTCAATTCTTAGTTTGCATGCGCTATGTTACTTAGATCTCAGTTTGGTAGCAATGAATAGTAGACTGAAGTTTCAGGTACATCTACATCATACGCTACCACCATACGTTGTGCGACCGTGTGTACTTCTGGTACCACTAACTGATACCCCCTTTGCTGATCCACTCCCGAATAGCGCGTAGAAAGAACGATTGTGGATAAGCCTCTCTATTAGCTCTAATGCCTCGATTATTTTCATCGTGGTCTTATCTTCGTAATTGAGCTACATCTTCATTTGATTCTTCCTATTAATCTGTATGGCATCTTCTTTTCCTACTATTTGCTTTATGTGGTCTTTCCACCCAAAGTCGCCCTGGATAGCTGCTCCCAGACATTTTACGGTAGATTCTACTTTCAACAATTTATCAAAAATGGTCAAATGGCTCTGAGCACTATGGGACTTAACATCTCAGGTCATGAGTCCCATAAAACTTAGAATTACATAAACCTAACTGACCTAAGGACAGCACACACATCCATGTCCGAGGCAGGATATGAACCTGCGACAGTAGCGGTCTCGCGGTTCCAGACTGAAGCGCCTTGATCCGCTCGGCTACACCAGCCAGCTAACAATTTATCATCAATAGTGTAGTTGGGCGGTAAAAGATTTCTTTTCGTGTGTATGCGCAACATATTACATTAATCATTTTGGATCAAGCTCAACTGCCAGAGATTGGAACTTGTGTTTAACGCGGTGAATGGATACGATTTTCCACATTGCTCACACCTTATACAGCCCCTTTGTATGAATGTGTTCTGTTAGTTTCCTTTTCATATTAATAGTAATTCCATTATATATCTATTCAGTAGTTCTTAACGACCTGAAAGGTACTTGAAGTCCAAGATTTTACTAATGGGCTTACTACACTGCTATACTGTTCACCTATACCCGTACTGTATATCGAACGAAAATTTCAAACGTAAATTTTCAAAGAGATGGCAAAGTACGAGAATCATTGTGTCTCATACACAGCGTGCCAAGGAGTTTATTAGAAGCATGTCGTCGCTTGTGGCGTTAAAGTCAGCGCTTATTCACTGCATTCCGTTTCACTGCGCACTTACGTGCCTTCCATTACAGAGAGATGAGTAGACACACATGTGGAGTTTTTTTGGCGAGGAACGATGTGTTTGCCTGTGCTAGGCTACTTTTTATGTCCTCCTTACTTCGTCCGTCACGGAATATTTTGTTTCCAAGGTAGCAGAGATCTTTAACTTTGCCTACTTCGTGGCCATCAAATTTAATGTTCAATTTATTACTATTTTCGTTTTTGCTGCTACTCGTTAATTGCATACTTCCTCTGTTAACTCTCGCTTCATATTCTGCAATCTTCGGAGGAAAGTTCGTTCTATTCAGTACGTCCTGTCCTGTAATGCTTCTTCACTTTCAGTGAGGATAGCAATGTCCCAGCGACCATCATGAATCGACATCCTTTCACCCTGAAATTTAGTCCCACTCTTGAACATATCTTTTATTTCCGTCATAGCTCCTTCAGTGTAGAAATTGAACAGTTGGAGCGAACTTGGCAAAATTTCGAGCATCTTGTACCATGTTAACTTTTCCATGTTGACAGATCCTCTCAACATCCGGACGGCCTCTCTGGTGCCTTCACCATTCCGAAATGAAAACTGATCTTCAACTAACAGATCTTCAGTTCTCTTCCCTTTCTTCTGCATATAGTTCTTGTCAGCAATTTACGTACATGAAGAGCTAAGCTCTTTGTGCGATAGTTCACGCACTTTTCTGCTGTTTCTATCTTTAAAACTGTGCGGGTGATGTTTCCCTAATATCTCATAGTCGCTAGTTTTATATACTCCGCACACCAACTTGACTAGTCGATTGGCTGCCATTTCCACCAATGATTTTAGAGATTCTGATGGAATGCTGTCTATCCCTTTTGCCTTATCTGATATTAAGTCTTCCAAAGCTCTTTTAAATTCTGATTCTAATACTGGATTACCTGTCTCTTTCGTATCGACTCCAACTTATTCTTGTGACACATCATCAGACATTCCCGCCCCCGCCCCTCCTCACACAGGCCTTCTATCTACGTTTACTGCCTAACAGCTATCTCCTCCGAGTTTAGCTGTGGAATTTGCATTGTATTCTATTGTATTCAGTTTCCTCACTTACTTTTAATTTCATCGATGGTATTTATGATTTTTTCTTTATCCTCAATGAGTCCTACAGGCGATCATTTCTTTTTCGATTTCTTCACATTTTTCCAGCAACCATTTAGCTCTGGCTTCTCTGCGCTTCCTATTTATTTCATTCCTAATGGACTCATATTGCTGCCTTCCTGTCTTTCCTTGAGAGCCTTTTCACTTTCTTCTTATTTCGTTGGTCAACTGAATTAATCTCTTTGTTACCCAAAGTTTCTTAGCAGTTACCTACCTAATACTTATTTCTGTCTTCCCAATACCTGATATGGCTCCTTTTCGAGATTTGAACTCCTCTTCAAATTAATTGCCTACTGTGTTATTTCTTATTACATGTTAATTGAACTATGGACTTGTCTCGTCACTCCTTGGTACTTCGGTATCCCACTTCCTTCCACACTCATCGTTCTGGACGATTCTCTAAGGTCTAAACATAGCTGACAAACAAATTCTGAACGAAGCGAAAATTTGACTACAGCAATAAGAGAGGCATTCAGTGACTCAGAAAGTAAAATTTTTTCAACTGATCTGAGTCCTAAGAAGCTTTCCTCTCACGTAAAATCAGTAAGCGGTCTGAAATCATTTATCCGTTCGACCAGTGACCATACTGGCACAGATACGAAAGATAACAGAGTGAACCCCAAAGTACTGAATTCGGTCTTCCGGCATTGTTTCACCTGGGAAGATCGTAACAGACTCCCTCATTTCACTCTGGTACGGACGACAAAATATCCGATGTTTAGGTAACCGATCGCCGAACAGAAAAACAAGTTCAATCTCGTAGTAGCGGCAAGGCATCAGAGTAGATGAGGTACCCCGGGCCGTTTCTACCATTAGGAAGACTAGGCGGCTGCCTAGAGCAGCAAAATCGTATGGGCAGCAAAGTGCAGAAAAAGTTAATTGGAAATCAAACACCTATAAACTTAAGCAAACGAGGAGAAAAAATGGAAAGAGGAGAAATTAAAATACGAAATTGTATTCAAAAGCGTACGGGACGGTTTCTAAATAAGTCTGTACTTACTTTCGATGAAAGTTAACACATTGCCTCAACCAACGTCATAAAATAAAGCAGCCACTACGGAAACAACAGAAAGAGCCACTGTCTTAGACAACCACAAAATCAGTCCTTCAACAGGATTCGAACTTGGATCGATCTCAGACGAATGATCTGAAGCTGATCGCTTAGAACACTGTGGCTTATAAAATCTGTAGAATTCTGAATAGGAAATGCAAAGAGGGTGACATTTATTTACTCAATCGCAAGGAAATGGCTGCTGAAAAAGCCAAGGTCCATTCCTCATTCTAAAAGTATTCCGATTAAAACAGAAATGAGATAACACGTCGATTATCTAGGTGGAATAGTTTGCTGCTTCCTAATGTATCCCATCAGTATAGCGTAATTTTGTAAATTCAAGGAAAAATTCGTCGTACCAGAAAAAAATTACACACCTTTATTTGTCCATTTCCTCGCAATTAAATAAAAGAAGGAATTGATGCCAAATATGCACTGGCATACTCAGCTGAGGTCTAGTTTAAATATTCAGCAAATTCTTCCTATTACACACATTTTGGGAAATGTTAAAAATTGAGGACAAAGAAATAAGGAACTGATGATTTGAATCAGCTTCAAAGCGGATGATGACAAAACATGAAAACACAAAATAGTCCCAAGACAATGAGGGCGGCTGGTCACCTTAGTTTAATACTGAGAAGTATAATAGAAGACCTGCATTATTGTGCGTTTGGATGTTGGTGTTGGTGGAATGGTGGGGTGGGGTGTGGTGGGGGGAGGGAATTGGGGAGGCGGATGGTAAGATAAAGTGCGTGAGTCATTTTTCAGTGTTCGAGTAAGGCGGAAAAACCTAGCAGCGGTTCTGCAGATATCTATAAGACTCTACAAAGTTTATGCAAAAGAATTTTTATTTCTCTTCCAGCTGCAGTTTGATGACTGGAGCAACTAAAGGCTATTGAAGAAAGCGCAGTCATTCCGGGTTCCAAGTATGGTTGCAGGGCATATACGTATAATTATAGGCCTATATCTTTTACGTCAGTCAACTGTAGAATTTTGGGACATGTTTTTGCTCAATTATGACGCTTTTGATGAACGAAACTTCTCTATGTAAATCAACATGAACTGCACAAACAGAGATCTTGTGAAACTTGGTTGGCTCTGTTCTTCCGTGTCATCTATAGCCCTGCAGACAACGGCGTTCAAGGTCCTGTAATGCTTCTTGATTTCAAGAAGGCATTGGACACAATCTTGCATTGCCGTTCAGCGAAAAAAAAAAATGCAATTCAGGAGTATCGGATCAGATTAGCGACAGGATTCAAGACTTCATTGCTCACAGAACTCAACACGTTGCTCTTGACGGAACCAAATCAATAGATGCAAATGTAACTTCCGAGCTGCCCCAAATAAATGGGACAGGACCATCACTGTTTGCAAGTTTTCCTAGTAGAAGGCTTCGGTAGCTCTCGCAGATGATGCTAATTAGCAACGCCAGAAGACGGTATAGATTTGCAGCTTCCCAACCGAACTGATGAACGGTGCAATCTCTGGCAGTTGAGCTTGAACCAGAATGATTAATGTAATATGTTGCGCATACACACGAAAAGAAATCTTTTACCGCCCAACTACACTATTGATGATAAATTGTTAGCTGGCCGGTGTGGCCGAGCGGATCTAGGCGCTTCAGTCTGGAACCGCGAGACCGCTACTGTCGCAGGTTCGTATCCTGCCTCGGACATGGATGTGTGTGCTGTCCTTAGGTCAGTTAGGTTTAAGTAATTCTAAGTTTTATGGGACTCATGACCTGAGATGCTAAGTCCCATAGTGCTCAGAGCCATTTGACCATTTCTGATAAATTGTTGAAAGTAGAATCTACCGTAAAATGTCTGGGAGCAGCTATCCAGAGCGACTTTGGGTGGAAAGACCACATAAAGCGAATAGTAGGAAAAGAAGATGCCATACAGATTCATAGGAAGAATCAAATGAAGATGTAGCTCATTTACGAAGATAATCGAGGCATTAGAGCTAATAGAGAGGCTTATCCACAGTCGTTCTTTCTACGCGCTATTCGAGAGTGGATCAGCAAAGGGGGTATCAGTTAGTGGTACCAGAAGTACACACGGTCGCACCACGTATGGTGGTAGCGTATGATGTAGATTTACCGGAAACTTCAGTCTACTATTCATCGCTACCAAACTGAAATCTAAGTCTATAGCCGCTCCAGAATACCATTTACAATAGAATATCAGGTTTCGGAATCTCTGTCTGACCATGACTTAATCCAGCTGGAATCTTCCTGTCACCGGGCTTTTTTTCGCATATACCTCCTCCTCTTGTGTGTCTTGAACGGAGTATTTGCCGTTATTGGCTGAAATTTGTTGCTGAAATCAATAAATCTTTGTCCTGACTTATTCGTACTACAAAGCCTTTGTTCCACCGTAACCCTTTCTCCTACCCCTTCCCCAACAAACGCATTCTAATGCTGTTTGATTATTAGATTTTCATCACCCTTTACGTACTGAATTACCCGTTTAGTTTCCTAATATACTTTCTGTAACTCCATTTTTTGCTTGCGAATTCGGCATGATACCTGAATTATAATGCAGGTATACATGCCGAGCAGTAATTATTATTATCAGTGTTGATTGCCGAACGATTCTGATGAGAACAGCTGTATCACTGAACTGCTCATTGTAACTCACTCTCTGCCCTACATCCCTATTCATAACGAATCCAACTTCAGCTTCGCCATTTCCTGTAGCAGTTGATATTATCAATAGTCGTCGGATCAGAAATCCTTGTGGTCATTCAATGTCACTTCTCTGATCCACACCACATCTAAATTGACTCTTAGCATCTTCATTGTAGACTGTCTAGGGTCCCTTCCACGTTCAAACATCTAGCACTCTACGCTCGCGCTAGTAGAACGAGAAGTTCCGCGTACTTCTTCCAACTGAGTTTTGAATTTGCGCAGAATCTGTGCCTCGTTTCCTGCTCTTCTTGGCTTCCTTTCCTTTGCTAATGGCTTAATACACTCGTCCACCAAACAAACCCGCTTGTCCCTGACCTCCTTAGAATTTCAAAGCGGTTGCTAAGCTGGATTTAAGATTTGTCTTCTTTGTGGTGCCTTTGATGCAGTAGATCTCAGTCATCTTCCTTTACTGTTTTGTGAGTAAATCAGCCTAGATCACTTTAGAAGCGACGTCACACAACACCGGTTGTTAAAAATATTCTTTAACAAGAAGTCTTTTTCGGTCAGAGTCCATTTTTCAGCACAGATTTCGTTAACAGCAAATGTTCCATTGGAATATACTAGCGTGAAGAACGGTCAAAGAGTCGGTTGAAACACACATGAGAATTCAAACTGTGGACTCTGTATTCCTTTTTGATATTGTTTTATTAATTTTTTTACTATTATCCAAAAGTACCGAAAAATTATTTTGACGGAAGATAGTAGCTTATTAAGAATACTTTTAACAGTAGCTTGTAGTGTTACATTATGCCTTTTTAAATGTTTACCATTGTTATGGGCCACAAATAATGGAAATTAATTTCGAGTCTCCATCGCGTTTTTTTTAACAGCTATGGCCTGTTTCGACCAAACTGTGCAATCCTCACATTTACCACCAAAATACATGATTACTGCTGCACCAGAGTCAACTGGTGTGCGTCATAACGATGTGCTCGAACTGACATCAGTCGTATCAAGAGTCCTGTATGTTAGTGTTGAATATAAAGATGGCCAAATTCGCCTAAATCTGTTTCGAATAGTTAATAAAATATAATATGAAGTTCTTTATTTGGTAAAAGATTGGAAACTAAAATCGGCCATATCTGTTTGAAAGAGGCGATCCACGAGATAGATTAAATGATTAAGGGAGTCTGCTGAAATCTTAAATCAAGATTGCCAGAGAGATATTTGATACCCCCTCCTCCAAAATACGTATTTCTCAAAAGAAATGAATAAGATTAGGTTTTGACGTCCGGTATTTCTAAGCTACTGCGTCACCTCGCTTGATCGCCACACTGCATGTACAGGGTAATTGAAAAGTGCACATGACAAACATAGTGTAGAAAACACAACTTTACTCGTGTGTCTTTATCCTCCAAATTACAAATTGATTGGAGAACCGTGGTCGCAGGTAAAAACAGTACTACAGACACCTATGAGCAGAAGCTTGACTACTACCTGATTAATAGCATGTTGTTCCGCCTTTGGAACATAATACAGTGTTGATTCAATGTGGGATGGACTCCACATGTCCTTGGTAGTTTTTCGACGATTCATGGCAGTACATATCTATGCACTGGTCACTCAATTCCCAGTCCGTGGCCACGGAACTGGCCCCCGATAAGATTCCAGAATTCTTGCACAGGCTTCCGATGAAGAAAATGCAATGAGCAAGACGTGAGTTAGCTGTCATACTCCTCAAACCACTGTGCCACGATTCTGAGTGTGTGACAGGGGCAGTTATCAAGTGGAAAAAAGACATCACGATCACGGAAGACATCAGGAATAGAGGGATGCAATCGGTTCGCAATAATTTTCACGTAGTCCACAGCTGTCATAAGCCTTCAGTTGTTAGCACAGGTTCTAGTTCAAATGGCTCCAAGCACTTTGGGACAACATCTGCGGTCATCAAATGGCTTGGTGCATATGGCTCTGAGCACTATGGGTCATCAGTCCCCGAGACTCAGAACTACTTAAACGTAACTAACCTAAGGACATCACACACATCCATGCCCGAGGCAGGATTCGAATCTGCGATCGTAGCGGGCGCGCTGTTCCGGACTGAAGCTGCTAGAACCGCTCGGCCACAACGGTCGGCAGCACAGGGTCTGCGGAAGCCTAGGCGAACTTCCCGCATTGCCAAACTGGCTGCGTCCTTGTCACTTCCAAGCTGATGTTCGCCTGGATAACGGGGTATCAGGAAACTGTCAGCGATGTGGTATGTCAATAGTAATGATTCATCCGACCACGCTGCATGTTTCGATTTATCGACAATACGATCGTTGACCCCTTTCCCACTGCAGTCGTAACTGACGTAGCAAAGGCGTCTGTTGTGGATTACCATGTTTAACAATTTGTGCTCCAAAACACTGCCTGCATCAGGACTGCACTGTGTCGTTAGATTGCCGCTCACCCTTATTTACGGAGCGCGCAAACCTCTGACCTGGACGTCAGACACTTTGTTGCATACTTGTGATTTCTCCGTCCTTGAACCACTTTCCGTACACGCTCATAACACGGGTGCGAACAGCTCTTCAGCTTCGCTGTTTCGGAGTTGCTGATTCCCAGACCTCGGACTATAAGCCTCTGCCCTGCGTCATAGTCACGTAAGGCAGTGCACTTCACCATTTGCGCCACATATCACTGAAATGATCGTCCATTCCCTTCTGCCTCGCTGATGTATTCTCATAACCGTTTCATATGGCCGTGAGAACACCATGTGGCATTCAGTTTTGTGGTTGGCAGTGGCATTAATGTTCGGGCTCATCAGTATATCAATAAGTTTATTTTCACACCACTCCGTCTTCCTGGTGGCAGTTAACTTATATTGGGTTCACTCGCGGAATATTACAGTAACATAGTCAGATGTGTACACCGGTTAGTAATATGGCCATTGCATCATCGAAATACAAAGGAGGTGCCAGTTAAGCTCAAGACAGAAATAAGAAATATGTTAATTATTTGAGAGCAATTGAATAAAACAGGTGCTACCAGAGAAGTGGGCAAGTTATAATGTTAGAAATATAATCCCTGAGGTTTTCGGACGGTCAGCTCTCATTACTGCGCTGGCGAGACGTTTGACTTGGATATAGACGTAGCCACAGTTGGTGGCAAAATATATCCCATTCTAAATTATAACCAACAAAGTAATCTTAGTGCAAAGGAACTCCCTGACACACAAAGTAGCTGTATGTACTGAAATATAGCCAGAAAACAACCAAATAAGTAAGAATAATAACACTGCGAATCAAATTACCTCCTGTCGTCAAAAACCACTTATGTGTGTTTATATTTGCTAGCATTGCTTGACGTTTAATGATACGTCGCGTAGACGGAAATACTAAAATCGCTGACTGTAGGGTATTGGTGTGAGGGCAACAGCATGCGTACCTAATACGTTCCAAAAGGCTGGGCATAAAAACGAGATTTTCCAGTGCTCACCTCGGATTCTATTAGTGATAAAAAGATAAGGTCAGGTGTTTTGGATTGATCATGGGTTAGGGATCATTTGTATACCCAACAGGGTCAAAATATGAATGTTGCCCACTTCCCCCTGCTAAAGCAAATGGACCAAATGCGTCGGTTCTCTTTCCATTTTAAGTGGTCTACGGTAGGCTTGACGGGACTCATGAAGGCACCATTAGTTCATGGATTGTTCCTCGGGGAAACCCCCAAAGTTTTCTTAGTATATTTCGTCGTTGCCAGAGGACCAAAGCCCAGCCGAAGATTCCAAAACGGCTATGCACAATAAACGGCACCTTGAAAATGTTATTGATACCTTCATCCGTTTCCAACATGAAGAGGTTCAAAGTTACCCTACTTATACGCGTAAAACTTGGTATCAGGCAAAATCTAAATAGTTGTCCTATTTTTAACGATATATTCTCTAGGAATTCATCTAGAAGAACCATTTCCCATTTTCAAAAATCTTTATCCGTTGCCTAGAATCATTCCAAAAACTTGTTTTTTGGGTACCAAATCCTAGCCCGAGGATTGCGAGAGGGCTACGCAAATGACTGTAATTTTTACACTGGATACCTATGATACCGATCTCCAACAAACTTGAAAGTTTTCTTCTTGTCTTAATCGATTCCGAGATACAGAGTTTCGAAGTTACCCTACATGTACACGCAAAATACGTCAAATTCCGTGTGAGACGGAAACGTAGCTTATAAAATGACGTAACACGGAGAAATATGCTGTAAAGTGTCTCCGTTATCATCTAAGAACTACATGTTGTAGTACTGAAACACAAGAAAAAATTTTTTTCATGTACAATCCAGTTTTAGGTGTAAAACTAGTTCTGTGGTATTTCAGCTTAACATAAGTGAACTATCTAAATTTTGCTGACCGAGACATTTCTTTTAACATGAGTGACATACCCTACTACAGCAGGGATGAGAAGGTAACCAATGGAAAAATGCTCCTATCAGAGCACAAAAAATGTGAATATGTTTCTGTTTATTTTAGAAAGGCAGACTGTAATGTGGGGTACCAGCGCCAAAGGATCTTCGAAGATATTCCAAAAATTTTGGCAAGCAAAAATTTTCGCTCTTTTTCTTCCTAAAAGAGAAGAAGACAGTGACAATGGCAAAGAGACGGAAAAGCGATAAATACTGGTACACAGCAGACCGTTATCGTGTTATAGAAAGAGCGAAGAAGACAACAGCAGTATGACACAGTGGAAAGGAAAAAAGTTGACAGTGACGGGACAGTGCTAGGAAAAGAATGAAGTTAAAAACAGTCCTGGCGGGGGGGGGGGGGGGGGAGGGGGGGAGGGGTTGGCGGGAGAATAGTGGGAATAGAAGTAAGAGAAAGTGAAAGTGGGTGAAACCCAGTGATAATGAGAGACTGATTATATGGCAGTGGTAATGAGGAAAAGAGATGTAGTGACAGTAGAACAAGTGCAGCAACATAAAGAAAGGACTCGGACATTAGCACTAAGAGCGTGCAAGATGGAGAAAGTGAGAGGAGTCTGTAATAGCAGGTAGAGAAAATGACAAAGGTGAATGATTAAAATGACAGAGCTGAATGAATGAGTGAGAAAGGATAACTGGGACTGAATGGGTATGAGCGACGTACAGTGATGGCCTAGTTACAGTTAGGGGAGCTTGGGGGAGTTTGAGGTGTGTTGCGTGTTAAAAAAAAAAGCGCAGATCTGTTCGCATGCCAAAATATTTGAGGAAATTTTTAAAGTGCTGAGGGAGGTAGAATCGGATACCTGGTACCCTATTTTCAGTCAGAGTCTTTTAAATAAACAGAAACATTCCTATTTTTTGTGCTCCGAAAGGAGAATTTTTCCGCTAGTAATGTACACCATAATATTTATTCTGGCGTTGTTTTAACTGTTTTTGTTTTTATTTAGGTAAGAAGCAGAAAAGTTTATGTACTCTCATACCGTCTCTGTTTTCGCAATCACTCTGGTAGTTGACGAGCATAGTCATCACCGACATACCTCTCTTTGAACTATCTATGAATGTGTATTTAATGGTGATTGTACATGACTTTGATTTCGAAAAAACTTCAATATCTTAGTTTTGACGTAGAGCTTATGTAACTGCTGAGACAATGGTGTCATTAGAGGTATTTTAGAACACAAAAAAGAAAAAGAAGCTATTTATTAGCAGGTTCTTCTGTAGAGACACAATAAGTAACTGGAGAACAACACGTCGAATAGGATGCAGCTAAGTAGCAAGTAAAATTAGGTTCAATGTAAAGTAACAGGAAAAACACACAAATTGCAGAGGTTGATGGCAGGCCACACTTGAAAAATAAGGTAAGACGTGCAGTATGACAATCAGCTTCTGTGACTGATTTTTAGAGGAATCTAGTTTAAGGAATCGCGATACAAGGTAATTATCGAAAACGTATTATTTACGATGTAACGCTAGTGGTATTGTGCGATACAAAAGAACGTTCAGCTCGACAGAAAAAGGCGACAATAGCCTGCGGTAGGGAAACTGTAAAAACTAACACGATAAGCCATTGAAACACCAGAGTAGATAGAATGAGATGTAATCCTTTCTGTGTTGACTAATGTCCTGGGAACATGCAGGGGCAAGTACAGAAATAATGCCCTCATTCTGTTTACTGCCTGCAGCCTAATCTATTGTCAGCAAAGACCATTAGTACTGGGTAAATTTACTTAATAAGGGTGTGATAGCGTCGGCACCTATCTGCTTCAGAGATATTCCCGTAAAATATATGTCCCTCGCTTGCCTTTCTCATATGAGTTACCGAATATCAGTGCATATTTTTGTGCCATTCCGAAAAAGTATCGAATCTCTACGCACTTAAATAATCGAAATACTGCAAAATATGGCATCTCCAGAAATTGCAAATAAAATTTCCATGTATGTTATCGACATCTGTTCTTGCTAGGTATCCTCAGAAATCAGAGTTAGGAAGGAATGTTGGCAAATAGTTCCTACGCAACAATTTGCGTTAAGTTTGTCCAGACGAACAGCTCATTGGGAACAACATCAACGTTAGACTTAATAAAATACCACCCAAAAAAAATACAAGGCGAAGATATTATCCTCAAGTAAAAACACTTTCGTACTACAGCAACACCGGTTGAAGTATCCTCAATTAAATGGCTGATATTCCTCAGTTTTCTTAAGCTGGCACAGCGGTACGCTACGCTTAAAATAATGTACTGCAACACTGACAACATCTTTATTATCTTGATTTCTAAATATACTTATTTGCTAAAATACCGTCTCTCTCTCTCTCTCTCTCTCTCTCTCTCTCTCTCTCTCTCACACACACACACACACACACACCTGCGCACACTACGACTGTACCTCTACGCACGGTACTTGGGCGATGCACGCTTATTTATACTTGTAGCTCGATGTAGTCACAGCGTCGAGCTGTAAATATGTCTGCCTAACAGCAATAAGTTTACATATACTGTGATTCTGCGTCTAATTTCTTAGGCATTTGCATATAATTCGAACTACAGCGTAAAACAAGTTGAAATAGAAACTCAATAAAGCAATAAATAATAAAAGTGTTGTATTCTACTGAATAATTGACGTAGACTGCAGCAATAAGTTGAAACTGGATGGATGATTTACTCAGTCAGTCATACTCAGAAACTTGTAAGAATGGTGGTTCAACAATAAATAATTTAAACACGGAATAAAGTAATAATAATAATTATCAAGTGCAGTTTCGCAATTACAATGATAGGAGAATTTCCAAATACCACCTAAAGATTAATGGTACGCAAGGAACATGTGCCCATTCTGTTAACTAAACACAACATGTTCTCCAGTTCAAAAATATTTAAAGCCCACTTGTGGCATCATATTAACAAACGCGTATTCCCGCGTAGACTTCGTATTCCGTCCAATATTAATACCAAAAATTCAACGGAAATAAGTTAATGTTGAAGCGTGCACGTCATCTAATGTTGACGAAATGTTAAAGTTCCAGTCAGTTTTCGGTTCAGTTTGGCTCTGAAATTCCGAAATTCCGTAAGTCCGAACCAATAGAAAAGGTGCGATAGGCTATAATGTCTCTGTCATAATAAGATTCCAATCCTTGTAGTGCTTTATCACTACCTCGTACTACAGCAAGTGTTGACCATGAATTACCAGGAACAAGTTCAGTAGTAGTACATGAAAAATTTATCTTGCACCCAACAAATGTGATTGGACCAGTCAGTAGCTCCTCTTGAGCAACATTATTAGGAACAAAGCTGAAAGTGTCCACTGTGTTGTACACTGGAAGTCTGCTCCTCCTCGTGTATTTTCTGCGACGGTACGGCATGGCTGTGTGCTTCGTGCGGCTGCTTCGAGTCGACTGAGCATGCTGCTGCCTCAGAACGGAGGACTCTCAGCTCGCCAGCAAGTTACCTCGAGACCGATCTATTCCGGCTGACCACCAGCCACAGAATGCCCCGGAGACACAGACAGGTAGACACACGTGACACAAGTGCAGTTGATGCACGATTAATGGAGGTTAATCAGAGCCTGCTGTTCCTGCTTCTGTGAATCATTGCGTATTCGTTTTGTTCTCTTTTCGGCACGTCTTCTTGGTTGTCACTTTGTTGCATTATTCTTCTCTTGGTGCCGGGTTATCATTCCAGGAGAAGGTCCGGCACCTGGTAGCCGGGCCCCAGTGAAGGTGGTTGCGCAGTCCACTGACCAGGAGGTTCGTCGATGTCCGTGTCCATGTATAGAGTCTCGTCGCGAGCTCGTGCAAGCGTCGCTTCAGCGTCAGCATTCACGAGATGTCGTGAAGCTGCCTCGTGCTAAAGTCTCGAGGCAGATTAGGCGCCAGCTGCAGAGCTTTATTCGACACTCCTTGCAGTGTCTGAAGATGGGTTTCTGGCACGTTTCCCCATATCACGGCCTTAACTCAGACCCACTGCTCGCTCGCGCTTTCAAAATCTCGCTTCCCCCGACTACAGTGCGTAACACACCTCTTCTTAAAACACAGGAAATTTACCACCATTCGAAAAATAATCTAGTTACAAGTTTGGAAAATCCTCCTCCTCCCACACAGACCATGGAGGCCCAAGGGTTCCGACTGGCCACGTGTCATTCTCAGGTTTCACTGGATGAGGATATGGAGGGGCATGTGGTCAGCACACCGCTCTCCCGGCCGTACGTCAGTTTCCGAGACCGGAGCCGCTACTTCTCAGTCAAGTAACTCCTCAGTTTGCCTCACAAGGGCTGAGTGCACCCCGCTTGCCAATAGTGCTCGGCAGACCGGATGGTCACCATCCATGTGCTACCCCGACGCTTAACTTCGACGATCTGAAGGGAACCGGTGTTACCACAAGTTTTGCATATGGCTTCAATAAAAGCTTTTGATTCCAGTTCTATTAAGTCCTAACACTGTGGTCTGTATGTCACCGTTTAAGCATAACTGATTAAAGTAAGAATTTTTCGCATTTGAGTTTACGATAAATAACAAATAAATAGTGAGTAAAACCACTATATACTTAGCTATCTCAGTAGAAGAAACCTTTTACACTCTGTCTTCTAGTGATATCATATGTGACACAGAATTTATAACATTTAATTTACGATTGTTACTTAATATTGGCAAAATTAACTTTAAGCTAAATAAATTAGAAATCAGGTAATAACCTAGACATATGCTACATGGTTATCTAAAGACAGACATACACAATGTCATACCGCGTTCATCTTCTGTCTAACTGTGGAGAATACGATAATCTCTCACTTTCACACAGAAGATAAGAAAATAATACTTTAATAAATAAAATCTGTGTAAGTATGTTGCTTACAGGGATGACAGCTGGATTGTTACAGTTCTAAGCTCTCAGCAGATAACTTGTTTGTACAAATTGCATGAAGCGTTTAGCAGTTAGTAATTTTTAAGATTTTTTGTAAGAATAGTATTTTCTGTGACTACCTAACTTTTGTAGTTTTAGTGATCTTTATGACATTAGTATCCCAACAGACGCACTTAAATGCCATGAGTACCCTCATATGATTTTGCGCTACGAATGAACTTCGAATTACTACTAAATTTCGAATTGCTGGGTGGTTATAATTATACTTTCGTTGCTTGAGACAGCCCCAATTCAGACGGGTGATCGTAGGCGAATGAAACTTTGTGGGAACATTTGTAAGGCCATGCGGAAGAGAAATAACGAATAAACAATTGAATGAGACACATTTTAATCTCTACGTGAGAGGGTAATATATGTTAACTGCGTATCAGGTTACAATCGTTGGTCATGATGATTGCTCTACTGCTGCGCGAAACAACGGTGGCCCATTCAATGTTCAGCTGTCGTGGCGTAGCCTGCGCACAACTTGAAAATCGTACAATACTTCAAGTATTCTCAGCCATGGCAACAGTAAATTCTTCAACGATTTGAGGCGCAATGGCTGTCGCCTACTCCTCGCAGCAATTCCGAAATCGTCTGTTAATTTTAACTTCCGAGTCATATTCTTCAACCTCGGTATGGAAAGATCATCCCTCGCTTTTCATTTAATGCGTCGATACACGTCAAGAGCAGCAGCATTTTTGCTGTTGTTTTGATGAAACAGCTTTACGAGCAACGTCCTAATCGTGTTGTTCATACCCACGTTGACTGTCGTAACTTTAAGGCACACTGATGCATACGTCTCACCCGTACATTGCTGCACCAGTGCCGGAGCCGAACTGCACGTCATGACACTAACACTAGTAACAACACAAATCCTGCAGTACTTGTATATCTTACAAAGACGTTGAAAGAACACATGCATATCGAAGCAAATGCTGTACATAAAATACAGAGAAATATTTTTCTTTTGAGGCCACGAATGAACTCAACTACTCACCGAGTATGTTTCGGTACGAAACTGCCCTTGAACAATACATCAGCTTTTCCAGAGTCACTCAGATTGGTTGTATGTTTCTAGACTAACAAAAATAATGGATTTGTAACAGAGCGAAGTAGTTGACCTTTACTGTTGATATATGAGTGTAATTTCGCTATTCTTAGGTAGCACAAAAATTTTCCATTCATTATAATAAAACTCTTAGGAAGAATACCTCGGCAATGGAAAATTGAACTGAATGATAAATAAATTTCCTGAACAAACTTATACTCTGCAGCGGAGAGTGTTTGCTGGACTGAGACACTATCTTGAGACCTTTGAAGTTAGGAAGGTAGAAGAGCGGTACTAGCGGCAGTGAAGCTCTGAATGTGTTTCGCGATTCGTGTTTGGATAGTTCAGTCGGTAGAACAGGTGCTCGCGAAAAGCAAAGCTCCCACGAGTCCTTGTCCGACACCCAGTTTTAATCTGTTAGGAAGTTCTGAGGAATGTTTCTTTTCCTTTTAAGCGTTTCGTATCTCAATCAGTATTAACTGAACTCGAATAGGATCACTTTGTTGTCCGTCTGTCTTTCTGTCTGTCCGACTGTTAAGACCCCTTTTTTCTAAGTAATGGGTGGTGGTATCACGTTGACATTTATGTCAGACATTAAAGACTGTTGTCCCTTGGTGAAGTAAAAAAGGGAAGCTTCTACCCCAATTCCGCCAATAGATACGGCCACTTCTGTCACATATTTTGATAATCGCAAGCACGTTCATCAAAACTAGAAATGAGTTATCTGCGTGTGTGTGTGTGTGTGTGTGTGTGTGTGTGTGTTTGTGTGGGTGTGCGCGTGTGTGTGTGTGTGTGCGTGCGCGCGTGTGCGTGCGTGCGCGTGTGTGTGTGTGTGTGTGTGTGTGTGTGTGTGTGTGTGTGTGTGTGTGCAGGATATGGTGGCCTAGAGGCAAAGCGCCTGCCATGAAACCGCGAGGTCCTGGGATGGATACTCGGTCGGAAGTCGGATTTATCTGTCTTCGTTGTAGAGTAACTTACATGTCTTACAATTGTAAGGCGTCGCCAGAAGCAAGGTGTGGTTCTAATTCCAAGTTAAAATGTAGGTCCCAATTCCTCGGTTGAATAGCTGGGGTTGGGAGACAAACACACGGCTCAGCAAAATAGCGTGCAGGCCATTGAGCCACCCCAACCTTGTCGTAATAAAGAAGCAATTCTTATAAGAAACAATATTTTATACTAGCAGCTGATACTGTGGGGCTCAGATGGAACACTCAGGATATTCAGCTAGGTCTTGACAAATAACTATGAAGTCTGTCGAATTGCGATAGAGATGGTCGTTTGATTCAATATTTTGTTCATAGATTACGGTAACAATTTTAGTTGTACGTTTGAAATCGAGAAGGATGAGGACAGGACCTGCAAATGCTAAGTTCTGAACCGATGTCCGATATGAGCTTTCACGCGCTTTACGCACTGTCAGCCACTTCTGCGAGTGCGGGAGAGAACGTGATGTGATCGAGTACTGTGGGCTGAACGCTAGGGTAAGTTGTACGTAAGGGGGGCGAGCTGACGCAAGTGTACCACTACCTATTACAGGGTGATTACAATGAAGACGCCAGCATGTCCGTTCGACCGCTGATCAGTTGCCGGCTTCGTGTGACAGTCCTTGTATTTACGGCTCGTCTCGAGTATGAATACACCAACTGCAAACAATGCTGAGGAAGGAATGGATATCTGTATGTCGCAAAATGATATCATAGAGCATGTAACCGAAGCTCGCACGATACACATGTCACACTCAGCTCTCTTCTTCACTCCGCACTCATAGCGAGAACATGTTTACAGGAAAATGGCAGTGACGTACTACGAGCCCTGCACATTGGTATGTGTACTGGCCGGCTTCTCTGAGTAATTACATACTGTAATATACAGGTGGCAACTTACCTCTCACATTTGTGTACTTTTAGAACATCTTATGCATTCGAACAATTTTCCCATTATTCGTTCGATTTATTTAACAAGCTTCGTATGCTCCTGAATTTGGGTAGTTTTCACGCAACCTGAAATATTAATTTTTAGTAGTCAGTTTCGTGAATTTAGCTATGTTTATAGAGTCAATGTTGTTAGTACGGGACACAGCATAATTTATTACAGTTTCCTATAATTTAGTCTTCTTCTTGTTAAGGTCCTGAGAACGTAGTAATTTGATACTGTGGTTCCATTTAGCTGCAGTATATTACACTCCTGGAAATGGAAAAAAGAACACATTGACACCGGTGTGTCAGACCCACCATACTTGCTCCGGACACTGCGAGAGGGCTGTACAAGCAATGATCACACGCACGGCACAGCGGACACACCAGGAACCTCGGTGTTGGCCGTCGAATGGCGCTAGCTGCGCAGCATTTGGGCACCGCCGCCGTCAGTGTCAACCAGTTTGCCGTGGCATACGGAGCTCCATCGCAGTCTTTAACACTGGTAGCATGCCGCGACAGCGTGGACGTGAACCGTACGTGCAGTTGACGGACTTTGAGCGAGGGCGTATAGTGGGCATGCGGGAGGCCGGGTGGACGTACCGCCGAATTGCTCAACACGTGGGGCGTGAGGTCTCCACAGTACATCGATGTTGTCGCCAGTGGTCGGCGGAAGGTGCACGTGCCCGTCGACCTGGCACCGGACCGCAGCGACGCACGGATGCACGCCAAGACCGTAGGATCCTACGCAGTGCCGTAGGGGACCGCACCGCCACTTCCCAGCAAATTAGGGACACTGATGCTCCTGGGGTATCGGCGAGGACCATTCGCAACCGTCTCCATGAAGCTGGGCTACGGTCCCGCACACCGTTAGGCCGTCTTCCGCTCACGCCCCAACATCGTGCAGCCCGCCTCCAGTGGTGTCGCGACAGGCGTGAATGGAGGGACGAATGGAGACGTGTCGTCTTCAGCGATGAGAGTCGCTTCTGCCTTGGTGCCAATGATGGTCGTATGCGTGTTTGGCGCCGTGCAGGTGAGCGCCACAATCAGGACTGCATACAACCGAGGCACACAGGGCCAACACCCGGCATCATGGTGTGGGGAGCGGTCTCCTACACTGGCCATGCACCACTGGTGATCGTCGAGGGGACACTGAATAGTGCACGGTACATCCAAACCGTCATCGAACCCATCGTTCTACCATTCCTAGACCGGCAAGGGAACTTGGTGTTCCAACAGGACAATGCACGTCCGCATGTATCCTGTGCCACCCAACGTGCTCTACAAGGTGTAAGTCAACTACCCTGGCCAGCAAGATCTCCGGATCTGTCCCCCATTGAGCATGTTTGGGACTGGATGAAGCGTCGTCTCACGCGGTCTGTACGTCCAGCACGAACGCTGGTCCAACTGAGGCGCCAGGTGGAAATGGCATGGCAAGCCGTTCCACAGGACTACGTCCAGCATCTCTACGATCGTCTCCATGGGAGAATAGCAGCCTGCATTGCTGCGAAAGGTGGATATACACTGTACTAGTGCCGACATTGTGCATGCTCTGTTGCCTGTGTCTATGTGCCCGTGGTTCTGTCAGTGTGATCATGTGATGTATCTGACCCCAGGAATGTGTCAATAAAGTTTCCCCTTCCTGGGACAATGAATTCACGGTGTTCTTATTTCAATTTCCAGGAGTGTATATCCTGTACTCTGCACAGTCCTCCAGTTCTGCCAGTAATATTATTAGTTGGACAGAAGAGATAGAGGAAGCGTGAGATGAAGGACTGCTTACTATAGACGGTTGTCGTGAACTACGCACTGGAAAATTTTGTGGTAAGGACTATGGGACCAAACTGCTCAGGTAATCGGTCCCTCGGCTTACGCACTACCTAATCTAACTTAAACTAACTTACGCTAAGGACAACACACACACCCCCATGCTCGAGAGAGGACTCGAATCTCCTATCGGGGGAAGCTGCGCGAATCCTGACAAGACGCCCAAGACCACACGCCTACCCCAAGCGGCGTACTGGAATTTCCATCAGTTGATAAATTAGTTTCTACACTATGGTAGTCCACAAACGCTCATAATTTAGATATGGTTCGTATTTTTGTCGAAATGAGAATTCACCTTTCCAACCATGATAAACCTAATCGTACAACATGAATACCTATTTTCTAGCATGAGCTTGTATTGCTGGACGATACCACTCCAACACTTAAACCGATGAGTCAAAATGTTATCACCATCTGCTTAATAGCCTGTTGGTCAGCCTTTGGAACGCAGTGCAGCAGCAATTCTGCATGCCAGGGATCCCTTGTTACGTATTCCGGAGGCACTTGACACGAGATGCTTACGCATAGGTCACGCAAATCCAATGATACACGGTCCGGTAATTTTGATTAGTTGTCGCGTGGCAGTAGCGAAACCACAAATTCCTTCCAGACGATCAAATGGTTCATTGCATTCTGCCACAATCACAGAAGCGAGGCTTAGGAAGAAAATTTTTGTTCAAGTTCACAACATACTTGTGGATGGCGAAAAGCAGTGTATGGGTATTACATACAGAAAAATGCAAGATAACTTTAATCCTCGTCTTTGATTCGCATTAAGGAAACATGAACAATATTCCGAACATAGATTTTAATTCGTATGAGTCCCTTTCGTAAGGCAAAGGTTGACAAGAATGACATTTTTCGTGGATCTGCCCTTAGTACTTTTACTTTCTTCATAGCTTCAGCCATGATTTAAATGTCAGTAGTAAATGTCTCTTTTCAGAACGAATGTCGTATCCAATATTTCCAGGTTCCAAATCTGACATATACGTCAATATTCACTTTAAATAAGATGTTGAGAGTAAACTGTCATTTTTCAAAATTCTTTTGTGGTTATCATATAGTTGGTAGAACAGGTTACTGAAAGTGCATTGATATTGCTAAGAGTGTGCCTACAGGTATTCCCAGGTGCTGAACCCTACTTAAAAATCAGTATCTCTGGTGTGTTGGTAACATAATTCAAACGGCTCTGAGCACTATGGGACTTAACATCTGAGGTCATCAGCCCCCTAGAACTTAGAACTACTTAAACCTAACTAACCTAAGGACATCACACACATCCATGTCCGAGGCAGGATTCGAACCTGTGACCGTAGCGGTCGTGCGGTTCCAGACTGTAGCGCCTAGAACCGCTCTGCCACTCCGGCCGCCTCGCCTAGAATCGCTCGGCCACAGCGGCCGGCGGTAATATAATTCCACAACAATTAGTTAATATTTTAAAATTTTTTAGATTGGGCATAAGATACCGTCACTAATTGGTAACGCACGTTATGGTAAAATATCCTTGGTACTGCTAGTTTTAAGGAACATAACATTACACATGCATTGCCAGGTAGCACAGTCAGGAAATTTAACCAACAAAGCGCTTGACTGTCAAATGTTAGTGTTTCACTTTTGGAGTCCTGGAACGGGAGCGCATAACACAAGCCACGAGTATTGGCCGGAGACTCCAAGGAAAGACTTCTCAGGCACCAGGGCAAAACCAGCCGGCCTGTTATCCGTCTAGTCTGCGCCCCAATCGGTATTGTTCTCCCGCTAGGACGCCAGCCGCCAAGCGTTTCCTCATTCAATTGCTCCTAGTGTGCTGGGTCTTTCCCTGCACCTTGTGGGCGGCCATGGACTCCGGTGGCGCTAGCACCGGGCTCATACAACGATCCTGAGCGTTCTTACACATTGTCAGCGAGAAAACACCTACGGCTTTGGCGCCACGTGCTGAGTGATAAACACGGCTCACAACAAAAAATTCCTTCAATAATTTAGTCTTATTAATACACAGTGTAGATTTTTTTCTCCGTATAGGTAATACACACTGTTATTAATTTTCACTCTCAGGTGTTTGATTTTCTTGTGTGGGAACACTCCATAGAATAAATATCCAACTAACAACTTGCAGTGCACCACGAAATCAAAGTAAAGTAATAAATTGAAGACATGAGACACAGAAACAAGCAAACCATTGCTAAAACACGAGTGAGTACAGGGAAACTACACTACCTAATCAAAAGTATCTGGCTACCTGTAAGTGGGCATTAATATGGGGCGTGTCCAGGCTTTGCCTTTGAGACGACCAGAACTCTGCTGGGAATATTTTCAATGAGGTATATGAATGTTTACGGAGGAATGGTAGCTCGTTCTTCCCCAAGAGCCGAAAGCAGAGAAGTTAATGAATTGGACGCAGGGATCTGGAGGGTAGTCGACGTTCCAGTTCGTCCGAAAGGTGGTGCATTGGATTCAGATCGGAATTGTGGGCGCGCCTGTCCATTTCAGGAGTGTTACTGTTCACATACATAGCCTCATGGATCATGTTGCCTGACACGTTGGTTTGTCATGAAGATAAAAACAATCATAGTCTCCGATCTGTTTCTCTGGTATACGCAATACGCAGTGCCGTCAAATGAGTTCGTTTTCTTAAACATTCAGCGTTTTGTTTTCTGATGTCTGTTCCTTCAGGCATTCTAACATGTCTGAAGGAGAATATATAGTAAAAGAGTTGTCGGGGCGAAATGACGATGCTACTAACGTTGAACACGTAGGAGTCATTAAACCAGTTTCCGCAATTTTAGGTAAAGCTGCGAGTACTAGGTGGCTCAGGTATTGTGGCGTATGGAGATTCGGAAGTATGGACTGACAGCCGAGAAAGTTAAGGCGACTGTTCCCGGTAGGTGCGAAATCGGTTTCGAGTCTGTCTGGCACAAACTATCATTTGGCCCCAATAGGTATTCTTTCAATACCTAATACACTCGATGTTAAAATTATTCGCAGTTAAGACTAATATTTCGAAATTTAGCGTTATCTTAAAGAGAATGAGTGGACTACACTCTAACCACGAAAATCACCTCCGTATCATATCACCAACACCCCTATACTCCACTGTTGGCACTAAACATCAGAATGGCACAGAGTGCTTGGCTGGTCACTCCAAACCACTTGTTTCCAGTGAGACAATGAGCAGTGCCGTTGCTCTCTGCCCCACCTCTATCGCCATTTATCATCTAATTTTGAGGAGCTGATAGACCATTGTACCCTATTCCTTTAAACTGCTTGCGCGGACTGCGTGAGAGATCGACTGCTGGAATAACTTTGGACCGAAAGATTCATACCCTACGCTGATTTCTTCCGATTTTTTACAACCGTCTCCCGAAATGCACGACGGTCCCTGTCTGGCAGTACATAAGATCAGACTGGTCTTGGCTTAGATGTGGTTTTTACAAGGCTTTCAAGTTCACAATTACATCACCAACACTTCAGCAGCTTTAAAGGGTTGAATTATTCTTGCTGGATTTGTTACTACGATTACAGCCAGTCATTAATCCATGTTAGAAGTCCCTGACTATGCTGACGGACCCATTACCCTGTCTGACGGAGCCATTCCGCTGACTTTGTTTCTCTTCTGACAATTCTGTAATCTCGGCTTCCTTTCATGCTGCCGCTCCCATCTCTTGTGACATCTAGTAGGATGTTTCGCAATGTGCATGACTGTCCCGACACTTCTGATCAGGTAGGGTAGGTAAACTTCTGGTGTTAGCAGCCGACGACTCCGTTATTCCCCAACCCCTCCAACCCCATCGCACTCCCACATCCTTCTCAACAAACCTTGACTTTAATTCCTGGTCTGTCCTGTCCCATTCCATTCCGTTGGCGAACTGTATGAATGCCTCCATTTCAGATGTGTTCTGACGTACTGACACTGCATTCCGTCCGGCTCCTTTACATCAAGTATCAGTCGACTGTAAGGCGGTAATTCATTCAGTGGTAAATTTGACTGGGTGCTACAGTATACAGGACACCACGCCTTTCATCACGATAACAGTATTTACCTGATGCTTCGTATTTAGTCTCACAATCCTCACACACCTCTGTTGGTTGCTCATTCATGTCGCTTTCGGCAGTTTGTTATGATGGGAAAAAAGACGTGAGGGGTATACTAGCACACTATAGTAGCGGGTGGCATGGGCAACAGCTTGATAGTCGGTGAGAGCTGAACGAAACGACGAGACCAGCTGCCGTCAGTACCCCGACCTCGCCTGCCCTCGACTGCAGTGGAAGTCGCCAGCTTGCCAGGAGGCACGGCGACACGCTTCCGTCGCTGCGAGC
This sequence comes from Schistocerca serialis cubense, assembly GCF_023864345.2. NCBI lineage: Eukaryota > Metazoa > Arthropoda > Insecta > Orthoptera > Acrididae > Schistocerca > Schistocerca serialis. The sequence continues at coordinate 346,048,803 of NC_064638.1, read as the reverse complement.
GCACGTCTCGGGCGTCGCAACGTACGCCCCCGCCGTCATCTCCGGCGTCCCTAGCCTAACCTACCAATCAATGCAATTTCCGGCGCCGCCGACGCCGACGCCGACGCAGCCGCCCACGGCGCCGCCCCGCGCTCCCGCGCAGCGGCCGCCGCCGTCGTGAGGCAGCGGCGCCCAAATTAGCGAGGCGGCCGTGATTACCGCATCCGCCCCCACCCCCAGCCATCGGCGCCCGCTGTTGCTCTGGGGCCTCCCAGGAGGGTCGTAACCGATTTGCCGCCACAGAGGGAGGCGCTTATTGAGGAAGCCTGTCTTCTGCCCGAGGCTGTAACTTGCTTCAGCGTTAGCGTCTCAGATTTTCCACTTTTGCTTTTGCCTCTGAGCTTCAAAATATACCTCCTCGCCCCTCTCTTCATTTTTTTCCAGCTCTATGTGGTGTGCATCTCATCTGCGTCTTCCGTTGTCGACGCTGATGTGTGACTCATTCAGTGCATTCATTGCCAAGTTCAGTGTTTTGAGTTGTCACTGTTACTATCATCTCATACACAGTGACAGTGACAACTCAAAACACTGAACTTGGCAATGAGTAAGATGACGAATAAAGAAAACTTGCAGGTGACAAACTGTAAATAAACACACAGTATAAAAACATAATACAGCAGGAAAGGGAGATGAAGAAGCTTAAACAGGATAGAGTAGCATGGAGAGCTGCACCAAACCAGTCTCAGGACTGAAGACCTCAACAACAACAACAACCGCACGGAAACCACACCATGTGGTAAGAAGCCATAACAATAAAAAGAATGACTGATGGCGCTGCAACAGAAGTGAAACATGTCTGGGACAAAAACAAAAGAATGTTTTGCTAAAGGCGGCCCCCACTTAAAAACATTTGTTATTGTTTAAGCAAACACAGACAAAAGAGCTTCATCATGAAGATGAAAATAAGGAAGGGTTTTTAAAACAGTCACTTGCATACTCGGTGGATGTTTCCTTAATTTTTTTCTCATTTCTTCATTTTTCTGTTTTTTTTCAGTTAAAGTTTATTTTCTCTTTCTTTTCTCTTCTTATGTGTAAATATTTCCTGTTCCTCACTTATATTTATACCACTTTTAACTCTTCCTTTCTCTTCCGTGAAGAAAGTAAGTGCCCGCATCTCGTGGTCGTGCGGTAGCGTTCTCGCTTCACACGCCCGGGTTTCCGGGTTCGATTCCCGGCGGGGTCAGGGATTTTCTCTGCCGCGTGATGGCTGGGTGTTGTGTGATGTCCTTAGGTTAGTTAGGTTTAAGTAGTTCTAAGTTCTAGGGGACTGATGACCATAGATGTTAAGTCCCATAGTGCTCAGAGCCATTTGAACCAAGAAAGTAAGTATGCTACTCAATTGGACTTACTTCCTCATTTGTAAAAGAACGCAGTTTACTAGCAGAATCGCAAAAAAATATCTCGGCTCACGTTAAATTCGGACAACATTGCAACGTCCATCATCTTCGTCATGGACTAAAACTGACTGTCATGAGATGGTTAGGTATCTTCTTTTATACCCAGAGAACGGCATTTGATTGGTTGGTTTTTGTCATGATGGCGCGTACAGAGGTGGTGGCCTCTACGTCCACAAATTTGCTTGTGCTCTCTACCCAGCGTTGCTTGCAGCACAATCCATCGCATCATCATCTCTATTTCTTCCTCTTACTCAAGTGCACGCTTCCGTACATTGCTAAGTGCATAGACGGTGTCCCTACTGAAGTTCTTTTCATCAAGTCTAATGTCAACTGCTTCTCTGACCACAGAGATACTTTGAAACGTGAGCCAATGTTTTCCTTTGTTCAGACAAAATTTTATGCTTTACCTATCTTGTTATACCGGAAAAAGGATGCTTTGTGTTGGTCCTCTTGCCTTGTTTGAACTGCGGCATGCCTTGGCTTTCTCAATAGCATTTGTATAATTTCACAGACGGAATACCCGTTCTTTCTGAACACCGTCTTCAGATGCTTACTCTCGGAACCGATGTAGTCCACGCACGAAATTGTTCTGGCTCTGTGTAGTAAGATATCCAGCATAGGTCTCTTCTTAGCTGGATGGTGAAAGTAACACCCGCTTCGATAAAGATCTGTTTGCGTCGGTTTCCTGTAAACAGAATGGAGAAATCGTCCATCTATTTCCGTTCGACCAACACATCTCCACCTCCACTGAAAATCTTATGTTGGGATGTAAACCATTCAAATGCTCAACGAACTGCTGCAGCGCCTCACTGCTATGGGCCAGATTAAAACCATATCAACATAATTGAAGATGCAAAATGGATGGAAGGGAGGACGGTTCAACTACCTTCTTCAAAATCTTTAATGAAAAATTTGGCTAACGCTGGTGGCACTGGCGAACCTATAGCTGTTCCGCCAGTCATTTCGCAGTAATTTCCTCCGTACATAATATAAGTGATCATCAAAGTGAGCCGCAATAATTTTAGAATTTCCGAGTACAAAAGCGTGGCCAACAGTTATAATGTGTCTTCCACCGGTAAGTTCGTAAACAGCGAGATCAAGTGGAGGCGAAGCATCATTTCATTCGGGCCTATCCTAATATGCTTTACGTTATCAACAAAGACATTTGAGCTTTTAATATGTTGTCTACAGAGACTAACCGTAGGTGCCAATTGTTACGTCAGATACTTGGCCATCCTGTAAGCAGGAGAGCCGTTAACACTAATAAATGGTCTTAATGCGACGCCGTCTTTGTGTAGCTTAGGCAGACCACACAGCCTAGGCGGCCTCGGTGCTCTGGGCCTCCAATTGTTCACAAGTTAGTCAGAGAAGCCAGAAATCTGAAGTAGCTCCTCTACATTCCAGGAGAGTGCCGATGTGAGATCCCGTCTGAGATTTCGATATGAACTATCTTCCAATAGTAAACACACTTGCTTATTATCCGGAGCATTGAGAATAATCATGGCATCCCCATGTCAGTTCGTAAGACGACTAATTCTTCAGTCTTATTCAAAGATTTCAGTCCTCTTTTCGCTCTGCTATTACTGGACTTAGGAGGCTTGGCTATCGCTAAAATCAGGATAGTAGCTAGTCTTACCTCATCTACCGCTTTCTCAGGAAGATGCTGAACAGCTTGTTCCAATCTACGATTAATCTCGGCCACTGCTAGCTTTTGTAGCAGTCGCTTACTAAGAAGGGAGATGTCAGCTTCGTCAATCATCTGAAGATGGTGTTCAGAAGGAACGAGTATTCCGTCAGTGACATCAGATCAAAGCTGTTCAGAATATTTATCAATCTATCACACTGCCGATTCCGCTTTTTTTTCTTGACACATGAAACACACCGAAATATACACTCAAATGGTAGTGTATTCCTTCAAAAAAACCAAAATATTCTCGTTTAACACTTATTGAAGGCTATCAATTAAAATAAGGCAAAAGAAGTCATTTCGACAGAAACAGAATAGTGAAATCACAAAAACGTATAGGAACGAATGGGGCGTCAATTTTAACGTGCCCACACATTCTTTCTTCCGTCACTTGTACATTGTGGAACATCTAAATCCATAGAAGTGTCCACAAAATAAAAAAAATTAAAAAGGTGGGCAGGGCAACTCATCCAACGCCTTGGCTATGAAAAACAAAATACAACACATTAGAAATAATTCACGATAACGGGGCATCCGGAGTCACGTCCAATGTGCGGTGGCATTATATTGGGAAAAGGCACACGGATCTGCGTCATATCCACTCACCATCACGTAGTGGACATAATAGCCAACAAGCCACATGACGGTATTGTTCTTCGATCGAGGAAAGAAGGTTGAATTGGGACGCACGAGAATCTCCCCCGGGAGGCTGATGTTAGACCAAACAATCTTCCAGTTCCTTTCTGGCGACAGGGCTTCCACAGAGGGAAGACTATAAGAAACTGGCCAGCGGCTTAACAGCATTTTTAGGGAGAGCTTCGTTTGGGAAAGGATATTTACTCCAAAATAACTGACCTCAAGAAAAAATTCCTTAACGTGCCGTAATTTATAACTAATCCTACCAATGTCTACTGGAGGTGTTAAACTCGCCGGTCGGATACAGTCATAAAGGCAAGCTGTAAGGGGCGCGTTGACACGTTAACACGATGCGACGGGGATGAACGAGGCAGAAGCCTTAACCCGAATGTCAGGGAGGCCCAAACCTCCCTGCAAACGGGGCCGCGACATGACCCCATAATGCACACGAAATACAGAGTGGCGCCAGATAAAGCTGCCAGTTAAACTTTGCAACTTTCGGGACATCACCGCTGGAAGTAGAAAGATTTGTGCAATAAAATAAGCCTTACTTTATACATACGTTTCCATGGCCCGAACCTTATGAAGAAGTGAGAGGGAGCGACGCTCGTGTTCAATGATTGCACCCTCAATCTTATCCGTGACAGAATTCCAGTTTATCGTAGCCATATTTAGCGGACTGCTGTCAATTATAACATCCAACGATCGAGATCGGTTGACCTTCCAAGCCCATGGAATTTCAACAGCGTCAAATCCTCGCAAATTGATTAAACGATATTTCTGGTCATTAACCCGCACTCCCGTAAGACGACAAAAGGCATCCGAGACTTCCTTCAGCAGTGGTATATCATCATGGGTACGGAGGAGATCCATAACGTCATCAGCATATGCACGAACGGTAAACCTTTCTGCCAGCAGCGACCAGCCACTCAAACGAGCAGCTATAGTTCGCAATAATGGTTCCAGAAACAGCACGTAGAGCGACATTGATAATGGACTCCCTTGAAGGACGCCCTGACACACTCGATGGGGGAAGTAAGACGGTCTTTTACGTCAATGTACGCCCGAATACCAGTGAGTAGAGTGCTAAACAGCCGTCCTGCAGCATTGTTAAAACCAGCAGTCGTCAATACTCGCATAAGAAATCCATGATTGACGCGGTCGAACGCTTGGTGAAAATCAATGAAAAGCAAAACGCTTGGCACGGGAATGGTGGAGGCAATCGAAATTCAGTCTCGACTTTCAGCAACGGAAGTCAGGAGAGTACGACCCGGAAGACAACTTTGATGACTCGCGATGATGGTAGTCAACAATACCGATAGTCGGCTATTGACCTCTCGCGCCACTATTTTATAATCATAGTTGAAGAGGGTTATTGGGCGAGCCTGATCCACAAGCAAACATCCCGGCTTTTTGGGAATCAGGACTATTTTAGCAACCTTAAAGCTAGGCGGGAGAAGGCCTCCGTGGAACACTTCATTCACCATGGAAGTTGTCGTATCTCCTATTAGGGGCCTAAATCGAATATAAAATTCTTTGGGAAGGCCATAGGGGCCAGGTGATTTATGGGAGGGAGAACGAGCCACAATATCAAGTATATCATCGCGATGGAATACAGAGAAAAACTCTTCCAGGAGAGCTGGTGTAACGACACGATCAAGGAGGGAGGTGAAATCAACAGACGGTGGACCGTCTGAACCCACTTCAGCATAAAGCTCGGAATAGTACTGGTAAATTTCACACATGATATCAGATTGGAAGGACCACTCACGCCCATTTAGAGGACGAATGGTAGAAAGACTCGTCCTTTGGGATCGCTTGTGAAGCCGGAGAAGGTGATAGAGAGAGGTCAACTCATCCTGTACGATTGAACGAGGCTGGGAACGCAGTCGGACCCCATCCATTTGCCTGCGTTTGAGTTGGAGAAGTTTTGCCTTCACACGGTGGACGTCGACGACCCTCAAGGGGGCATCACGAGCATTATCGTAAAGATCGCGAAGGACTGCATAACAAAATTCCCTAGCGCGCCTTATTTCAGCCGCTTTTCAGCGCTAACATGGGTGGGTGTATTTCGAATTTGGGGTTTAGCAAAGGTAATCCACCATTCGAGAAGTGAGGAATAACGCGTCTGGGACTGGGTTGTCCGCCGCCATACGACAGCGATAGAAGCTGACTACATATGGGGTCAGATAAACAGAAGCGGTTTAATCGTCTACTTGAAGTAGCTATAAAAAACGTAAACCGCACCAATGTAGGATATCTGCAAACCCAAGCATCCTGGAGATGCAAGGACGTCACCATATCATTAAGTTCACGACAAAATGTATAACTGGTGGTCTGATCAACACGGTGTAAATCGCTCCCTAACAAAACCTTGCTCTGGTTCCGTCGGGGTAAATAAACAACTTCTTCCTTATAGATCCGCGCGCGATCGGATGAACGACCGGATCCAGACGAAGCGTAAAGAAAAATTAAGGTGAGGTCATAAAAACTACAGCCTATACAGCGACCATTATCTAGCGTTTCGAAGTCCGTCAGCGAGAACCCACGGGAACCGTCTCGTCGACGGGTGAAGTGGGGGACGCAGATTGAACGCACATTTCAACATCAACAGAAGCAGCTACATCCTCTCCGGTAATACTGGGATCACAATTAACATCAGTAGGCAACCCATTACCGCCAGAAGATGCACCCTCTGTCAACGCCATGTCAGAAGAACGAGACTGGAGTGGGGCGTCCTCGCAATCTGTACCGTCGTCAGTCCGCCGGCGTTTGGCGTGTGCTGCAGGAGCCGTCGTCCCATTATGGACAGAGGCCGCACTGGTACGCGTCGGTAACGGTGGAAATTCGCGAGGAGAAGGGGGTAATGTTGCCCCTACATTGCTTAAAGCTGGACACTGACTGACAGTTGACTGCGAAGTTATTATGTCTGCTAACGTTAAAGGAAGACGTTTTTGATAAGACGACGTCAGAACAGTAGTACGGCGCAGGCAATCAGATCTGAGATGACCACTTTCGTTACAGAGAAAACAAGTTCGTTCCTGCCCTGTATACGTAACATGGATGCGGTAACCACAAACAGTGAAGTGGGAAGGAATATTCTTTTTAACGAACATATCCACAGTCCGGATACCATTATAACACTGGAAGCGATGTTGTGCTGACCAGTGTTCCCATCGGATATGCCGTATGACTCGAAACGGAAGCAACGTTGTTTTAAGAAATGAATCGTCCACTTCAGGAGGAAGGTTATAAATTCTGAACGGAGTATCCTCGATTGCCACATTTTCAAGGAGGACTTGACTAACAGAACCATAGCGATGTTTAAACAACACTTTAGAACCAGCCCGGGAGAGAAGCCATTCTACTTGAACGGGATCATAAGACTTCACAAACAATGCATACAATTCAGAATCAAACTAATCAGTATCTACCTGGTTAGGTGTAACACGGATAACATCAGCCAACCAATCTTGGATTTCTAAGGTGCCAGGTTGAACACGACGCGTACTCTTGTCAAAACTGAAACGAACAGTAGCTCGAGGAGGAACATATTTAGGAGACTCGACAGACCCCATGGCGCGGGCAGAAAACACCGCCGCCAAGAGGAAAACGACAAACTCCGCTACGCAACTACAATGTGACTCCGAGCGATACATCAACAAGACTGAGTAGCTTTGACACAAGCGGCGCTGCGGCACAGGCGGAAGTTATCAACAACCTGCTCGCTCGACGCGCAAGGCGACACTGGGATCACGCAAGACAACAATGGCACGAAATGTGGAACGTTTCTCAACAGACAATAGGCGGTTATTACGCAGTGCTACAACCTCGGATTCCTTCACAGCCGTGTTTCATGAGGACACATCTGGACCGATCCACGATTTCTTCCATCATAAGACTCCGCTTCAATCATGCCTCTTTCCCACAACATCTACATCGGATCAACGTTTACAGTTCACCAGCATGTGAGTGTGAGCCTGAGTCGGAAGCTGATGTCAACCACATCTTATTTATGTGCCCCAAATTTGACCGTGAACGGTTGGTCTTTCTGAAGACATTGCTGAGTATGAGCTACCATCTTCCTCAATCAGCTTCTTCTCTTTCGTGTACTAAAGACGTTCGTCTATATAAAGTGATAGTTAACTTCATCAAGAGTACTGGTTACAATCTGTAGGTTTTAATGGTGTACGTAAATTATAAATATGTCTTGCTGATGAAGATATTTCAGAATTGGTGTGAATTGTAAGCCAAGACACTATTAATTATTTTCCAATTCAATTCAATTCAATTTTTAAAACATTATGTACAAAACTGTAACAGTTAAGCTTTTTATTCTTGTAAATATGAATTTCCGTATTTGTTTATTCAATTATGTGTACATTATCACTATGTGTTGCTGATGGCTAAATTGAGTACACACTCGAAGACCAAATAAAAATAAAAAAATAAAAAATAAATAAAAAAAAGGCGACACTGTGAGCCTTAGACCGCTCGGCTAATCCCGCACGGCTACAAGGAATCAAACCAGCCTTCCTGCCACCAAGACTAATTAAAGAAATGTTACGTTCCGTTAAAAGGAATCTCGTCCTACAAATGCCGGGAATTTGTAACTTTCCTTGCAAGTGAGGAAAGAGTTCCGAGGGCCAGTCTTCAAATGGTTCAAATGGCTCTGAGCACTATGGGACTTAACATCTGAGGTCATCAGTCTCCTAGAACTTAGAACTCCTTAAACCTAACTAACCTAAGGACATCACACACATCCATGCCCGAGGCAGGATTCGAACCTGCAACCGTAGCGGTCGCGCGGGTCCAGACTGAAGAGCCTAGAACCACTCGATCACAACGGCCGGCAAGAGGGCCAGTCTATGCGGTAGGTTTCCGATCGTTGCGTCGAGCATTAACGTCACCTTAAAAACAGGCATTTGGATAAATTATCCGAGGCAGAGCATAACCTATTCAAAAATCATAAGATTTTGATTGAATAAATGCAAATAACTGCTCACGTTTCGAACTATTTGGACTCTGTAATTAGAGAAGAGTTGAAATTAGACTTTGTGGAAACAAACAATTTCACCTAGCAATGCATGGAAACGTACACTGGACAAGGAAAAACCACGAAGAATACTTCTCGCAGTTAACCACTTGATGCGATGGATGACGCTGCCGGCAACGCTAGAGAGAGAGCGCAAACAAAATCCATGGACTTAGAGAGCGCCACCTCTATACGCGCCGTCATGTCGTAATCCAGCCAAGCGGATGCCGTTCTATGGGTATAATAGAGGGAACATTGCCAGTTCACGACAGTCGTTCTAGTCCCTTGTTGCAGTTTATGTGACAAAGTCTTATGTTTTCATCACTTTTTTGGGAGTGATTATCACATCCACAAGAAACCCTAAATCGGGCACGGTAGAAGAATCTTTTTACCCATTCGCCACTTGTACAAGTTTGGTGGGTCGACAACATATTCCTGTCATGTGACGCACGTGCCGTCACCTGTGTCGTATAGAATATATCAGACGTGTTTTCCTGTGAGGAATCGGTTGACCTATGACCTTGCGATCAAATGTTTTCGGTCCCCATTGAAGAGGCACGTCATTTCGTCTACTAATCACACGGTTTTGAGGTACGGTCGCAAAACACAGACACTAAACTTATTGCAGTGAACAGAGACGTCAATGAACAAACGGACAGTTCATAACTTTGCGAAAATAAAGAAAGTAAAGTTTATACTCGAGGGAAAACTTGAACCAAGGACCTCTCGTTCCGTAGCTGTTCACGCTAACCATGGGACCACAGCGCTCCGCAGTTCCCACTCTCCTTGATGTTGCCTATCTTGCGCATGGACTACTCAGTTTGTATATTTTGCTTATCTTTTTTCATAGTTCCACACAACTTCTTCCTGTTTTCTCGATTGATCTGTGTTCAGTTTTTCAAGGCCTATCCACTGTGCCAACTTATAACTAAATCTGAGGGGCGGTGCGATGGGGAGGTTCCCTTGTGAGTTCTACTACTTAAGAAGAGTTCCAGCCACTTACATGTCTGGGAACCTATTCTCATTGTCGTACTTCGTTAACAGTCCGCGGAGGTGCTTTGTGTCAAATGGTTTTCGGAAATCGAGAAATATGGAACCTATCTGTTTTCTGTCATTCACAGGTAAGAATAGCGAAAGCTGAGTTTTGTACGAGCAATGCTTTTTGAAATCGAACTAGTTCGTGGACATAAGGTTCTGGGCCTTAAGGAAATTTATTATTCTACGTTTCCCAGGCGGGGTTTTCTTTTTCTGTCGTTCGAAATCACGTCCATTATTTACAGCTATATAAACAAGCCACACACACACACACACACACACACACACACACACACACACACACCAGGATAGACATCGCGTATTCATGCACTGAAGAGCCAACAGGTTGTATTTCTTGCCCACGGCGAGATTTATTACAATCTGGTGGCTTTGCGGGGTCATAGCGCGGGAAGGAAACTACATAAACGGAGCAGAAGCGAATGAGGATTCCTTCTAATGACGGCATGGTCTGAAAACAGGATAATACAATGACATAAATAACTTTGATCAAGAGGATATTGTCACGGTCCTGGCTCCTTGAATGCTCTTCTACGACATGACAAAGCTTGTCAGCTGTTTCCTGGTCGCTGTTCGCTGTTTCTTGAGTACATAAACGAAGTGATCGAAGGAGGGTGAAAACACGAGTGGGTGACAAGGTATTGGACGCCAATACCTCGTGACCGAATATGCAGTTCTAAGACTTCCCCTCGGTACAAAAGAGGATAGGCGTAGATTTGTAGCAAATCTGTCGACAGAGATTAACACTGGTGTTTCATAGCACCCGATTCAACGTACATGGATGAACGTGGGACTCCCTGCGTGTTCCCATGCCTACTCAACAATATCACAAACTGCATTTGCAGTGTACTCAATATTATCGAGATACCATGGATCAAAGGAAACGTGTCTCCTCTTCGGATTAATCAAGTTTCTTGTAACACGTGGTCGATGGCCGTTTTCGAGTACCCAATCGTAAAAGCGATAGGTGGCTCGAACCGACGCCGCGTACCGGCGGGGGCAGTATAGTGCTATTGGGAACATTTACCTGGTATCTCGAGAAAACTTTGGTTTCAATCAAAACCGGCGTGACCTCTGTCGATTGCAAGGTTATGTCCACGAATCAGCATGGCTGTAGAAAGCATCGCTCTTGCGAAACTCAGCTTGCCCTGATGTCCTACAAACCGTGTGTGGAAGGCGATCGCAGACGCCTTATTCCTAGATTTCCGGAAAGCTTTTGACACGGAGCCCCACTGCAGACTTAACAGAGGTACGAGCATATGGACTTTGTTCGTAGATATGTGAGTAGTGCGAAGACTGCTTAAGTAATAGGAACTATTACATACGTCGTCCTCGTCGGCGAGTATTCATCAGAAACAATAGTATTGTCAGAAGTGCCCCAGTTATTTTCTATATACATAAATCATCTGAGGAACAGTGTGGGCAGCAATCTGCGATTGTTTGGTGATGACGCTGTGGTGTATGGGAAGGTGGCGAATTTGAATGAATACTGGAGGACGCGAAACGATTTAGACAAAACTTCTAATTGGCGCGATAAATGACAGCCAGCTTTAAATGCAGAAAAATGTGAGTTAATGCAAAACAGTAGCGATAACATACCCGGAATGTTTAGTAGCGTGCTGCCTGATACAGTCACGTCGTTCAAACATCTGGGCATAATGTTCCAAAGTGATATGGAATGAAACGAATATGTAAAAACTTTTGTAGGTCAACTTCAGTCATTTGGGAGAATTTTAGGAATGTGTGGTTCATCTACAAAGGAGACCTCACGTAAAATGCAGAGGCAACGAAAAAAGTATGCCAAATTCAGAAGAACGCAAAATCCCTAAGACTGGCTAAGCTTCACGGAAGTTCGAAATTTAGTGCGGACGTCAATGCGATACGCTTTTAATAGTTTCCACAATGAAATATAGTCTCAAAACATGGTAGAAAACCCAAAGAGATTCTGGTCGTATGTAAAGTACACCAGTGGCAAAAAACAGTCAATACCGTCAATGCGCAATAGCGATGGAAATGTTACCGATGATGGTGCCATTAAAGCGGAATTACTAAATACAGTTTTGCGTAATTCTTTCACGAAAGAAGACGAAGTAAATATTCCAGAATTCGAAACCAGCACAGCCGTTAGCATGAGTGACCTAAAAGTATATATCTTAGGTGTTACGAAACAACTCAAATCACTTAAGAAAAGCAAGTCTTCCGGTCCAGATGGTATACCAATCAGGTTCCTCTCGGAGAATGCAGACACAATAGCGCCTTTCTTAGCAATCATATACAACCGCTCACTTGGAAGGTCTGTTCCTAAAGACTGGAAAATAGCAAAGGTCACACCAATATTCAAGAAAGGAAATAGGAGTAACCCATTGAATTACGGACCCATATCACTGACTTGAATTTGCAGTAGGATTTTGGAGCATATTTTGTACAGTAACATTATGAATCACATTGAAGAAAATGACTTATTGATACATAACCAACACGGATTCAGAAACACAGCCAGCTCTTTATTCCCATAAAGTAATGAGTGCTGTCGACAAGGGATCCCTGATCGATTGCGTATTCCTAGATTTCCAGAAGGCTTTTGATACCGTCCTCACAAGTGACTATTAAACAAATAGCGTGCATATGGAGTATCGTCTCAGTTGTGTGAATGGATTCGTGATTTCCTCTCAGAGAGGTCACAGTTCGTAATAATATACGATAAATAATATTGTAGAACAGAAGTGATAACTAGCGTTCCGCAAAGTAGTGTCATAGGCCCTCTGCTGTTCCTGATTTATGTAAATGATGTAGCAGCCCCCTTAGATAGTTCGCAGATGACGCTGTAATTTATAAATTCCAATTACAAAATGTTCTAGAGAGAATTTCTGTTTGGTGCGAAAAGTGGCAATTAACACTAAACAAAGAAAAGTGCGAGGTCATCCACATGGGTACTAATAGAAAATCGCGCAAATCTAAGGACTGTCAATTCGACTAAATCCCTAGGAATTACAATTACGAGGAACATAAATTGGAAAGACCACATAGATAATATTGTCGAGAAGGAGAAACAAAGACTGCGTTTTGTTGGCAGAACACTCAGAAGATACGACAAACCCACTAAAGTGACAGCCTATATTACATTTGTCCGTCCTCTGCTGGAATATTGCTGGATGGTATGGGGTCCTTACCAAGTAGGATTGATGGAGGACATTGAAAAAGTGCAAAGAAGGGCAGGTCGTTTCGTGTTATCGAGCAATAGGGGTGAGAGTGTCACTGATAAGATACGCGACTTGGGTTGGCAGTCACTGAAACAAAGGCTGTTTTCTTTGCGGCGAGATCTATTTACGAAATTTCAATCACCAACTTTCTCTTCCGAATGAGAAAATATTTTGTTGACACCCACCTACGTAGGGAGAAATGATCGCCATAATAAAATAAGAGAAATCAGAGCTCGAACTGAAAGATTTACGTGTTCCTTTTTCCTATACGCCATTCGAGAGTGGAATGGTAGAGAAGTAGTATGAAAATGGTTCGATGAATCCTCTGCCAGACACTTAAGTGTGAATTGGAGAATGGCTCTGAGCACTATGGGACTTAACAGCTGTGGTCATCAGTCCCCTAGAACTGAGAACTACTTAAACCTAACTAACCTAAGGACATCACACACATCCATGCCCGAGGCAGGATTCGAACCTGCGACCGTAGCAGTCGTGCGGTTCCGGATTGCGCGCCTAGAACTGCGAGACCACCACATCCGTGAATTGGAGAGTAACCATGTAGATGTAGATGTAGAACGTTCTTAAGTACTGCTCGAGTGTTTGGGATGCCCAAGAGGTCGGATTAAAGGAAGATATCGAATTAATTTAGGGGCGTGCTGTTAGATTTATACCGGTAGGTTCGAATAACACATGTGTATCACGGAGATGTTTCGGGAGCTCCGTGGGTGGAAGGCAACGTTCTTATCGAGGAACACTATTGAGGAAATTTAGAGAACCGGCATCTGAAGCTGACTGCAGAGCGATTCTACTGCCACCAACATACAATTCGCGTCAGGACAACCAAGGTGAGACGATAAATTAGAGTTCATATGAAGGTATACAGATAGTCGTTTTTCTCTTGCTCTGTTTGCGAGTGGAAGACGACAGGAAATGACTAGTACTGGTATACGATTCCTCCGCCACGCACTGTGCCTATGTAGATGTAGATGTAGGTGTATACTTTTTGCTGTTTTTATCTAATCTGCTGACTTCACAATGTGAACGCAAAACTAAAATACACCAGCTTTTTCTTGATAGTCGCATAAAACGACGATACAATTAATTAATTTCTTACGCCTTTTGTAAAAGCGGTAGTAGTACCAGCATCTCACTTTAATGATTTGTGCCACTGCTCACAGTTTCATCAAAAGGAGCAAACACTGAAAATTTAGCCTAATACTAGTAATTTGTTGTGATGCCGTTTCGTTACTTGTCTCCCTTGAGTTATTTTGTCTTTATGTTTTGCGTAGCTATGGCTTCCTGTATAAAATCCTCATTTGCTAAAATTGCGTTCAATATAACTTCCGCAAGACCAAAACCGAATGTCAGAATCGGATTTCGCACCTCAGTTGTTTTATACTAATGGACACGGGATTTCAGCTGTTTCGATTTTTGATATAGTTGCCACAGTGGTTGTTTTTCTTGAGTTATATGTTTCAGGCAGATAATTTCTGGCTTCTTCTTTGCCGTTACTGCACAAATTTCACTCTGGCGAGATTAGGAGCGGTCTTTTAAAAATAATGTGGAACCTGACAATTGAAGTTTGGTTCAAAAACGGTTGACAGTTTACATGAGACGGAATACCGATTGTGAAAGAGACAATCCAGCATCTAAAACCGAATATCCAGAATCATTATTGGAGAGTATACACGAAAACCCGTAGAGATATTAGGAAATAAGTATGGGGAGCCCCATACGAAGATAGCAAATGTAACAGATAGAATGGTCTGAACTCTTCGCCGACAGATTCCTGTTTAGGTGACCTGCGATCTCCTACGCTTCCTGCCTGTCGCCTGCCCTCCGCGCGCTACGTAATGCAAATGATTGGCCTATGAGAATAACAGTCGTCCAGAAACCAGTCGCTGAGTTAGTTGAAAGCGTAATCGTTCTACTGTTTGTGTTACAGATCGGAGTAGCGCTTCAGCATTTGCTTACTGTTTGTGTTGATGTTGGTGCTACCCCACGACGCATAACTCCCGGGCTGTTTATCCGCTGTGTTGCCTGATGCTTCCCTCCTAATTAAATTCATGAATCAGGCGCTTAAGAAGGCGTCGCCGTTCGCGTTGATCCTATCTCGTACGTGGCGGCAATTATGTTCCGCACGAGGCTCAGCCCAGTCGGGCGGTGTGCTCGCTGAGGCATCGTTTCCTGCAATGAATTTGGCTGAGACTTTAATCACGGCCTTCCCGTAAGTTTCTGTCGGCAGCAGCAAGACGCAGGAAGGGAGGGCTGCGTGCCTTTCGCGCCCAAACGGATGCCCTTCGCAGCTTAACACATAGGCAGGCTCAGAGCCGCTTGAATAACAATTAGTTAACCGTTTCTCTTATCTATGCTGATGTCCATGCTTAGCGAAATTGATGACAGAAAATTCAATGACCCACAGGAAGGGATTCAATTAGTCACGGATTGATTCATAACGTAGCGCTTGCTACATGTATTTCAGTTAGACATAAAGAATCACTATATTAATATTTAAGATATTAATGAAGCAAAGACAGTATTAAAAAGAAATTTCCGGTTTATAGTTAGTAGACTTTAAAGTCAGATCCCCGTCAATTTCAGGTCATGTAAGTGGAAGGAAATATTTCACGCGACACTGAATCACACACGAATACAATGTTACGAGAAAGAATTTGACCATACCACGATCTGTACACTGATGGTCATTAATGGATGGTATGCCTTTCGTTACCACAGCATGTAGAAAGAGGTCTTTCCTGAAGCTCCTACTGCAGTTTCATTCCATACGGTGTGAAGAATGACCACAACATTAGTTTCCGGAGCATATAACGCTGTTGGTTACGCATCACTCAAATTGAGTGCGCACGCACAGGGGCTGGTGTTCACGGAAATCTAGGAGAAGCTTTGACAATTCTTACCGTTTCAATTGGTACTTATTTATCTAGATCGCCGTTTACTGTGTCTGTGATTTTAAATCACGTATTTCTGACGTTTTGGGATCTGACCTCAATGTTCTCATCTAGCATTTTGAGGAAGTTGTCAGATATTTTCCTAGTTTTCTTGATGACATTTCTGCAGCTGCACCGCGGTCGTCAAACCTTCAGTCACTCATGATACTCTCGAATAGATTATGTATGCATGTATCTGGGATAGCTAAGAAATTTTCTTCTGTGAGGTTTCTCTCGTTTGTTACTCGAGGCAGTTGTCTGGCAATGTATTCAATATTACTCTCCGAGAATGTGTTCCGTTATCACAAATAATATGCAACTGGAAAATTGAATTTACCAAATGCGAAGGATATTTTTCGTGCTATGCAGATTAGGGGTTCTTCGAATAACTCAGCGACTGACGTGTCTGACCGCAGTGACCAGTGGACCTGTCGCGTAGCAAATTAAGTACGCTTACCCTAGATACTCTTGTCAGTATTAATTCACAGTCGTATTCATTCTGGACCTCGCTAGACCCAATATGTCGTGCGGTAGCGTTCTCGCTTCCCACGCCCGGGTTCCCGGGTTCGATTCCCGGCGGGGTCAGGGATTTTCTCTGCCTCGTGATGGCTGGGTGTTGTGTGCTGTCCTTAGGTTAGTTAGGTTTAAGTAGTTCTAAGTTCTAGGGGACTGATGACCATAGATGTTAAGTCCCATAGTGCTCAGAGCCATTTGAACCATTTTAGACCCAATATGCGTGCTACTTTTTGTAAACACGCCGCCTCCACTGGAGTCTAACTTTTGTGATATATCTCCAAATTTGTAAAATATTTCCTCAATTTCCGAATTTCAAACAATTCTCAGTTCCTGATACGACGGAGAGACGACTCCTTTGAACGAGAGACGTTGCGTCTGTGATTGGTGCAAGTACTCTGTCTGGTAACAAGTTACACTTTAAGAAAGTCACTCTCCGTATTTGACACCACATCTGCTGTAGTAACTGCTTTATCTGATATCTCTACTGAAGGTCTCGAAGCTTAACATAACCTACAACAAACTGTTTTTCACAACTTCTCCACCTACCGAATAGAAGTATCCAGTATACAACCGATCCTGCGGGCTAAGTGTAGCATGTTTGACTAATAATCGAAACGTCCCTGTTTCGATTCCAACCACTGCTTAAATTGTGAACAAAAATTATGAGTAATGGTTGCAAAAGGCTTTCAACAAGCTATGCTCCTTCCGCCAACGACCTTGCCAAAAAAGGGTGAGGGAAAGGACAGGGGATCGTGTTAGTCACTCTATTTTGGGGTGAAAAACTGCACCTCAAATGTGGGTAAACGCACGAGGCAATGGGAACTACTCCATCAAAGACAGACAATGTGTATCCTTAGGCCATGTGGCACTTAGATAAGAAGTGTCACAACTGGCATACTGTTTCACGTTAGTCCCTCATTCGGATCTTCGGGATGAGACTTCCAAGGGGAAAGTAACTACGGCCACTTAAGATCCTTAAAAAAAAGGAAGGCTTTTTGGTAGAATTATTAAGGTGATTGTCACGGAGAACTGGTGTAGCCGACAGTGACCGATTTTACGAAATATCGACAACTGACTGACAACATATAAGAAGGTAGAAGTGAAATGTACCGAATGATTATTGACAAGAAATGCAGACAGTACAGATATACGTTAATTGCAAAGCTCTAACGTCACACTTGATTTACTTTTCGTAAATAATGGTGCGCTTGCTTATATAGACCATCCATTGTAAGTAATAATTCAATTCCTACAAGTCTCGAATATGTAAGTCTAATAGGTTCAAAATGGCTCTGAGCACTATGGGACTCAACTGCTTTGGTCATCAGTCCCCCAGAACTTAGAACTACTTAAACCTAACTAACCTAAGGACAACACACACATCCATGCCCGAGGCAGGATTCGAACCTGCGACCGTAGCAGTCGCACGGTTCCGGACTGCGCGCCTAGAACCGCGAGACCACCGCGGCCGGCAAGTCTAATAGACAAAGGCTGAGTGATACTGTGTGTGTAAATCATGAGGCACGCAAAATACTCTCTCACAAGTTCTTCGTGATATTTGCAGCAGATATCGCATGTATCATGCATATGCGCTACCAGTACAAATATAGAATACCGCTACTATTGATTCAAGACAAAGACCACGTGAATCTACAACAACCAAGTCGGTAAAAGCTCCATTGCTTATTACGTGGGACAACTTAGTGCGTTATTAAATAACATGAAATAACATAAGCAGTGACTTCACATTGCGTCGCATCAATTGGGAGTTCAGATGATATCAATTGTAATTATTTATTGGGATGAAGATAACGTTGTTCTCGGAAGGAAAACCACATATCTAATTTGTATGATCATTTATTTTGAAGAGACCAAGTAATAAACCATAGAAAAATACATTCCTGAGTCTAAAAGATGAAATAACAGACTTCAGTTTCGTCTATGGCCCAAGATACGTAACACTGGAGTTCAAATGTTCAAATGTGTGTGAAATCTTATGGGACTTAACTGCTAAGGTCATCAGTCCCTAAGCTTACACACTGCTTAACCTAAATTATCCTAATGACAAACACACACACCCATGCCCGAGGGAGGACTCCAGCCTCCGCCGGGACTAGCCGCACAGTCCATGACTGCTGCGCCTGAGACCGCTCGGCTAATCCCGAGCGGCAACACTGCAGTAGTCTCACCAGACCAACAATGGATCAGAATTCACGACGACCAACTACAGTGTTCAATGCCTCATGATCAAGTGTTCAAAATGACCTACGTTCTGCGTAACCGGAAGCGTTTCCCAACTTTGTTTTGTTCAAAGCCCAATGGCGAGCACCTATCTGGAAGATTCGCTAAGACGATACTTAGCCTGCACAGCATTATACTCAGCAGCAAAATGTTTTTCTGGACTAAATCTATTCTGGAAAATGGCAGATTTATGGCAGATTTTTCGTCAATTAGACATACAAACCTTCACTACACTAACGGAGAACTAGGTAATCTCTTATGTGCGAGCCCCTCGCAACATCAGTGAAGGCAAATGTTTTCCTCGATGCTTCTGCCGTTACCTTGGTTACTTAAGACGAGCCGTCACATGCATAAAATTGGAATTTTCTGCATCAAAAAGCTTTTCCGCCTCGGTGCATGCAGTCGTGAACAGGAAAAAACTCCTTTGTTCGAGAAAAGTGAGGCAAAACCCCCTAACTCTATCATTGGAGGTCTAAGGCGTCAACTTTCGTTGGAAGTATTCCAAAGCCATAAATCATTACTTTTACAAGTTTGGGGACTGACCTTTGGACACATGCTACATGCAAACGTTCAACTAAACAGCTTCGGGCTGACATTCTTTCTCTGTGAGGGTAAGACGCGTGTGCAATGGGAAATATTACCGTAATACACACATAAAAGAAAGTTTTGCATTACCCCGCTTCCCAGAACTCCTGAAGATAGACGTTGACTGTAGATATTGTATCACAGACACAGTCCCTTTGACTGTTCAGAGATGTGGAAAACCATGCATGAGCAGCGCCTATTAGACGGAGGGCGTCCGACAGCCGATCAGTTCCAGTCATTCCGCCACGAAGGAGGTACACGGCTCATGTTATCTGTAGCTGAACCATGCCTAGATGGTTAATACCGCGGTTCGATTGCGTCCACATTTTACTTTGTGCCAAGAAGGGCTCTCAACACGTAAAATGACCAGGCGTCTCGGTGTGAACCAATGTGATGTTGTTAGGACATGGAGAATATGCAGAGAGGCAGGAACCGTCGACTACATGTCTCGCTCAGGTGGCTCAAGGGCTACTACTGCAGTGAATGACCGCTACCTACGGTTTATGACTCGGAGGAACCCCGACAGCAGCGCCACCATTTTGAATAATGCTTTTCTTGCAGCCACAGGAGGCCGTGTTACGACTTAAACTGTACGCAGTAGGCTGCATGATGCGGAACTTCACTCCCGACGTCCATGGCGAAGTCCACTTTTGCAACAACGACACCATGCAGCGCGGTGCATATGGACCCAAATACATGCCGAATAGACCGCTCAAGATTGGCATCACGTTATCTTCACCGATGAGTGTCGCATATGCCTTCCACCAGAGAATGGTCGGAGTCGTGTTTGGAGGCAACTCGGTCCGGCTGAGAAGGAGAAGTTTCCCTGATGTTTTGGGGTGGCGTTATGTGGGGCCGACGTACGCCGCTGGTGGTCATGGAAGGCACCGTAACGGCTGTACGATACGTGAATGCCATCCTCCGACCTATAGTGCAAACATATCGGCTGAATATTAGAGAAGCATTCGTCTTCATTGATGACAAATCGCGCCCCCGTCGTTCACATCTTGTGGATAGCAATAGCCGGCTGGTGTGGCCGAGCGGTTCCAGGTGCTACAGTCTGGAACCGCGCGACCACTATGGTCGCAGGTTCGAATCCTGCCTCGGGCATGGTTGTGTGTGACGTCCTTAGGTTAGTTAGGTTTAAGCAGTTCTACGTTCTAGCGGACTGATGACCTCAGATGTTAAGTCCCATAGTGCTCAGAGCCATTTGAACCATTTGACAACAATATCGCTCGACTATAGTGGCCTATATATTCTCCAGACATGAACCATATCGAACATGCCTGTGATAGATTAAAAAGGGCTGTTTATAGACAACGTGACCCACCAACCACTCTGAGGGATTTCCGCCGAATCGTCGTTGAGGAGTGCGACAATATGGAGCAACAATTCGAAAATGGCTCTGGCCACTATGGGACTTAACTTCTGAGGTCTCAGTCTCCTAGAACTATTTAAACCTAATTGACCTAAGGACATCACACACATCCATGCCCGAGGTAGGATTCGTACCTGCGACCGTAACGGTCGCGCGGTTCCAGACTGTAGCGCCTAGAGCCGCTCGGCCACTGTGACCGGCTGGAGCAACAGTGCCTTGATGAACTTGTGGATAGTATGCCACCACGAATACAGGCATGCATCAGTGCAATAGGACGTGCCACTGGGTATTGGAGGAGCTGGTGTGTACAGCAATCTTGATCTCCACCTCTGAGGGTCTCGCTGTATGATGGTACAGCATGCAATGTGTTGGTTTCATGAACAATAACAAGGGCGGAAATGAGGTTTATGTTGACCTCTATTCTAATTTTCTGTTCGGGTTCCGAAACTCTTGGAACGTAGGTGATGGAAAACAATTTTTTGATGTGTGTTATTCATTTTCACCATTGTAAATGAGGCTCTTTCAATACGGACTGATGGACCCATCCAATGGTGTACTCCTTTTCTAGACATTACCTTGATAAAAGATGTGTGTTCAACACAATGAAACAGACGAACCAACGTGAATTGAAAGTTCCGTAACTGCAACATCTACTCGCAAACTATGTAGCTGCACTGTGTGGGCCTGCGGGTTGATAATATTATGAAATATTGTATTTGTTTGTTCGTTGTCGTATTTTACGACAGCCAGAAAACTATTTTGCTGTCAGCCAGAAAGCGACGGAGAAGATAATTTCCAGTCTTTAAGTCCACCTTTTTCTTGTACTCGCAGTAAGAAATGTCTCTGCTCTCTGTCTACTCAACGGGATCAGGAACTATGATTAAAAATGAAAGTTTTGAGTTCTAACTGATTCATATATTTGATAAAATTTCACACGCACAACATAGTAGTAATGATGATAATAATAACACACTACCGGTCATTAAAATTGCTACACCACGAAGATGACGTGCTACAGATGGGAAATTTAACCGAAAGGAAGAAGATGCTGTGATACGCAAATGATTAGCTTTTCAGAGCATTCACACAAGGTTGGCGCCGGTGGCGACATCTACAACGTCCTGACATGAGGAAAGTTTCCAACCGATTTCTCATACACAAACAGCAGTTGACCGCCGTTGCCTGGTGAAACGTTGTTGTGATGCCTCGTCTAAGGAGGAGTAATGCGTACCATCACGTTTCCGACCTTGATAAAGATCGGTTTGTAGCCTATCGCGATTTCGATTTATCGTATCGCGACATTGCTGCTCGCGTTGGTAGAGATCCAATGACTGTTAGCAGAATATGGAATCGGTGGGTTGAGGAGGGTAATACGGAACGCCGTGCTGGATCCCAACGGCCTCGTATCACTAGCAGTCGAGATGACAGGCATCTTATCCGCATGGCTGTAACGGATCGTGCAGCCACATCTCGATCCCTGAGTCAACAGATGGGGACGTATTCAAGACAACAAACATCTGCACGAACAGATCGACGACGTTTGCAGCAGCATGGACTATCAGCTCGGAGGCCATGGCTCCGGTTACCCTTGACGCTGCATCACAGTCAGCAGCGCCTGCGATGGTGTACTCAACGACGAACCAAGGTGCACGAATAGCAAAACGTCATTTTTTCGGATGAATCCAGGTTCTGTGTATATCATCATGATGGTCGCATCCATGTTTGGCGACATCGCGGTGAACGCACATTGGAAGCGCCTATTTGTCATCCCCATACTGGCATATTACCCGGCGTGATGGTATTGGGTGCCATTGGTTACACGTCTGGGTCACCTCTCGTTCGCATTGACGGCACTTTGAACAGTGGACGTTACATTTCAGATGTGTTACGACCCGTGGCTCTACCTTTCATTCGATCCCTGCGAAACCCTACATATCAGCAGGATATTACACGACCACATGTTGCAGGTCCTGTACGGGCGTTTCTGGACTCAGAAAATTTTCGACTGCTGCCCTGGCCAGCACATTCTCCTGATCTCTCACCAATTGACAACGTCTGGTCAATGGTGGCCGAGCAACTGGCTCGTCACAATACGCCAGTCACTACTCTTGATGAAGTGTGGTATCGTGTTGAAGCTGCATGGGCAGCTGTACCTGTACACGCCATCCAAGCTCTGTTTGACTCAATGCCCAGGCGTATCAAGGCCGTTATTACGACCAGAGGTGGTTGTTCTGGGTACTGATTTGTTAGGATCTATGCACCCAAGTTGCGTGGAAATGTAACCACATGTCAGTTAGTACAATATATTTGTCCAGTGAATATCCGTTTATCATCTGTATTTCTTCTTGGTGTAGCAATTTTAGTGTCCAGTATTGTAATAGTGACGTCTGTATCAGAAACAGCGCTAAGAGCATTTCAAAAGTCACCACGAAATCGCCTTTCTCCCTGACTTCTAATAATGGAAGTTAATTCTCACTACGAAAGTGGGAAATAATCTCACCACTTACCACGCGGTTTGGTTAACATTACGGGCGGCACACAAGCAGTTACTTCCTTGAAACCTAAGCGATGCAGGATGGTGTGTTCACTTCCTATTTGTACCGAAAACATGCGTTTAACGACAGCATGACTGATGTCATCCGAGGTAGCGCGTAAGCAGGCGTCTGATTGACGTGGACTGATTGATAGCTGGATGTGAAGTGTATGTCGTACTGCCTCTCAGGCCGTTTTTATACATGGGCGCAGCGGACGGCCAAGTGGAACGTCTGCCGACATCTGATCTATCCCCGCGTAGCAGCATGGATTATTTAATAACTCGCTCATGAATCAGTTTACACTCTTCGTAATTTTTATGTGAATGGAGTTGAGTTGACTCTAGTCACAGAAAAAGTCTTAGCTCGACTGCATTTAAACTTTGCAGGCTAGAATTCTTAGAACGGAACCGACTATAACTTCAAGAGACCTTGTATTGATTGGAATTTGCATTAAAGTCTTCAATCTTGTTACATCTTCACTATTTAATCGATGTAATCAAGTTCTGTAAACAGAGCGTCGTACCATTAATATAAATCATACTTAATCTATTTCAAATAAGGAGGTTTTTGTTCCAGATTTAGTTTTTAGTCAGTTACTTGAAAGCTATTTGAGGTAGCTTAATGGGGTCACAAAATTAATGTTTTTATATCAGACTGCAGCTATACTAATTTTCGTCTTTCTGAGTCTAATATTTAGTGCCTTCAATTTTTCGTAAGTTCGCCGATTTTGGGAAAATATTGCTCTGATCAAGTCGAGACTTGTAGCAGTTGATTGTGACATTCATTTGCACATCTTTAACAAATTTCGAGTTTCTAAGTGTATTATTTAGTGCCACGTATTATTTATTTAGAACGATATATTTAGGACAACATATTCATCTAATCACTCTGAGATTTAACAGTTTAAACATCATATACTGAAGCATAAATTGACAAAATTTGGAAAGGCTACTTTATTCAGATTATGGTGCAATACCTCTACGATATGCACAGGCGCGTAATGAGGACCTGGCGCCAGTTGCAGTGAACCGGGCTAAGTTCCGGCACACTCGCTCACGTCTGTATCACTCAAATGATACAGCGCCTATTTCGCCACAATAGTAACTGACTTTCACGCATTTTTTTCTTTTGTAATACGTCTGTGGCTACATCAATAATATCACTATGAGCTGCATGTCATTTTATGTATAGTTACGACCTGAACTGGGTTCTGATGATGGCCTAAGAAAACGAAACCCGTTTGTGGTTAAATAGGTAATAGTGACAGTGCACCAAGAAAATCTTTTTCCTTTTTTCATTATTATTGTCATGTTTTGGCAAGCACTGATGGAGAATTCAGTAACAGTTTTCATTGTTACTTTAAGTAGCAACCTACGAGAGGAATGTGTTGTTGCGTATGGAATATCTCGTACCTCAATCACATGTTTCATTTTTCTTGAATCTGATCTCTCTAGTGTAACATAAAGTATTATTCAGTTGCAGTCTACTATGTTACCTTCTCCCTACGTTTCTTGTTAGGAATTAATGAGGTACAGTTGGTATCAGAGGACTCATCTTACACTAGTATGAATTGTTTCTATCGCATGGGGGAGTCGGGTGACAAGGTGACCGAGCAGAAGTGGCTAGGAGGGGGACCGCAGTGCGAGGCAGCTACGTGTGACAGATGAAGGCAGGGAGATGGTCTGTCGCAGACAAATGGACGCGGACCGTCCTCAAGCTCGCGCATTGTTACTCCTGTGCGTCGTGCATCAGCCAGCGATCAGAAGGTTGTCACCATGTTATCGCAGCGTACCTTGGTTCATTTAGTAACTTTAATCTCGTGCTTTTAATTATCGTGCGTTCGGCCACATCAGCATTAAACTTGCAACATATACCGTCTTCTAGCATCTCTTTGTCTGCTAATTTCATATAAACTCTCGTATCGCAAACACGTAATAAAATCGTTACCGATAATAATTGCGAGCTACAGCGATCTATGTTTTTTCTCTCACCTCAGCACAGGAAATATTATACTACAGTTTCTTTTTGTCAACTCAGATGATACATTAGTTTAAATCGTACCCTGATACGAAGTTACGTAGACTTAAAGGACAGATTTCGACGGATGTTCATAAGACGAAAATTTAACACAGGATACTCAGAGGTAGGACACTATAAAACCCTGATTGTAATACAGTAAGAACTGATGCTATAAGACCCTAGTAGTAATAAAGTAAGAACTGTCAAATTGTCTTTGCTACATATTTGGAATATTCTTAATATAATCCATATTTATCTTTAGTATGATAAAAAATTCTATTGGTTTACCAGAAAAAAATTGTTTCAATTGCTGCGGATATAGAATTGAATATTTATGGAGGGCTATAAGAACCATCTAAACACAATATGAGAACATTATAAAAGAGTTAGAATTGGATATTACAGGCATAAGTGTAGATACATCAGCCTTCAGACACACACAAATAGGTGGTACATGGTGACATACGTTTAAAGGCTGGACGTTCCATAACTTGCAGAGTAGCAGTTGTGGAGAAAGTCACTTAAATTCTGCTTTCGTCTTACTCTGGCAAATTCCAACCACATTACGTTAGCAGTGAATGTAACTAGATATGGATGTTGGCACTGCTGATAAACTCGTACAGAACTTCGTACATATTTGTATCGTGCAGTGCTAATAAGGGTTGAAAGCTGCTGGGGAACTTGTGAACAAGATCACGAAGAATGCTTTCAAGGACTTTGTCATATATGATCCAGGAAAATTGTAGTAATATATGGTTTGAATCTTTCTTCTCTCTGCAAACACCGTGATGTGTGCCTGGGTTGAGCCGATAGAGGTGCAGAACTTCCTATGATTAAATTAGAGTCGAGCTGTAATTCTCGTGAAGCTCCTCTATTTTTTTGTTTTATTATAGCACAGTAATCTTAGAATGGCGGGGTGAATTAGCTTGTAGTGGCTGCATTTGATTTTAGAAGTTCTTGATTATTTATCTTGCTAACCCGACGTCAAGCGCTTTCTGAGTATGGGTATCATATCTGCCGCATATTTTATAGCTCCATGTAGGGATGATCGCTTGGCTCGGCCATCTACTTGTCCATTTCCAGGTATCCCAGTGTAGCCTTTCAGCCATACCATGATGACATTGCTACTGTTCTCCTTAACCCGAAACACATCGTCAATAATTGCCGCTACCAGCTGGTTCTTACAACTGTTATGGTAATTTCTAATCAGTTGTAACTGACACACTATGTGTCTGTAATCGTCATCTGTGTATCAGGGCTTTGAAACTGCCACTGAGCTCTGCTGTCATCATGATAGTTTGGATCCAGTTTGCATAGGCCTTGTCCGTTGCTTTTGTGTACCCAGTGGAGAATATCAACATCGTCAGTAGACTTGAACCCAACTGCATACACCATGTACGCTACGTGGTAGTGAGACAGGAATGCCACTGCCGTTGCGCTAATTGGATACTGGTTTTAAAACGTTAAACTGGCCCTGGCATAAATCTGCAGAGTTCACGTTTCGTATGTTCTGTTGTAGTGCGGTGTGAGAGGATTTTTGCAAGCCTTGTGCCTTAATGGTCGCATCTCCGCATATTCAGCGGACGGGAGAAAGCTGCTTATATTCCAAATATCTTCCATACACAAGTAAACAAACACACACACAAGCACTCTGCAATATGGTAATTCCTAAATTTTTTTCGTCGATAGGTCTATACTCATGAGAACAGAGCCGCATCAGGAATTTCTTGTAGAGGAACATGCTTCGCAGTTTTAGCTGTGGTTCATTCGCTTGAATTAGTAATGCATTCCTTGGGGTTGACGTAAGCGCCCCAGCGACTATGCTCTAGGATTTGCACTGTATAGTGTCGAGCTTTTGGAGCGTTGTGTCTGACGCTGATCCAAAGGAAATGTATCCGTGGTCTAAGTATGTCCTTATTGGGGATCGGTAAATACCACTGCTGTTCGCCGATAGAGCCCTATCACACTCCAATACTGTAATGCAAGGTTTTTCACATCTGTTAGTCATATATCGTATCTGATGAGTCTATCTTAGTTTATCAGTTACAATCATCTCAAGATATTGTGTTACTGTTGCAAATGTAAAATAATGATGTCCCAGTTGCATTGTTTGGGTAAGTGGAATACTGTGGTGAGTAAAGATCAGACTTTCTACCAGATACGTCGAAACCATTTCTGTACACCACCTAGGAAGACGTATGAGAATTGTGTGAGGTGTGTCAGACCACAGGACTCAAGAATACTGTCTTCGACATATACGCATACGTTGTCCGTGTATTGTAATAGTTGGCCCGTCAAGGTCTGGAGTGTAAGATTGAACAACATGGAGTTCTCTACAAGTTTCTTCCAGGCCCACTATAGTTCCATGCTACAAAATTTCATCCTATTGCTCAAGGACCTTACAGTATTACGCATGAGTGGTTTTATAATCTGAACATCGCCTATCTTTCCATAAGACTGACATGACATGGTCTCATACTTTAGTCAAGTCTATAAACGCAGCAGTTCCATATTTATACCACGCTAAATTTGGCTGTTTGTCAATTACTTACACTGAACGATTTCGCTAGTCTCATTTCCTTTTCTGGACCCTGTTTGTTTTTCTGGTAATATTTTCTTTTTTCCCCTTACGTCCAATCTAAACGACGCTTAATAATCCAATCCTTTAGCTTCGACGAATACTGTAATAAGGTTATAGACTGATACGAACCGCGTTTATCACATTTTTGTCTCGGTTTTCGGATGAGAACGACACGACGTTGATCATTCGTGTCCGTAAGCTATTGCAGATATTGAGAAGCAGTAGTTTCCCTTATCTTAGCATCGGGTCGTCAGCGCAATCCAGACCAGGTGCATACTTCCCCCTTGAGAGAGCTAAGTCTGGATTTCTTCCAGTGAAAAGAGTTGTGTATTTACGCTAATGTCCTCTTCACATTCCGTCTCTTCTTTGTTGACCGATACGTCAGGTGAGGCTATCATTCACAATAGCGATGGATGTGTCTGCGTGTCAGATGTGAGACCTTTTTTACGTCCCTTATTACACTACAAATCCCGGTTGCTTGTGTTTCTTTGCAGACTGCAGTGCAAAAATTTTCTACGATATTCTGAGCTTGAGCTTTTTTTAATAGGAATAAAGTGTTTAGTGTTAACGAAAGTTTGGTGTTTCGTTTAGTGGCTGCTTGAATTGGCAAGTGATCCGAACCTAAAGTATCCGGTGTCACCTTTGGTGTTGTTCCAATAGTCAGCGCTAGGCTAAAGTCGTGACTTCATTTGGTCGGACTTACTGTAAAGTTTTCCACATCTAGTAGGGCCCCGACACCCACTAATATTCTTCCCATTTGCTTACAATTTCTGCAGCCCCTCAGCGTGTCGTGGTCATTAAAGCGGTCTAATAGCAGAAAGGGTTTTTCTGTGGAGTCTATTATTGTTGTCAACTTTTGTTTGGAAAGTCTGTCGTTAGGTTCTTTGTACACTGAGGCCAATTTCAGATGAAGATTGTATCTTGCTGAGTGCCTGTACCAACAACGTAGAAGTAGATATAGTGCTTCACCAACACTGACCACCGTCACCGTCATCCCTATTGTCTATAACGACAGTATAGCCTGGGAGTGCGAACGGTTCACTCGGTCATTTCCATGTTTCGGTAATACAAATGTTTATATGAGTACCTAACGGAAGATGTCACAGGATATCTTTGTATGCCCAGAGCGATCCACTGAACTATTTAGAGGCCATTTTGGGATGTATTGAGTGGGCACAACGTATTTTGGATTGACATCTGAATCGAATCTGTTTGTGGTACTGGAGAGGGGCCATTAGTAGCCTGCTGGTGCGATATATCATTCATCACAGCCACGATTATACTGAAAATGTCGTTAAGCTGGTAGTTCGCCACATCACTCCATTGGTGTACTGTGTGGTATTGTGGTGGGTAGGTCTTGGGACACAAGACAGAAAGAGGAGTTATGGTTGGTACATTTACCCAGGCTGACCGCAGTTTGGTGTGGTCCTCTATGGTCTGTAGAATTAAGGCACTGCTTGTGTTACAACTGGGTTTGCTGTAATGCAGGAGGTGGCGCTGGTATCGGCGATGAATTCACTGGACCCACAGTTACAGACGTCTGCGTCATTGTTGTCATGGCATACGTAGATAGCTACAGAACGTAGGTGGCGCTGCTATATTTGAATTGTGGCGCTGTCGGTTTGTAAGGTGTGGGAATTCTGTGTCCTGTCACAGAATGTTTGGGGAAGAGGTAACTGCAACACATAAAGCCTCTTTCCAAACACAGCTGCTGCTTCTCAGAAGGAAATGTTATTAAGAGACATAACTTTATTGGTAATGTCGCGAGTCTAGTTGATAAACTTCCAAACTGAATGTTGTAAGTGTTCCCAAGCTCAGCCAGGCACACACACGAAATATCAGTTGTAGTGCCAGTTCGTGTCAGTCCCAGTGCAGTGCACTTAATTAGAACAAACAGCGGGTGCTTATACAGACTCCTTAAATAGTCGAATCGACACGAATTGAAGCAAGGATAGATGCAATTTCTAAATAAATCTAACTCGAACGGTAACAGCGTAAAGTTCTATATTGGAAAATCAACAGTTACGGAGCGTCGCTCTGCACCAGAGTGAGAGAGTAATCACAGTGTTTCTCGCGGGCGAAGCGTGAAATCGTTTGAGAGCTACCATGAACAAATGAGCTGACGTCTTGTTGGTGATGTGTGCTGATCTGAGGCACTACACCAGTTTCATCTAGAAAAGCGGAGCGTCGTCCACGAATCGGGATGGGAAAGGTACAAGCCCTCCGGAAAGCGTTCGGAGTTCTAGTTGAGTTTCGTCTACCGGTGGAAGCTGCTGTACTGGAGGTGCAGACTGCGACTGGTTACGTTATGCATGTGTTTGTAGTAATTCAGGTTGCACGAAGACTAGTTTAATCCCGTCAACTGAGACAGTAATGGATTCGCCGTTAATCAAACTTTCCATGGTTCTTTAACCTCTGTCAACCAGACGACGAGGTCCTTTGAACTGTGGTGCAAGAGCTACTTTCACTGCATGTGCACGAAGCATAACTTGTGTGAATGACTAACTCACGGAGCACATAGCTGTATGGATTTACATTTTAGTCATCTGTTCTCTTAGGTGAGAAGTGAAATCTGCTCGATTTGGCCGGCCGCAGTGGACGAGCGGCTCTAGGCGCTTCAGTCTGGAACCGTGCGACCGTTACGGTCGAAGGTTCGAATCCTGCCTCGGGCATGAACGTGTGTGATAT
This sequence comes from Schistocerca serialis cubense, assembly GCF_023864345.2. Taxonomy (NCBI): domain Eukaryota; kingdom Metazoa; phylum Arthropoda; class Insecta; order Orthoptera; family Acrididae; genus Schistocerca; species Schistocerca serialis. Next base: position 346,018,266 of record NC_064638.1, on the reverse strand, counting down.
CCTTGGGTTAGTTAGGTTTAAGTAGTTCTAAGTTCAAGGGGACTGATGACCTCAGATGTTAGGTCCCATAGTGCTCAGAGCCATTTGAATGATTTTTTTTTTTTTGCTCGATTTGTGTCATCCATCCTGACTGCAACCGGGTCAATAACCACTCCAGGAAGTCGCAGCGCTCCGTCATAATCGACCTCAGCTAATGAAGAGTCCTGGTCGGGTTTATAAGTGCTTTCCAAACCAAGCAAGATAACAGAGCCGTTGTCCCTTATGAGTCATGCAACGTACACAGATGAGCCAAAACTTTATGACCACCTACTTAATAGCTTGTTTGGATGTCTTTAGAGCGAAATACACCACTGATTCTACGTATCAAGGATTCGACAGTTCGTTGGTAGGTTTGTGGAAGTACGTGGCATTATATGTCTACGCGCAGGTCATGTAATTCGCGTAAATAAGGGGCTACTGATGATGGTGGTGATGCCGCCAGATAGTGATCCAGATGGGTTCCATAGGATTGCCATCAGGCGAATTTGGTCGTCGCGACACCCACGTGGATTCACTGTAATTCTCCGGAAACCACTGTAGCACCGTTCTGGCTCTGATACGCCGACTGTTATACTGCTCCGTAGTCGTCAGGAAAGACATCAAGTTCGAAGGGATGCAGATGGTTCGCTACTGTGAGCGTGTCTTCCATTACTACCACAGGACCCATGCAAGCGCAGGACAATGTCTCTGAAAGCTTAATACTATTCCCACGAACCTGCGTCCCTAGCGCGCTGCACATTTCGATTCGCCGTTCACATCGATGACGGTGTTTGTGGAGACGACCATCGACCGATTGAAGCAAAAATGTAAGTCACTCGAGGAGCCGACACGTTTCCATTGATTAACCTCTCTCATTTTGCAAGAACTGAAGGGCGATCTGTTTAACAATTAAAAGCTATTTAACAGGTAAGATTGGGTAATATATATATATATATATATATATATATATATATATATATATATATATATATATACTTAAGACAAACGGTTTGAACAGACTATGATGTGTTCTGGTCTCAAAATCTACTGTTGTAAATCATATTCACTTCATACTGACCTCACGCACAAAATTTCTAGTGGATAAAATTAGCACATTACAATAGGTTTGCCATCGCAAAAATATCTAAAAATATAAATTTCCTTGTGGAGCAGCTAATTCCATATACATATTGCGCACGAATGCTTTTTGCGTCATACAAAAATATATGGTTCAAATGACATATGGAACATTCATCTAAGTAACTAACCTATGGAAGGATTCCAGACACCGTTACGAAACTATGATTGATTGCTCTTCGCGAACACTGGACAACTAGAAAGTGTTTACACAGTCGTCTGTCTTATGGTAGCCATGTTGCCTCTTCCATGTTTCGGAGTGAACTGGATCTATGGCTGATGTCCATACCGTGCAGAGGCCCAAGAAGTGGGTGCTTAAGCGATGCTCTCTGCCCGTGTGCCTGTACGAAGCTAATAATCACGTGCTACATTAGGCTGGTTAGTCTCTTGACTTACAGCGTTGTATAATAGTGGAACTCTGTGCCTAGCACGCGACCACCTGGCCTTCAGTTACTGGTTCCCCGTACGGCGCTTGAAACTTCTTTATTTAATTCTGAAACTGCTGAGTGCTTACTTAAACTTCTTAAACTGCTGACTGCAACTGAACCTACAGTCTCTTATCTTGTTTTTATCATTTCAACACTGACCTACAGAATTTTCCCTGGCAAATACAACGCAGACTTATCCTATTCATTCATGACCCACAATGTACAAACGCAATGCAATCCGACTACAAATAGTTAACACGAAAGAATGGCCCTGAATTAGAAGAGAGCCTAACAATAACCCATACATTTCATAAGTCACTTACCTCACAGAAAGTCTTCACGGCACGAAGTACAGCCAATAAAGGAAGCATACAGCCAGCTAAATAAGAAGATTCTAACTACTGTACGTATACGCATGTGGTTATCAAAGGAAAGATGTTGGTGCAGAGCAAAAAACGTATTTAGCAGATTTTACCTTAATCATGTGACATCCAGTTCCAAAATTATATAATCGTCAATAATAACATTTCCGATACATTAACAAATACATCAATCTTCATTCTACAATCCATGTCCAATCAATACTAAATCTCCATTACGGACACACGTCCAAACCGTCCCCTTGCGCTAACACTGCTAACCGCCATCACTGCAAAATATTAACTCCCAACTGCGAGTCCGCCCAGCCACAGTCTCAAAGCGAGGCCGCAGAGCGCTATCAGTGATATTAATGCAGTCTATACAGCTGCCAACATAGAAACACATACAGTATACACAGGCTACTGACACGCTTTGTCACTGTGGGAGGTCGGTGTTTTGCATTAGGCGCATCTCTGTTCACGATCTTGAATACGAACTTTTATCGTGAATTCTAGCCCACTACTAGATTCAGGAGTACAGAAATAGAAGTAGTTTAGGAACGAAATAAACGGTAAGTACGGAGAAGTTAAGAAGATATGGCTGCTGGAAAATGCCAAGAAATCAGAAAAGGAATGGGAGTTGGAAAAATACTTAACGTACAGAAATGTCAAAACTATCTTAGGTGAAATAACAGCAAGGGCATCAAAATTAAAAGTATAATGGAAATTCAGCTGTTGAGCGCAGAGGGGCGAGTGAATAGGTTGAGAGAGTACACTGAAAATCTCTACAAGGAAGAGGACTTGACTGTTGACTTGATAGAAGAAGTAGAAGTCTATATGGAAGACTTCCGGGATCCAGTATTAAGGCATTCAACTCGTAGATGAGAAAAATCATTCTATCGACAGCAGAAGGGCAAGGGGGCACCACCCCAATTTGCGAGTTACCTACATCAAGGGCAAGCACACTTTCAGGGGCAAACCTGTTGTTCTTTTTTGATTGACAGTTCCTTAACCTACTGTTCTACTAAGCGGATTATGACCTCCTGGGTATATTCTTTCCTTAATCTATTATTCGACTGAGTGGTTTTCCATATCACTTCTTCGCCTCCCTCCCCATCCTTCCCCTCTCTCAGAAACCCAGTATCACTTCTGTTATCAAATTAATTGACTGATTAATTAAACTAATTGAAAAAATTGGCGGGAAATAACTCAGTTGTACCATATACGGTAATCACAAGCTATTTCAGGTTATTCGAAAATCCCCTAATACAAACTCATCAATTTGACTGATTTATTATTAAACCGATTTTCCTTGCCCCTCCCTTCTGGAAATATTGATTGATTGCTGGAAATCGTTTCCAGTGTATGGAATACTGTTTGAATAATTTCGACAATGTATGGAATATTGTTTATTTAAATGATTTACGGGATACAATTTGGTGCATGAATATCATTTATTTAAAGAATTTGTCAGGAAATCGATTGCAGTTTGTGAAATATTAGAGCAATTGCGGTGTTTTCTTGTTTTTGTTTTTTTGTTTTTTTTGTTCCAATTGCGTAAGGAAACATTATTACACTCTCACAGGTCACTGAAACGTATCTGAAAATGTTTCTTGCGTTTCGCCACCTGCGTAGGCCTGCCCAGAGTCGGAACGCGCCGCGAGACTTAGAGGCGCCAGTGGGCTTGCCGCACCACCGTCGGCTGTCGGCCGCACCACAGCTCCAAGAAGTACCGGACGAATCCGCGGAATAGCAAAAGAAATCCTGTCAGTGTCCTCCGCCATCTCAAGAGGTCACGTCCTGTTTACGCATGCCTGAACCAACCTGTCGGATACCAGCGTACGCGAGACTCCTTCCCTCCAAATCAAATTCCTGACTGGGAGTCTATTCATAAATAATGCTGAGTTCAATAATGCTCGTGATCAGGGGATGTAAGGCGGACGCGGTAGTTATTACACAAAAAAACTGACGATTTCACAAAACTAGTACCAAGCTGGCTCGAAATACGCGTTAAAAATGATCAGAACCAAATGTTGCATACAAAGAGAGAGAGAGAGAGACAGAGAGAGAGAGAGAGAGAGATAGAGAGAGAGCCGTAGTTTGCCATGCAGATGGGATAGGAATTACTTTGGGATATTTAAACATTACACGTGTTCCTTCCAATATGTACTGTAAACTGCCCCATCCTACGTGGCGCACTTTCGTTCTGGTGCACTTACCATTGAACACGAACCGCTTCAGGAATTGTTACTCTTGGCGTTAGGCAATATACAGAATACTGTCAAACACATACACATCTTGAAGATGTCACAACACTATGTAAATGTTGCTTCAGAGGCTGTGTCACAGGAAATATTAATTAAATTGTTGATGAAGGTTTTCAAACAATTTGCTTCACACACAAACACACACACACACACACGGGTTACTCGCAATAAAGGGATGGACAGTATTGTTATGTTTTTGTCGAGAAATATCATTAAGTAATCAAAACCTACACACATCAAAAATAGTTTTGCATCACTTCGGTTCCAAGAGTTCCGTAACCAGAACAGAAAACTGAAATAGAGATCGAAATAAACATCATTTCCGCCCTTTTTAATGCTCATGAAAACCACAAATTGCATGTTGTACCACCATACAGCGAGACCTTCAGAGGTAATGGTCCAGACTGCCGTACACACCGGTACCTGTAATACCCAGTAGCACGTCCTCTTTCATTGACACATGCCTGTATTCGTCGTGGCGTGCTGTCCACAAGTTCATCAAGGCACTGTCCCAATCCTCAACGGCGATTCGGTGTAGATACCTCAGAGTGGTTGGTGAGTCACGTCGTCCATAAATAGCCCTTTTCAATCAATGGTAGATACCTCAGAGTGGTTGGTGAGTCACGTCGTCCATAAACAGCCCTTTTCAATCTATCCCAGGTTCCCCTCTGGAGAACATGCTGGCCACTGTAGTCGAGCGATGTCGTTATCCTGAAGGATGTCATTCACAAGATGTGCACGATGTGGGCATGAATTGTCGTCCAGGAAGACGAATGCCTCGCCAGTATGCTGCCGATATGGTTGCACCATTGGTCGGAGGATGGCATTCACGTAGCGTACAGCCGTTACGCCACCTTCCGTGACCCCCAGCAGTGTACGTCGGCCCCACGTAATGTCACCCCTAAACAGCAGGGAACCTCCATCTTGCTGCACTCGCTGGACAGTGTGTCTAAGGAGTTCAGCCTGACCGGGTTGCCTCCAAACACGTCTCCGACGATTGTCTGGTTGAAAGCATATGCGACACTCACCGGTGAAGAGAACGTGATGCCAGTCCTGCGTGGTCCATTCGGAATGTTGTTGGGCCCACCTGTACCGTTTTGCATGGTATCGTGGTTGCGAATATGGATCTCGCCATGGACGTTGGGGGTGAAGTTGCGCATCATGCAGCCTATTTCGTACAGTTTGAGTCGTAACACAACGTCTTGTGGCTGCACGAAAAGCATTATTCAACATGGTGGCGTTGTTGTCAGGGTTCCTCCGAGCCATAATCCGAAGGTAGGGGTCATCTACTCCAGTAGTAGCCCTTGGGCGGCCTGAGCAAGGCATGTCATCGACAGTTCCTTTATCTCTGTGTATACTCCGTGTGCGAACAACTTCGCTTTGGTTCATTCCGTGACTCCTGGCCCCTTCCCTTGTTGAGAGTCCTTCCTGGTATGAAGTAACAATGTGGTCGCGATCGAACCACGGCATTGACCGTCTAGGAATGGTTGAATCGAGCCGTGTACCTCCTTCCTGGTGGGATGACTGGAACAGATCGGTTGTCGGACGCCCTCCGTCTAATACTCGCTGCTCATGCGTGGTTGCTTATATCTTTGGGCGGGTTTAATGATATCTCTGAACAGTCAAAGGGACTGTGTCTGCAATAGAGTATCCTCAGTCAACGCCTATCTTCAGGAGTTCTGGGAACCGGGATGATGCAAAACATTTTTGATATGTGTATTATTATTTGACGTCACGATCGGAAGCGGTGATGTATAAAATTAGAGAATTTAAGATGTCGACGTGAATTTATACTTTCAGAGTTATGGAATTTCCGAGCACTGCAGATCTGCTAAGTTTAAAGTAGTATAGATTTCCTATGTTGACTGTTTTTTTTTTCAGTTAATCCATGACGATGAAGGAGGGACGAAAAGATCTGTCACATGATAGGATAGTAAGAACAACAACAGCAAATACCGTTGTGATATACTGAAAAACTTGATTCATTCACGGATAGATGACAGAAAATGCTGAAAACACTCGCACATCACACGTACTCACATGCCGGACATCCACGGGCAGGAAGACCTGGATGGTAGGAGTTCGAATGCTACCAATGCTCCAAGGGAAAACACTTGCCATATTGAATCTTCTCAAATGTCAACGGAGAATACTGTCAAGACACATGATCACCATGGTTGCCCACCACATTGAGTATTAGTTGGGTATTCAGCTATCATAGGGCGAAGCTCGGACTTTCATTACAGCTGTGAGCCAGAACTGACTATCACGCCGGCCGGGGCTTCTCTTTCAACTCGCCGCTTGGGACAGCCCTAAGCCGGAAATGTCATTCGTTCCTGCCACAGGCTACCTCCGCCACTCACCCAAATCCTTGGCAGCCTCGGCGCAGGAAACCAGCCACATATTTATTAGTGTTGTTGCAATTATATATAATCATATCGCCAATCTCGTGAAACTCAACAATAGTGAAGTATCGGATCGGAAAGCAGGTTTCATACCTTTAAATAAGTCCATCCCGTTTAAAAACATCAGGTAACAAATAAAATCTGAGCTATATACACACACACACACACACAAATATATATATATATATATATATATATATATATATATATATATATATATATATATATATGCCAGAGTAATCGTATCAGTTGTTTAAGGAACACGTAGTAATCATAAGCTTTCACCTGGTGTGGCTCGTGATGTATTTCATATAAATATCCGACAGCACACTACACACATTTCTTGATCTCAGCCGCTCAGACACGTTGTAAGCAGTAACATTACCTTTCACCAGCGAACCCGTAGGCCTGAAGGCTAATTTTCGTAACATATGGAGGAAGTAAGAGCTCAAGAATATTTTTTCTAGCGTGTGGGTACGGCTGTGTTGTTGAATAAGCAGAGGTCTGCAGTCAATTCTCCCTATAATAGCGTTAACTAAAGCATGACCATACTTTGTACAACACACTCACTACCACACCTCAGGTTCACTATTAGACTTACGACATTATCTTATTCACAGGTATGCTGCACGCCCTTTAGGTAGAGTAACTGAAGGACGATGGATTTCTAGTGATTATTTTCAGTTACATACACTTGGTATGCAGGAGCGAACAAACAAGTCTATTGTATGCTTGGAATAACGCATACTTCACATTCAAACCTATAGGAGATTTCTACGTAACATGGCACTCCTTTTTGAAAATTCAGCTCCCGTAGCTTCTCGCACTTGTAACAAACAAACTCTTTGTATGACGTTCTAACCGATTCCTTTATTTTTTGTTAATAAACTCAATTTTGTCAGCTGCAACAACTGATCCTGCTCGCAATGATCTTCCTCCTGCCCCAAAGTGTAATGCGCATCGAATGCACTGACACAGACCCCGACTTTGCTGTCTGAATAAACATAAGACGCCACTGAACGTTGGCTGGATTTACAAGTATCAGAAATACGAAAAGGTTTCGTGGAAGAGTTGAAATCGATAAAAAAGAGACTGTGTAGCTTTTTTAAACTGTAATTGCATCTGCAGGCAACCATCTAGGTGGGGTAACCACAGCTACGAGTTTTCATTTTGGGTATTAATAACCACTTCAGATATATTTTAGTCCTTTAGTACTGTATCACTACCGGTTTCGTGGAGTTAAAGCTACATCTTCAGAGGGCATATGATTAAAACATTAGAGAAGAATATATCAGAATTTTTTCAAAAAATGTTTCAAATGGCTCTGAGCACTATGGGACTTCTGAGGTCATCAGTCCCTTAGAACCTAGAACTACTTAAACATAACTAACCTAAGGACATCACACACATCCATGCCAGAGGCAGGATTCGAACCCGCGACCGTAGCGGTCACGCGGTTCCAGATTGTAGCACCTAGAACCGCTCGGCCACCCCGGCCGGCTCAGAATTTTCTCCAAACATATTTTGTCCGCCCGCCAAGGTGACCGAGCGGTTCTAGGCGCTACAATCTGGAACCGCGTGACCGCTACGGTCGCGGGCTCGAATCCTGCCTCTGGCATGGATGTGTGTGATGTCCTTAGGTTAGTTAGGTTTAAGTAGTTCTAAGTTCTAGGGGACTGATGACCTCAGAAGTTAAGCCCCATAGTGCTCAGAGACATTTGAACCATTTGTTGTCCGTCAGTACAAAATACAGCTAAGAGAAGGTTGTCAAGGATTAAAAACTGCCAAATTCCAATATAGTGGATGGGTCCAAAACAAATCTTATCATAGTGATCGCTTTTCCGATCTATCTGGAACCGCGTAGACGGGACGCGGCCGCGTGCTGTCATACAGACGGCACGCCTCGCGCAGTGTGATACGACTTGTTTTGGGCCCTTCCACTATATTGGAATTGGGCAGTTTTAATCCATGAGATACCGTCTTTTAGTTGTGCTTTGTGTTGACGTACAACGAATGTTCCTGAAAAAGATTCCGATATTTTCCGCCCTAATGTGTTAATCATATGTCGGCTGAAGATGTGGCTTTAACGCCACGAAAGCGGTAGTGGCATGTAACTGAAGGACCGATATGTAGCTGAAGTGATTATTAATACCTGAGATCTAATTACATCCTACATTCATCGAGAAATAGGAGATGGCGGGAGACTTTTTTGCTACTGGGCAGTGCGGAAACGGCAACCAGCTGGGGCTTATGTTGCGACATATCACCTGACGTTTTAGGGAAGTAATACGACTACAATCAAGGAAAAAATTATGTATGTCTAATCGTTAGGGGAGGACAGATTTGACGTGGTGAATTGTGTTACCAACTCATTGAGGAGTATATCCTATCGTAAGGAGTGATAGATTCATTTCGTAAACAGTTGTGCAATATAGCAATGCAAGGGTTCAACTGAATGTGCTGGAGTGTACAAACAGAACGAACAATACGGCTACAACATGGATACACAGAACGTCGCCTCATCGGCTCCCCTAAGCAGATATACATGTTGCCTTTGTCACACTAACGACAGTGATGCATATTATAGTATACCATCACATATCGGTGATGTCTTTCCAACAATATCGTCCGCGGGAGCGATGATTAACAAGCAGAAGAGAATGGACCAAGCGGTGTTTATTTATTTATTTTTATTTCGTATGTGCCACGTTTCCCTGCATCCTTTCCCGTATGCGGCTTGGACTGTATGAATGAGACATTGTCTGAAGTTGCAGAAAGCTTTGGTCAGAAGTCGAAGCATTGCATAAGTAGAGTGGATCTGCGGTAGAATAGCACCAACCCTCCAAATGCGAACAAGTTTGGCAAAGATAGGGCGAAACTCAGGTCAGAGAGGTCGCAAAGGCACGGGTATGGGTTCTGTCGGGTTGTCGATCCACCCCGTCCACCACCCTTTGAACGAACAATGGTTAGGCAAGGTGTTCGCAGGCCCACTTGTTCCTGGGTAGCGGTGCTGGACAGAAGTGGAGGCGCAGCTCACGATTTTGGTACTGTTAACAAAGGTATCAAAATGTCTAAAAAATTGCTAATAATGAAGTCCAGATGTTGAAATCAGGTGTGATTATCACCAAACGCCATAAGCGAGTTTAATTTCATAATTTAGTCAAATTTCTCTAAGAAATTTGCGTTTGTGCCTTGGTCAGGCTACGTATCATGAGCCTTAAGCTCGCAGTCTTATTACTGCTCTGTTTAACGGAAGTTCACCATTTAATGTATTTTAACGTGATGTTTCTTTTACAGGAATAATTTGAGGGATTTTTATTTATTTTTCATATGATCTCTCTGTGTACTTGGTTTCCCGCCACTTAGTTGGAGAAACCGCCACATTGGTAAAGTGCAGTTTCGGTCTGAAAATGTATAATAGACGAGTGAATAACCATACGGTAGTAGGCGCTGTATGACAGGGAAGGAATAACCTTGTGTGTCCATATTTTTTGCATTTCTGTTGGCTAGCGCAACTTGGCCACGTGTGTTGAACAGTATTAATGTGATAATTAGCTAATGTTTCTTGTGCCCCAAACAACTATTTGATTTGCTAGCAACGTTGCACTTTACATAAAATGTAAGGGTTAAACTCTTGTATCCAGAAAAGTTCAGATTTTAATGCCTGCTGATGATATAAGGACTTGCAACGCTTTCCCGCCATATATTAGCAAACGTTCTTCCACCCAGCTTAGTAACGTGGTGTTTCTCAAAGCAAGATTCATTCATAGTTAAGTACAACACTTGCTACAGATTCTTCAGCGTTCATTTTAACGAAAATCCAATTATTTAGGCAAATACTCTTCCGCCCTAACCGAGTTCTCTTGTAGTGGTTCAATTGGCTCTGAGGACTATGGGACTTAACTTCTCAGGACATCAGTCCCCTAGAACTTAGAACTACTAGTTCCAGACTGTAGTGCCTAGAACCGCTCGGCCACTCCGGCCGGCTCTCTTGTAGTGTCTTTGCTGAACTTGTTCTGCGTGACCTTCAGTAATCGGTTGTAACAAACATGGGTTTAGGTATAACTGTGTGCCTGCATAAAATTTACATTGAGGCCAGGTCTGCACTTCCCTCTCTCTTTCCATAATTATGTGGCGAAAGTGAATCATGTTAACTAGAGAGACCAGTTGTGATGATGTATATTCCAACAGACACACGGCTAGGTATTGAAATTCCATCAGTACTGAACAAATACCAAATAACCTATACCCTACGACTAATTGTTTCCTCCCTTCATAATAAAGATTAGGTGAAAGGCAGTACCACAGTTCAATGCTGGATAATGACAAGCGATGGTAATCTTCGTACCAGGTCAAGTTATAACTAACTATGCCAACACCAGTACGAAGGTTGCGTTGCACATAGCGTGCCTGTCCAGGATTTCGACTCGCAGTTCCTTCTGATCATTAATTAGGATGTGAGCCGTGGTAAAAAATTGGTGTTTTGAAGAGCGCGCCACAGAGCGTAGTGTGTGCAGCAGTCGCCCTCCGTTTCTGGCGGTGGCGCCGCTGTGGCAATCGCAGCTTTGGTGTCTCCCTCTGCTGGGAAAGGGAAAAGGTTGCCTGTTCACGTGCATTTAAGGGGCGCTATGAGCTCGCCAGTCAGTCAGTCTGGGTCAGTGTCTTGTCCCCAGCTTACTAGTCTGTCTCTCGTCCACATTTGTTAGGCAGTTAGTGTCTGCTGTCGTTCGGAGTTCTAGTATGTTTGTCGTTCGGATCAACCTTTAAAGCCGGCAAAATGAGAGTCCTTCCACTCCGCCAGTAAGAGAACTCAGCGAGTGGTCGCCAAGTCGGGGCTTAGTTCCTGCATCTGAGTCTGCGCGTTAGGCCGCCAGTCTACTCGAGTTTGCTCAGGCAATGGTCCTTGGTGGTCGGATCTATCGATTGGTCGGTCGCCCACTAAGACACAAGATGACTTGTCCGTCTTGAGCGTCGGCGCATTTGAGGTCGCCACGTGAGTCCAGTGGGCCGCGGCGTATAGCGAGGGGTAGTGACTTTAAGGTCGACACGAGAGCAACAGGAGTCAACCCACGAAATCAGTGTGGTCGGTGCGAGCTGCGACGCCTTGAGACGGGAGATCGGCGCGCCTTCCTGCGTCCGTTGAAGTTGCTGGCAGCGGACGGTTCGGGAGAGCGATTTGGGAGTGCTGCGCCAGGTCTTCTCGAGAAATCGCAATTTATTAGAAGTTAAGTGTTTGGTGATATGTTGTTTGATCGCAAATAAGGGAAGTCCTAGTAGACGTCTGCAAGGAGCAAGGAGAGGCTGTTGCCCCTTGTGAGCGAACAAGTGGCTGCTCAGGGTGCACAGATTACGGAGCAAGCAGACGAGATTGAGAAAGTAATCAGGTGGGCGCCCTAACGAGTGTGGTAGAAAAGATCACGCTAACGAATGAGGCAGACTCGGACGGGACGCAGACAGCCTCAAATACGGAACACAAAGAAGTACAGTCACTGCTGCGGTTTAAAAGGGTGCAAGCGGACATTAACAAACGCATTTGCAACCTGATAGCTGGCTTTCATAACAATCTGCGGGAAAACTAAAGCGCAGAGGGCAGTGCCACTATTAGTAACGCAGCTAGAGAAGTGGGAAGCACCAGCGGTAAGCGTAGGCGTGGAGAAGGCGAAGAATACCGTGACTTCGAAGAGAGACTCTAATCTGAGAGGAAATTCAGCGCCACCTGTGCGGATAGCGAACAGCGGTACGAATTTCGATAGTAACTGTACAGTCTTACTCTCTTTTCTCAGACCCAAATCACGACATAGCGTCTTCGATGTAGTTAAACCAATTCGAGCACTCGCTACCTCACTCATGGGGAGATGTGCTCAGAATAAAATTTGCGTGCGGTCACCTGAGAGGTTAAGCAGCTACCTGAATTCAAATAATGCTTCAGGACTGTCGAACGTACGAGGATTTTAAAACGGGTTTCCTCAACGAGTTCTGGTCTCGGAGCACGCAAGAATGGGTAAAGTTAGTCATCTTCATCCGAGAAAACTATACTGAAAGTACATACAAGCATCACGTAGAATTTTATAAACAACTCGTGAACAGTAATCAATTTCTTGATGGAACGTATTATCCTAAGGAACTTAACAGAATTTGTCTGACTAGGCTTCCGAATAAATTGCGCAAATAAATTTCAGTTGCGGGATGAGGTATGGATGACGTTAGTGGTTTTCATAACCTGCTGCAAGAATTAGGCACTGAAAGAAACGTAAATGAGCAGAAAAACGTAATTAGGTTCGAAGGCAATCATGACGGGAATCACGGACAGAGGTGCAACCAGAGTTGGAGGCTTCAGTTTGCTCGCAATAACAATCATGATCGTGGTAATGACAGGCGTGGACGTGGGACCTTGGAGCCATCGGCCCAATGATAGAGGTTGGAGATGATTTAGGGGAGATCGGCCCCGGCCCTATAATGGTAATGTGTTGCACACAACGGACAGGAGGTCAGTGGAGCCACACGATAATTCCCGAGGCAACAATATAAACGAAACTAGGGACGCGCGACTAGCAGGGACAGGAGCGAACACGTCTGCGATGCAGAGATCCGGAACGTGTTATTAGAGGAGACAGCAGTAGTAAACTAATTCAAATGCTCTACCATAAGCATAAGTATTAATGGAATTACGATTCCCTGTCTACGACTTTTCTTGTCAGTCGTGCGACTTTACGTCCGTGTTCCTGATAGTGCCGTCACTTACCAGTTGAGGTAGTGCCTGGTCTGGATTTTCTGAGACATTATAAGGCTGTTCTAGATTTTGATGTTATGTGCGTCCATTGGCGCGTTCATAAAACATAAATGAGTGTTGCTTTCGATGAGGGACACGTAGAAGAAGGAGAGGGATGTGCGTCCCTTAGTATATGTGTGATCGGCAAGGACGATGACGGAGAAGCGCGCCTATGCATGCTAGATATAGAGGAAGGAGATCGGGGTAACGAGAAAACAGTAGAGGTGGTAATGCGCGACAAACGCGGCATTTAGGATTGACAGCGATAAGGGAACAACTACGTGGAATTCTTGGGAAGTACTAAACCGTTTTCTCAGATTCGGCTGGGTCCACAGAAAATTTCAAAAAAGGATGTGCAAAGTAGGAAACGGTGACGAAAGGGACGTACAACACAATTAACCCTTGAAATAGGAGGTAAAGTTCTCGTTAAAACTCTTAGATTGTCCAAAAGATACCAGTTTCTATTCTGAACCCTTTCGGGTGACGCGTGTCGCTCATCAGAACACGACTGAGATAGAAACAATCAGGTCTCGTAGGCCTAGAGCTTTGTATCACGTATCTTATATCAAGAAATGGATCGAGTAAGAATTAGGGGCAGAGGTGTCATCTCTCCTAAACAACGAATTTGATTTGTATAAAAAAATAGTACTCTACAACATCATGTGTAAAGGATTTGGTAATATTTACTGTCTTTGCATGGTCATCTGTTAGGTGTGAATAATTATGAGTGTCGAAGGAAGATATTCATACGTCATGGTCGTGATGTTCTCTGGAGGGGCGATGATCACTTATAAGGGAAACAAGAAGAAATTACGCTAGGAAAGCTAAACCTTTCGAAGTGTATAATGACGGGGAAACGCGACGTGGATGCTCTTATGTGTAGTAATGGCTTGCACCGAAGTAGCGACGGGACCAGTTGTCGGTGGCAAGATGCACCGAATTTTGTGTGTTGCTGTATTTGTGTTATAGTGGTGTGCAGAGAAGCAGCGCTAGGAAGTGCTACTCACTTAGGCAGTGATGACTTTGAGAGACCCCGAGGGAGAGCTGAACTGTATAAAGAGTCCATGACAGACCATAGAGAGGAAAATCAGACGGAGGCAAGTTAAGGATCCTGGAGGTGAACCATCCAGAGGAAAGGAGGCAGGACTAACTAAAGAGAAACCCATGGAGGTAAAAGAAGGGAGTACTGGTTGCAGTCACGAATGACATCTGTTTGGCGAAAGATGAACTTGTAGAAGAAGAAGTAAATGTAAAGTGTGCCCTAGTTTTAGACTAGCTGTATGAGATATGCGGTATTTGTGCTTGATTTTTTCGTTCACAGGGAATAAAAGGCACTAAAGAGGACGATATGCTGATGACGATAGATTGAGATGAATTGCGAGTAACAAGAATTAGTGGAATGACTTAAGTGGAGGTAGAATGTTTCTATGAGAATTTAAGTGAGCAAAGCCCTAGTGGTTCCCTTAACGAACTAAACTGGATAGAACGAAGAGCAAAATGTCAGAATTGGATAAGGTAATAACTCCAGGTGGTATCGTTCCAATGAGCTTTGATTTTGTATATTATTCTCTTGTACTGTGTAATTGTCTACTTATCATTTGATGGTGTGTTATCCTGGTAATACCCTCATGGATGAGACGATATGTCACCTGTTTTGACTGTTTGTTTGCGGTAAATGAACATTAATAAAACATCTAACCTGTTTTGGGAGCAGATTAGAGGAAAGGGTGATAGTAAGACCATGTAGTGATTTGTAAATGTTTCGGTTAATGACAAGTACCTAACTTAGACCCAGACAGCCTATAAGATGTGAGCGTGCCGAATCGTAGGACCTGGACATGTAGATAGTGGTGGTGGGATAGTGAATTACATACCGATTCTCACAACCCATGATACCTGTCCTGAGTGATTCCACAATTTGCTCCTTAATGGGAAATCGACTACCTTTTAAATACTAAATAGGCTAGCTATTGTAAGACGTCTCCAACATTGTAAAGACTGCTAGAGACGTACTTTCTTTATATAATTTTAGGCATCAAAAGACATGTATTTCCAATTCATTTAGTGTTAATTGCCTCACAGATGAGAATGGACATATTTGAGGCCTGTGTTTGTAAGCAAACGTGTAATATGTAGATATTTGGGATTGTTTTACTCGTTAACAACTATTAGCCTTTTATTGTAAAGCTCTGACAGAACCGTAGATGATCAAGTTTCGTTGTACAGTAGGTTAAGTGAAAAATTGTACTTGGTTCATACAGAGGAATTGAGAACACTGTATCTTCAATTCAGTGGATTTTATTTGACGATAGAAATCTTTGAAGCCGAGTCCTTCAGGTCTATTAGTGAGTTTTCATGTGGTATCTCTGTTTACACGTGAGCTGTGTTACTGCTCAAATTACGTGCTAGAGAAACGAAAATTGCAATTAAACCAAAGTTACTCAACGGAGATAGGAAGCTAGGGGTCCTTGCGGATGGACAAACTCGTAGTTGGTACAAATTTTTAATTTCATCTACAGGACAAATTTCATTATTACAGAATTACCAAATCAGGATCACAATGTGATAATTTAATTCGGACTTTTGTCCTCTTAAAGAAATATACAACTGGCTTTAGCCAGGAAAACTATGTGACTGGATCATGGATTAATGTAACAACAGTATTTTAAAAATAAAGGTTAGATCTGATTGCAAAAGGATCGCAGACAGTCACCACCACGAGCACTATTAAGTTCACTGCTTACGCATAAAATGTTTTCGCAACACTGATGATTCACCTTGACTTACTTCAGAAAAGATTTCGTCCTTCCCGGCGGACAGGCCGAATACTTAACTACAGCATGGAAGAGCGGCTTGTACACGGTGGTACTCGGAACAAACGAGTAGGAAGCAACCGCCAAGCAATTTAGAAAGATGATCAGGCTACAAGCCAGGGCAGAAAACACGGCGAACACGCATACGATCTCAGCCTGCCTGCCAAGGCGACAAACCTCATCTACCCCAGCATACCAGACCATTTCTGCAACAACAAATAATTCACGCGGCAGACAAATGCAACTCGTGATTCATCTTTTTCAAGATCATGCAAGGGTTACTAACTACGCGACTATCTGTAACATAACCAAACTGAGACATATAGCAAATAGGAGAATATTTAAAATTGCACTGATTTAACAAAAACTAAGGCTTTCATATTAAAAGAAAGATTAAAACCAAAACTGGGTGAAGCGAGTAGTAAAACTTCCCTTTGCATTTGCCGAAATAACTGAACTGCGTTCTGCGGAAACAGCACTTCGAAGCTTTGGACTTCTCAAGTTCAGTATAACACTCTCTTATTCAGAACCACTCTCAACTGATCGCCAGCAGATACAACATGCCACCATAAGTTTGACAAATCTTCACAGGTTGACAGCAGAATATGAATCACACGTAACTTAATGCTTCCAGTTACGCGATGAGAAGATGTGCAGTGTGAGATGACGGACCCGCCACCGTTCCGCATGCAAACGCGGCGTCTAATCAGCACTGTACACCCGGCGCGCGGCAAAACGGCAGGAACGGCGGGGCCCAGGCACAACGGATAGAGACGAGGGCCTGCTTTCAACACATGTTGCCTCGTTGAACGCCAACCGGAGAGACACCCCGGCCACCCGCCAATCCGGAAAACCAAGATGGAACATTCAGAGATGCAAGAGCAGACGAGTGTCTACATCAGTGACGCAAGTGGAGCCTAACTAGCGCCAGTCGCCACGGCTCAACCTGGCCCTCCCCTTCGAGAACCACCCGCCAGTGGGGCTAACGCCTAAATTCTCACGTCAGCTTAACCTGACTCAAATTTACTCTGGAAACCCTACCCGAGCTAAGCTCCTTTAGCTGGAAATTCACTGCACTAAGAATCTTACAGATTCGGCACGGCCCATGATATCTCGGCTTAAGTTTTCCCTTTACTTCCTGACCCATGCGAGCTGCCAAATTGCGAACAAATACCAAATCGCCAGTTTTCTCCGAAAAGGATTTTCGCCCTCTATTGCACCTCTTTGCCTACCGGCTGTGCGGTAAATATATATTATTCCGTGCCCGCCGGCAATTTTCTCTCAAACCTTCAGGAGTGAGCGATGCTGGCAACAAATCACTGATACTCCACAAGTTAGAGAGGGGAGAATTAACAGAATATGCGAGCGTTAACGCATTGAGTGCGACACCAGTGGCCTCATGCCTCTCGGAATTAAATGCCTGATTAAGCCTGGAAGACTCAAATCCCATCTACTCGGTTGACCCTCTCCGCAGGGGACGCCTTTGTATAATATCGAGTGGTGGTAATATGTTTGATCCTATGGTTGAAACAAAAGGCCTTAAAGATCTTCGATAAGAAGGCCGAGGCATTGTCACTCACCAAGGATTTAGGTGGCCCAAACCATTAAATCACTCTAGCCAAATGGTGAGTGGTAATATCAGCCGTAACCCCACGAGTTGGTAGCAACCACACAAAGCGAGAGAAGGCATCAACTACATCGACTACATATTTGTTACCCCTTCTAGTGCGCGGCAACGGTCCGATGTAATCAATAAAGACTATCGAGAGTATAATCTTCCCTTTGAGATTATAACAGCTCATGAGGAGCGCCCGAGTTGTGTTTCGCCCTTTTACATGCCTGACAACTAGCAATCAAACGACGCACGTCGCGATACAGTGAGGGCCAAACAAATCCTACACGTACCTTTCCTAAGGTCTTATACAGGCCTACATGAGCAACTTTAGACTTATGGAGTTACTTAAATACCATAGGTACCAAACACATCGGCAAGCAAATCTTTAACTACTGGCCCTTGCCCACCTGCTTGTAAAGGACACCACGATTAGGACAATGACCCAGATAAAGCTCCCCTGCCATTAACTTCTCCCTCACTGGTCCCCAGACCGAATACTCCGACTGCTTTTCTTGCAGGTCGCAAAATAGCTCGGTAATATCTGACAATATAGCTCCCACAACGCACTGCGGTTCAGACCTTTCGTCCTCGGAAAGGCTCCTCAGTAAACATACGACTTAACGCATAAGCTTCCGCGATATCGGACCCCTTGATATGTTTGGCATCAAAACTAAATGCTGAAATACGCACAGCCCAACGAGCGATTCGACCGGTTTTTCGTGGCCTAGCCGGAAACCAGCTCAAATTCTGGTTATCTGTCTCCAGGAGAAATTGCTTATGCTCAAGATATAAGTTGAACTTCTCTAAGGCAAATATAGCTGCCAGGGATTCCTGTTCAAAACAGAATAATTAGACTCAGAACAAGATAAACGGCGTGACGCGTAGGCTAAGGGCCTCCTTTTTCTCTCCTCCTCCTGAAATAAGACGGGTGCAATATCCGCATCGGAAGCGTCAGTTTGTACGACCCAGTTCTTATCGAAATTCGATACAGCCAATAAGGGTGGATTAAAACTGGCAGCCTTAAGTTCATGAAAGGCAACTTTCTGGGCCTCACCACAAACGAACTCTCTATCCTTCTTACGAAGATCGTTGAGGGGAGCAGCTAGTTGGGCCAAATTCGGTAGGAACTTGCAAAAGAAATTCGCCATTCCCTCAAAACGGGCTATTTTCTTATTATTCCGTGGAGGGGGGAACCCGCGCCAAACCTTAATTCTTTCCGGATCAATGCTAACCCCCTGAGCTGAGACCAAGTGCTCCAAAAACGAAATCTGAAACATACAAATGATAATCTTAGAGGGTTTGGCAGTCAGCCCTGCCGAACGTAAGCGGCCAAAAACTTGATGGATATGACCAACACGATCCTCTAGGGTTCGACTATAGACCAATACTCCATCAAGGTAATTATACACGCAGACAAATTTCAAATCGCCCAGAACGGCATCTAGTAAACGAGATAACACAGCTGCACCCTCGGTCAAACCAAAGGGAACTCTATTGAATTAGAAAAGATTCCAGTCGGTTCAAAACGATGTTACCGGCTTCGACACTTCCGATAAGGGAATCTGGTAATACATCTGGTTTAAATCGAGGATGGTAAACACGTTCGCACCAGAAATCCAGGTGAAACAATTGTTTAAATCTGGAAGTGGCACAGATTCCAGTACTACCTTCTTCTTAAGACGACGGTAGTCTACAACAGCACGAAAATCCTTGTCTTGTTCCTTCGGAACGAAGAAAACGGGTGCAGCATACGAGGAAGTGGATGGCCTAATTACTCCTTCCTGAAACATTTCCTTAATTTTTCGCTTTAATATCCCCATCTTCGGAGGTGACAATCTATAAGGCGCCTGGAGGATAGGAACACTGTCAGTGAAGATTATGTCGGAATTATAGATACCACGTCTGGTCAATTAGAGGTACCATACTACCGGAATCCACTAAAGCACAAACCGGCTCATCTCCAATCCGAGCTCAAACATATGGCAAGGGAGAACAACTCACACCCTTAATCGACTTACAATTCAAAGGCCAGTTACGGTCTTTGCTGCCCTTACCTCGCTTTTGGCGTCAGCTATTCGGCCTAGGGCTCGTGGACGCGGAATACTGCCGCACTAAGTGATCGGTAGCTTGGCAACGATAGCATCCTAACACGCGACGACTGTGGGACCCCCTTTCTCTATCACCACCAGAATCTACAACGCAAGGTTGCTTAATTTGGCATTACGAACGTTGATCATCAACTAGGGAGACGTTTACTACGTAATCGGTTAGCTGCTGGAACTGTACCAATGAAGTCGGACGCTGCGCAAAAGCTAAACGCGAACGATCTTGAGGACGTATCTTCTCAAGATGTTCAGTATTATCTATTTCTGCTAACGACATGTCAAGAGCAACAACTGCAGTACGCACTCGATCAAAATATTTGGCTAGCCTCTCATCATCAGTTTGTATCCTCCAATAGAAATCACGCTCCAACTGCACCCGTAGTCGATGCGAGAGCTTTCTACCTACAACTTTCAGACGGAGTTCAACCAATGTTCCTGGATTCTGCAACTCATCCGTAAAGGTCATACCAAAGCACCCTCGAGCCATCGGATACCATAATGAGAAAATTACGCAACGCTCCGCCTCCAATGCACCAACATGAACGTATAATCGGACTAACAACCACAACGCCCGCCCGGTTTGCCGTCGGTCTAACGCACGGCTTTCCGGGCGGGCAGGAGCGCCTGGTCCCCGGCACGAATCCGCCCGGCGGATTTGTGTCGAGGTCCGGTGTAACGGCCAGTCTGTGGATAGTTATCAGGCGGTTTTCCATCTGCCTCGGCGAATGCGGGCTGGTTCCCCTTATTCTGCCTCAGTTACACAATGTCGGAGATTGCTGCGCATACAAGTTCTCCACGTCCGCGTACACCACCATTACTCTACCACGCACACATAGGGGTTACACTCGTCTGGTGTGAGACCATCCTTGGGGGCTCCAACAGGGGCCGAAGCGCACAATAACCCTGGGTTCGGTGTGGGGCGGAGGAGGGGTGAAGTGGACTGCGGTGGTCGTCGTGGGGTTGTGGACCACTGCGGCTGCGGCGGGGACGGAGCCTCTCCGTCGTTTCTAGGTTCCCGGTTAACATACAGTACGATACAATGCAATACAACAACCACAACAATTCCTGAATATGATCTAAGGTTTGAATATGTAATTCTGAAGTACCTTCAAACAGTTTTACAATAGGATTCGGCAATTTCAAAAAACAATCAGAATACACTGTTTTATATTGCACTCCCACACTTTTACCGTTACTCTGTACGACAGGCTCGTCTCCCAGACCTCCTCACTCAAAGCAAGCACGACGGTAGAAGCTTGCAAATCATGAAATTAACAAACAATTTGATTTCAAAGTTCCTGCATTGTATCACTACGATCGACAGTCGATAAATCCGTTAAACAGTTATTATAGCGATTTAGGTGAGCTTGCACGAGGCATATTTCCCTCTGCCTGACTTGAGAAGGTCTTAAAAGTCGAGTGTAGGGCCAATGTCGTCCACCGACGCATTAATGCGTGTAAGCCACTCACCCACATCAGCAAGTTATCAACAGGAAGGGAGACTGGAGTACTCGCCGCCGCTCGGAGCCGCGCAGCCAATTCGTCAACATTGGCCTCCACGGGCAAACCGCGTACGCGCAGCTCGTAATTTAAGTGCTGGCGGCGCAAATATGAATTTCCAGGATCAGCAAAACGCATTAGCCAAATTTACCAGACACTGTTATCACAAGTTTTGACCATCAACACCCGGCGCGCGTCAAAACGGAAAGGAGGGTGGGACCAAGGCACAAACTCACGGACGGTGTTTAGAAAGGATAGATTGCATGCAACTGGTGGTGGCGTGTTTGTCGCAGTTAGTAGTAGTTCATCCTGTAGTGAAATAGAAGCGGATAGTTCCTGTGAATTATCATGGGTGGAGGTTATACTCAACAACCGAGCTAGGTTAATAATTGGCTCCTTTTATCGACCTCCCGACTCAGCAGCATTAGTGGCAGAACAACTGAAAGAAAATTTGGAATACATTTCATATAAATTTTCTCAGCATGTTATAGTCTTAGGTGGAGATTTCAATTTACCAGATATAGACTGGGACACTCAGATGTTTAGGACGGGTGGTAGGGACAGAGCATCGAGTGACATTATACTGAGTGCACTATCCGAAAATTACCTCGAGAAATTAAACAGAGAACCGACTCGTAGAGATAACATCTTGGATCTACTGATAACAAACAGACCCGAACTTTCCGACTCTGTAAGTGCAGAACAGGGAATCAGTGATCATACGGCCGTTGCAGCATCCCTGAATATGGAAGTTAATAGGAATCCAAAAAAAGGGAGGAAGGTTTATATGTTGTTTAGCAAGAGTAATAGAAGGCAGATTTCAGACTACCTAACAGATCAAAACGAAAATTCCTGTTCCGACACTGACAATGTTGAGTGTTTATGGAAAAGGTTCAAGGCAATCGTAAAATGCGTTTTAGACAGGTACGTGGCGCGTAAAACTGTGAGGGACGGGAAAAACCCACCGTGGTTCAACAACAAAGTTAGGAAACTACTGCGAAAGCAAAGACAGCTTCACTCCAAATTTAAACTCAGCCAAAACCTCTCATACAAACTGAAGCTAAACGATGTCAAAGTTAGCGTAAGGAGGGCTATGCGTGAAGCGTTCAGTGAATTCGAAAGTAAAATTCTATGTACCGACTTGACAGAAAATCCTAGGAAGTCCTGATCTTGCGTTAAATCAGTAAGTGGCTCGAAACAGCATATCCAGACACTCCGGGATGATGATGGCATTGAAACAGAGGATGACACACGTAAAGCGGAAATACTAAACACCTTTTTCCAAAGCTGTTTCACAGAGGAAGACCGCACTGCAGTTCCTTCTCTAAATCCTCGCACAAACGAAAAAATGGCTGACATCGAAATAAGTATCCAAGGAATAGAAAAGCAACTGTAATCACTCAACAGAGGGAAGTTGACTGGACCTGACGGGATACCAATTCGATTCTACACAGAGTACGTGAAAGAACTTGCCCCCCTTCTAACAGCCGTGCACCGCAAGTCTCTAGAGGAACGGAAGGTTCCAAATGATTGGAAAAGAGCACAGGTAGTCCCAGTCTTCAAGAAGGGTCGTCGAGCAGATGTGCAAAACTATAGACCTATATCTCTGACGTCGATCTGTTGTAGAATTTTAGAACATGTTTTTTGCTCGCGTATCATGTCGTTTTTGGAAACCGAGAATCTACTCTGTAGGAATCAACATGGATTCCGGAAACAGAGATCGTGTGAGTTCCAACTCGCTTTATTTGTTCATGAGACCCAGAAAATGTTAGATACAGGCTCCCAGGTAGATCCCATTTTCCTTGACTTCCGGAAGGCGTTCGATACAGTTCCGCAGTGTCACCTGATAAACAAAGTAAGAGCCTACGGAATATCAGACCAGCTGTGTGGCTGGATTGAAGAGTTATTAGCAAACAGAATACAGCATGTTGTTATCAATGGGGAGACGTCTACTGACGTTAAGGTAACCTCTGGCGTGCCACAGGGGAGTGTTATGGGACCATTGCTCTTCACAATATATATAAATCACGTAGTAGATAGTGTCGGAAATTCCACGCGGCTTTTCGCGGGTGATGCTGTAGTATACAGAGAAGTTGCAGCATTAGAAAATTGTAGCGAAATTCAGGAAGATCTGCAGCGATAGGCACTTGGTGCAGGGAGTGGCAACTGACCCTTAACATAGATAAATGTAATGTATTGCGAATACATAGAATGAGGATCCTTTATTGTATGATTATATGATAGCGGAACGAACGCTGGTGGCAGTTACTTCTGTAAAATGTCTGGGAGTATGCCTGCGGAACGATTTGAAGTGGAATGATCATATAAAATTAATTGTTGGTAAGGCGGGTACCAGGTTGAGATTCATTGGGTGAGTCCTTAGAAAATGTAGTCCATCAGCAAAGGAGGTGGCTTACAAAACACTCGTTCGACCTATACTTGAGTATTGCTCATCAGTATGGGATCCGTACCAGATCGGGTTGACGGAGGAGATAGAGAAGATCCAAAGAAAAGCGGCGCGTTTCGTCACAGGGTTATTTGGTAACCGTGATAGTGTTACGGAGATGGTTAGCAAACTCAAGTGGCAGACTCTGCAAGAGAGGCGCTCTGCATCGCGGTGTAGCTTGCTCGCCAGGTTTCGAGAGGGTGCGTTTCTGGATGAGGTATCGAATATATTGCTCCCCCCTACTTATACCTCCCGAGGAGACCACGAATGTAAAATTAGAGAGATTCGAGCGCGCACGGAGGCTTTCAGACAGTCGTTCTTCCCACGAACCATACGCGACTGGAACAGAAAAGGGAGATAATGACAGTGGTACGTAAAGTGCCCTCCGCCACACACCGTTGGGTGGCTTGCGGAGTATAAATGTAGATATAGATGTAGAATAGAGACGAGGGCCTGCTTTCAAAACATGTTGCCTCGTTGAACGCCGATCGGAGAAAGTCTCCGGACACCCGCCAAACCGGAAAACCAAAGCGGAACGGAGTTATAATAGCAGACGAGTGTCAATATCAGCGACGCAAGTGGACCCTAACTAACGCCAGTCGCCACGGCTCAACACTAGTCCGTCTGGAGGAGTCCTTTGGTTTGATTAGTGAAAAACTGGATGAAGAGCCGGTGAAGTTTTGTTGTCATGTGCTGACATCCATGTATTTTGCATTTAACGGCAACATTTTTGAACAGAATGACGGAGTAGTCACATATCTCCCATAGTCGTCAATTTATTTATGGAAGACTTCGAGGATATGGCACTGAGGACTTTGGCTTTTCAACCAACGTGCTTCTGCAGACATGTAAATGATACCGTTTTCGTCTGCCCACATGGACGTGATGCTCTTAACAGATTTTTGGACCACTTCTACTATATTCATCCCCACATTAAATTTACGGTGGAGGTGGAAAGTGATGGGATGCTCCAATTTTAGACGTTATGGTTTATAAAGAAGCAGATGATACTTTGGGACACAGTGTCCACCGAAAGGTGACGCACACAGATCGGTATGTGCATTCGAAGATTTGTCATCCACCACACCAAAGTCCTTAGGACTTTGGTTCGCAGAGCATATGCCATCTCCGAAGCGAACAAATGGCTCTGAGCACTATGGGACTCAACTGCTGAGGTCATTAGTCCCCTAGAACTTAGAACTAGTTAAACCTAACTAACCTAAGGACATCACAAACATCCATGCCCGAGGCAGGATTCGAACCTGCGACCGTAGCGGTCTTGCGGTTCCAGACTGCAGCGCCTTTAACCGCACGGCCACTTCGGCCGGCTCCGAAGCGAACAGCTCAACCCAAGAACTTGCGCATTTGATAGCTGTTTTTAAAAAAATGGATACTCTGAGAAGCAAATTCGTCGAGCTATGGAGTTTGGACCATCGCTGGAGGTGCATGAAGAGGAACATAGATCGGTAGCCATTCTTCCTTAGGCTGGAGGCATATCATTTTAGATTGGACGAATCTTAAGGAATTTTAACATTAAGAGTGTGTTCCGTCCACTTTCTAGGATTAGGGCACTATTTGGCTCCGTGAAAGATGATTTGCGTCTTAGGAAACCCGACTTATACAAAATTTCATTACAATGTGGGAAGGCTTACATCGGCCGTTCGATTCGCACAGTTCATGACACATGTGTCGAACATCGCCGTCATACGAGGCTACAACAGCCGCAAAAGCAGCAGTAGCAGAACACTTCTTAAATGATGGACGAATGGACAAGGTATGAAGTTTGACGAAACTGTGGTAGTTGATCTTCTGAGGTCATCAGTCCCCTAGAAATTAGAAGTACTTAAACCAAACTAACCTAAGGACATCATACACATCCATGCTCGAGGCAGGATTCGAACCTGCGACCGTAGCGGTGGCGCTGTTCCAGACTGTAGCGCCTAGAACCGCTCGACCATCATGGCCGGCTGTTGCCAAGATTTCCGGTTTTTAGGAGAGTGTCTATAAAGAGGCGACTGAAATTAGGTTGGCGGATAATTTAATTAACAGAGATAAAGGATTTCCTCTTAGCAGGACGTGGAATCCTGTACTATCTCGCATCAAAATTGAACGTTCTTCGGTGCGGCCCTGAGTGCGATATATCGTTGCCCACCAACGGTCTACTAAGGGCGGCGCCACTTCCCAGCAACCGTGATAGGCGGCGCATGCGCCGTGTACTGAACGGTGGCCTATATCGGATGTCGATTTGCAGCATGGTGTCAGTTCTCAGCGGGACTCATCAGCGAAGCAGCATTCTCGTCAAGATGATCATTTGGATCTCCAAAATATCGAGTCAAGTTGATTTTAGTATCCGGCAACAAACCCGAAGAGACTTTCATAAGCCGATATTTAATTTAGGAAAGTGTGTGTGTGTGTGTGTGTGTGTGTGTGCATTCGTGTGGAAATTCACTGATGTTTTGGTGTTTCGTGAAGGTTAGGGATAGGCACAAACAGCAATGCCAGGTTAGAAACTGTTATATACTGTTCATCACAGAACTTAGGCCCGTAAACCAGGGCAGATTCCTGTTAAAAATTTCGGAAGTAGACTGAGGGCAGTAAAATAGGTCAACAACAATTTTAGGACACGTACGTGCAGTAGAGTTGTTCGACTTACGGTTTTATTTGGATCACTGGAACTGATGTACCATTAGTCCAATCCATTCCACTAGGCGAGTTGCGATATTACAAAGTAGGAACCGTTTCTGATAGTGTGTTGACTGCAAATGGACAACTAGTTTGCAGCCATAATTTTGCAGAAAGTAATTTTCTAAGATACATTGAATTTAAGGAGACAGCATGGGATGGAGTGTCGGCAGAGTGTAATAGGAGACCTCCAAGTTCCTCTGGAAGAAAGCCCTCCCTGACGATTACTCTAGATGGTGTGTGTGCGTGACTTCATAGTGGCTTGTGACTAATAAAATACAGGGTGTGCCAAACAATAATCGAACTAGCGTGAGAGCTGGTTCTTCGAGAATGTGCATGGGGACCTTTTCCATCGTATCCTCCTGTTAATATCCTGTGTTTTTGTGTATGACTTTGTTAAATATGTTGAGTAGGATATTAAATATTGTTTGTCTTAGGGTAGTCATTTCAATAGTGTTTCCTTTCTTTGATGAAACGTGCAACAGGACAGTACCTTGTTTACTAAATAACAATTTTGAGCAGAGAGGAAAGAGGGAGTGTTTTGCTTTAATATTAATAATTATCTCTAACCTTAGAAGCGTGATCGAGGGTATGTGGTTTTGTCATTTATCAGCCTGAAAATAGGGCAGTGAGATGGACAAAAGTTTGGTGGGTCAAGGCAAAATGTTGTCTAATAACTCAATGAGAAATTAGGTGGACGGTGTTTCCCTCATTCCTGTCTGACCTGAACTACATTTGTGTATTGACAAGGAGGCGATAGGCAAGGATATAGTAGATATAATGTAGTCAAGCGTTATCTGATCACAACGTTTAAAAGAACTCTCACTCTGTGAGTTAACTAGATATTGATAGTTCATTACCTTGCTTGTGTGATAGACTTAACTTGATTGCTAGTTGGTACAGAAAAAATTAGATAAAATTTAATGTGGCAAAATACAAAGATGCTTTTCGACGAAATTTGTGACCTGCCTAATGTGCTGCTATGTAATTTTGTACTAGTTTAAATTGAGATTTGGAGTTAATCAAATATTAATTATTAAGAGTTTCCTTACGAGTAAAAGGTGTGCAGTAAGATCAGTTTCAAATATTTTCTTTGTCATAATTCCTTATTTATGATGAGGTAATACGCATAACGGTCAATGTTTATGGAGCCATTCAAGGCAGGGTATTTTGTATTATTAATAGCATTGAAAGTTTATTCATTGTCTCGCTGTTTTGCATGATTGTTGAGTAGGTAATAGATATAACAGAAAATGTTTGGACGCCATTGTAGGCTGAGCTTTATATTATTGATTGCGTTGAATGCCTACCCCTGTTTCGATGCTTTGCATAGAACATAATCTGTTTTTGTTGAGATACACTAACGGTCACCCGTATCAGTATTTTAATCTTATGTATTAGGATAATTTTATTTGTTTACATAATAAGTACCAACCTGTTTTGGATATAAATGAGATCAATTGCTTAAGAAGAGTTCATTTATAGAAATTTTGTAATGTTATGAATATTTCTGGCAATGGCCACTGTGTCAGTGGTATTCTGCTTTGTTGTCTTGGCAAGTTAACTATTTCAAATAATGTATCTTGAAACTTCCCAAACATAACAAAAAAAGTTAACGGATTGGTGTAGCGTGGAGAATAGGGTCTCCTCCTCGTGGTACCAGCTTAAAAATATCCTGGACTGTCGTTCCATCGGAAGGAGAGCCCAGTGTCCATTTTCTTCAAAGATACACAAGGTAATGAAACGGAACTTGTCATATTCCATATGTTTCTCAATAAATTAGGGTACAGGAGAATTTGCAGAAGTACGTCTGTGAGTAACAAGCAGAATCGAATGGACCCAGCGGTGTTTATTTATTGATTTTTATTTCGTGTGTGCCACGTTTCTCTGCATTCTTTCCCGTATGTGACCTTAGACTGTACGAATGAGAGATTATGTGAAGTAGCAGAAAGCTTTGGTCAGAGGTCGTAGCATTGCCTGAGTAGAGTGGCTCTGTGGTAGGATAGTACCAAACCACTAAACGCGAAAAGTTTGGCAAAGGTAGTGTGCAAATCAGGTCACAGAGGTCGTGAAGGCAGGAGTATTAGCTCTGTCAGGTTGTCGAACCATTCCCTCCACCACCTTTTGAACGAACAACGGTTAAGTGAGGTATTCGCAAGCCCACTTGTTCCTGGGTAGTGGCGCTGGACATATGTGGAGACAGTTCAGGATTTTGGAAATGTTAACGAAGGTATCAGAATATCTCAAAAGCTGCTAATAGTAAAGTCCAGATGTTGAAATCAGGTGTGAGATTACAACCAAACCCCCATAAGGGAATTTAATTACATAGTTTAGTAAAATTTCGGTAATAACTTTGAGTTTGTGCGTTGGTCAGGCCACACATCATGGGCCTTAGCCTTACCGTCGTATTATTGCATTATTGCTCTGTGTTTAACGGAAGTTCACTCATGTAATGTATTTTAATGTGGTCTTTCTTCTACAGTAATATTTTGAGGGATTTTTATTTATTTGTGTTTGGTTGGAGCAACCGCCACATTGGTAAAGTGCAGTTTTGGTCTGAAAATGTGTAGTAGACGACTGACTAACCATACGGTAGGGGGCGAGTGTGAGATAGGGAAGGAATAGTCTTGTGTGTCCGTATATTTTGCATTTATGTTGCCTAGCGCAACTTCGCCACCTGTGTAGAATAGTCTTAATATGATAATTAGCTAATGTTTTTTGTGCCCCCCCCCCTCCCTCCATAGCTATTTGATTTTATTGCAGTGTAGCACTATACATAAAATACACAGGTTAAAATCTTGTACCTAGAAAAGTCTACTGATGCCTCTTGATGGAATGACGACTTGCAAATTTTTCCGCCATATGATAGTAAGAGTTTCACCTCAGCTCAGTAACGTGGTGTTGTTTCTCAAAGCAAGATTCACTCATTGTTAAGTGCACCACTTCCTACCGATTCTTCAGCGTACATTTTAACGAAAATTGAAATATTTGGGCTAATACTCTTCCGCTCTGACCGAGTTCGCTTGCAGTGGTTCAAAATGGTTCAAATGGCTCTGAGCACTATGGGACTTAACATCTATGGTCATCAGTCCCCTAGAACTTAGAACTACTTAAACCTAAGGACAGCACACAACACCCAGTCATCACGAGGCAGAGAAAATCCCTGACCCCGCCGGGAATCGAACCCGGGAACCCGGGCGTGGGAAGCGAGAACGCTACCGCACGACCACGAGCTGCGGACGCTTGCAGTGTCGTTGCTGAACTTGTTCTGCGTGACCTTTAGTAATTGGTTGTAACAAGCATGGGTTTAGGTATAATTGCGTGCCTGTACAAAATTACATTGAATCCAGGTCTGCGCTCCCTCTACCCTTGATGATGTACGAGTATATTCCAACAGACATACAGCTAGTTATTTAAATGCCATCAGTATTGAATAAATATCGATATCAAATCAAAATAACTTATACCTTATGACTGATTCTTTCCTCCCTTCATAATAAAGAATAGATGAAAGTCAGTACCACTGTTCAATGCTGGGTCATTAAAGTAAATAACGGCTCTGTGCTCCCCAGTAATCCCTGAATAGGTGCCTTCTGTAGTGATTATCCGTTGCATTCAAATTTTTACCGGTTGGTCAAACCCACCCGCTAGAAATAATTTATACCCCAGCAGTAAATCGTAGGGACCTGTAATTTCGCGCCCCACAGGAATTTGTTTAACCAATACTACAGAGATAAGCTTGCAGGAGCTGTGGGACATGACAAGCGACAGTAATCTTAGTACCAGGTCGAGTTACAACTTTAACTGCACAACCACCATTACGAAAGTTGCGTTGCACTCTAGCACATAAAAGTAAGCACACTTAGCAGACCTGTAGCGGTCGGAAATTCCATATCCATGATAGCATAAATTCAGGTCAAAACCCGAAATTCTAACTATCAATTAATACATAACCACCTCCAGTCATGACATCAAATAATAATATATTTGCATTATTGAATGAATTTTCTCGTTGCATCATGAAATCCGAAAACTAAGGAAGTAGGTTACAGTACGCTTGTTCGCCCACTGCTTGAATACTGCTCAGCAGTGTGGGATCCGTACCAGATAGGGTTGATAGAAGAGATAGAGGAGACCCAACAGAGAGCAGCGCGCTTCGTTACAGGATCATTTAGTAATCGTTAAAGCGTTACGGAGATCATAGATAAAGTCCAGTGGAAGACTCTGCAGGAGAGACGCTCAGTAGCTCGGTACGCGCTTTTGTTGAAGTTTCGAGAACATACCTTCACCCAGGAGTCAAGCAGTGTATTGCTCCCTCCTACGTATATCTCGCGAAGAGACCATGAGGATAAAATCAGAGAGATTGGAGCCCACACAGAGGCATACTGACAATCCTACTTTCCACGAACAATACGAGACTGGAATAGAAGGGAGAACCGATAGAGGTCCTCAAGGTACCCTCCACCACACACCGTCAGGTGGCTTGCGGAGTATGGATGTAGATGTAGATGTAGATCATAACACTATCGTATATGCCTGGAAACGACTGCGCAGTGTCCATCTTTTTATTTCAAGCAGTTTCATCTGCGTGTGGGAAGGATACCGTTTATTTGCCTATGTTGAAGATTTAATTAATATTTACTGTAGCACATGTTCTGAAGCAACACTTGCAGAGTTTTGTGACATCTGCAAGATATGTATGTGTCTCACAATGTTCCGCATACTGCCTAATACCAGAGTTAATAACTTCTGAAACAGCTCGCGTTTAACGGCAAATGTACTACAAAGGAAATGCGCCAGGTAGTCTGAGGCAGTTTAGAGTACATAGTGGAATAAAAAAGTGTAATTATTTAAATATCACCTGCTAGTTCTCACGTGTTCTGCAAAGCAACCTATAGCTCTCTCTCTCTCTCTCTCTCTCTCTCTCTCTCTCTCTCTCTCTCTCTCCATCTATCTATCTATTTGTGTACAACAATTAGTTATGATCTTTTTTAATGCGTATTTAGGGCTGATCCGGCAGCCAGTTTAGGGACATTGTCAATTTGCGTTTGTGAAACAGCTACTGCGTCCTCCTTATATCCTCTTATATGTAAGTGGAAATTAACTATTTATTGGCTTCAGCAGTATTACTCAATTGCTCCTCAGCCAGTGGTATCCGACAGGATGGTTCAATCATACTGAATCACGACGTGAATATTTGAGATGGCGGAGGACGCCGACGGGATGTGTGCTTTCTTTCTGCGGCTGAGCGCGGAGTTTCATGAGGCTGTGAGGCAGCCGAGAGCCAACAGCAGTGCGGCTAGTATACTGGCGCTTCCACGTCCCCTGGCACACCCCAATTTCGGGCAGCCAGCACGGCTGGTGACATTAGAGAAAGTATTTCAGATATGTTTAAGCAATCTAAGACAGTGTAACTACGTGTTTCCTTACGCGATCGGAATAAGAAAGTGTCGCGTTGAATATTCCACACATTGTAATATACTTTCTGAGAAATTTTTTAAATAAACTATATTCCATACACTTCCTTGTATCCAGTAAATTGTTTAAATGAACAATATTCCTCACATTGTCCGAATTGTTTACACAATATTTCCATACACTGAATTCTGTTACCAGAAGGGAGGGGGCGGAGGAACCTCAATAATATCGATGTAACAAATCAATCAATGATAGTTGTAAGTCGGTATGTTGAGACTATTCAAATAGCCTGAAACAGCTCTTGAATACCGAAAGTGGCACAACTGAAATACTTACCACAACTTTTTTCAATAAATTTTATTAAATTATTTAACTAATTTGATATCAGAAGTGATGCCTGGTCTCCGTGAGGGAGAGGGAGAGGGAGAGTGTGGGGTAAGTATTACATGGAAAACCATTTAACTGAACGATAGGGTAAGGATGGATTATCTCCAGGGGTCATAATCTGCTTAGCAGGATAATATGTTAAAGACCTGCGGAAACTTAAGTGACGTTGTCATCCGTTGAACAGGTACAAAAATTCTTTGAGGTGTTGAATTACAAAATCATGATGACATACACTGTTTTAAATACAAGAAATGAATTTATCACGTGTTTGTGTAAACACTGATAGAGAAAACGAAAAACTGAAAAATAATTTGATCGTTCCAAAAGTGTTAAAGTGAAGAAACCTTCTGAACTGTACGTACGTATGCACGTATTTATCTTAAAATTAGTGTTAATTAGCGGGAATTGTCACTGACAAACTCCTTGCTATTTCTTTATGAGAAGAAATGAAAGCCCTCTTTCGCTGTCTTCGTCGAGACGAAATTCGATTGGCTCTTTTTCATCTCAGGCAGCATTTCTGTGCTTTCTGATCATTTTCTTCATATATTCTTATGCTGGTTACATACAAATATGCATTATTTGCCGTACCGGATATTAAAGTCTACGGTCGCAGGTTCGAATCCGGCCTCGGGCATGGATGTGTGTGATGTCCTTAGGTTAAGATAGGTTTAAGTAGTTCTAAGTTCTAGGGGACTGATGGTCTCAGAAGTTAAGTCCCACATTGCTAAGAGCCATTGGAACCATATTAAAGTCTATTGTCCAGACAATTTATACATTAAGATTTTCGTAAATATTAGGAAGAGCATTTATCAACAAAATACAAAGAACTGAAGAACTTTTGATGTATCTATTAGTGCTTGTATGGATGTGTTAATACATGCATCGCACTCACAGTTTGATAATATATAAGAAAATAAAAGGGATATACGAAACGCGCATCTAGAATATTAAAACAATCTAAACGGGACGTGCACTGAAAAATGGCCAATAACCACTGCTAGTGTACAATATTTTTTCGCCATACACTTCCACTTGGATTTCGGGTAGTATAGAAATTTGTACGTCATCCTAAGTATGATGTCATAGCTGGACATACAGGTTCAGATCTACTGTTTTGTTTCAAAGTGTCATTTACTCTTATGCTTGTTTAGATGCTGTGCCGTGGCTTCTTCCCATAGGGAATCTTTTTAAAGAACGGTATCTACTTTATGTGCTTGCTAAAGTTTTCAGCAATCACTGTAAATTGATAAAACAGCTGACAATAATTTTTAATGGTGCGTTAATCACCAAACAAAAACCGGTGCGATACTGAAGCATCATCATATGGAAAAAGTAAATATATTATGAAAAAAGTAATTTGCTAACTGTACTTGAACTACAGTTATGTACTGGCCTATGAAAGAGATTTCTAGGCTATCTACTCTCGCAATAATGCAGGTTGTATGGGAATCCTGCTTTGAGTTTCTTGGTTCAGTATGACAATGGGAAGAAAAGAAATAATCAACGGACGCCAGAAAAGCAAAGATGGAATAGATCTTATGAAGCAGGATGTTGTGAGTGATTGTAAAGATGACACATTATAGGGCAGCAGATATTACTATAGGAGCAAATACAAAAACACATATTGAACTTCGGTGATGGGCGGGAACTACACAAACACTTAATTCTTTGTTTTTGTTTCGTACTTCGAAACTTATATATATTTCTGCAATAACGTAGGAGACTACACAGAAAGCAGCACTGAATATTGGCTATCGACTCCATTTAATTAAGTTGACGTTGTATTTAACTGTTATTCTGCAATAAAAGAAGCGGCAGTTACCATGAGCAGGGGTGGTTAATCCCAGAAATCTCCGAGGTATTCAAAAAGTATTATTTTTATGCCCCATAAAATAATTTGGAAGATATACCCCACTCTCATAGCTTAACAGAAACAGTCATACTCATAAGCACTATCATATACGTATTTTCATAAACATGTTCATCTACGAAAATAGGATTGCGTAGCTAATATTTGAATTTTACACAGAGAGTATTGTTCCGTAATGCAGTTAACCAAATTGAACAAGTGTTAGTTTTCCGCCTACAGTTTCGAGCTGTGCTCAGTTTTATAACCACTGGCCTTCGATATAAAAGTGTTTGCAAACCAAGTGAATGAACTTATGAAACCTAAGTAATATCTTTATGTAACATCATAGCAATATGTGAGACCAATCCGCACGATATTTGATAAAACGGCAGTCGTCGAAACAGCATCCATCGACATACCTTTTCTGAACCTGGGTCCTTATGGTATGAAAAGAAAGCTACTTATTACTAATATCTTGTGTAATCGTAACTATACGCCAAATGCCCTAACCATTGTAATAAACTAATCTACGGCAAGCATTTTAAATAGTCTCACCAAATGTTCATTGTAGAATCTCCACAACAGCAGAGATTGCCATCAGAGAGAGGTAGTCCTCTCTCCAAACACGACTCCACGAAAAGCTTTTTCGACTAGGGCACAAAATCGTTGAATCACGGACAGTGAAATAAAACTTCATTAAATTTTTGCTGTCATTATCATTTCTACGCATTTTATGCCTAAAATCGACGAACATAACGGGAAACGGAGACAAAAGAATTTTCCCATCGCCTCTGACCACATGTTGATGTGTAATCGAAGAACCTGGTCCAGCCGAGGCACTCTTTCGTAATGGAAAAGCAAAGAAAGACATGTGTAGTTTACGTGAACCAGAGTGTACAGAAATACGGAAAGACGCTTATTAACACATTTTTGTTGGGAAATATGAAATTTTTGTTGGGAAATATGAAATTTTTGAACCAGTCACTGACAGAGAAGCACGTCCCATTGGGATGACAATGGCGAAGGGTTTTGTTAGGAGATTGGGTCGCAAGGGCGAGTGCGGACAGAATTACATGTGAAAAGTTATGCGGTACGTGATTGTCGCATAGGAGTGATGGATATAACGCAGTTATTTCGTGGTGAAATTCGCTAGAGCTGGACAGGAAAGTGACTTGGAGGTACAATATGTTGAAGACTGTAAGATAGTTATTTACAGATCTAGGAAAGAGAGACAATTGAGGGCGCAATTGGAAATGATAAGGAGTACATGGAGATGCGAAGACGGCAGGTCATGTTGAGACAGGTCAAACAGTATTATAGTAATCAATCATTAAGGACACAATGGCATGTTAGGAGCTGCGTTTACCTCTTTGGCTGTACTAGTAAGTACAGTCGAACTTGCTCCAGACGTTTCAGGAGGTGTGGGAAATTTATAAGCTGGTGGAGTGCTATCGGAAGTATAATTAATGGCTTCCACGTCACTAAAATTTTTAGCCAGAGTGGATACTACTGGAAGCGAAAATTAGATGGGTGAGAGTGTGATAGAGGATATTATACATTTGGGAAGTTATGATGTGGTTTTTTGGTCAATGTATTAAATTTTACAGTTTATCTAATAAAAACAGAGATCAAAACTAGGTCTTACATTGTCTGTGAACATTGTCTTAGGTTGCCTTTTTTCTGGTTTTCAGTGCGGCGAGTAGTTTGATGCAACTCTCTATGCTATGCTATTTTGTGCAAGCATCTCTCATTTCCATATAACTACTGCAACCTACTCCCATTTGAACCATTTTACTGTCGAAAAGCCTTTTTCTCCCTCTATAAATTTCCCCCTACCCTCACCGCATGCCCCCTCCCCCCCCCCCCCACCACACCTCACCAACCGTCATGCAAAAAATCACTCGGTTCTTCCTTTCATTACGAAATTGATGCGACAGTGATGCGACAGGATGTGGTCCCATCCCTTCTTTTATTTACGGTGGGCCACAAATTTATTTCTTCCTGTTTGGATTTGTCATCTCCCCATTGTTTAATCGATCTAGTCATCTAATTTTGCGCTCCTTTTGCAGTATTACTCTTCGTAGTCCTCTTGTTATATTGAAGGGCATCAACCACTGAAACCAGTTGAGACAAAAGATAGTGAAATACATTTGTTAGCATAGTGTGGGATACCTTCACGGACTGCATTATTTTCAATATCTGGTAACAGTTTGATCGGGGTTAAATGAAAGATGTACATTACAGACAAAATCAACAATTTTGGAGAGTTCGGGACTAATGATTATTGTTTCTACGATTTTTCTCAAATTTGTTTTTCCTTTGTAGATACATAACCGAAAATTTTATGAATGTATATACAGCGCCTCTGGTCACTTTATACGTTTATTCTTCAGAAAGTTTTTCACGAATGGCTATGGCTGAGCTTCTGCTTTTGTGGCCGTATCCTGTGTACAGGGATCCGTTAAATAAATCCCAGCCTGAAAGCACTATATTCACTGCAGGCTTAGGCACTGTCGGAATCCTCTCAAACGTGGCCGTCCGTACACCTGCCCACATCGTATACTGGGCGGACCTTGCGACCTTAAACCCATTTAACAAGGTAATGCGTCCGCCCCCCGAGCGACAATATATTGAAAGGATTTCACACGTGAAAGTGCGCTACACGATCTCCGTTTATCGGAAAAATAAATCGCTGCGTACCTATTCGCGCCCACTTGAAAAATTTCCAACGGACGCGCAGTGAAATTTATCGACACGCATGCTGAACGCTAGTGGGATAAAAAGACAAAAAAGTAAATAAATGTAAAGGAACAATCGCAAAACCGAGAGGGAGTGCTCACTCGATTCGAGCGTCAACTAATCCTTTCCAAAGGAAATAAACCAAAGAAAAAAATTACTTTCTGGTCCACTCTGTCAGCAGTAATGTGTCGCTGATTAACACGTACATGTGTGACAAGTGGATAAAACTGTGTAGTTTGTTTCTCGTGGACAATATAATGGAGGGAGAATGAGCTTGAAATACGAATGGATAGAGATTGGGTCACGGTATCTCGTCAGGTACTCAGTTGCGTACGCCAGCTTTTTTTTAATTTATTTTTTTGTGCAATGACATCAGCAGCCAGGTGCTGCTCATACTACCTCGCACCCAAGGGATTAGCACACACGTCTACCAATCTCCTACTTTCTGTACTCCTGTAACGTGCATGATAAGGTTCGAAAAACGCCTGTCAGGCGGGGGTAAAGTACATCGTCTAGTCGCATCGCTGCAATACGTTTTTGGTGGGTAAGCTCTTACTGGTGTGGTGTAGGGAACTGATTATGCACGTGACATCACCGGGTGGAATTGAACAACCATTCATTTGTCTCTGCAGAAATAATCGACAGGTCGCAGATGATATCGCTGTGGTCTAGGTTGCTGGTGACATCTTGTAACTAACGTTTTGTGACTCCATACCGTTTCCCATTGGCGTTTTAAAAGACTGGTGAAGTGAATCCAAGGACTGATGAACGTTTCTCGCTTAGCAGTTAAATTTTGTCGTTAGCTAAAGAAATGATGA
Organism: Schistocerca serialis cubense; assembly: GCF_023864345.2. Taxonomy (NCBI): domain Eukaryota; kingdom Metazoa; phylum Arthropoda; class Insecta; order Orthoptera; family Acrididae; genus Schistocerca; species Schistocerca serialis. The sequence goes on along the minus strand of NC_064638.1, from coordinate 345,980,511 downwards.
GTGTACTTCTTCCAACGTTTTTTCGACGAGAGGTACATGGCATCCTTGGAATATACTTTGTTAGTTACGAAGCTAACCCCTTCATTGGTTAAAACCATTCTCCAGCCTCAAGTCTCCTTAAGGTGCCAAATCAAGAACATAGCGTTAATTTTTCAACAATTTGCGTTTTAAATCACGTAATTCGTACTACCGAAGTACTTTCCTCGGAGGGCGAACTCTCATTAGCTTCCTGTTTTCATTAGTTACCACCTCTCATATATTTATTCACCCAATCGATTTAAACAATTGCTAAATTCACATCAGTATGGTTTCACCCTATGCCAAGTACTGAAGAGAAGCGTCACTTTCACGGCAACTAAAATACTGCCGCTGGTTTTGGTAGACGAAATATCCCACATTTGTCGTTCAAGAACATCAGCAATCATCCACTGTTTTGATATTTTGATTGAGACTGGCGTACAGTGGTGAATCTACATACGGTTCACAGTAACAAACTGATCTAAAATGGAGATTTTCGTTAATAAGGATCTGAGACTATAATAACCTAGTTTATCTCTTATCTTATGATTACCCTTAAATAAGTGTTGATACACGGTAAAAGATGTAAGAACCTCTCTCTTCAATATGTGGGTACATTTGGAAATCTTTCATACACCTCTAATTGCTGATCGTGAAACGCAACGTTGTGCTTTTTCACATTGCTGTAATTGTTAGGTGTAGCTTGAGTATTTCACTAAAGCATTTCACCTCCACAAAAAGTATGGAATCGTTAAATTGATCTCATCATTTTTCTTAAGGCTTACACTGTAGTGTATTTTATTACAATTTCAAACCAGTATCTCATAAATTTCCGTTAACGATCGCAAATGTTATGACGGCTGCATATTCCAGTGTACCATTTTGATGAAATAACCAAGTCTATAAACAGCCACTAATAAAAAACGGTTTCGTGGATGAAATGTGCTCTCGATTTACGTTACTGCACTACGTATACTAACGCATCACATGGCAACAAAAAATCCCCGTCTGTTTCGCAAAGTACTCAGTGATGAGCGTTACACCTTGTACGTTGCAAGTATTGAATATAACAAATTTTAAAAAAATTCTTCTATTCAGTCTGTAAATGTGTAATACATTTCACGGCAAGATTAATATCTTACATATTTCTCTGCAGACAGGGAGCAACAAAAGTGGTTCTGTGGGCAGAAACTATGTTCGTGTTGTTAATTTTCTGGATATCCCAGTGTAAGTATCACCCTGACTTCAGTGCACGATAAGTCATAGATAGCTTTATATTCAATGTCTTACTGAAGAGACCTCTATGTAGCTGGTTGCACAGAGGAGAGAATTATTGCTACAAAGCAGATGCAAGGCCGCGCGGTTAGAGGCGCCATGTCGCGGACTGTGCGGCCGCTCCCGCTGGAGGTTTGAGTCCTCCCTCGGTCATGGGTGTGTGTGTTGTTCTTAGCATAAGATAATTTACGTTAGTTGAATCAGTGTGTAAGTCTAGGGACCGATGACCTCAGCAGTTTGGTCCCTTATAAATTCAGACACATTTGAACAATTTTGCGGACGCAAGTTAGCGTTGAACTCTATATCAGGAAGTTACATGAATAAAAAAATTATTCCTCTCCAACCACTGACTTCAGTGTAACACCTTATAGCTCATATAAGTTTAGAAGTAACTTTCATTTTGAAGCACCATTCATGAAACCCAAGGAATGTTCCATCAAATGTTGTGTTGCTGATAGTTCCTAGCGTCACTCAGTTTCTGTACTGGGAACTGAGGATGGTATTCATCACACAAGGAGATGATTAAATGTGTGAAACAGGCAGTCTATAGAAGCACATATTTTTAGGTCATAACTTGATATATCTTATCTTAAATCTCTTTCACCAAAAAGCATTTGTTATAACAACATAGTTTTTGTGGAAATGATCCTGAATGAATGCCTCATGGAATTCTTCTTGCATCAGATTTGTATTCAGTCTCAGGCATGCGACGATCTCCTCTGTCCTGAAGATCGGGAAATATCAGCAGGCCGCTAGGTGCCAGTAGTGAACCAGAGAGAATCTTCTTATCTCAAGACAAGACCCCTCCCCTCTTCGACTTCTGATAAGTGGTATTCTCACTGGATTACAGTACCAATACTGGATCGAGGTCACGCCATCCACATCCCCTGACATGTGGACAGTGGGAGTTACGTCCATCTCTCTTCTCCTTTTTTGTTATTTCCCCTGTGTGAGTTTCATCATTCGTTTAAGGTCTGTGCTCCGCAGCGAAAGTATTACTATGAAATACTAGCAGCAGCAGCGGCAAAAAATTTGGAAATTTGTGGTAAGGTCTTGTGGGACCAATCTGCTGAGGTCATCGGTTCCTAAGCTTACACACTACTTAATCTAGCTTAAACTAACTTACGCTAAGGACAACACACACACCCAAGCCGAGGGAGGGCTCGAACCTCCGACGGGGGGAGCCGCACGAACCGTGATAAGACGCCTAAAACCGTGCGGCTACACCGCGTGGCAGCAGCAGCGATCGGCCAATAAGAAGAGGAGTAAGTGATTGTCCATATTTTATTAGTACTATTAAAGTATAACCGCACAAGAAGTATTTGATTCACATCGGCCCTCTAAACGTGCATTTACCTACCACATTTGGACCGAAATGTCTAAAAACACAGCATGATACATATACCGACCCATAAGTGATCAGTTTAGTGTATGCATCCTGCTCAAAATGTTTGGCAGGTTAATAGATGCATAATCATGGAAGTTCAACAGGAGCCATTTATCACTCGAAGTGCTACGGATGCACACGTTAAGAGTGGCAAGAAGAGAATAAAACTTTGTTGGATATATTTGTGCGGGAAATGTTGCATGTGCGTGTAACACACGAGGAGAATCTGACACTTTTATGTGAGTTGAATGTATATATTCCGTTGCCAAAAAGTATCCAGTAATGAGAAGTTTATCAGTGTGAAATTCCTCCCAAGACATCAAGACAGTCGTCGGAATCAAAAGAGCAGTTCGACTTTATATGCTCGATTCATTTTTCTGGCGCTACAGACAGTAGGAGAAATGAGGAAAGATATGTCAGCACATTCGACAGTTGTAAACTATCCAGTGCTAGAGTTTACTTGTATTCTTCATGTTCCTCATGTGACAATAAACAGTTCGACTGGAACAATTACAATCTTGGTCTATAGCATGACATGTACACGAAGTTCCGCTCTTCTTACTATGCGGGTGACGAATTTGAATGCACGCTCTGCCCATAGAAATTTACAGAATTACTGCCTATCATCTTGATTGAATGCCTGAAGGCAAACGATAGCGTGATATTGGGACTAATAGGCATCTTTATGGAGTTTGAATCATCAGACAGTTTCCCCTCATATACCGCAGAATATGAATTAGTGGTGCATGATTATGTGAGAAAATATTGGCCTCTCACAGGTACTGCAAAGTAACTATTATAAATGTAGCGGTGCTGTATTGCAATCAAAATATTCCATAAAGACTCCTCAAAGTGTAACCTCATTTGGAAACACAACATATTTTCAGTGAGTATGAACAATTTGTGGTTAAGGATGTAGTGTTCATCACATTCGTCAAAAGTGGAAATTTACTAACGACGTTTCCTCGATAGTACCTCCACCTCAATAGAACAATAGCACATGCCAAGAGAGGAAAAAGAGTGGCACGACTAACGTGCCACAGAGAATGATGCTATGGTGATGGAATTGTATATATGAATATGCCTCAATGGCGACATCACTTGGAGAAACTTTGATAATACAGACAGCACTGTTTACGACAAGGTACATAAGGAAGTATTGGGTTGCATGGGATCTTCAAGAATTTGGCTGTTCTGAACGTATTGTGAAGAACGCGAAAATAATGGTTTCTAGTGAGTTTCAATCAATGTGCAAATATTTTTGATTTGATTTACCAAAAAATAAAATTTTATTAAAAAAATTAGTATTGATTCAATCCTACGTAATCAAGAATGAAGGATATAATTTTAGATACCGCTTCTGTATGAAGCTGGGGCTGGCAGCAATCAGGTGTAGCCTCTTTCACACTGAGACTAACGGTTATTCCAAAGTGGATAGAATATTAAAACCCATTAATCCGAATGATGATAATAACGTGAAGTTTTAATGGTCGGCTCAAACTGATGTGGATTTTGATAGTGATTCGAGGAAGACCCCTACTAACATAATTATTTAAATTTTAATACAAGGTGCAAACATAGGAAGGTATAATGAGGAAAAAATGTATCGTAATTATTTAATGTATTAATTATACTACAAAGGTATAAAAAAATAGGACTATAGCGCAAAAGTAAGAACATGCATAACTGTTCAACATAAAGCTTAAACAGATTGTCACCTTCACGTTAAGAAACAATATTGTGAAACAAGCACATACTTTCAGCATGTACTGGATTGCGTATTACAAACTGGTATAAAAGAGTTACATCGAACATAACAAGACACAACATGCACTGAAAGTCAGAGCAAAAATGTTTGATAACAAACAATTGATAAAATAACAATGTCTATAGTGCAGCAAGTTCTTTCAGACAGAAGACATGATTCTAGCGTTAAACAGGAATTAACATCCAAATGCAGTATATATTAAAGCAACAGTTGAATTTTGTAGCAGTCTTTATATTAAGAAATATTACAATATTCGTGTTTTAACATGTAAATGTAAACTGGTAGTATGTTGGAATCAAACTGTACGTTTTTGAGAGACGAGAGAGAGAAAATGTGCTAAGGAAATTGGCGAGCTTACCGAACATTAATACCGTTGGAACAGCGACTATGGGTTCACAGCAGTCGTTTCAACCGTCGTCGGGGGACTCACAAGGCGGGTATTAGAGATATACATATGTCAGTATCCCAGAGGGGTAGCGATACAGGGCTTAGCTTTAACGACAGCCAGATTAACTATGTCTAATTAGTCTGTTAATGGTAGTAATGGAGTATTTGGATATTTCATGAACATGTATTTCCCTTACAAAATTACCGCATGGTTACATGTCTGTAATTAGTAGATTTGCTGCATTTAATAACCCTGAATGATATATCTGGTGGAATAATGAGAGACAGAGAGAGAGGACAGAGAGCTGAATCACTGAAACGATACAGCATTATCAAGGGAAGAACCTTAGAATAAACTTTGATTCTCTTAACTGAAAGGTGCTTCCGTATCTTCGTATCATCATCTCAGATGCGGCAGCTCTACATATAAGAATCCACGGCTTAGAGTTATCTTGTGGCACTAAACTGATATCTTCATAAAACGTCAGGTGATTTCTAGACAAAAATATTTGTATGAACCTGACACAGCGTATCTTCAACTCCAACCGTCATATTTGTGGCTGGGCTTTTACAACCAGCCACGAGGCAGGGTTCTTATGGAGTGGAAGTGGTGTAAGGTATATCCGGAGAAACCCTCAAGAGGTGGGAGGATTCCAGTTGTATTACATAATTGTCAGACAGAGTTTCAGAAATCTGATGAAAGATTAAGAAACCTGCGTGGGAACAGATGTAGACTGGGATCACAATTTAGTAATAGTGAAGAGAAGAACGACATTTAAGAGAATCGTCCAGAAGAATCAGCGGTGCTTAAATAAGACGCTAAAGAACTGAGGAAGGGCGAGATGCGGCTCAGGATCTAGATGTGGGTAATGCGAAAATGGATACCACCGTAAACAATTCAGATGAAGAAAAGCGGACATTACAAAGAGCAATCACATAGACACAGGAGAAGGCCTCTACAACCGTGACCGGAACACAGGTTTTACCAGTGTAGGTTTTTTTTTTACGTTATGACGCGGTACAATACTCAGAAAACATTTATGTTAACCAGCTGTGGCAGCAGGAACCTATGCAATTAGACTATCAGTCACATAAATTGGACATACAAACATTGGTACAAGAAAAATGAATGAAGAAACCTTACACTAGAAAATAAATACTTCAGTTGATTGAACGAAAGCGAAAGACAGGTATAAAGCAATACGTATCAGTCAGAAATGGAATGCACTGACGGCAAAAAAATTGCAACGCCAATAAATAATAAATGTAGAGTAATGAAATTTCGGGAATATATATGTCTAGGCAACATACACTGATCAGCCAGAACATTATGACCACTGACCGAGTATCGATATCAATACATCCTGGCGATAGCAGCGCCACTTGGCGAGGACTGCTTGCTAATCGGAAACTCGTACAGTGCGTGTACTATCTGTGAGCGTACCAAAATTCAAATGACTGCAATCACTATGGGTCATCAGTCCCCTAGACTTAGAGCTACTTAAACCTAACTAACCTAAGGACATCACACACATCCATGCCTGAGGCAGGATTCGAACCTGCGACCGAAGCAAGCGCGTGGCTCCGGATTGAAGCCCCTAGATCCGCTCGGCCACCGCTACCGGCAGTGAGCGTACCGTCCATGTCTATAACAGGGGAGGTGCGCGATCTATCTTTGTTTGACTGAGGGAAGACTGTGGTGGCCCCGAGGCTCGGCACGCGCTTTTCGGAAACTGCACCACCTGTCGGGTGTTCGAGGAGCGCTGAGATGAGTGTCTCTAACACGTAGGGAAACCAAAGTGAAACCACGTCCAGACGTCATGGGGCTGGGCGGTCACCCCTCATTACAGATGTCAAAAATCGTAGCTAGGCAGATTGGGGAAACAGGTGGTGAACTGCGGCGGAATTAACATCGTACTGTGGTGCTGGGCAGAGTACAAGTGTGTCCCAACACACAAGGTGTCCAACACTCCTTAGCGATGGGCCTTCGCAGCCGTCGTCCAACAAGTAATTAACGAAGAGATAGAATTTTCGGGAATACGTAGATTTAAGTAACGTCCACCCCATATTCCAATGTTAACACCACGAGGTCGGCAATTACAACTCAACTGAGCACCTGATCATCGACACTGTACGTTGGCTCAGTGACAGAACAGTGCATGGTCTGATGAATCGCTATACCTTCTTCGTCTTGCCGATGGGAGGGTGAGAATCCGTCATCTCCCATTGTAACCGCTCTTTGACATCTGCACTGCGGGACGAAGATATACTGGCGCCGGGTCCATTATGCTCTGAGGAACATTCGCATGGGCATCCATGAGTCAAGTGGAGCTTGTGAAAGGCACCATGATGGCCAAGTATTATCGTACACTGGTTGTAAAGCACGTACAACCCTTATGGGGGATCGTGTTTCTTGAGGGCAGTGGTATTTTTCAGCAAGAAAATGCGCCATGTCACAAGGCCAGGAGTGTAATGAAGTAGCTCGAGGAACACAGTGATGAGTTCTAATGGAGGTGCTGCCCCTCCCCCCTCACCTCCCCTCCCCGCCCCTGTAACTGGCCATATCTGAACCGGATGGAACACATATGGGATATGATTGAATCAACCTTCAGAACTCATCGTCCCTCTCTTCGGAATTTACGGGAGTTAGGTGACTTGTGTGTGCTGATGATGTGCCATCTCCCTGCAGTAACCTACCAAGGCCTCATTGCTTCTACGCGACGACTCATCGTTGCTTATCCGTGTCAGACATGCACATATCTGCTCTTGAGTACACGGTCATACGTTCTCGCCGATCATTGTATTTAAGTGATTATCACTGCAAGGTCACACGTTAATATAAGCGCGAGGTAAACCATTTCAAATCCGAAATACTGCTACATTAACAACCGGTGTAACACCCAGAATGTTGAATATAACCATGCAAACGTGCATGCATTTTGTGGTTCCGGTGCTGGATGTTTGTTTGAGGGATAGAGTTCCATGCCAGTTGCAGTTCGTCGGTCAAATCGGAGACTGTTAATGCTGTTTGTGGATGCACCTGAAGTTATCATCAGGTGATGTTCCAAATGTGCTCGACTGGATGGTTCAAATGGATCTGAGCACCATGGGACTTAACTTCTGAGATCATCAGTGCCCTAGACCTTAGAACTATATAAACCTAACTAACCTAAGGACATCACACACATCCACGCCCGAGGCAGCATTCGAACCTGCGACCGTAGCGGTGGCGTGGATCCAGACAGAAGCGCCTAGAACCGTCGACACACTGTAGAGCATGTGGGTTACAACAGCGGTGTGGAATGCTGTTCATCAACGGCAGAACAACAGGGCGAATCACTAAATTGATATACAAATTTGTAGTCAGGGCGCGTAGGATAATCACGAGAGTAATCGTGCTGACGTACGAAATCGCACCATGCACACCATAACTCTAGTGTGTCTAGAACGGTGACAAGTTCGTTGTAGGCCCTCAACGGGCCTCCCTCTAATCAACGAGCGGCCATTTCTGGCACGGAGGCTCAACCAGCTTTTATCAGAAACCACAACAGACCTCCACCCTGTCCTCCAATGAGCTCGCTTTTGACACCACTGACGGCCCAAATGGCGGTGGTTTGGGGCCAGTGGAATGCAAGCTACAGGGCGTCCGATTTGTAACAGTTCGTTTGTCAGCGACGTGCCAACAGCTCCTAAAAGTGCAGCAGATGAAGTACGACGCGTCAGAGCCGTACGCTGAACACGACAGTCTTCTTTCTCGGTTGCACCACATGATCGTCCAGGGCACAGTCGTTAAGCGATGACCACAGCTGCCAGCAATTGTGTACAGTTACCATACCCCTGCTAAGTCTTTCTGCAGTATCGCAGAAGGAACATCCAACATCTCGTTGCCCTATTACACGACATCGTTCAAACGCAGTCAGGCGTTGATAATAACGTCTTTGTCCTCTTAAACCCATTCCCGATTTAACATCAACTCATCACATCCTGCCCCAAAGGTAACTAAAGTTCACGACCATTACTTAGAGTATTTAAAACAAACCTGAATTGCTTCATCATAGAGGCGCTACTAGCGCCACTCTTAAGGGACTGGCGTAAAACTTCAATAGATGTAATCTCGTGAAACACGTCCACGAACTTAAGTTAATGTTGTACATCACTATCGTGGTGCTCATATTTTTTTCCGTCATTGTAATCAGGAACTGCAAGGAAGCCAAGATCGAATGGCTGCAGAAAAAATGCCCGGGAATAGAACAATAGACCGTTGTCAGAGATACAGGCACAGCATTTAGTAAATGTAAATCAAAAGAGCCGCTCTCAAGTTGCCAAGGTGGTTTCGACTATGCTGGAGAAGTTCCACCGGGAAGTCTTTACACAGCCTCCACATATGACATCCATTTTATTGGAGCATCGAAGAAAGACGTTGGTGGCTGTCTATTTGCTCTGGACGAAGAAATGCATACCTGGGTGTAATCATGGTTCCTTAAGCAAACGCAATCATATTTCCATGAAGGTATTGACCATCTTGCCTCGTAATGGGACAAATGTATTTGAATTTATGGTGATTAATTTTGAAACAATAACCTGTTTACTTACTTTTTCCATGTGTCTTGTTTTCATTTGTATTCCCCTTATTTATCTGCTCGCTGGTTCTCCAAACTACTTTAGATGAGAGACGTTTTTGTTAGTAACCACGGCGAAACTCAATCTCAACATTTGACAGAAAATATAAACAGATTCCCTTAGAATGTAAAGTAAAGTACGCCAGTGGCAATGCGATGATAATGTAAATAAAGCGGTCTTATTAAATACGGTTTTCTGCCTCTCCTTCTCCAAAAAAGACGGAGTAAATATTCCTGAATTTAAATCAAGAGCAGCTGCTAACATCGGTAACTTAGTTGATATTCTCGGTGTAACGAAGGAGATTTATTCACCTGTTAAATGTAAGTCCTCCGGTCCAGATTGTACACCAAAAGGTGCCTTCGAGTCTGATACAATTGATCCGTACTTGGAAATCGTAAGCAGCTGCTCGTTCAATGAAAGAGCACTATGGGACTTAACATCTGAGGTCATCAGTCCCCTAGAACTTAGAACTACTTAATCGTAACTAACCTTAGGACATCACACACATCCATGCCCTAGGCAGGATTCGATCCTGAGACCGTAGCGGTCACGCGTTCCAGACTGAAGCGCCTAGAACCGCTCGGCCACACCGGCCGGCAATGAAAGATCGGCAGCTAAGAACTGGAAAGTAGCACACGTTACTCCACTAGTAAAGTAAAGAGTAATGCGCTGAACTACGGACCCATATCACTGGTGCCGATTTGCGGAAGGATTTTGGAACATGATCTCTGCTCGAACAATATAAATTAACTTGAAGAAAACAATCTATTGGCAGACAGTATGGACACACAAAATAGTATTCTTGACTTGATCTTTACCCAAACGAAGTAATGAGTACAGTCGAGAAGTGATCCCAAATTGATTCCATGCTCATGGATTCCCAGAAGGCTTTTGCCACCGTTCCTCTAATTTCTATGAAGTTTCGTCTTAGTTGTGTGACTGGATTCGCTGTTTCCTGCGAGAAACGTCACATTTCGGATTACTGACGGAAAGTCATCGAATAAGATAGAAGTGATATCCGGCGTTCCCCAAGAAAGTGTTATAGACCCTCCGCCGTGCGCAATCTATACAACCGATTTAAGAGCAATCTGTGCAGTCCTGTTAGATTGTTTTCAGATCATGACGTCATTTACTGTCTAGTAAAGTCATCACAGCATCAAAACCAATTATAAACTGCTTTAGAGAGTGTATCTGCATCGTGGAAAAGTGACAGTTGACTTCAAAATGGTGTTAGGTCATCCGCAAGAGGACAATTAGGAATCTGTTAAATATGAGTTACACGATAAATCACACAAATCTAACGGCTGACAATTGAGCTAAATACTTAGGGGTTACAGTTTCGAATAATTTAAGTAGGAACGATCGGAAAGCAAACCCAAGACTGCGTTTTATTAGAAAAGCACTTAAAAACAACGGTTCTACGCAAGAGACTGCCTAGACAACGGTTGTCCGTCCGTTTTGAAATACTGCAGAGCTGTATGGAGTCCATGTCAGATCGGATTGACGGAGGAATTAGAAAAAGTTCGAAGTAGGACACCTAGTCTTGTATTATCGCGACAAAAGGGAGAGTGCGTCACGGATGTGATTTTTGGAGTCGATGGTTGAAAGAGAGACGTTTCTGGTGGTAGGAAGGTCTTTTCAGTTAATTTCGATCAGCAACTATCTATCTCTTTCGAAAGCTAAAATATTTCTTCGGTGGTCACCTACATAGAGAGAAATGATCATCGTATTAAATAAGCGAAATCAGAGCTCTCACAGAAATATTTAATTGTTCGTTTTTCCCGCGCGCTTTTAGAGAGAGGAACAGTAAACAAGTAGGTAGGAGATGATTCGATGAAACTTCTGCCAGGTACTTAATTTTCCCACCTCCAACCCTCTCCCCTCCCCACCCCCCCTTCACATCCCACCCACCTATCCTTTTACAATACGTTGGTAGTCACATTAAGCTCCCCGATTTCATTGTTGTTTACCGAACAAAGTTCTCGGCTTTTTACCCATCTGCCAACGGTCCACAAACAGTGCACCACCCCCGCCCCCCTTCCAACGTTTGCATGTTACTCCCCCCCCCCCCATTTCCTATTTTCTCTTAACCCCTGTTGCATAAATGTGTTGCATGTATTTCCGTTTAGAGTTCGGTTCTTGCCCTTTACATAGCTTTGTCGCGTACTTCCGTTCATGATCGTGTCCCATTCATTCTTATTTCTGTATGCACTATTATCTGTGTTGGCTATTGGTTGCTGCTGATTGGATAATAAGATTTCTATTTTTGTTATACCTTCACGCACATGTGTTGTATGATGTATATGGCACTTTATGATGGTCGTTTCACTAACTGAACATGTTGTCTTCACAATTGCAGTATTTTAAAAATTTTTTGTATTATTTATTGTTAGAAGATATTATGTTATATGTAGGACTGCTCTTGAGTAGCATATATGTATTGTTTCCCTCTTGTCTCTGTTAGTCTATGATAATTCTTTTTTATTCGAACATCAAAATGGCAAATAATCATATTTGGTGCTGTTCTAATCTGTTTTTTTAATACTATTGATTATAAATTATTTACTTTCTCTTGTCTTGTTTTCCCACTTGACCTCCCATTTGGGCTTCTTCACCTTCATGTTCCCCACCTTCCTTTGCTCAGCCGTCCATACTCCCCCCTCTATTTCTTTCTCTTCCCCGCCCTCTACTTGTTCCAATCCCCCGCTCTATCTCGTATGCCAGACACTGTGGCTGTAATATGCCTTCTAACAGGATGGCCAGTATCATTTGGCTGTAACCTTTGATACACCTTGTGTTTCTAGTGACTTTTATAGTTATTTGATTGCCGGCCACTGTGGCCGAGCGGTTCTAGGCGCTTCAGTCCGGAACCGCTCGATCGCTGTGGTCGCAGGTACGGATCCTGCCTTGGGCGTGGATGTGTGTGATGTCCTTAGATTAGTTATGTTTAAGTAGTTCTAAGTTCTAGGGGACTAATAATCTCAGATGTTAAGTCCAATAGCGCTCAGAACCATTTGAACCAAGTTACTTGATTAGTAGGATACGCGTCATTTTAGTGTCGTTAGGGGCCTAATTTATGGTGCTTTGAAGGAAACACCCTTGCGGTTTCATATGTGTTTTTTCCCGTAGAATATGAAAAAAAATTATGTTCATATAATTATGTAAATGATGTAGATATTTTTACCTCCTTCATTTCTTTTCTTTTAATACTAATGTTGTGGTTCATGTTTAATGATTGTCATGTCCTACAACTGCGTCATAATCACCGTATGTGGCATTGCTGTGCATTACTGTTCGGAGATCTGAGATGTTTCACAGTGTTTAGGACAAATTTTAAAAAAATTATAAGTTTTAGTGTTATTGTTGGCTTATACTGTTACCATATTAATTTCTGATGATTGGCGAATACTGTAACAAGTATAAAGGATATTCCTGTATCATGATTTGACGCCCACTTCCCCAGGTGTACTTGCTGCAGCGGGAGGAGTAGACGACCAGTTACCTCTATAATCCGTAACTGTTTATTTACACTTCGTTGTACGTTTATGATTGTTATCTTGATACGGTTCTTATATTTTTGGAAATACCATTTTGACTATCTGGTAAGTATATCCAGAAACGAAACGTTCAGTATTTTTGACATGTCCTTAATAATTTGGCATCAGCTGCGTTATACATGATTGTAAATTCGTTTTTCTGTACCGCAGGATGATTTGGAAATGAGTCTAGATCCAAAACTAGTGATGAAGTATGTAGAAGCGAAATTTGCAACTCTGGCAGTTTTTCCGTTGAACTGACGTAATTGTGAATTGCTGAGTATTCACGTAGTAGACATAGATGTAGGGGGCTGGCTGCTCCAGGGATGCGTACCCAACACACTTAAGACAGGGCACGACAGGTAACAGATTACACTGGAGAGGTTGACCTGACCAGTCCAAAGGCGCAACTAGATGGCATCAGGAGTGACGGAAGTGACTGACGGAACTGCCTGTGCTATTTGGTACGACATGGAGTTTCTGACGATAACAGGGAGTGATGTTGTGAATATGCAATGTCACAAAGACACAAGAAACTGTCGAGGGAACACGTAATGCGTGATTAGCGTAGCATGTGAGAACAGGCCGCGCGGGATTAGCCGAGCCGTCTAGGGCGCTGCAGTCGTGGACTGTGTGGCTGGTCCCGGCGGAGGTTTTCGAGTCCTCCCTAGGGCATGGGTGTGTGTGTTCGTCCTTAGGATAATTTAGGTTAAGTAGTGTGGAAGCTTAGGGACTGATGACCTTAGTAGTTACGTCCCATAAGATTTAACACACATTTGAACATTTTTTTTGTAAGAACAAACATGAATTTAAGCTTGGCATGTATAAACAAATATGACATGGATGGTGCATGATAAGCGCGGCAAGTATGAACAAACATGAGTTGGCTGGGAAAAGCCTCACTAAGTGTTGGTACATCTGCTTGTATTTACTCCCTGCGCTAAGGGTGACATACATTGAGAGTGAATTGGCTCCATGTATCACAGTTACATTAAAATTCGATATTATAATCTGATCTCCAGGAGTTTTACGACGCCAGTAAAACACAAACACTTGTAAAGTCTTTAGGAAAGAATCAGCACAGCACTGCAAACGTCAGCTCATCTAAATCCGATATTAGACGACAGACCTACCGTATACAAGTCTGCGCCAGTGACCCAAGCATACAAGACACGAACTGTCACATTTTCGTTAACCCTACTACACGATAAACCTTAAGTATAAGTCTGCACCAGGGCTCCGAGACTGTAGATTCGGAACTGCAAGCTTGTTTACGTCGGCTACGTCTTTGAGTGAAACAAGTTGATATATTTATCAGTCCACTGTTCACTCCTACTGAAATTTCTGCGAGGTCTGGCTTCGTATTTATCAAGCACATATTGTTATTTTATGTATCCAGAAAGAAATTACGTTATGACTCTACAGAATTTGGGACTGAAGTGTTCATTCTATGTCCTGCTGGAACAAGCAAATGATCATCTTTGTTTACGTTTCACAGCATTTTAGACATGAATACGCAATTATCAGTGCAGTATTTGCCATGACAATGATCACGTTAATCATTAGGAGAAGCGCAGAATAAACGATGTAATGCCGGGAGTAGGATTTTGCTTCCGCCCTGGCTGTGAAGAAGGGGTGAGGCAGGGATATATCCTCCATGTTAATGAAGGAATTGACGCCTAAAGATTCAAAGGAATTTAGGAACATGGTCAGAATGGATGTGCCCTGTCCGTCGTATATGACGTAATTCGTGCAAGTGACAGTAATCAGGGAAGTCATTTTACAATAGTGCTACCGCAAACAACACCGCTCTGACTCTTGTGGCTATGCACTCAATACTGTCCTTCCCAACATTACGTGAATAATAAAACAAATGCAATCAAATCAAACATATGTGTTGCTTTCACCAGTTAACGTGATACGTACACATATGACAAGTAAAATTATAAGCACATTTACGTGACAAGCGTAAACTGAGAACTAAATATCATAATGATGTAGCTTATCTGGAGGATCGTATAGACACCATTCCTTGCTTCATGCCTCAATAAGCACGCTTACACTTATACATTCATTGTTTCATTTCTTTTGTACAGTAAGAAGCCATCATTAAATGTACTCCTTTTCTCAACGGTAATATAAAAAAGACCATTTTTATTTGCTTTATTACTGTACTTATAAATAAATTACTCACTGACAAATGTGTAGGATATCTCGCGCAATACCCAGAAGAATCCTCAAGAGATGACCTATTTCTCGTCTTCTGTCTATTAGTAAAAAAATGAAAAGCAGAAATCCCGCTCTAAATGCTGTAGTATGCGTATTTGCGCCTGCACGTCTTCTGTTGTGCATGTGCAGATCCACTTGGGCCAATGTATGACCTTCAGAGTGCTAATTTCCGAGAAAGAGTGGTGTCTTTAATCTGGTAGTATCACCGAGAGACTCTAAGGACACCCACGCTGCACACCATAGGAAACTAACTCATGGAACCCAAGTACTTATTTTGAAATTATTTTATCAGGCTGATGGGAGGATTGTATCATGAGACTGTATCATGAGATTTTATACCTCAGATAAACTCGGAACGTTATGAGACCAACAATGGACGATAGACTCCTTAAAAGACTCTAAAACTATCATCTTTTCTATTAACAGCGTTAGTAACATGGAAGGATAGGTGGAGAGGTTTGAATAATGCACTATGTCAAATGAAGGAAAATCGTTTGAGATGAGACACTTATGACTGTGATCTACCGTCTGTGAACAAATTACAAAAACAACCTTAAAGAAAATGGGCAAAGCCAGATTGCATTTCAGGTTTTAAGTTACAAGTCGTATTGAAAGTAATACAGGCGTAGACGAAGATCATCACTGCAACACAGACACTGTCACCAAAATAAGGAATACGTTTGCGTGATTATGTATTCAGGATATATAGTGCTCCCTACCTGCCTTCGACGCAGTTATCTCGACAGCAGACATTCAATAATCATCCTTTCTGGGACCAAATCCTCCGTGTACATCATACAGCAATATTTTGAGAACGATTTCTCTCTTAGATTACAGGTTTTCATCCATCTGCCACAAAATTATGCAAGATACTAGTAATAATGTGGCATAAAAACAATTAATGTTCCTCTACCTATCACAATCCCTTTTCCGAATTCTTATCTTCACCTAAAAACAGTTAGATTACTATTACTCGTCTACTGTTTATGCTTGAGCACTTCACTCGTCTTCCTTAAAGACCAGTTTCTCCACTATGTCGATCTTCTACTCTGTTGTCGAGCCGGGTGGTCTTAACACATTAAGAGATGGTCTTTAGTTACTAGTAGGTATGTTAATGTGAATGTATGCTTTCCCGGCGTATACAGCTGGCGAAGAGTTCTCGGGCTTCCAGCCGGGTGGCGGTGTCTTCAAACTGCCACCCGGCTGGAAGCCCGAGAACTCTTCGCCAGTAGGTATGTTATTTCCGTTTTCTACTGTCGTGTCTCGTGTTGTTATTACCATTATATATGTTGTTGGTGTGGTCGTCAGTCCTAAGACTGGTTTGATGCAGCTTTCCATGCTACTCTATCCTGTGCAAGGTTCTTCATCTCCCAGTACTTACTGCAACCTACATCCTTCTGAATCTGTTGAGTGTATTCATCTCTTGGTCTCCCTCTACGATTTTTACCCTCCACGCTGCCCTCCAGTACTAAATTGGTGATCCCTTGATGCCTCAGAACATGTCCTACCAACCGATCCCTTCTTCTAGTCAAGTTGTGCCATAAACTTCTCTTCTCCCCAATCCTATTCAATACCTCCTCATTAGTTATATGATCTAACCATCTAATCTTCAGCATTCTTCTGTAGCACCACATTTCGAAAGCATCTATTCTCTTCTTGTCCAAACTAGTTATCGTCCATGTTTCACTACCATACATGGCTACACTCCATACAAACACTTTCAGAAACGACTTCCTGACACTTAAATCTATACTCGATGTTAACAAATTTCTCTTCTTCACAAACGCTTTCCTTAACATTGCCAATCTACATTTTATATCCTCTCTACTTCGACCATCATCAGTTATTTTGCTACTTTAAGCGTCTCATTTCTTAATCTAATTCCCTCAGCATCACCCGACTTAAATCTACTACATTCCATTATCCTCGTTTTGCTTTTGTTGATGTTCATCTTATATCCTCCTTTCAAGACACTGTCCATTCCGTTCAACTGCTCTTCCAAGTCCTTTGCTGTCTCTGACAGAATTACAATGTCATCGAACGAACCTCAAAGTTTTTATTACTTCTCCATGGATTTTAATACCTACTCCGAAATTTTCTTTTGTTTCCTTCACTGCTTGCTCAATATACAGATCGAATAACATTGTGGAGAGGCTACAACCCTGTCTCACACCCTTCCCAACGACTGCTTCCCTTTCATGTCCCTCGACCCTTATAACTTCCATCTTGTTTCTGTACAGATTGTAAATAGCCCTTCGCTCCCTGTATTTTACCCCTGACACCTTTAGAATTTGAAAGAGAGTATTGCAGTCAACATTGTCGAAAGCTTTCTCTAAGTCTACAAATGCTAGAAACGTAGGTTTGCCTTTCCTTAATCTAGCTCCTAAGATAAGCCGTAGGGTCAGTATTGCCTCACGTGTTCCAATAAATCTACGGAATACAAACTGATCTTCCCCGAGGTCGGCTTCTACCAGTTTTTCTATTCGTCTGTAAAGAATTCGCCTTAGTATTTTGCATCCGCACTTATTAAACTGATAGTTCGGTAATTTTCACATCTGTCAGCACCTGCTTTCTTTGGGATTGGAATTATTATATTCTTCTTGAAGTCTGAGGGTATTTCGGCTATCTAATACATCTTGCTCACACATACATATTCGTAAGTGGTAAGGTGATCTAATTAATTCATACAGTTTCAGTTAGTTTATGTGACAATAACATCAAAAATCAAAAATAACAAGAAGTCGTAGCGCTCTTAGTGTTCCAGGCAGAAATTTTAGAAAATCAATTTACACCCTATCAAATTTTTCACACTGGTAAACACTTATAATAACTAGGGCTCTAGTAATAAACTGTAAAAAGCAGCTGTGGCTGTTAGCCGCATTAAAAGAGGAATAGAATAAAGAAACACAGCAAATAACTATTTGCCTTTACGGCGACCTATGTGTTGAAACACAATTACAAAACACAATTAATAGCTCGCCTTTGTCAGCAACCAAAACACGCTAAATAAAAATTAAAAAGGATTTGGCAACTAACCAAACAAGATGGAAATCAGTATGAAAGGAAACTAGAATCTAAATGTAAATACCAGTTAACGCAGCAGTGACGCGCCAGCAATTTAAGGTTCAATATTATTAAATTTATTAATTTGGTTCTTAATTTGAGTTCGGAAATTGAACACAGGCTTAGATAAGAAAAGTTCCGTGAGTAAATTGACTATCATCAATAAAAATTAAGGGAAGAGCTCATGATTTGAAAGGTACTGAGAAGATCATACATTTCTGTATGTAAAAGTAATATTATTTAGCATCGCTCAGATATATATTTATGATTAAAGCAAGCGAAACCTTGCAAGAGGATTTGGTAATACTAATTGTCTTGGGCTACGTGAATAAGACTAAGAAAAGTCTTTCTCAACCCGGTGGTGGTGGTGGTGTGTTGGGGCTTATGGGCGCTCAACATCGAGGTCATCAGCGCCCTGACACATATTAAAAGGAACGAACGTGGACAGACCTAAGAAAACTAAAGCACACACTCAAAGAAAGCAGGAAAAGAAGGAAAATGCTACATAAGAAAGTAAAACCTAAGGAAAGGGGAAACATAGCAACAAGAATGTCACAGGAAATTGTTATTGGCTGGCCACTTACATAAAATACGGGCGAGCTTGCACACAGTGAGCAAATTAAAATCCTCTTTGTAAAAACATTTGACAGGGCACAGAACTTTAAAACTTTAACCACATTCGTCCGAGTGTTGCCTAAAAGAGATGGCAGGTCCGCTGGCAAGTCAGCCGCGACCCGCTGGTCAGAAAATAAAACACAATCCAATAAAACGTGGCGCACAGTGACCTGGACGCCGGAGTAGGAAGCCGTGCGTCATAGGGCTGTGGCCTATCCGAAGCCGACCGAGGAGAACCTCGTCCCGTCGATGGGGCTGAAAGGAAGTACACCACACACGTGTTGTGGGCTTGACTATACGGAGCTTATTGTCAGTCACTTCCAGCCACTCATCCTCCCACCGACGCATGACCCGTGAGCTCAACAGCGAGGGGAGTGTGTGCAAGGGGATAGCACACTGAGATACGTGTGGGGCGAGACACGCCTCCTTGGCTGCGAGATCTACCCTTTCATTCCCAGCAATGCCGACATGCCCCGGAACCCAGCAGAAAGCTACAACCTTCCCCAGTCGCTGTAGTCGGAGAACTCGCTATTCAAATGATGAATTTGTTTTTGCAGAGGGCTTCAGTATGTTCTGTTCTACACAACCGTTTCCATGTCGGCATAACACCTGCTTACTGTAGTTATATCTTTGTCTCAGTCTAATATTTACACCTGCAACACTTCCCTACATTACTGAGCAGATGATTCTTTGCTGCCTCAGAATGTGTCCTATGAACCTGGCCTCTCTTTCCGCCAGACTATGCTTTTCATCTCGGTTCCATAAAACGCTTCCGAATGAGGTATCTACGGCATTCTTCAAGAGCATCACATGCCAAAAGCTTGAAATCTCCTCGTGTCGTCACTGATTATCGACCACAAGTATCTACAAGCAAGGCTACAATTCTGACCAATAGATCCTGGACTGACTTCGCACTTTCGAAGTTTTAATCGATGTTTATAAATTTCTTGTCTTCAGAAACGCTTTAGTTGCTTTTTCCTATCCGCTCTTTTATATTATCTCCATTTACGCCACCATCAGTTATTTTTCTGTCAAACATGGAAGATCGTCTACTGCATCCAGTGCCTCATTAGTTAATATAATACTTTTGGAACTATCTGATTTAGTTCGATCATCTATTTACAGGGTGACTTCGCGACGATTACAAACTTCCAATTGTGATGGAGAAGTATAAATGCATCGGTTTTAGGTAAGCGACCCTGGTGCGGAAACTATCGAGTAGGGAATTATAAGTGAAACTCATGATACGTCTGACAGCGGAAAACATGTACCGGTACTGCCTACAGAGGTCACTGCTACTTGCTCCACTTGTTATTAATCAACGGACACGGTTGCAGCATGATGAAGCCCCAGTATGGACTGAGGGTTTGTGAACACCAAAATCAGATATCCCTGAAATGTGGATAGGCAAAGGAGATACTGTTTTGTAGGCAGCACGTTCATCTGGTTCGATGCCACTTGGTTTCATATGCAAAATGTTGTATACCAGACGTTTGTCGAGATTGCTATGGATTTCCCGGCAAGAATTTTCTCTGCCTGCGTCACTGTTAGAACGGGTACGACAGCACTTTGTGGAACGTTGCCATTGTTTTAAACAACTATTGTAAATGTAGCAGCTTGTGAAACTTGTGCAAGTAAACGAAATTGATTATCACACTACCGTAGCCATAGGAGATTCAGTCTCTGCAACACTAAGTAACGTGCGCCTTTACTAGTCTATCAGCAGAGGATATTATATGATCGTATACCTTTCTTTCGGGACTAGGGTCCCTTACCTCAAAGTCATACATCTTTCTCCATCATCCCTGATTATTTGTAACATCATCACGGAATCACCCTTTGTATTCAACTTACAGCCACTTTTCAAGACATTATCCATTCCATTCAACTGATATTCCAGGTATATTGTCGTCTGTGATGGAATTAGAAAGTCTTAGGCAGACCTCAAAATTTTAATTTCTTCTCGCTGAATTTAAATTCTCTTTCCAAATTGCTTCTCGGTTTCTTTTTTCCTTGCTGAATGTACAGACTCAATAAGACATTTAGAAATAATTACATACTCCTGAAATTTCATTTAGGACGTTAAGTGGAGTGATAGCTATTTATTTGTTTACGTATTTAACGACCCCTTACAAGTTTTAGATAAACAAATTGTTCATTTGCGCTTCCCTTACATTCAGTGGTTTAACGGAAGATACTTGTAGCCTGTGTATTGCCACTCCATTTCCCTTGGGGGTAAATGTAATTCACTGGAAGCTTTTTTTCCCCCTGCCTCGTATCTGCCTAGCATGGCTTTACGACAGCCGTAAACTCGCCCCTGCCCTGGGAAGAGGCAGGCAGGCCCGCGAAACAAGCGGACGGCAGACTGCGGCTTTAGTGGCGGGTAAACGGGCGCGGTGGGCAAAGTGGCAGCACAACCACCCCGTAAAAACGATGTACGCAAACTGTTCAACGCGACGACGTTTGTAAGTCGTTTTACGCGTTTAGTGGCTAGTAAAGACGCCAGGGCAGCATCAGCAAGATCGGCAATGCTGGAAGTATGATAGCTAACAAAAGAACCACTACCTATAATGCGAGCTCAGGGGTGTGACGTAGATCATCTACCAAACATACATGTAATAATGATTCTGGAGCCCATACAAAAGATGAAAGAGCTCATTGGACAGGGACTCACAACGAGAAGGGCTGAAAGTTAGAAAACAATCTAGAACTTAAAATTATTCATATAGACTGTCAACAGGCTTTCTGGAATTAGATCGGACTTACGGTACCTTATAATATTGCTCTCTAATGTATCTCGAACAGTCCAAACACGTGAATAACAATTTCGCAATACTGTGATGAACCAGTGCTAGTCATAAATGCTATATTGGCCAGGAGTCCCCGTCTGGGGAGTACAGACACTTGGTGTAAGTCTTTTTATTTTATACCGGTTAAGCGACCTGTGGATCGATGATGATGAAATGATGAGAACAACACTACACCAAGTCTCTGAAAGGATAAAATCTCCAATCTGACCTGGAATTCAACCTGGGACCCTTGCATTGCATTAAGTCATGCAGACTACCCAGTTACGGAAGCAAGCATGCAACACGGTAAAGAGTCTATTAATTTATTAATTTGCGGAAATTCTCCGTTAATATTTAAATTAAAGTTGAGTGTCTTCATACTTTTTCTAAAGTCACTATCTTAGGTACACTCCTGGAAATGGAAAAAAGAACACATTGACACCGGTGTGTCAGACCCACCATACTTGCTCCGGACACGGCGAGAGGGCTGTACAAGCAATGATCACACGCACGGCACAGCGGACACACCAGGAACCGCGGTGTTGGCCGTCGAATGGCGCTAGCTGCGCAGCATTTGTGCACCGCCGCCGTCAGTGTCAGCCAGTTTGCCGTGGCATACGGAGCTCCATCGCAGTCTTTAACACTGGTAGCATGCCGCGACAGCGTGGACGTGAACCGTATATGCAGTTGACGGACTTTGAGCGAGGGCGTATATTGGGCATGCGGGAGGCCGGGTGGACGTACCGCCGAATTGCTCAACACGTGGGGCGTGAGGTCTCCACAGTACATCGATGTTGTCGCCAGTGGTCGGCGGAAGGTGCACGTGCCCGTCGACCTGGGACCGGACCGCAGCGACGCACGGATGCACGCCCAGAACGTAGGATCCTACGCAGTGCCGTAGGGGACCACACCGCCACTTCCCAGCAAATTAGGGACACTGTTGCTCCTGGGGTATCGGCGAGGACCATTCGCAACCGTCTCCATGAAGCTGGGCTACGGTCCCGCACACCGTTAGGCCGTCTTCCGCTCACGCCCCAACATCGTGCAGCCCGCCTCCAGTGGTGTCGCGACAGGCGTGAATGGAGGAACGAATGGAGACGCGTCGTCTTCAGCGATGAGAGTCGCTTCTGCCTTGGTGCCAATGATGGTCGTATGCGTGTTTGGCGCCGTGCAGGTGAGCGCCACAATCAGGACTGCATACGACCGAGGCACACAGGGCCAACACCCGGCATCATGGTGTGGGGAGCGATCTCCTACACTGGCCGTACACCACTGGTGATCGTCGAGGGGACACTGAATAGTGCACGGTACATCCAAACCGTCATCGAACCCATCGTTCTACCATTCCTAGACCGGCAAGGGAACTTGCTGTTCCAACAGGACAATGCACGTCCGCATGTATCCCGTGCCACCCAACGTGCTCTAGAAGGTGTAAGTCAACTACCCTGGGCAGCAAGATCTCCGGATCTGTCCCCCATTGAGCATGTTTGGGACTGGATGAAGCGTCGTCTCACGCGGTCTGTACGTCCAGCACGAACGCTGGTCCAATTGAGGCGCCAGGTGGAAATGGCATGGCAAGCCGTTCCACAGGACTACATCCAGCATCTCTACGATCGTCTCCATGGGAGAATAGCAGCCTGCATTGCTGCGAAAGGTGGATATACACTGTACTAGTGCCGACATTGTGCATGCTCTGTTGCCTGTGTCTATGTGCCTGTGGTTCTGTCGGTGTGATCATGTGATGTCTCTGACCTCAGGAATGTGTCAATAAAGTTTCCCCTTCCTGGGACAATGAATTCACGGTGTTCTTATTTCAATTTCCAGGAGTGTATATAAGCAATTTCTGTTCCAAGAGTATAATGAACACACATCTTAGGAGTGACTGCGTGTGAGATCGCTCTCCAAGTTTTTACATATTTTTAGGTTTCAGATACATATTTAGGCGGTTTTTGTGATAATATTTACTATATAAGTGACTTACTAGTGGTTTCTTCATTCACCTCTGCCTTTCTTGTGTTGTGACCTGATATTTGTGAGTGTTTCGTATCGAGCAACTTAACCTCTTGCCTGTGTTTACATGCCGCGCTGGCCAGCTGCAGCTGTAGCGGCGCATCGAATGTTAAGTACTAATTAATTGTGTGTGTATAGTGGTTTATTTAGGAACTTTAGTAGCCTACAACAGGTGTTCTTGGTGTTTTCTGGTGAAATAATTTCAGAGGAACCTTTTGGGAACTGTTTTCAGTTTCGTTACTGTGTCATCAGACGTTTGATTCTCTTTTTTTATTAGTCTTTTGTTATATTCTCATTTGTTGTTGATTACTGCTGTTAATAATAATAGTTACTTCCCTTGTAGAGTAATTTTGTGATTATTGTAGAGAATTTTTTAACATCTTCTTGTTGTAGTAGCGGAACTTAGATAAAGTAGTTTTCTTGTTTCAATAAGTGTAAAATTTTACCATGAGTGAGATGTGTGGGCTTTGCCATAGGTTCGTGGGTAGTGGATTGCGGTGTGAGACTTGTTCGAAGTATTTTCACTGGGGAGAATGCAGCGGGGAAGCCAGTGGACATTCTGGTGAGATCCCCTCCTGGAACTGCAGGTTATGTAGCAAGAGTAAGCCGATAGAGGAGCAGGAGCGTTAGATCTGTGCCCTTCAGGTGCAGTTGAAAAACGCACAAGAGGAGCTAGATAGGATGAGGAGGGAGAAGGGGGTTGGGCAGTGGCAGCTGGCTGTTCGAAACAGATCTGCTAGGAGAAGAAGATTTTCAGATAGTTTTACTATTGGTGTTTGCAATAGATATGACCAACCGTCAGAGTCTAGTGGAGAGGAGTCTCTAGTAGCTGTAGATGTAGGAAGTATGCAGCAGACCTCAGCAGTTGCAAAGTCGAAGAGGAAGAGGAAGGTTCTGCTGTTAGGTAGTTCTCATGGCAGAGGTGTAGGGCAGCAGTTGCAGGAAGTGTTGGGGAGTGAGTACCAGGTCACCGGCATTGTGAAGCCTAATGCCGGATTGGCTCAGGTGACTGTTAACATAGGGGGGTTATGTAGGGATTTTACTGAAGAGGATCAGGTAGTGATTGTGGGTGGGGCTGGTAATAGTATTGATAGGGATGGGGAGTATGACGTAGATTGTGACCTTGAAAACATAGCCACTCAGACTGGCAACACGAATGTGCATTTCGTTGAACTGTTTCAGCGTCACGATCGGCCTCATCTTAATACAGCCGCCAGGCGTAATAACATGAGACTTAGAGGTGCGCTGATGACAGAAAGCATGGGTCACATTTCAATGGTGTCGGTGGAGTCTATCAGCAGGACGGGGTTCACTAGACACGGCCTGCACCTTAACATGTATGGGAAGGGGAGGTTGGCAAAGCTTATAGGTGACAGCATAGGTGGGGGTGGTGGGATCACTTATGAGAAAATTCCTGCAGTAGTGGGTGTTAGAGCTGCACCGTTTTTAGATTGAAGTCAATTGATAGGTATTCCTGCTTAAGGGAAGTCCCTCTAACAAAGGAACCACTTTTGACAAAGCTTAGGTATCTGAGTAATAAGGGAATTAGTATATTTCATCAAAATATAAAAGGTATTAGAGATAAAGTTAGTGAACTGCTTATAGATGTTGACTCTGAAATTATTGGTATATCTGAACTCTTATTAAATAAGGAGATAATTCAGAGGCTTCCTTTACCAGGATACAGGTTGGCTGGCAGCTTTTCTAGGAGCTCTTTGCGGTGTGGGGGAGTAGCCATGTATGTGAAAAACGGCATCCCATTTGAGTCAATTGACGTTTCAAAGTACTGCCCTGAAAAGGTGTTTGAATGTTGTGCAGATGTGGTTAAATTTAATGGAGCTAAACTTCTAACTGTTGTTATTTATAGATCCCCAGATTCCGATTTCACAACACTTCTGCTAAAGCTAGAGGAGGTTCTTGGTTCACTTTATAGGAAATACAAAATGTTAGTTATATGTGGTGACTTCAACATTAATTGTATAAGTGATTGTGCAAGGAAAAGGATGCTGGTAGACCTCCTTAATTCATATAATCTTATGCAAACAAGATTCTTTCCAAGGAGAGTGCAAGGGAACAGTAGAACAACCATAGACAACATTTTTGCTCATTCCTCATTAATAGAAGGCCATTCTGTTAGCATAAAGGTGAATGGCCTTTCAGATCGTGATGCACAAATTTTAACTCTAAAAGATTTTTGTGCTGCAACACATGTTAAATATAGTTATCAACTGTTTATGAAAGCTGATCCAGTTGCTGTAGAGACCTTTGTATACCTTGTCAAGGAACAAGAGTGGCAAGATGTTTATAGCGCTGATAGAGTAGATGATAAATATAATGCTTTTCTCAAGACTTTTCTCGTGCTCTTTAAAAGTTGCTTTCCGTTAGAACGTTCTAAACAGGGTACTATCACAAAGAGGCACCCTGAGTGGCTGACTAGAGGGATAAGAATATCTTGTAGAACAAAGTGGCAGTTATATCAAAACGTTAGAAACAGGCAAAATCTAAATGCAGCAGCCCATTACAAGCAGTATTGTAAGGTGCTTAAAAATGTTATTAGGAAGGCAAAAAGTATGTGGTATGCAGATAGAACAGATAAAATTAAAACCATATGGTCAGTCGTAAAGGAAGTGGCTGGTCTGCAGAGACAGGTCGAGGATATAGAATCAGTGCGTAGTGGGAATGTCCGTGTTACTGATAAGTCGCATATATGTACAGTATTTAATAATCAAATGGTTCAAATGGCTCTGAGCACTATGGGATTTAACTACTGTGGTCATCAGTCCCCTAGAACTTAGAACTACTTAAACCTAACTAACCTAAGGACAGCACACACATCCATGCCCGAGGCAAGATTCGAACCTGCGACCGCAGCAGTCGCGCGGTTCCGGACTGCGCGCCTAGAACCGCTAGACCACCGCGGCCGGCATTTAATAATCACTTTCTGAATATAGCAGATGGACCAAATAGGAACCTTGTCCCAACAGGGAATCATATAGCGCTCTTAGAAAAAAGTGTTCCAAGACTGTTACCTGAAATGCTCCTTCATGATACTGACAAGAGGGAGATTGAGTTAATAATTAAATTACTAAAGACCAAGAACTCTCATGGATATGACTGGGTATCTAGCAGAATACTGAAGTATTGTTCAATGTATGTTACCCCAGTACTTAGATATATCTGCAACTTTTCCATTAGGAGTGGTCGGTTTCCTGACCGATTAAAGTACTCGGTAGTGAAGCCACTTTATAAAAAGGGAGACAGGGATAATGTTGACAATTTAGACCTATTTCTATGCCATCGGTGTTTTCTAAAGTTATCGAGAAGGTTGTATATACAAGGTTACTGGAGCATTTAAATTCACGTAATTTGCTGTCTAACGTACAGTTTGGTTTTAGAAATGGTTTAACAACTGAAAATGCTATATTCTCTTTTCTCGGTGAGGTTTTGGACGGATTAAATAAAAGGTTGCGAACGCTAGGTGTTTTCTTTGGTTTAACGACGGCTTTTGACTGTGTTGACCACAAAATATTACTGCAGAAGTTGGACCATTATGGAGTAAGGGGCGTAGCTTACAATTGGTTCGCCTCGTACTTTAAGAACGGAAAGCAGTAGGTAATTCTCCGCAATATTGAGAGTGGTAGTGATGTTCAGTCCCAATGGGGCACTGTTAAGTGAGGCGTTCCCCAAGCATCGGTGTTGGGGCCACTGCTGTTTCTTATTTATATAAATGATATGCCTTCTAATATCAGAAGTGATTCAAAAATATTTCTGTTTGCTGATGACACCAGCTTGGTAGTGAAGGATCTTGTGTGTAATATTGAAACAGTATCAAATACTGTAGTTCATGAAATAAGTTCATGGCTTGTGGAAAATACACTCCTGGAAATTGAAATAAGAACACCGTGAATTCATTGTCCCAGGAAGGGGAAACTTCGTTGACACATTCCTGGGGTCAGATACATCACATGATCACACTGACAGAACCACAGGCACATAGACACAGGCAACAGAGCATGCACAATGTCGGCACTAGTACAGTGTATATCCACCTTTCGCAGCAATGCAGGCTGCTATTCTCCCATGGAGACGATCGTAGAGATGCTGGATGTAGTCCTGTGGAACGGATTGCCATGCCATTTCCACCTGGCGCCTCAGTTGGACCAGCGTTCGTGCTGGACGTGCAGACCGCGTGAGACGACGCTTCATCCAGTCCCAAACATGCTCAATGGGGGACAGATCCGGAGATCTTGCTGCCCAGGGTAGTTGACTTACACCTTCTAGAGCACGTTGGGTGGCACGGGATACATGCGGACGTGCATTGTCCTGTTGGAACAGCAAGTTCCCTTGCCGGTCTAGGAATGGTAGAACGATGGGTTCGATGACGGTTTGGATGTACCGTGCACTATTCAGTGTCCCCTCGACGATCACCAGTGGTGTACGGCCAGTGTAGGAGATCGCTCCCCACACCATGATGCCGGGTGTTGTCCCTGTGTGCCTCGGTCGTATGCAGTCCTGATTGTGGCGCTCACCTGCACGGCGCCAAATACGCATACGACCATCATTGGCACCAAGGCAGAAGCGACTCTCATCGCTGAAGACGACACGTCTCCATTCGTCCCTCCATTCACGTCTGTCGCGACACCACTGGAGGCGGGCTGCACAATGTTGGGGCCTGAGCGGAAGACGGCCTAACGGTGTGCGGGACCGTAGCCCAGCTTCATGGAGACGGTTGCGAATGGTCCTCGCCGATACCCCAGGAGCAACAGTGTCCCTAATTTGCTGGGAAGTGGCGGTGCGGTCCCCTACGGCACTGCGTAGGATCCTACGGTCTTGGCGTGCATCCGTGCGTCGCTGCGGTCCGGTCCCAGGTCGACGGACACGTGCACCTTCCGCCGACCACTGGCGACAACATCGATGTACTGTGGAGACCTCACGCCCCACGTGTTGAGCAACTCGGCGGTACGTCCACCCGGCGTCCCGCATGCCCACTATACGCCCTCGCTCAAAGTCCGTCAACTGCACATACGGTTCACGTCCACGCTGTCGCGGCATGCTACCAGTGTTAAAGACTGCGATGGAGCTCCGTATGCCACGGCAAAGTGGCTGACACTGACGGCGGTGGTGCACAAATGCTGCGTAGCTAACGTCATTCGACGGCCAACACCGCGGTTCCTGGTGTGTCCGCTGTGCCGTGCGTGTGATCATTGCTTGTACAGCCCTCTCGCAGTGCCCGGAGCAAGTATGGTGGGTCTGACACACCGGTGTCAATGTGTTCTTTTTTCCATTTCCAGGAGTGTAATTTGATGCTAAATCACAGTAAGACTCAGTTTTTACAGTTTCTAACTCACAATTCAACAAGAACCGATATTTTGATCAGACAGAATGGGCATATTATAAACGAGACGGAACAGTTCAAGTTCCTAAGCGTTCGAACAGATAGTTAGCTGTTGTGGAAAACCCATGTTCAGGATCTTGTTGAGAAACTAAGTGCTGCTTTATTTACCGTTAGAACAGTATCTAAAGTAAGTTATAGTTCAACACCAAAAGTAGTCTACTTCGCATATTTTCATACGCTTATGTCGTATGGTATTATTTTTTGGGGTAGTTCTTCTGATTCAAAAAGGGTATTTTTGGCTCTAAAACGGGCTGGTCCAGTTATATGTGGTGCAAGTTCAGTATATATTTTCTTTAATATCGTTTGTTGTTAGCAATATTAGCTTCTTCCCAAAAGTTAGCAGCTTTCACTCAGTTAATACTAAGCATCTGCATGTGGAATGCACTTCCTTGACTCTTGTGCAGAAAGGAGTGCAGTGTTCTGCTGCATCCATTTTCAATAAGCTACCACAAGAACTAAAAAATCTTAGCAGTAGTCCAAACTCTTTTAAGTCTAAACTGAAGAGTTTCCTCATGGCTCACTCCTTCTACTCTGTCGAGGAGCTCTTGGAAGAGCTAAAAAATTAAGCAAATTCCAGTGTTACACTGTTGATTTTCTTTATTTAAACTTACGACTTGTCGCCTGAATATGTTTTTTATATTTCATTTTATCTGTTTCTACTATCGTGTTATAATTTCATGTATTGACTCGTTCCATGACCATGGAGACTTCCCCTTAATTTGGTCCTACGGAACAATAAATAAATAAATAAATAAACTACTTCCCGCTTACGGGAAAGAATGACGTGATGTAACGATCACGATATTATCTGATACTAAGTAATAATAGTTAGTGGAAAGATACACGTAAAAATTGCAGAAATAAGGAACACCAACAGTCGTACTTTAAAAAAAAATGCATTAAATTCGTAGCCAAAGACTGGAAAGTTGCACAGGTCACACCAATATTCAAGAAAGGTAGGAGTAGTAATCCACTTAATTACAGGCCCATATCGTTAACGCGAATATGCAGCAGGATTCTGGAACATATATTGTATTCGAACATAATGTGTTACCTCAAAGAAAACGGTCTTTAGACACACAGTCAATATGGGGTTAGAAAACATCGTTCTTGTGAAACACATCTAGCTCTTTATTCGTATGAAGTGCTGAGTGCTATTGACAAGGGATTTCAGATCGCTTCCGTATTTCTGGATTTCCGGAAGACTTTTGACAATGTACCCCGCAAGCGGCTTGTAGTGAAATTGCATGATTATGGAATATCGTCTCAGTTATGTGACTGGATTTATGACTACCTGTCAGAGAGGTCACAGCTCGTGCTAATTGACGGAAAGTCTTCGAGTAAAGCAGTAGTGACTTCTGGCGTTCCCCAAGGGGAGTGTTATACGCCCTTTGCTGCTCCTTATAAACGTAAACGATCTGGGAGACAATATGAGTAGCCGCCTTAGGTTGTTTGCAAATGACGCTGTCGTTTAACGACTAATAAAGTCATCAGAAGATTAAAACAAATTGCAAAACGATTTAGAAAAGATATCTGAAATGTGCGAAAGTTGACAGGTGACCCTAAATAACGAAAAATGTGAAGTCATCCACATGAGTGCTAAAAGGAATTCGTTAAACTTAGGTTACACGATAAGTCAGTCAAATCTAAAGGCCGTAAATTCAACTAAATACCTAGGAAATACAAATATGAAGAACTTAAACTGGAAGGAACACACAGAAAATATTGTGAGGAACACTAACCAAAGACTGCGTTTTATTAGCAGGACACTTAGAAAATGTGACACATCTACTAAGGAGACTGCCTAAACGAAGCTTGTCGTTCTCCTTTAGAATACTGCTGCCGGGTGTGAGATTCTTACCAGACAGGACTGACGGAGTACATCGAAAAAGCTCAAAGAAGGGCAGCACGTTTTGTATTATTGGAAAATATGGGAGAGAGTGTCACTGAAATGATACAGGATTTGGGCTGGACAACATTAAAAGGAAGGCATGTTTCATTGCGACGGCATCTTCTCACGAAATTCCAATCACCAACTTTCCCATCCGAATGAGCAAATATTTTCTTGACGCTGACCTACATAGGGAGAAACGATCACCACGATAAAATAATGGAAATCAGAGCTCGTATCGAAAGATATAGGAGTTCGTTCTTTCCGCGTGCTATACGAGATTGGAATAATTGACAATTGTGAAGGTGGTTCGATGAAACCTCTGCCAGGGACTTAAATGTGATTTACAAAGTATCCAGTAGATGTAGATGTATATTTGTTTCAGGACTACATGAGTATTATTTTTAGGGCCTCTGTACGTCGTAAATCATAAGACATGTAACACATAAAAAGTAATGCACAACTATTGATGATGTAATCGTAAAATAAAATACCTTAAAACGGTTATTTGAAAACACTGAAGCACGTGCATAACTATAGTTATGTACATACTGCATGTACGAATAAAAGCTATTGGTTTGATAGTGATCGGTATTCCTAAAACAATACGGATGCAATACATTGAAGACATGAGAGAGGTTAATGTCGCATCAGACATATAACAAGGTATAAGATATACACTCCTGGAAATGGAAAAAAAAACACATTGACACCGGTGTGTCAGAACCACCATACTTGCTTCGGACACTGCGAGAGGGCTGTACAAGCAATGATCACACGCACGGCACAGCGGACACACCAGGAACCGCGGTGTTGGCCGTCGAATGGCGCTAGCTGCGCAGCATTTGTGCACCGCCGCCGTCAGTGTCCGCCAGTTTGCCGTGGCATACGGAGCTCCATCGCAGTCTTTAACACTGGTAGCATGCCGCGACAGCGTGGACGTGAACCGTATGTGCAGCTGACGGACTTTGAGCGAGGGCGTATAGTGGGCATGCGGGAGGCCGGGTGGACGTACCGCCGAATTGCTCAACACGTGGGGCGTAAGGTCTCCACAGTACATCGATGTTGTCGCCAGTGGTCGGCGGAAGGTGCACGTGCCCGTCGACCTGGGACCGGACCGCAGCGACGCACGGATGCACGCCAAGACCTTAGGATCCTACGCAGTGCCGTAGGGGACCGCACCGCCACTTCCCAGCAAATTAGGGACACTGTTGCTCCTGGGGTATCGGCGAGGACCATTCGCAACCGTCTCCATGAAGCTGGGCTACGGTCCCGCACACCGTTAGGCCGTCTTCCGCTCACGCCCCAACATCGTGCAGCCCGCCTCCAGTGGTGTCGCGACAGGCGTGAATGGAGGGACGAATGGAGACGTGTCGTCTTCAGCGATGAGAGTCGCTTCTGCCTTGGTGCCAACGATGGTCGTATGCGTGTTTGGCGCCGTGCAGGTGAGCGCCACAATCAGGACTGCATACGACCGAGGCACACAGGGCCAACACCCGGCATCATGGTGTGGGGAGCGATCTCCTACACTGGCCGCACACCACTGGTGATCGTCGAGGGGACACTGAATAGTGCACGGTACATCCAAACCGTCATCGAACCCATCGTTCTACCATTCCTAGACCGGCAAGGGAACTTGCTGTTCCAACAGGACAATGCACGTCCGCATGTATCCCGTGCCACCCAACGTGCTCTAGAAGGTGTAAGTCAACTACCCTGGGCAGCAAGATCTCCGGATCTGTCCCCCATTGAGCATGTTTGGGACTGGATGAAGCGTCGTCTCACGCGGTCTGCACGTCCAGCACGAACGCTGGTCCAACTGAGGCGCCAGGTGGAAATGGCATGGCAATCCGTTCCACAGGACTACATCCAGCATCTCTACGATCGTCTCCATGGGAGAATAGCAGCCTGCATTGCTGCGAAAGGTGGATATACACTGTACTAGTGCCGACATTGTGCATGCTCTGTTGCCTGTGTCTATGTGCCTGTGGTTCTGTCAGTGTGATCATGTGATGTATCTGACCCCAGGAATGTGTCAATAAAGTTTCCCCTTCCTGGGACAATGAATTCACGGTGTTCTTATTTCAATTTCCAGGAGTGTACAGTAATTACCGTCACCATATACTGTATGGCAGGTTGTTTGTGCACACACACGCACACACACACACACACACATATTATATATATATATATATATATATATATATATATATATATATATATATATATATATATATCCCTCGTTGGTGTAATTTCAGTATTCTCTTTTCAGGGCATAATGTTGTACAAAAAAAATCATCTACACTTTTACAGGGCCTATATACTCAATATTAGGAATTATGACGTATCTTACATTTGTTCATACTAGTATGTGATTGTCACCTCTCTCGTTTTCTCGGTGTATTACAAGTATTTTGTTTTAACAATATCTGTCAGTATCGAAACAATACCTTTTATTTCTACATTATATGTCTTCTGATTTCTGATGTACAGGGGCCAGAAGATGACACGGATATAGCGACCAAACTGGTCGTGTAATTAATTCATTTTATAAAATGCAGGGCTGTTGGTATTTCTTATTTCTACAAGTTTAACCTAATCCATAGTCCCACCTTCACTTCGGTGGTGGATAATGTAAAATACAGGTTAATATATGTGGGCGGTGCCTTTTCTGAGGTTTCGAACTTTGTAGGACTCCCACATAAACACTGAGCATTCACAAAATCCATGGCATCGGTTGCTTGATAGTTCGTCAGCAACGCCTGGTAGCTGAGACGTATTTCGCTCCACTGAAACTGCTATATTATTGTTCAATCGACATTTATGAGGGAGCTACATCTGTAGCGAGGCAGTTGTTTGATAGGACAATTGAAACATAGTTCCTGCGCTTCCACCTCATCTGCTACTTAAAAAACATTTTCTACGGATGAAGAATTGAAAGAGGCGTGAGATAAAGAATGCACCCGATTGCTAAAAACGTGTAAAGCAAGAAAAACCGATGTACAGGTTTTGAAGTGTAAACAGGCCATTGAGGGTATCAAGATTTTGGTCCCAACTCACTGCTTCCCGCGTCTGAAAGCACAGGAGTAAATTCTTCATCCGTAGAAAATTATCAATAGTTTTGTTCCGTTCAAGAAACTTCGTAATCACTGTGCCACGGCACTCCTTTTGAAGTCAAGGCGTAGTGTCTAAAAACGAATAACTTCACGTTTTACGATATTAGTTACATGAAAAATTATGAAAATCTAAAGTCTAACAATTCCACTAAATACATATGAATTACTAAGACGAATTACTTAATTAGGAGCGAGCACATAGATAATGATGTAGGGAAGGCAAATCAACGACTATGCTCTATTGACAGAGGACGCAAGCGGTCTACTAGTGGCTGCGTACACTACGCTTGTTCGTCCTGTGCTATACTACTGCTGTGCTGTATGGGATCCTTATCAAATAGGACTGACGGAGGACATCGTAGAACTCCAACGAGGGGCAGAACACACTGTATTATCGCGAAATATGGGCGAGAGTATCATGGATTTCATTAGAGAACTGGGGTGGCAGACATTAAAACAAAGGCGTGTTTCGCTGCGATGAGATCTTTTCAAAAAAAATTTTGTCACCAACTTCTTCTTCTGAATAAGAAGGTACCAAACTACATTGGGGGGAATGGCCAACTTAATAAAATAGGAGAAGCAGAGTTTGCACAGAAATATTTAAATGTTTATTTTCCCACGCTCTGTTAGAGATGAAACGGTTGAGAAACAGTAAGAAGGTGGTTCAAAGAACGCTCTGTCCGGCAGTTAAGTGTGAATTGTAAAGAAGTCATGTTGATGTCGACGTAGACGTACGAAATTGTCAGATGCTACAGTTAAAGACATGATCCCAAGTCTTACCATACCTGAAAGAAGCCTTCGGGGACTGAACGACTGATTATTCAGTACGGTGTAATCACTAATATGGTAGAAATACTATTTCCATAATGTTCCCGAATTTTCGCTTACAGATTCTTAGAGGATACAGAGACTATGTGAGTCTTATAATATTGAAATACAGTTTATGGCTAAATTCAGAAAACTCACATTAAAATCCTGGGCAAGGTTCTCGTGGAGATCGTTTGTCGTTACCTTCCTCCGTCACTTTACGAAGTGTCAACTATGTATTTGCGTATTGTTACGCATTCGTGTAGAGTTAAGTGTTGCGTTTGTGTTGCTACAGGCAAACGGAATGGGAAGATACAACCCCGGTTCCTGCAGGTAGCCTACTCCTGTCAAGCAGGAATCGCCGAGTTGCACGTCCGCCTCTCACAAACAAGTATCCATCAACAGTGTCACATGTTCTCACTACCTGTGACAGTGCGGTGAGCTCCGGAATTTAATTCAAGAGATTGGTACACAGTCTAGAAACAGCCGAGTTATCAGGAATAGTTTGCTACCACCACTGCTTATCGCGCTAGCAAATTAGTACCGATGAAAATTCTTTCCACCACCAGTTTTGGAACCAGTAGAGCGTCAATGAACGTCCTCGAACGGGAGAAAATCATACTTGTTATAAGGGAAAGCAGATTGGGTTTAAGGCCCCGTCGAGGTGGAGGTCATTAGAGACGGAGCACAAGCTGAGATTGTGTCAAGTATGGAGAAGGATATCGGCTTTGCCGGAATTTGCTTGGAGCGATTTAGGGAAATCACGGATAACCGAAATCAGGATCTTTGGACGCGGATTTGAACCGTCGTCCTTCCGAATGCGAGTCTAGTGAGCTAACCACTGCACCACCTCGCTCGGCCACATGTGTTATAAAAAAAAAAATGATGTGCGTGTGTGGGTGCGCGCGTCCGTTAACCACCTATCCACCTATACCACATTACCAATTTCAACAGAACTTAGTACTCATCTCCCTTACCGTCAGGCAACAATCGCTTTGAGAGCGGGGGATAAGAACCAGGAGATATGGCGTCATAAACAGTAAGATGAGTCAAAAACTGCCGCCTCATGTATGACGCAGCCAAGGTGGCTGCCGGCTCGATTGTAGCTCGATGTCGACTCCGTGATGGAACGTAGTTTTCACGTGGTAGAAATGGTGTTTGAAAAAATGGTTCAAATGGCTCTGAGCACTATGGGACTTAACATCTGACGTCATCAGTCCCCTAGAACTCAGAACTACTTAAACCTAACTAACCTAAGAACCGTAGGGGTCGCGTGGTTCCAGACTGACGCGCCTAGAACCGCTCGGCCACCCCGACCGGCAATGGTGTTTGATCTCACAAGTTCCGAAAGTGATATTCATCATGGTGCGCGATATTTGAAGGAGAAATCAGGTGTGAATTAGACAGTCGGAGCGGTAAAAGTTTTGAATTGTGATCGATAACACCAGCGTGGAAGAATCTTTGGCTTCCCGCGGTGCATGCTGGGAGCCGGCTTGCGCTACGTCAACGCGCCGCGTATCGTCAGCCGATCCTGAGGGAACAACATGTCACGCCGACTTAAACTCTGCGTCACACAGTGAGAAATAACATATTTTACACTGACACACAACCACGCTTTCCAAAATGTGCGTAATAGTAGTAGTATTTTTGTAAATAGTGTTTAGAAATACTAGACCGTAGATTAAACTGTGGCTAACCGGAACTGCAAGGCTCGAAGTAGTTCCGAGGCTTTCCGAACAGGCTGGCTCACATAGATTAACATTTCTCTCTTTCTCTGTCTCTCTATCCAAGTCTTTCCTATCATTTATCATCATATCTTCTTAAAATTTGAATTTTTTTTTCCCTTTCAGTTACTAATGTATTTTTAATTTATTATTACTTTCATTCTAATTGCTAACAACAATAATTGCTGTTTGCAGTATGGTATATGTTTTTTAATCTACACGAAAAGCTCTAAAATTAACGACCTGTTATATAATATAAGGCAGCAGCTCTCTAAATAAGCAATAATCAAATCACGTTAAATCAAATGACTTACAAATTTATTAGCCCTCTGCTACTTATGGTATTCGTAATAAATTTCGCAGGCGGTATCCACATATGCAGCTAAAAGCACCTGCAAAAATATGTCACGACCCTAAACATGGTTCAGGAGATATAACGTCGGAACAACTGATGCGCGATAAAAACTGCCGCATCATGCGTGACGTTTAAATTTATCACTTCTATACTGGCTGCCCTATTCGCAACACATTCTGCTGACAGTATCTGCATGTGGTGCTAAATGTACCTGCGAAAATATATCATTATGCGACAGATAGGTTAAAGGGTATGATGTCATAAACATGTAGGTACGCAGAAAAAAGGTGTATCGAGTATAAAGTGTCCATACTTTTCTTCTTTACTAGTAAGACAATCCTACAGTGGAATCAAATTAAGAGACCATGACATATGGCAGTGCTTTGGATAGCTTTCAGCCGTGAAGCGCGAACGGCTGTGGGCGAAAACGATTGCTGTGTAAAGAGCTAGGAAGAGACGTTGCAGCAGAGACGTTTGCAAAATCACATTGTAGGCACGTGAAGCAGCTGTGGCCTGAGTACAGAAAACGAACGGGTTCCTGTTTCTTAATTTGTTTACTGTACTTAAACATTTTTACATTATGCATATTTGTTTGTACTACCATTTCATAATTTCAAAAGGTGCTTTAGCGATGACATGGAAATGAAGTTTCTTCGATACTTTGCTAGGAACATTTTCGTTTCCAGTAGAAAATTGGCAAAATGATTTACATGATAATGCCTGGTTCGTCAGCCAGTACCAATAAAAAATTACTATGTCTATCGTAATCTCTTCTCTTGTAATTGACTGATTTAATATTAATAACACTTCCTAAGACATAATAGAATGTAACAAAATTCAAATAATGCCTTACATGCTAAGTATATCTAGAAGCATTGACAGAACTCTACTGCAGCCGCTCTTAACAGTAGTCAGGGCACAGCAAAATATCAGCTCGAGAACATCTAATTGCCAAATTAAACCCCTCAAGTGACCATGGTTTTGTTATTATTCTTTGGTATGTGGTTCCTCACTTCTAGCTCAACGACAACACCTCTGAGAAAGAAAGGTCTAAAGGAAACAATGTCAGTCTATTTTGAATAAAACATCGTCACTATCGTGCGTTAGACTGATATCTAGAAGATAACTACGAGTCACCGATAAATAAATATATTTTCCAAGACTGTATCCTGCTAGGTCAGTTCCTTTGGTAGGAATGCAGCGAAACCCTACTCGACACTGCAAAGAATCTCTGGTACGTAATTTACTTACAGGCAAGCCTGAAAGGTTGTTGATTGTGCGTGTTTCCTTTTAACGCCAGAAATCAGGTTTAGGAGGGCGCGCCGTGCAGATGCACTTACTAAACAGGCGTGCAGGTTACTAAGTGAGGCCCCGGGCTGGTAAACAGCATCAATAATTGCGAACTCTTCCCCTCCATCCCCTCCCCCCCTCCCCACCGTCACACCGCGGCAGTAAAACATCTGTCCCGGCGCCTGCTAAAAGCCTGTAATACAAATCTTGGGCCATTAACAGAGCTGCGAGGGAGGGGACTGTTGTGTGACGTGTGACGACCGGCGTGTGCGTGTGTACCCAGCTGGGAGAGTCGCACGACGCTCTCTGGCGTTGGAGAGGTCTTGATATGACTTCTTTCATCATCTTTTGCTATAATTCTTTTCAGTTGTTGATCGCTTGTGCACTTCATACTGTTTCTTGTTACGGCGTTAGCTACCTTCAAATATGTACAACAAATATAAAAGAAAAGCTACATTTAACGACTTCATGACAACAGACACACTTCATTATACACTGATGAGCCAAAATATTGTGACCATATGCATAGTAGCTTGTTTGTACGTCTTTTGAACAACGTACATCACTGGTTCTGCGTGTCATGTATCCCACAGCTGCAAGCCGCCGCTTGCTTTAATTATAAATATTTGTCTGAGCGATACTAAATATTATTATTTTCACGTAAATACAAGCATTCTCTCCTCAATAACTTCCAACTTAACTTTGACACTTTTATTGCCTATGGCTATGG
Organism: Schistocerca serialis cubense; assembly: GCF_023864345.2. Classification (NCBI taxonomy): domain Eukaryota; kingdom Metazoa; phylum Arthropoda; class Insecta; order Orthoptera; family Acrididae; genus Schistocerca; species Schistocerca serialis. Next base: position 345,941,506 of record NC_064638.1, on the reverse strand, counting down.
TCTGTTTTAGAACTCAAATTAATAATCAAATTAATTAATGTACTAAAAGACTGAACCTTAAATAGCTGGCGTATTCATGTAACACCAGAATAAAATAAATCAGTGAATAGCTGAACGAGTATGAATTATAACAGTGGGGTATTTAAGTTTATACAAAAAAGGACAATAACAAATCAGAAAAGGAATGGTGTTTCGATTGGCAAAGCATACATTGGAGTGGAAGCTATACAAATTATCCCCTGAATAAATGCCTTTTACAATGCAATCTGACTTTGTTTACATGAATCCACCCTGAAGCCCAACTCTATGGAAATGGAGTCAGCTATGAGGAAGTATAGCAAAAACTATGGTTCACCTAAGAATGGGAGCTGTGAATATCATTTAACAACCCTAGATCGGTGCAGCAGTGTTTTACCTCTTCACCTTGAGTCAGGTGACGGAAGGAAACGGCGCACAGTGGTCGAGGAGAAGCGCACTGCGACAGCTGTAATATTCTGACACATTCACGAAAATTTGGAAACTACACGATATGGCGTTCTAATTGTCGGAATGTGTGAATCCAATCCCAATCCCAGCAGATTGCATGGGGTGTGTCACACTTCAATAGGTTAGTGCGACACGTAGGAGAAGAAATTATGACACTTTACCTCGGTCTTTGAGAATGACATGTCAGGCCATGACAGCTTAGCCAACCTAAAACCAAAAAAATATCACTCTCTGTCTTGACCTCATTTAGCCAGGGATCATACACACACTCACTGCTGCATGATTGCAAAAGATTTTTGATTTTCTGAGAGTCAGAATTCTTCCTGCGGACCCTCAGGTCTTTGACATACACCACGAACCATAAATACAATGACTGAACAGTTAAAACGTCAACAGGCAATTAACTAACCCACCTACAACAAAGCTGACTTCACAGGTGATTGGTTTCTCTAACAACCCCAGAATATCGGTGAGTATTGATCATTATCTCCCTCAGAAATTTAGTTACCCTGCCCAAACCTTCACAGTGTTTCAATCTTCCATAGTAACAATTACATGACAAAGTCTATCCAAGCCCTAAACAAACCTATTTCTTTTAGTGCAATGCAGTAAATGGTGTTAACACAAAATTAACTACATTTAAATGAGATGTGAAACATAGTGACACTTTACACAAATGACAAAAACAAAGAAAACACGAGACAATTTCCAAAAGTGATTTGAATATTATTGTATTTTTCGTGTGTAGTCTTTTGTCAGTTTTAGATTTAATATGAGAGTGACACTGTACTCCAGTAGACATCTAAAAATGGTATTGACCCTAATAAAAAATATAGAAACAAGGAAAAGTAAAGAAATTACATTTTACGTAATAAAATCAATAAACAAGGCCCATAAAAACAAGAATTAAAAGAAAAGAAAAAAAATACAAATTTATTTTAAGTCTCTTACTGCTCGCTTCTCAAGGATCTTTAGGGAGTTCAAAAATTAACTTTACCTTAGTCATACAACAGCGCTACACTCATGATGTGTAAGAGCTTGGACGTGACAGGTGTAGGAAGTGAGTTGTTCCTAAGAGAAGTGCTACTCTTTCCTTAAGAGGGGTCGGACGTCAATCGGGCCGACTTGGAGCAGGAGAGGCACCACAGGACATTTTATTTTCTACTGTCTATACTTTTACAAATAAATTCATAGAACTTTGTCAGCATGACCAGGAACGATTCAGGATTCACACTGATAGCAGTGGAAGCGCAAAGACATAACAAAATAATTTTTTTTTTTTTAGATCTGAAGTTTCATCATTTTTTCACTCACTGTTGGCTGCGTTTGTTGCTATCGGTACATTTTTCATCACACGTAAGAGAGGTTCTTTGATGGATTTTGCACAGCATATAAACCATACTTACAGGTGTATGAAACTCTAGAATTTTCCAAATCTATTAAAAACTGTGGTAAAAATTGAGATAATTAACTACAAAATTTGATTTTTTTCTAAACATAAAGTTTAAAACGTAACAGCTCATTCATTTCTTCATAAATTAGAGTTTCAGACACCTGTAAGTATGCTTTGAACGCTGTGCAAAATTCATCGAACAGTCTCTCTCACTTATGAAGAAATGTGTACCTATAGCAACAAATGCAGCCAATATTAAGTTAAAAATGATGAAATTTCACATGAAAAAAAATTATTTTGTTATGTTTTTGAACTTCCGCTGCTAGGAGTGTGAATCCAGAATCCTTCCTGGTCATGCTCACAAAGTTTTATGAATTTACTTGAAAAGTATAGACAGTGGAAATTAAAATGTGCGCCGGCCGCTGGTGGCGGAGCGGTTCTGGGCGTTTCAGTCCGGAACCGCGCAACTGCTACGGTCGCAGGTTCGAATCCTGCCTTGGGCATGGATGTGTGTGATGTCCTTAGGTTAGTTAGGTTTAAGAAGTTCTAAGTTCTAGGGGACTGATGACCTCAAATGTTAAGTCCCATAGTGCTCTGAGCCATTTTGAACCAATTAAAATGTCCTGTGGTGCCTTTCCTGCTCCAAGTCGGTCCGTTTGACGTCCTACCCCCTTAATAGCATCAGTGGTGGCTACGGTTTCTCTGTCAGGACCTGTCTCCTGCCTATGGTAGCAACAGGTAAGCATCTGGACGATTAACACACCACAGATGTGGCAGTAGTTGACAAACTGTCACTCTCGTTAAAGACATCCTCAAGTAGCAGTTGTCAGTGTCGTGGCAAGTGTCTACAGACGTCAGTCACTTGGTCCGACGCCCTCTAATCCTTTCTTTGTCGTCGGCACCAGCATTACATTCAAGTGCAGTCCCTCAAGATTATTACGTCGAACAGCGGTTGCCTCAGTTGGTTGCGCGACATCGGGGACGAGCTCCCATTACCTATTGATTGCAGGCGAGGAACCCCTGTTGTTGCTTTCACTCTCTGTTGGCATGAGTGAAAGGCCTGAGTGGGACTCTGTTCGCGCCTCTATCGCCCTTGAGCTGCCCCAGAGTAATCCACATCAGTCAGCTGCCCGCCCTGTCGCCTCGGGGGGTGGGGGGGGGGGGGGCGGTGGGGGGGGCGACAGCTGCCTATGTGGCCATGTGGTGATGTCACATAAGCTGGTGGCTTTCCTGGTGTGATCGCCCAGCTGTGATGTCACGCCAGCAGCTGCACTCGAGGTCGCACTACATCACGAGTCAGCCCCAGCAGCAGCATTGCAATATATGGCGACTACCCCACGCCCAGCAACGTCGAACGAAGCTTCACATCCCGCTCTCTGTTTGGAACACTGTAGTCCTCTGCACAGTCCTTAGCACAGATCTTAGAGCTTTGTTTTCAACATGAATCTTTACAAAAATACGTACACAGAAAATCATAGTAAAAGTATTAACTGTTTGAGGTTGAAACTTTGCAAAATTATTAATACAAATAAGTACCTTACCGCTTTCTTTAGTTTCAACAATGTTACTATGTAGGATCCTTTATTAAAAAAAAGACACGCTATCATCACTAATTATGTGCTTATCTGAAATATGTAAAACAATAATTTTCTAGCTGTGAAGCTATACTGCTGTTGCATATATCAGTGTTTTATCAGTTACCCAATATCACTCATGCACCACAAACGGAGAAGCCAGCACAACCTGCACATTCATACTTTTAAGCACTCTCACATGATGCATCAGTTACTCCTAATTATGTTCTACCCAATACCAAGTCTAGCTATCCCTAACCCTCTCCACTTTACGCTAATCAGGGTTTTGATAGTTGTTCTGATGTCATCTTGTTGGATCGTGACGCTGATCTGGATATCTCCAGCAGAATCTGGGTTGAACACTGCTCACCGCCATCTGTACACTCCTTAGTGTGCTGTCAGAGTAGATCAGACATTGGCACGAATTTACCTTTCCACTGACCAATAGCTCTCAAAAAACGACATGCAGCTAATAATATGAAAGTCCTTTTATTAATTGTAGTGCATAAGAATTTGTGATGATCATCCTTTTTTTTGTTTGGTCTCAATCGCCATTTCCTTCCTATTCATGTAAAAACGTACTACCGTGACTCACACTCCATATTCTCGCGCCACGTAATACAAAACTTTGCTGATGACGCTTCCCTGTCGCTGGTGGTCTTCAGTCGAAATACCACTAGGCAAAGAACATCGCACTATAGGCGATAGCCCATAAGCGATAACCACAAATGAAAATTTATCACCAGCGAAAAATATCGCACCATAGGCGATTATCCATAAGTATAACCACACTCGAAAACGACCAACGACATCACTCCACTGGCGAGAACACTACTCGAACCACAGCCAGAAAAAAAACCATACTCGAAAGTCAATACGCCTCTCTAGTGGACAATCCATGTCCATATCGCAAGATACCCCCATCGGTATATGTGCCATGATCCAAATCACGCCAACATCCACTATCGGATCACAAATCAACTTCCGTTGCACCACTATCGTCTCATCAATCCCAATTGTGAAACAGACCGTGCACACATCCCCCCCTGCCCCCCTGCCCCCCCCCCCCATCCGTGCACCCTATATCAGAAGAAGAAACAAAACCACTGGTGCATTCCAAGATGACCAAGCGAACTCCTGCAGGTGCAGTAGGTAGCACCCTGGACTCACATTCGGGAGGACGACGTTTCAAAACCGGGTCCGGCCATCCTGATTTAGGTTTTTTGTGATTTCCCTAAATCTCTTCAGGCAAATGCCGGGACATTTCCTTTGAATGGCCACGGCCGACTTCCCTAATCCGATGCGAACCATGACCTCACTGTTTGATCCCCTCTTCCAAATAACCCACCGACGAACGATTCCAAGATGAATTCTAAGAACTATTGTGTTTCCAAGACATGCTAAGACTTGTACAATTGTTTCTGAACCATAAATTCAATTTTCACTTTGTTCCAACACATACCTTTGCTGTGACATATCGAGCTACTAATACAGCAATGTTGAAGTATTTAATCAACCAGTTTTATGACAAAATAGAAGACGCTTCCGCCAAGAAATCGGCATAATCCTATCCAAGAAATTAATTTCTTCTGTATAACATGAGAAGATACCAGTAAGTCTTAAATTTGCGGTAAATCATCAAAGTGCAAATGCTGGACAGAAAACTATAAATGCCCAACGCATTGATTAGATGTCACATAAGTAGACCTTATCTGCTAATCTGATTTCCACTATGTCATTCTAATGATCATATTGCGGACTTCGCCTACCAATCCCTCTATCATGCCTTGTTTGCCCTGAGTACCAGACTGGCTGCATGAAGTTAGAAGTTTACGTTTCCTTTCTGTTGTTATTTCTGTTTTCTTGAAAATTACCACCATACGTCCACAGTCTGCTTCTATCGTTCCACTGAGGTTCATTATTAAATCTTTGGCCTTGATATTGGTTTCTTTTCGCCCTGTTTCCATTTGTGTTTTGCCTGTCACTATTTCCAACTGATGCACTTTGGAATCTCGGAAATTTCAATCTCTCAAGTTTTTTGCTTCCTTGACAAAGTCTAACTTTCGTAGAGCGCTTTTGAATGTCCCTGTTGTGTCTTTACATTTGCCTATGAGCAGTTGCTGGAGCCTCAAAATCTCCTTATTGCTGTACGGTTGGTGCAAGTAACGGTTCTGGTTGATAAGCGTCTTGAAAACTTTACCTGACTGCGGCAACCCGATGCTTCGTAATCTTTTCCTAACGTAATCTCCTAGTTAACCCTTTCGTGGGCAAAATTATTGAGCAGTTTTTTTAATAAATGGAGAGCAAATAGTAGTTAACAGATAGGTATATTTATTATAAAGAATATCAAATTTGCTCCAACTGTGAAAGTGAGGTCACACAACAAGGTGGGAAGTATTCTTCCCACTGCCCTTCCTTGGAGTTAAATGACAAAAACAACTTTTTCAATATATGTCGTATTTATTTGATAAATTTACTTCTCCTGTTACAATGATTGTTCACAATTACTTGCCATGAAATTTTCTGAAACATGGGTCTATGCAAAGTGGTATTTGACAATAAGTACAAACACAGCGAGTTCTCTTTTCCTCAGCATTGGTACTACAGTGACGGCACGTCCAGTAGGATTCTCCTAAAATGGGTTGATGCTCCCCTACAGCCACATGACGAAAATCTTCAGGTACTTTACCCCTTTTTACCAGAAAGGCAGGTTTTTATCCACGCCTTTTTTGGGATGAGAAGCCAGCGATCAATTGTCTGGCTAGATGGATCCTGTATGTGAGCTGATCATGCTGTCCACATTCTCTTTTACTTATTTTCCACAGGATAAAACTGTTCACAGCAGCAACGTCCACCAGGAAATAAAATATTCTGTGCCACCATTTTACAGAACGTCTGCCAATAGCATACCTTTCTCATAATTGATCAAACTTATCGTTACCACCCCTTATTTTGTTGTATTCTGCCACAATTTCAGGACAAGAAATCTCTGTACTAGTACCTACCTTGTTTTTCCTTTTCACTGTGGCTGTTTCTCATGGGTTATGAATTGAGGGCAGGAGAGTGACTGGACGCTTATCCATCCATTTTACTGCAGAAATGGCTCCTTTTGTTTCAAACTGGAATTTTCCTCGCTCCAATTTTACGTTTTCCTTCATAAATTTGGGTAAATCAAAAGTATTTACCTTATACTATAGCTTTGAGGGAAAAATCACAAAATGTCACGCAAACAGCACTGAAAAGCTCATCTACAGAGCAACACTCAGCTATACAACGCCTCTGCGAGAAGGTACAGCAAAAACGACGGGAACTTCCGATTGGATTTTGTACTCTATACTGTTCACTAGGTGGTAGCACCGTACAGAGGTGGGTACTGTGTATCCCACGGGACTAGGAACCAGTTCATTGTAGTGCGAATCATGTTTCCCACGGCTCACGAAAGGGTTAATCCATTCTTGCGTGTCCTGTAACGACAAAGTATTTAGGAAAGCGTCTCTGAATCCACTGTAACTGCGGCAGCTTGTTGCAACGCTACGCATGTAGTCTGCTAATGAACATTCCAGGTATCCATAAGGAAATTGCAGTTTGTGTACTAGTGGCTGTGACTTGGGTAGTACCCTATCGTGATGAGCAATCCTTGACGTGAGGTGTAATGAGCTATGATTCTCTTTATAAACCTGAAAATTTTGGATTGAGAGAATATGTGTAAGTCGAAATATTCACAATTTTCCTCCCCTGGTCTTTCTCTAAGTTCTGGCGGGTGTGTTTCCAACATTTCATGGCCGACCAATCCCTGAATGCTGTTGTACCCGTTTCTCGTGTCATCAGAGTCATGCAGTCATTTTTTTCATACGGCTGAGTCACTAGCAATTGTGATCCGGCTCCACATTTTGTGCACTACGCGCCACTGACTGCGCACGCTCGATCGAGCGTCGAACCCTGTTGAGCTTGCGCTCCCGTCGTTTACTGGCCTGAGCTGGGGAAACGGCTCAAAGTTGGGTTGCAAAACTTTGTCTTTGACATTTCTAGAGACTAACAAACTTACGTCGACATGCTGGCTGAATTTCTACATGAGCGATCCGTTCCCACATTTCTCTCAACTCATCCGCCAGCTCATTCTCCTGGGTAGGGAGACGCGTTTGCTTGTGTTGTATTTCTAACACTTCTTCCTGTGTCTTTTCAGCTACAGTCTGTCCCTGTCCAGAAATATTTTTCTGGGTTGCACTCACTTCAGCCTTTGCCAGTGCTGCCTTATCTAGCGAAATTGGGTATTTTTTCGCACATCACGTGTTACTAATCTGGTTGTCCTAGCGTCACGTTTGGACTCTATCGCTATTTCTCGCAACTCATCTGACGTTCTCCTAATATCTTCAACCTCTGCCTTGACACCGTTAAGTCCATTTCTAAAGTGATTTACGTGTACGACAAACTCATCTGTCCTCTTTCGAATTTCCTTAATTTCTGTCAAGACTTCGTCCTGTCGCTTTCCTTCTTTTCTAGTCGCTTCTGAATTTCCCTAATTTCATAGATGACGATCGCCTGTCTTTAGCTTTCTGCTGGCCGTCTCTTTTCTTCCCAATCCTCCCTCTGCTTTTCTTCCTCCTGTCGTCTCTTCACTTCCCTTTCCTTTCCGTACTTACAGAACCGATATAACCTGCCTCGTCGGCATCATTTTCACTTTCATTTCCTGAGTGAACAGAACCCTCATCATCCGAGTATTCTGCATTAGACATTTGCGCCCTATTTGCAGGCTGATCTAAACGCAATTCTATCTTGTTCTGCATCAATGACAGGCTAGTGTTCCATCATGAACGACATTAGTGTGCAGACTTTCTTACTATACAAACGTGCTTTGCTTCTTGTAAGCATTCAAATCGATTGCTACATCCACAAGTTTCCGTTTCTATAGCATCAAGCGCCGCAACTAGTCTCCGATTTTCTTTTAAATAATGCACATATTTATGCCAGATACCAGGAAAGAAATTTACTCTAAAATGTCGTACGCATCCCCATATGCAGATATGTTGCACAGAATTTAATTGATGAAAGGATAAAATACAAAAATTGCAGTAAGTGAAGCAGGCAAAAAGGAATATAAACCCTAAAAAATGAGATCGACAGGAAGTGCAAAATGGCTAAGCAGGGATGGCTAGAGGACAAATGTAAGGATGTAGAGGCTTATCTCATGAGGGGTTAGATAGATACTGCCTACAGGAAAATTAAAGAGACCATTGGAGAAAGGAGAATCACTTGCATGAATATCAAGAGTACAGATGGAAACCCAGTTCTAAGCAAAGAAGGGAAAGCAGAAAGGTGGAAGGAGTATATAGAGGGTCTATAAAGGAGCGATGTTCTTGAGGACAATATTATGGAAATGGAAGAGGAAGTAGATGAAGATGAAATGGGAGATATGATATTGCGTGAAGAGTTTGACAGAGCACTGAGAGACCTAAGTCGAAAAAAGGCCCCGGGAGTAGACAACATTCTATTAGAACTACTGACAGCCTAGGGAGAGCCAGGCCTAACAAGACTCTACCATCTGGTGAGCAAGATGTATGAGACAGGCGAAATTCCCTCAGACTTCAAGAAGAATATAGTAATTCCAGTTCCAAAGAAAGCAGGTGTTGACAGATGTGAAAATTACCGAACTATCAGTTTAATAAGTCACAGCTGGAAAATACTGACGCGAATTCTTTACAGACGAATGGAAAAACTGGTAGAAGCTGACGTCGGGGAAGATGTGTTTGGATTCCGTAGAAATGTTGGAACACGTGAGGCAATACTGACCCTAAGACTTATCTTAGAAGAAAGGTTAAGGAAAGGCAAACCTACGTTTCTAGCATTTGTAGACTTAGAGAAAGCTTTTGACAATGTTGACTGGAATACTCTCTTTCAAATTCTGAAGGTGGCAGGGGTAAAATACAGGGAGCAAAAGGCTATTTACAATTTGTACAGAAACCAGATGGCAGTTATAAGAGTCGAGGGGCATGAAAGGGAAGCAGTGGTTGGGAAGGGAGTGAGACTGGGTTATAGCCTCTCCCCGATGCTATTCAATCTGTATATCGAGCAAGCAGTAAAGAAAACAAAAGAAAAGTTCGGAGTAGGTATTAAAATCCACGGAGAAGAAATAAAAACTTTGAGGTTTGCCGATGACATTGTAATTCTGTCAGAGACAGCAAAGGACTTGGAAGAGCAGTTGAACGGAATGGACAGTGTCTTGAAAGGAGGGTGTAAGATGAACATCAACAAAAGCAAAACGAGGATAATGGAATGTAATCGAATTAAATCGGGTGATGCTGAGGGAATTAGATTAGGAAATGAGACACTTAACGCAGTACATGAGTTCTGCTATTTGGGGAGCAAAATAACTCGTGATGGTCGAAGTAGAGAGGATATAAAATGTAGATTGGCAATGGCAAGGAAAGCGTTTCTGAAGAAGAGAAATTTGTTAACATCGAGTATTGATTTAAGTGTCAGGAAGTCGTTTCTCAAAGTATTTGTATGGAGTGTAGCCATGTATGGAAGTGAAACATGGACGATAAGTAGTTTAGACAAGAAGAAAGTAGAAGCTTTCGAAATGTGGTGCTACAGAAGAATGCTTAAGATTAGATGGGTAGATCACACAACTAATGAGGAGGTACTGAATAGAATTGGAGAGAAGAGGAGTTTGTGGCACAACTTGACTAGAAGAAGGGATCGGTTGGTAGGACATGTTCTGAGGCATCAAGGGATCACCAATTTGATACTAGAGGTCAGCGTGGAGGGTAAAAATCGTAGAGGGAGACCAAGAGATGAATACACTAAGCAGATTCAGAAGGATGTAGGCTGCAGTAGGTACTGGGAGATGAAGAAGCTTGCACAGGATAGAGTAGCATGGAGTGCTGCATCAAACCAGTCTCAGGACTGAAGACTACAACAATAACAACAACAATGCACACATTTATGCCAGATACCAGGAAAGAAACTTACTCTAAAATGTCGTACGCATCCCCATAAGCAGATATGTTGCAAAAAATGGTGAAGATAACTTGCAAGACGTCTTAAGACATCCGAACTCCCTCCACGATCAAATAAAGTCCACATTGGAAATTGAAAAGGAGGGATGCCTTCCATGTTTGGATGTTCTGGTTCGGCGCAGAGAGGATGGCACTTTGGGACATGATGTTTATCGGAAGCCGACGCACACGGATTTGTATTTACGTGCAAACAGCTGCCTCCATCCTACCCAGACGATGAGTGTTCTTCGTACTTTGACCCCCAGAGCGCTTATTATTTCTGACGAAAGCAGACTGCAAGATGAACTTTACCACTTACAAATACTGTTTGAAGGCAATGTGTACTACCCACAGCAAATACAGAAGGCACTGAAAATGAAATCGAAAGAGGCCACGAAGAAAGCAGAAGAAGACGAAGAAATCTTTAAATCGATAGTCTTCCTTCCATATGAGGGTAGCCTCTCATCAAAAATAGGACGGATTCTCAGCAGACACAAAGTAAAAGTGATTTTTCGTCCTCCACCCAAGACAGCTGCACTTGTGGTTTCCGTCAAAGATGATTTGCTGCTCCGTAAATCTGGAGTTTACAAAATTCCATGTGAATGTGGTCCTTCTTACATTGGACAAACAACTCGTACTGTCCAAGAAAGATGTACAGAACACCGGATGTATACACGACTTTTACAACCTAACAAGTCGGCAGTGGCAGAACACTGTATTGACACTGGTCACAGTATGTTGTACGACAACGTCGAAATTTTGGCAACTACATCATCTTTTTGGGACTCGATAGTCAAGGAAGCAACTAAAATTCGCTTGACGTGCCAACCACTATCTCTATAGTGGTTTCAAGCTTTATAAATGATGTGCTCCGTCATTTGCTGTAATAAACTCACAAAGACGCCGTCTCAATGAAGCTCACAATGATATATCGACATGCCAACACAGATCGACTGCGGAGTCATAGACGTAACTCTCGCATTGTGCACGTCTCTGCCACCGACCAACGTCTCTGCCGCATTTGCGTCTGTTGCCACATGCGCAGTTGCGCGGTACACGAGTATAAAGGGATGAAGCGAGCACTGGTGTGGCAGTCTTGCGGCTCACTCTGAAGATGGCTGAAATATTAGAAGAAGAAGGAGAATTCTTGTGGCTGCACACCCGAAACATAATGGAAATGTTCCACAAAAGTCTGCAACATCCGACAAGAATTGGTACAGAAGTCCCTGACAAGACACAATGTGAAATAAATAAATAAATAAATAAATGACACAAATAGTTGATGCACTGAAATAAGATGACTAAACCATGCTAGAAACTGCTGAGATACAACGTACACCGCCAAACTCGAGCCTCAGTGCTCTCAGTGCAGCATAGTCTCACTTTCAAATAAATAAATAAATAAATAAAAAACAAAAACAGGCGCCTGTTCCGTAAGATAATGCACTAACTACCCCACAAAAGATCCATGTTCCGAGATCCTGGCAAAGGGACGCCAGATGCAAGATGTCTATTGTTTTAATTACATGTCTGAGCGATGTTAAATGTGTTATTTTTACATAAAGAAAAGCATTATCTTCTCAAGAACTTACAAATCGTGAGCTACACCATTAATTTTTGTATCTGTTTAAGCTAGAGAACTTAGTCATTTCATATTTGTTGCCTATGGCTATGGTGAGGTTCAGAATTGAAATATATAATCAAATTAATTAATTTCATACTGTTGAACCTTAAGTTGCTGGTGTACCCATGTACTACCACAATAAAATAGAAACAATGATTAGTGGATGGAGTATGAATGAGAACAGTGGCGTATTTCAGTTTACAAAATATTGACAAGTTTTATTGATCCTTTGATAACTACAACGAGCTGATAAATCTTTCGCAAAAAATGACCAACACAGATCAGAAATGGAATGGTGTTTCCATTGGGAAAGCATACACTGGGGAGGAACCTACGCAAATTTATCCCTTTTACAACGACTTTTTTGTTTACATGAATCCACTGTGGGGCCAAACTCTGTTCAAATGGAATCAACTTCGACGAAGTATACCACAAACTATGGTTTACCTGTGAACAGTGAGCTGTAAACATCATTTAACAGCCCTACGCCGATGCATGAGTGTTTTACCCTTTCACCTTGATTCAGGCGGCAGCAGAAACCGGCGAGCTGTGGGCTACGAACAGCGCAATGTTGCAGCTGCAGTGTTCTGAGGTGTCCACAAACATTTGCAGACTACACGGACTGGCGTTCTGATTATAGTAACGTGGGAAAATTCCCTATCAGTGCCCTGAATCCCTAGCAGGTTTCTGTGTGTGATGCAACCGTTTGCCGATCTGGCCAAGCTAATTTTACTCATAGACATGACGGTACGTGCTTTCCTTGTCAGTAAGATGAATAAGTTAACCCTAGGGGCACACGATATGTCCGACAAGGCTTGCTATTTCACTGTCGGTAAAACTAGAAACTGCCACCGAATATTAGTACACCACAAGGTACAAACCACAAGTTTCACCCACTATGAAAATACCTGAAGTTCCCCACCATGGGATGACCAGAAGGCGAAGACGGCAAAGAATAACAACCACTTTCCACTAAGAGTCGATTTATGTTCTGAATTAGCGAAAATGAAACCGCCCCCACATTTCAAAAACCTGTCGAACTATCCTCTACTTATTAAATTCCCCCTCATGACTGTCCTGTTGGTCTGATAATCAACCCACACACAGCACGAGGGTTCTACATCTACATCTACATGAATACTCTGAGAATCACATTTAATAGCCTGGCAAAGGGTTCATCGAACCACCTTCACAATTCTCTGTCATTCCAATCTCGTATAGCGCGTGGAAATAACGAACCCTTATGCCTTTCCGTACAGCTCTGACTTCCTTATTTTAGCGTGATGATCGTTTCTGCCTATGTAGGTCGGTGTCAACAAAATATTTTCGCATTCGAATGATAAAGTTGGTGATTGGAATTTCGTGAGAAGATATCATCATAGTGTTTTCATGATGTCTAGCCCAGTTCCTGTATCATTTCAGTGACACTCTCTCCCATATTTTGCGATAATGCAAGACGTTCTGCCCTTCTTTGAACTTTTTCGATGTACTCCGTCGATTCTATCTGGTAAGGATCCCACACTGTGCAGCAATATTCTAAAAGACGACGGCCAAGATTAGTGCAGGCGGTCTCTCCAGTAGATCTGTTACATTCTTCCTCACAATATTTTCTATGTGTTCCTTCTAATTCAAGATGTTCGTAATTGTAATTCCTAGGCATTTAGTTGAATTTACGGCCTTTAGATTTGACTGTTTTATCATTTAACTGAAGTTTAACGGATCTCATTAGCACTAATGTGGATGACCTCACACTTTTCGTTATTTAGGGTCAACGGTCAATTTTCGCACAATTCAGATATCTTTTCCAAATCGTTTTGAAATTTCTTATGGTCTTCTGATGACTTTATTAGTCGATAAACGACAGCGTCATCTTCAAACAATCTGAGACGGCTGCTCAGTTTGTCTCCCAGATCCTTTATATAGATAAGGAATAGCAAAGGGCCTATAACACTACCTTGACGAACGCCAAAAATCACTTCTATTTTACTGGATGACTTCCCGTCAGTTACTACGAACTGTGACCTCTCTGACAGGAAATCACAAATCTGGTCGCATAACTGAGACGATATTCCATAAGCACTCAATTTTACTACAAGCCGATTGTGTGGCACAGTGTCAAAAGCCTTCTGGAAATCCCTTGTCAATAGCACTCAACACTTCATGCAAATAGAGATCTAGTTTTATTTCACAAGAACTATGTTTTCCAAATCTATTTTGACCGTCTGTCAACAGACCGCTTTCTTCGAGGTAATTCATAACGGTCGAATAAAATATAACTTCCAAAACCCTGCTGCATATCGATGTTTTGGGCTTGAAATTTAGTGCATTTCTCCTACTACTTTTCTTGAATATTGTTGTGACATGCACATCTTTCCAGTCTTTGGGTACGGATATTTCGTCGAGCGAACGGTTGTATAAGATTGCTAAGTATGGAGCTAATACATCAGCATACTTTGAAAGGAACCTAATTGGTATACAGCCTGAACCAGAAGACTAGCTTTTGTTAAGTGATTAAGTTGCATCACTGGTCCGAGGATGTTTACTTCTGTGTTACTCATGTTGGCAGCTGTTCTTGATTCGGATTCTGGAATATTTACTTCGCATTCTTTTGTGAAGGCATTTCGGAAGGCTGTGTTTAGTAACTCTGCTTTGGCAGCACTACCGCACAGAGAAGGCATTGACTGTTTCTTGCTGCTAACATACTTCACATATGACAAGAATCTCTGTGGATTTTCTGGCAGGTTCGAGACAAGATTTCGTTGTGGAAACTATTATAAGCATCTCGCATTCAACCCCGCTCTAAATTTCGAACTTCTGTAAAAATCGCCAATCTTGTGCATTTTGCGTCTGTTTAAACTTGGCATGTATTTTTCGTTCATTCTGCAACAGTGTTCTGACCCGTTTTGTGTACCAAGGAGGATCAGCTCCGTCGTTTGTTAATTTATTTGGTATAAATCTCTCAATTGCTGCCGATACTATTCCTTTGAATTCAAGCCACATCTGGTCTACACTTACGTCATTAATTTGGAAGGCGTTGAGATTGTCTCTCAGGAAGGCGTCAAGTGAATTTTTAGCTGATTTTTTGAATAGGTATAATTTTAGTTTATTTCTGGAGAATTTGGGGGTTACAATATTCACTCTCGCTACGACAACCCTGTGTTCACTAATCCTGCGTCCGTTTGAGGACCGTTTCTAACTCAGCATTATTTGTTGCTGATAGGGGGAGCAAACTTCTACTTTGCACATCCTGAGAGGAGCCAGCCATTGACTCAAAATCTGTCATCCCCGAAATAAGATTGTAGACTATGGAGGTGTTGTGCTCATGGTAAGCATGGCCATGTTTGGGCAAAAAAGTAATATATATATATATATATATACCGAAAGAATATGGCGACTTCCTTGCATCAGTGAAGTTACAATCTTTCTTCCACTAAACACGTGTACCATTCTTTCTACTGTAACGCCCAAACTTCTAACATGAGATTGTAGAGTTTTATGACCTTACCACCACTTGCATAAAGGCTGAGTCTGCAGCAATCTCAGTTGAATAGCTTCCTCCACGCACTTTCCACCAGCTGGCCCCCTTTGCAATGGTCTGCCACCTGGCTCAGGTAATTTTTTTTTTTCCAAACCGGTGCCCTCCTGTCTGACCCCAAGCGGAAGGAGAAGAATACCTCTACAGGTACGATCCACTGAGTGCTGATTCGCAAAATTACTCACACAGACTGGTCTCTGCAATCAGAATTTATGGCCCCCAATCCATCTCTCTCCCAGTTCTCCAACGCCTTCACTACAGTCCATCAGGTACAAAAAGGTCTCTACAGGTTACACATGCAGTTATAATGACATTCTGCCCACAATTTTCTCCTGTCAAAGTTCATAAATCACACATACCAAATGCAGTACTCTAGAACACCGAGGTCATGATCTTAAATGTGACAATATTGTTAAAGTGTGATAATGGTTTGCCACCCTTCACAGTCTGTTGGTAGGTTTGTGGAAGTATGTGACATTAGATATCTACAAACAAGTCAAATAATTCGAGTAAGTAATGGGCCACTGATCTGCGTACTCGGTGATGGTACCTGATGGTAACACAGATCGTTCCATAGGATTTACGTCAAGTGAATTTAGTCGCCAAGATATCAACATGAGTTCACTATATTGCTCCGCAAACCATTTCAGGACAGTTCTGGCTCCGAGATATGGACAATTATACTGCTGAAAGACGACATCGCCATCGGGGAAGACATTAAGGGTGAAGGGATAAAAGTGGTTCATAGCTGTCAATGCGTCTTTGATGGCTACCACAGGTCATATGCAAGTGGAATGTCTACCACAGCAAACCACTCCTTCCACTAGACAGCGTCCGTGGCGCGCTGCACGTTTCTGGTCGTCTTTCACTTATACGACGGCGTTTGTGTAGATGACCATCGACCTAGTGTAGCAAAAATGTGATTCAGCCAAAGAGCCGACACGTTTCCATAGATCGATGGTTGAATCCCCTTGGTCCCATACCCACTGCAGTCGTAATTATCGATGTCGTCGGAGCAACATGTGAACTCATAAGGGTTTTCTGCTGCGAAGCTCCATGTTCAACTCTGTACCATAAACCATGAGCTCCACAACACTTTTGCGTGCACCAGCATTGTGATCTTTCGGCAGAGATGCCACAAATCAGTATCTATCCTACTTTTCAGAGCAGTTAAGCCTGCAAAGCCCAATTCGCCCGAAGAAGCGTGGATGTCTAACCATTTAGCGCCTAGTAGTAGTTTCACGGTCTTTCTACCTCCTTCTGTAGATGATCACGACAGTAGCACGTGAGCATTCGACAAGCTTCGCCGTTTTCGTGATCCCCGTTCACAGACTCTAGGTAATAATAACCTGCCTTTTATGAAAGTCGCTTATCTCAATACATTTTCCCTTTTGCCGCCCATATCTTTGCTAGAGTGATACCCCGTTCGTACCTGCTCTGTAGATACACTTTTGGTACTGCATCACGTGCCGCAACGCAACCTGGTGATATCCAAAGTCGCGGTGGGCAGTGGTCATCATGTTTTGACTTATCAGTGTAATGCACTTTCGTTTAGCCTCTACAAGCAATGCAGTTACAAGGTGCAAACATACCAATGTTTCCCATCTCTCAATACAAAATATATCCTGTCGTTATTTTTTTGTTTTGTTTTTGTAGTAGTAGTAGTAGTAGTAGTAGTAGCTCGCTACAGAATTTAACCACAAGCATAACTGAGGGAGGCATGATAAGATTGCGACTCTTCATGTAACATACGAATCAGCAGCGCGTAATATTTATTGCAATCTGAGACGTTTTTCAGGCGATCCGTTTACCAGTGAGCATCTTATACTACGCAAATAGTCTACTGACCATTGAAATTGGAATCCCCTCTGAAGACACACAAAGAAAATTTCAAACTGGCATGAAATCTACTACATATCTTAATATAAATCTGTATCATGATAGTACAAGAGCAAAAGTCGGTTGGAGTCACAGCATCCCCTTTCTGTGAATGAGGATTTTGGTTCATTGTATTTTGACACTGATGCTTCTGTGCCCAAAATGTATGCAGCCACTGTGTTTCCTCCCGTTGTTTGTCACTGCAGAGAGATAAAACAGTGAGCAGTGCGTGTCGCTAAATGAACTCATTAGGAGCAGCGTGAAAGTTAGATATTGTTAAAGGGCTTAGTATAATATTCAGGGATTATGAAGCACCTCATTGGTCTATAGTGTGTAAAGAAAGACATGAGCCCAGAATGACCTTCGTTGTTCCAAATAAGTTGGTTATAGAGGAACGGTTAGTATAACCACAGAGATAGCGTTTCGTCGTCTCCCTCAGCAGACTACACTATCGGTAGGCTGCGCGCCACATGTAGCTAGTAAAAATAATCTTTATAAGGCATACAAAGTGCAGGTAATAGAGGAATCAAAACCAACGAACCAGTCTAAGTGACTGCATATTGTTGCATGGATTATTACGAGGTAACAAGCTCAAAAGCATTTTCCAAGGTAAATAAATCTTCAATGACGAAGCACATTTCCATTTAAATGGATTTGTGAGTGAAGAAATTTGATGCATACGTGAAACCAAGAGCACCATTGTGTGGCTGTCCACACAAAACCGATGTAAAAGCGCAGAGAAATGTCGTGCCTGACTCATAATAGTCATTTTCATGGAACGATTGTTTCGCTGAGAATGAGCTTCACAATCTGAGGCACTTGGTGTTACGCTGAAATTATTTCTCAGCTTTAGGCGCGACAGGTGGTATGTAATTACAAAGATTCATTTTTGCAGTCGTAAGGGTATTTGTGAAACGACGTAGTACATAATAAACCTCCTCCACTTACCTTGGGTGCAACCTACACGAGTTATAAAACACGACTGATGGTTGTATGGTTGTATTGCTGTTTAATATAGCTAACTTTATGTTTAAAGCATCTATCGGTTTTGAAGAAGACAGTTACAACCATCCGGTAACTTTCCATAATTCTGCAGGTTAATATCAAAATCCGAATCAAAATGAATCTAGATTAATTTTAAGATGAAAATAAAGCATTGCTGTTCTTCTGCAACAACATCCAACAGAATGGATTCAGCACGTTAATGCTATTGTGGATCTAAGGGTATTATCATTGAGTATTCAGCTGAGAGATCTTAACCGCCTAACTTCGATCTTATACGTAACTGTATTTTCTCTTATTCCCAAATATTTTATTAAGTTTCTGATACCTTGCGGTCAATACTTGTGTTCAACAGGGCATAACGTACGTTGACGTGAAGTATCTCGACAACTTCAGTATATCGTTTCTACAGGTCAGGTAGCATATTCTTAGATCACTTTGATATTTAAATATATTACGAGTTAAGACTGTGAAACTATCGTTTTGTGAATTACAAGCTGATCATATGTCACACTATTATTTTCCCTATTTAATGCCACATTTCATGCTGATTTCATGAGTGGAAAAGCCCGCCCCCGGTAGCTGAGTGGTCAGCGTGACAGACTGTCAATTCTAAGGGCCCGGGTTCGATTCCCGGCTGGGTCGGAGATTTTCTCCGCTCAGGGACTGGGTGTTGCGTTGTCCTAATCATCATTATTTCATCCCCATCGACACGCAGGTCGCCGAAGTGGCGTTAACTCAAAAGACCTGCACCAGGCGAACGGTCTACCCGACGGGAGGCCCTAGCCACACGACATTTCATTTTGTTTTTCATCACTGGAAATAATATATGCTTATGAGGTCTGTTCTAACAAAGCGAAATAACTTTGTTTTCCCTTATCACACTGTCAAGAATTCCATAACCGTTTTTGGCCGTTTTCGACGCAACGCTGTAAATTACCCCGCAACCCCGGCTGTAGCTGCAATGAAATCGTTCCTTGCATACACAAAATTATTTTCAAGTTTAAGGGGAGTTAGAACGGAAAAAAATTGTTTTTTCATATTTTCGATCTTTATCTCACCATAAAATTTGCGGTACATTACTGCAAGATTTAATAAAATCGGTAATTTTTTATATAGAAGGCTGTGAATTGCTGTGTTATAAAATTCAAATTACGTGTTTGTATTGTTCATGTCCAGAAGAGGATGGGCACCACGTTGAGGAAGTTGAAACAAAGTTTGAGAGACAAGCAATTTCCTGATCGTAAAACCATAAGGGGCAAGCTGACAGACAAAATGATAGATGAACTACAGCAATATTATGGGACGGCCATTAGAAATAATATTGAGGAATTGTTGAAAATGAAGCAGGCAGTATGGGCTACCTTCTTTCTTAGACTATCAACTGATGAAAAACCAATACACCACGTTTGCCCTCCTGGACCTGATACATGGTGCAATTACCGCAATGCCCAGTACTCAAGCATTTCATACAGTCATAAACATTCCATCTCAGAAGGAGTCATGGATATCATAAAACCTATTTACAGAGACCTGGCAGATCCGGAATTACTAAAGAAGTGTCTGCATGGTCTGACTCAAAACCCCAATGAGTCGTTCAATAATCTCATACGGACTCGCTTACCAAAAAATGTTGTTATTAGAATGAATACACTAAAGTGGGGGATCAGTGATGCTGTTACTGCTTTTAATGATGGCAACATTGTTGGTAGGGTGAAATTGCTACAGCATATGGGAATTAATCCTGGAGCAAACTGCATCAGAGAAGTTGAACGGATGGACAAGGTTCGCATTGATAAAGCAGAGTATGTAGCACAGTTGGCCACTAAGGAGTCCAGAAAGAAGAAAAGAAGAAGAAATTTGGAAAAAAATAAAGAGCATGATATACAGTACGGTTCAGGGTGCTTCTGAGTAACTAAAATATAAAAAAAATAAGCATATATTATGTGAGTTACAGTCTTCTGAATCTTTAGAAGCCGTTCCTGAAAATTTATATTTTCTATTGCATTTTTCCCTAAATCTCAGAAACCACTTCGAGTAAAGTATTCAAATATTCAGGGAGTAATGACATACATATCCTGAGTCTACTGAACTATAAGAAGAACATAATGATATGTATAATTGAAATTATTTAGTATAACGTACAAAAAGTACACAAAATTTTAACCGTGTAGTTAAAAAACTGTATTTCCAAAAGAAATACCTGAAATGCAATTATTATAGTTCAGTAGGCACAGAACTTACAGTTCAATATCCTGTAACAGTTTCATGTCAATGAATACAGTGGTTCCTGAAATACAGGGAAGCCAAGTGACTAAATTTATCGGTGTCGGGCTAGGGCGTTCCAACTCCCCTTAACTACCGACAACTAAGGCTTATGTCAAGCCTCGTCATTGATCACAGCAGTGAAGTATGGTACCAATTTACAACAGTAACGGTTGTTATCCTGCCATCCTCAGCTGCGTTCAGTATTAGGGTCGTCTATGTGCAACTAAACAAAAGGATGAGATACACATATATGCATATAACTGTACAATATTGTAAGAAAATTGACACATACACACACTCATTCGACAGTTGGCAACAATATATAAAATTTATGGCTGTCGGATTCAATAGCTGACAACAACATACCAATCAACATACGAAAAAAAAAAAAACAATCTATAGATGTTCTCAGTGCTGAAATAGTGGTAGTGTGGAGGACTGGAAGCCAAACACCAACAACACCAGCAAAGCAAGCGTTCGTGTAGAGCGGTTTGCAAGTAAAATTTCGAGGAATTACTAGCTTATAATAATGTCTGAAAGTGCCTAAAATGTAGCTAACCTGAAATCACAGAATCTAGTATGTACAAAAAGAATAGTGTACACAAATACACTAAAGATCCAAAGAAACTGGTAGACCTGCCTAATGTCGTGTAGGGCCCCCGTGAGACCACAGAATTGCCGCAACAAGACGTGGCATGGACTCGACTAGCGTCTGAAGTAGCCTATCGCTGGAGGAAATTGACACTAAGAATCTTGCAGGGCTGTCCATAAATCCGTAAGAGTATGAGGGTTGGATATCTCTTCTGATCTGCACGTTGCAAGGCATCCCAGATACGCTCAATAATGTTTATATCGTGGACTTCGATGGCCCGAGGAAATTTTTAAACCCAGATGAGGGTTCCTGGAGCCACTCTGTAGCAATCCTGGACGTGTGAGGTGTTACATTTTCCTGCTGGAATTGCCCAAGTCCATAGGAATGCAGAATGAGCATGAATGGATGCAGGTACTCGCATTGGGTTCTTACATACGTGTCACCTGTTACAGTCGTATCTAGAGGTATCAGGGATGCCACGTCTCTCCAACTGCACACGCCCCACACCATTACAGACACTACACCAGCATGAGAAGTCCCCTGCTGACATGCGGGGTCCATGGATTCATGAGGTGTTCTCCATACCCGTACACGTCCATCCACTCGATACAATTTGAAACGACGCGAGTCCGACCAGGCAACATGTTTCAGTCATCATGTCGCTGTTGACGGTCCCTGGCGCGACGTAAAGCTTTATATCGTGCAGTCATCAAGGGTATACGAGTGGTCCTTTGGCGCATAAATCCCATATCGATGATGTTTCGTTGAATGTCTCGCACGCTGACACTTGATGACCCAGCATTGAAAACTGCAGAAATTTGTGGATGGGTTGCACGTCTGTCAGACTGAAAGATTCCCTTCAGCTGTCGTTGGTCCTATTCTTGCTGGATCTCTTTCAGGCGGCAACGATGTTGGAGACTTGATGTTTTATCGGATTCTTGATGTTCACTGTACACTTGTGAAATGACCATACGGGAGAAACTCCACTTTATCGCTAACTCGGAGATGCTATGTCCCATATCTCGTGAGTCGACCATAACACCACGTCCAGACTCACTTAAATCTTGGTCAGCTGCCATTGTAGCAGCAGTAACCGATCTAACAACTGGGCCATACACTTGTTGTGTTATATAGGCGTTGCCTATCGCACAATATGAAAAATACTTATCTATTCATATAGAAAATGTTTAACGTCAGTATTATCACACAGCTCAACGATGCAGTCTTCAATATTGGTTGGATGAAGAGACACACAAAACCATTTCAAGATTTCTTGAGAATATACATTATCGAAAGTATAGTAAGGATATCAGTCGTAATATGAAAATAATCACTACTCTCATCAGAATACACATAGGATACATCAATAACAGCTGTTATCTGCGAGTGGGGCAGCAAAAATAGAAACAATCACCATCTAATAAAGAAATAGTCGATTATAGATAACGGAGCTGGAAAGCTGAGGGCGTTAACGGAACACTTCCGCGAGACAAGAGATGAGCACGTTCCCAACTGGATCCGCCTAGGTCGTTGACGACGACGACTCGTGATGCAGTCAGCCTGGATGTAGTTTTTAGGCTGTTCCGCACATCCCACCAGATACATAACGGACTTGTAGCCATGCCCCCTCTCAAATATACGATACACAAATATTTCGAAAACACTCTCACACTTGGAAGTGGGATTTACTCTAGTCGCAGACGGATAGAGTACACTGACACCTTCCTGGGAATGAACAGGTTTCTGACGCCCATAAATCTTCAGTCTCTTGTGACGCACATTAGCCGAACGGTCTTGTGCGCTGCAGTCATGGACTGTGTGGCCAGTCGCGGCGGAGGTTCGAGCCCTCTCTCGGGCACGGCTGTGTGTGTTTGTCCTTAGGATAATTTAGGTTAAGTAGTGTGTAAGCTTAGGGACTGTTGACCTTAGTAGTTAAGTTCCATAAGATTTCACATACATTTGAACATTTTTTTTTGACTCACAATCGGCACCATAAGCAGCCGATTGCGGGTAGAAAGTGGTCATAACGGAGTCCCGTTATAGTTTCAGTCGGGTTGGCTCAGATGTTTCATTCGTCTACCTCAACGAATCACGTTACGCGATTTTGTATATGTCTTTGTGGCAACGCTTGAGTGTTATCGCAGCTCTGGAGATTGTAAGGGGTCCGTAGGCCCTTACTATAAGTTTTGCGACAGCACAGGTCGACAGGAAAAACAATCGATAGTGTGTGTCGGGTGGCGAGAGCGTGTGTTGAGTGAGTAGTAGAGTGGGACCCACGCTGCGGGCCGGGCCGTGGGGCGGCCGGTGGCCGTCATGCAAGGCCGTACCGACAAAGGGGGTGGCCATCGCCGCGGTTTAACCCCTTTTGTGTTAGAAATATACGGGCGAGTGAACAAGTACAATTACTAGTGTGATTCGGTGATATTTCAGTGTCGATATTTGTAATTACGCGTCTACCGCGCCGGCATTATTTGGATTGCAGTGTTGGATTGCAGTGTTGGATTGTAGTGGTGGATTACAATGATTGAAATTGCGTGTGGCGTTAATGAATAACGAAAGGGCCTGTGCTGAGATTAGCCGTTATTAATTCTGTACGACGAAGGCAGTGGCTGTCTCCTTACTTTGTGTTTTTGTGATATGAATATAGCCCATTGATTAATGAAGCTGTGTTGTTCTTCTTGGCACCAGAAATTCATTATTGCAGCATTCGAGAAGGACAAAATGGAATGTAACAACTCCGTAGCAGTCCAATCCGATTGCCAGCCCCATTAGGTACACAGTCACATTAATTATTATCTATTTGGGCTGCTATCAGATCCCGATCGAGCGGGATAAGTCAGTAGATTAAACCAGAGTGTTACAAGATGACTATTAATTTTGAGTGCAGCCTTTCGCGCTTCACAGTTGAAAGATGCCAATTACTCTGCTGCCTCTCATGGATCGTCTTTCGTCGACTTTATTGTATAAAGTAAAAGTTCTCCCCGTGTGACGTTGGTTGCTGCCGACAGTCATATCATCGCTTCAAATGAAATTACGTCTCAAAATAAAGACAGAGAAACCTCTTAACCTATTTGAAAGTGATAGATATGTTCATAGGTCCACTATTTAGAAATATAATTGCTAACAGGTAGTTCAAAGACTTATTGGGTTCTTAAAGTTATGGAAGAGGATGTTCAAGTATGTCATAGCCGGCTGTCTTGAAAATTATAGAGTGATATGACAAAAGACGTAGGATACCTCCTTATTTCGTCATGGACCCCGTTTTGTCCTTCGTAGTGCAGCACCTCGATGTGGCATGAATACAGCAAGTCGTTCGAAGTCCCCTGCAAAAATGCTGAGCTTTCCTGCGTCTATAGCCCTCCATAACTGCTAAAATGTTAGCGGTGCATGATTTTTGCATGAACTGACCTCTTGATTATGACCTAGATATGTTTCATTGAATCCGTGTCGGATGATCTGAATAACCAAATCATTCGCTCGAACTGTCCAGAATGTTCTGACACGGCACATTTTCACGCATACTTCGTAATATCCTAATTCCTCTAGAAGGTGTTGGA
Source organism: Schistocerca serialis cubense (assembly GCF_023864345.2). Classification (NCBI taxonomy): domain Eukaryota; kingdom Metazoa; phylum Arthropoda; class Insecta; order Orthoptera; family Acrididae; genus Schistocerca; species Schistocerca serialis. The sequence goes on along the minus strand of NC_064638.1, from coordinate 345,916,602 downwards.
AATTGATCCGTAATCGATATTTAGTTTTTGCCACTATCGCTTCGGTTGTGATACGCCGGTAACCGGGAAACGGGGAAGAGAGGCTCCGTTCCTCTTGTAATTCCCGGTCCTACACAGAGAGAGTATCTGCTACTTCGTTTTTCGTCATTCGGAGTTATTTGACCACACAGGAAGCATCTACATCATTTCACCGTATCGTGATGCATTGTTGTAACGAACTTTCGCTAATGAGCAGGGCTTGCTACAGCATTGCTCGCCTTCTGATTTAAAAAAAAACGAATTACAGCACAGCGTTTACTTTGTCAGTGGCTGAATTTTGTTTTGCCTCATGAAGGGAGCTACAACACACAGGCGAGGAATTTCAATGTGTGTCGGTAATCCGGACGTATACCTCCAGATGACAAAACAGTATTTAATACGAAAATTCTAGTACAAAAATTTGTAATCTCGAGATGTTAGCTAAAACTCCGTCAATACCCTTCGTATTAGAGGAATCAATAAAATATATACAGAAACGACTTCCTGTGTGTTTGCGCTTATACTACGCGGTTATAGTTTAATGACAGGTACTCAAGCAGCTCCAGCGTGGGCTGTATTTATCATACGTCACCCTAACTATGGGAGATGTTCCAGTACGTTTGAGCAGAAAATCCAATTTATTCAGGAAAAAAATTAGTTTCAGCTATGGCCTGCAGGTACCTATCTGCCAATGTGGACCCAAGAAAGACTTACAGAAATGGTTCCATATGTCGTGGATTACGAATGATACGATGGCAGGGAAGTTCCAACACGTGAGAAAGGCGTGATGTTGATTTTATTATACATCGCCACTTAACACAGTTTGTTCTGTATGAGCACCAGAGACGCCGCCGAGATACTGCAATGCGCAAGATTTGCATCAGAAGTTCATAATTGTTACTACTTTTTTCCGGCATAAATCGGTTCGGCATTAACGCATTAGCCTATCTATCAAATGGCTCTGAGCACTATGCGACTTAAAGTCTGAGGTCATCAGTCGCGTATAACTTGGAACTAATTAAACCTAACTAAGCTAAGGACATCACACACATGCATGCCCGAGGCAAGATTCGAACCTGCGATCGTTCGGTTCCAGACTGTAGCGCCTAGAACCGCACGGCCACTCCGGCCGGCTATCTATCAAGTTTCGCTGCCATACGACAATTACAGTCCACACTGGACCGCCATATGTGAGGCACTTTAATTCGAACATCCGGTACAATTTTACACATTTATGAATGGTTGACGTCACACATCTCAAGAATGGAAGTTCATAGAGGCAAATGGTTTGCATGTTATGAGTCAGTTTGATCTAGTTTTCTGAGCAAGAGTGCAGGGTACCAATATGACAACCGTAAAAAATTGTTTATCAGTGTTATCTTGGATTCTCGTTATTTCCAGCTTCTTACACAATATACTGTTTGTTATAGAAATGGGAGGTGGACCTATACTTGGACGTAAAGCGATCGCTACTCTGTAGACTCCGCAAGTTACTTTATAATTAGTGAAAGTGTAAGAACTCTTCACAGCTATTAGTGAATCAGACTTCAATCAAACCTTAAAACGCTGATTTTAGCTAGACGTATGCGATATCAGGCTTTGCGAAAACACACACTAAAACGACGGTAATTGAACGGGATGACTTCGGGCCCATCTGAAACGAAGTGGGTCACAAGTTATAGCAACCGTTTCGGCATGGCACCTTCACAACCTCAGACAGTAACGATCACATATCTGTTTCTGAGTTTCATAAGATTGGATGGTTGCAAATATGAAAACCACCTCCTAACGCTTAGATGCATTGGCTGTGCGATCTTTAGCGTGGTGCTGTATGAAATAACCTTGGAGCTTGTGTTGTTTATTAGTTCTCTGAATATAGGGTAGACTATATTATTATCAAATGTTACGGAAACAATGGTTTGGTAGAAAAAGGTGTGTCCATTAAATCATGTTACACTAACGGCACACCACGCTCGTGTTTCCACACTGCGCTTGAACTACCTGATGAGCATTTGCGTAACTCCAAAGTAGACTGTTCTGTGAACCCATGGATCCCGATGTATGCTGTCACGCTTCATCAGAAACAAAGAACATTTCAGAATAAACCTGTCCGTCACGCTCTGACTGCAGTAACAAGTTGCAACAGTATCTAAATTGGTCAGCAGATGCTCTATCGTTAGTCTCTACGATTTCAATTTTCGTTTGTCGACAGCTCTGAACCCTAATTCCCATCAAACGAGGTGGCCCAGCCGTCTGGAGTGGCCGAGCGGTCCTAGGCGCTTCAGTCTGGAACCGCGCAACCGCTACGGTCGCTGGTTCGAATCATGCCCTGGGTATGGATGTGTGTGATGTTCTTAGGTTAGTTAGGTTTAATTAGTTCTAAGTTCTAGGGGACTGATGACCTCAGATGTTAAGTCCCTAAGTGCTCAGAGCCATTTGAACCATTTGAGGTGGCGCAGAGGTTAGCACACCAGACTCGCATTAGGGAGGACAACGGTAAAAATCCGCATCTCGCCAACCTGATTTGGGTTTTCCGTGATTTCCCTAAATCGCTTCAGGCAAATGCCGGGATGGTTCCCTTGAAAGAGCACGGCTGACTTCCTTCCCCATCCTTCCTTAATACGATGGGAGAGACGATCTCGTTGTTTGGTACCCTCCCACAAACCAACCAACCCAAATTTCACTGATCCGAAGTGCTAAATGGTACAATGATTTTCTGCGACTTATTTCCATGGCAGGCCGCTTCTCATGTGGGATTACGTTTCGGCGAAAGCCGTGTGCCACTTGCCAGACTACGGCGTCACTGGCGACCTGATTCCGCCTTCCCATGTACTGTGTCAGAAGCACGGATCTCGTTCGCCATTACAGTTGCTGAGCATCCATTCCGGTAAATGGCCGATAACACCTGGTGAATACAATAATCATATGTGTGCTATGTATTAAAAGGCGATAAAATATGTTCTAGAAGACCCGAGCGTGCCGCAGAGAAAAGAGGTGGTGAACGCGCGCTGCTCCAGCGATGTAACGACTCGTTATCGCTGATTCCAGAGATGCTGCGTCAGTGACGCGACGCAGCCGGCCGCTATCAACGTTACCTGACGGCCAAAAGGAATAATAATGTAACTGTCAATAGTTGGTGTGAAGTTGCGTATTTGTTCATGTAAACGGTTCTCATTGTATGACATCAGAAAATAGTTAGTTCCCCCTCGGGGTAGGTCTCAGTCGGATGTAGCACCGACCCACAACGTGTTGTATAGAGGCACCGTAAGTGAGTGTATAAGTCTTGGGAGAGGTGAAAGAGCTTGCCAGGTGAAGCCAGTGTAGTATTTTGTGCAGTTTACGGAGACAGTGTGGCAACATTGTCGTTTATGCTGCTTTTGATAGACGTAGCTGCGACTGTAGGTCTCCTCCCGAGGCCGAGCTACGGATTCTAAGTATATTCCCAGATTTTGAAGCAGTCGCGGATTAGACAGTGGTTTGGCGAAATTGCATTTTTGGGCGGTCAATTGATTGTAGTCCGTGTTGTATGATTAGTGGTTGTGGCTGTTGCAGAGGTAATTGGGTTGCCTCAATCACACGTTTGGTTGTTGTATGGATGCCACGATCATATAGCGGATCTAGAATTGGCTCGTTTATGTTCGAACTGTTTCACCTTGATATGAGAGATCACACCAATAGGTTGAGTTTGAAAGCGACTGGAATAGAGAGCAACCATTTACAAGCAACATCTAAATAAACAAAAAGCTTGATTATTAGAAGTGACGAGTGGCCTGATTTCATTTAGGAACTGTAGTGGGTGCATTGTGTAAAGCCTGAAGAGGCTCAGTCTTGTTTGAATAGTTAATTAAGGTTAGGGTAAAAGAGTCGGTGGCGCCTAGTTTTTTTTTTTTTTTTTTTTGGGTAGACGGGGTTTGGGGGGGGGGGGCATGTAGTCCTTGCTGACACCCGATCACTTACGAGATTTGAACTTGTAGTGAGTTACCTAGGCCAAATAAACACAAATTTTCTAAGGTGAATCAGCAGAAACTCTTGCAAAACGACGAAATCTAAGATTTAAGTTTCAGAGATATACTAGCTTTTTGTGAAACATAGTCTCGAGTTGGTATTAGTTGGTTTTGGTTTCAGTGAAAATCACTTAATTGCGTTGGTATGCGCAAACTACACAAGAGTCCGATACTAATAAACGCTAACAAGATTACATTTACGTAAGAAAAGTTCTAAGTGAGTGAAAATCAGAATTGGAGTTATTTGAAGTTGTTACAAAAAGACAGCGATCATACTCACAATCCGTAGAATACATTACGTATCAATATTTACGTAGCAACGTTAGAATACACAGAAAGAAATAGAATTATCGCTTCAGTTATCTTTATCACGGTATAAAATTTGACCAATTACGAGTTTAATATGAATCGGTCGTTGGACCCACTTCATTTTTGAGATGAATGTTAAAATAAATTGGAAGATTACGAGGCGGTTCCAGAGAGATTGTTCTGCGTTAGGAGGAAGTCGTTGCATGTGAGGACAATTTCAAACTGGATTTACGACTTAACTTGACATGATATGAAGAGATATCGTACTGAAATAATTTTGGTGTCTTGTTTTGGACGATAGGGACAACGTGTGTTGTCACTGTATTCTGCTAGTCTCGTCATTGCTGGTAGATAGCGATTGTCAGTGTCATTTGGATATTTCGATATATCTGTTTGTGGTGTAGTAGCATTGTTGTAGGACCTCGAATTTTGCGTATAGTGAAAATGCTGTCTGTTATTATCTAGCATTGGAGTCTGCTGTCTCGTTACTGTTTATTATCCTTGCAGTTGCTAATCACCAAAGGGTTCATCTGTTCTTAATTTGCTGTCTAAGAGTGCAACTACTGCGCGAGCTAGGATCCAGTGTTTGCCAGCTGCTCTTCCATGATCGGATTGCGATCCACAGTCATAACACGAAGTGTCAGTAAAAAAACTGTACCTAATTCTTGTGGTAGTGGTCCATTGGTTCGGGCAAGGAATTTGCGCGACTGGAAGCCAAACATTAGCGGCATCGCGACTTTGGTAAAGAACGATCCCCTGTCGTTTTGAGTCATATCTTGAGTCTCACCAGTCGGCTCGTTATGCCCAGTGGCGGTTGCGTTCAGCGCCGGACGCGCCACACCTTGTATGTCGTTACGTAGACGCTGTAGGATGCTATTCTCTCAGACGGTGACACTTTATTACAAAGGGGACCCCTTGCACGAATTTTGTCCGGAACAGACAAGTTACCTCATGGAATGGTCTGCCAGAACTCAGCTAATGAAATGTAATTATGCAACTACAAGAAGCCAACTGAAACTGGACAAAATCCCAATACACTTACTGCCAAAAGGGACGCAGATTGTTGGTGCTATGGTGCTATTACTTCTTCAATTCATTTACTGACATAAATTTTTGCTGAGGTCTCCTGGAATGATAGACTAAATGCCTCTATATTTGTCATATGCATAAGTAGTGATTTCTCAGTAGTGTCAGGAAGAATCGGGAATTAAGTACCAGTTACAAGAGAGGGATCGTTAGCAAAAGTTCCAGCACTTCACCCTGGAATAACTTTAAACGAAAAGACACGAAATACACCAGAGTTTAACTTGTTTCGCTGCAGAGAGTGCTGCTATTTGTACAAACATCGAACGTCATAATCAATTTCGGTAATTCATAAGTAAGTAAACGACAGGACCCTTCAGAAATCATGATCATCTCTACATCTGCACGTCAATGATTAATTGCATTTCAAACTTCAGCGTTACGCAGAGCTTTCATCCAGTCACTTTCAGGCTATTTCTTGACGTCCGACTCTTTAACAGCAGGTGGTAATATGAACACCTAAATCTTTCCGTGCGATCTGGCATTTGTTTTTTTCCATTACGAATGCCATTTCTGTCTATGAAGGTTGTGGTCAAAAATAATATTTCGGCATCCGCAGGAGAAAAATTATGATTGAAATTTCGTGAAAAGTTCGCCCCGCAACAGAAAGTATCTGCGTTTTAATGCCTGTCACCACAACTCACTTATCATATTCGTGACAGTCTCTCCCATGTCTGACCATAATACAAAATGAGCTGCCCTTCTTGGAACCTTTTCGAAGTGTTTCCTTAATGCTGTGTCGTAAGGCTCACATACTGCACTGCAGTATTGTAGAAGATAACAGCCAAGCACAGTAAAGCTATTCTCTTTAGTAGGTTTTTTGCATATTCTAAGACTTTTTCCACTTGGTCGTTATTGGAGCCATTATGTATGCAGTCGAAACAACAACAGTTAACAACACAGTTTTACGAGGGGACTAGTGCGAAACTTTCACACTGTTATGATTTTATATAACGACAGTATTTAGAATAAGTGTAGTCGCTGGGATAAGGATAGTTCTAGGAATGAATAGAAAACATCTTTGAGAATGAACAGAACGACGTGAAATGATAACCGTGAATTTCGGATACATTCTTTTACATGAATTTCCATGTGTCGAAAAATGTGATTTTCATTCGGGATGTTTGTTCGGGCTTGTACGACGACCAGAAGTCAGAGACTGTGAAAAGGACACATGACATAATATTTAACGTCGACAGAAAGTTTCAATTACAGTAAGCATGTTAGGCAGTAGCAGCAATACGTAAATTCGATTCACGTCGACAATGAAAAACATGTTGGTCGTTTCAGAAAGCGCTTAAAAAAGTCAGCTTGTACGACGGGCAGAAACAATGGACTACCGCAGTGGTCACGATTATTGTCTGTAATAATGCTGTACGCAAATTGTCCAGTTAATAAGTAGGTTAAAACAAATAAAATGGCATTTGCAGTAAGATAATATGAAAAGGTAGTTACTTACTTGTGTTTAATAAGTTCGTAAAATATAGGTATCGAGCTGGCCATCCATGATGCCCTTTAGCCTATGTAGTTCAAACTATCTTTTACGTTAGAATTTTCCACAGATAGTAAGTTTTATCGTAAAATCAGCATGCAATGTCAGAATCTAGTTGTAGATCATCTCTAAAGATACCTCACTCAGTCCTCTACCATTAGTACGTGTTGAGAAGAAGGGATGTCTACTTGAGAAATAATATAAGTGATTAATCATGTTGGGGATCACGTGCTTTTTGTTTCTCTGGGTCAAAAATGGTTCCAATGGCTCTGAGCACTATGGGACTTAACTTCTGAGGTCATCAGTCCCCTAGAACTTAGAACTGCTTAAACCTAACTAACCTAAGGACATCACACACATCCATGCCCGAGGCAGGATTTGAACCTGCGACCGTAGCGGTCGCGCGGTTCCAGACTGTAGCGCCTAGAACCGCTCGGCCACCCCTGCCGGCTTTCTGGGTCAGTTGCCATTTTTTGCGTCATGCAAATATTTTATCTAAATAATTTTATAATTCATATTGATCTTCGAATGATACTATTATACGGTATACGACAGTTTCACCCGAAAACAATCTAAGATGGCAACTGAGACTGTCTCCTAAATCGGTTCCTCCGGATTTTTCAAAGTCTTTGCATCAAATCTGTAGGGTTGATAGGTCACGTCATCCGGAGCAATTTTTGTTGCACACAAAATGTTTGCTTACGTTTCCTGGCGATGTTGGGCATATTTGTAATGAACTTCGGCCAGCTACCAGGGTCTACTAAACATGTGTCCTGCATATACATACTAGTGAATGGACAGAATGATCTGCAGCATGGAACAAGTGCCTCTAAGCGTAGAAAGATATGAGGGACGTACAATAAGTAATGCAAACTTGTTTTATCGGCCAATTTCGGTTGAAAAAATGCGGAATTTGTTGTGGGACGTCGCGGAACATTCGCGCTTCAATCATAGCTTCATCAAATTCTGATAGGTCACGGCACTATGTGTTCCAAAGAGAGAGCTGTCCTTGAGTTTCTTTTGGTGGAAAACCAGAGCATCGCAGTTATTCATAGGCGCTTGCAGAATGTCTACTGCGACCTGGCAATGAATAAAAGCACGGTGAGTCGTTGGGCGTGGCGTCTGACTACTTCGTAACAAGGTCTCTCAAACCTTTCCCATCTCCCGCATGTCGGTTGGCCACATACAGCTATGACTCCTGCAATGTGGTAAATTTGGAAATGTGAGGTAAATTCTGTGGGATCAATCTGCTGATATCACCGGTCCCTGAGCTTACACACTACTTAATCTAACTTAAACTAACCTACGCTAAGGACAACACACACACAACCATGCACGAGGGAGGACTCCAACCTCCGACGGGGGTACCCGCGCTTACCGTGACAAGGCGCCCATAGACCGCACGACTACCCCGAGCGGCTCAGTGTTGGTGTTCAACGTGCTCATCGCAAACGAACTTCTACTTCTCCATGACAACGCAAGGACTCACGCAAGTCTGCGCACCCAAGAGGAACACACAAAATTTCATCGGGCTGTTCTTCCTCATCCACCCTACAGCCCGTGTCTCTCACCTTCCGACTTGCACCTGTTTGGCCCAACGAAGGATCCACTCCGCAGGAAGCAGTACGTGGATGATAAGAAGGTTACTGATACAGTAAGATATTGGCTCCTACCTCGACCAATATAGTGGTAACATGTGGACATAGAGTTCCCCCATAAGGCTGCGTAAGGTCGTCATATTGAGTGGAGATTATGTTGAACAGTAGGAATTTGTAGCCAGAGGCGCGAAAAATAATATGGTGTACTGGAATCTTGAATAAAACTAACCTTCTTAGAGAAAAAAAAATGTTATGTTACTGAGCGCCCCTCGTATCTTAGAAGCGAATCGGGGACTTAAATTTTCTCTGCATAACCACTTTAAAGCGGGGCTGGTAACTGGATTACAGGCGACACACACTCAACACACTCATTAAGCAGAGTGCCTCGCCCTGCTGCCTCTTAGGGGCATAACCAATAATAAAAGGTTAGTATGCATCTGACCTCGTCCATTGTTTTACCCTCGCAGAAACCAATTACAGAGTATGTAAATTTTATGCATTGGTATACTTGGAAAGTTGCGCTAGATTTGGCTTTAAACGAGGGTAAGTCAATTATTATCCGCAAAGTAGCTAAAAAATTTTATTATAATCAAATAGGAGACTTACAAAAATATCATTTTTCAACATGGTCTCCTTGAGTTTCAACGCACTTGGTCCATCGTAGTGCAAGCTTTCTGATGCCCTCATAAAAGAAGGTTCTCGGGTTAGCTGCGAGCCAGGAATGCATCGCTTCTTTCATTGATTCGTCCGAGGCAAATCAACGGCCGCTTAATGCCTGTTTAAGAGGAGCAAGCAAATGCTAATCAGAATGAACAAGATCGAGACTATATGGAGGATGACCCATCATTTCAAATTTGAGTTTCTGGTGCGTTTCAGCAGTGTGGGCAGCAGTATGCGGACGGGCATTGTCGTGCAACCCTCGGCGTTTGCTTCGAATTGCAGGCTTTAGCCTGGCAGTAAGCATCTCACTGTAACGTACACTGTTTGTTGTCGTGCCCCTTTCCCCATAATGTTCCAGTACTGGACCTTGTGCGTCCCAAAAAACCGCAAGTATCCGTTTTCCTGCGGACGGTTAGGTCTTGAACTTTTTCTTGCACGGCGAATATGGATGTTTCCATTCCATACTCTACCGGTTACTCTCCGGCTCGTAATGATGGATCCATGTTTAGTCACCAGTAATGATCGTGTATAAGAAGTTGTCCCCTTCGTTACCACAGCGATCCAAATGTTGTTTGCTGATGTCCAAGCGCGTTTGTTTATAAAACCGAGTGAGTTGTTTTGGGACCCATCTTGCACAAACTTTATGAAACTCGAGTGTGTTGTGGATAATTTCGTAGCAGAACCATGACTAACTTGCAGTCGATGTGCCACTTCGTCAATAGTTAATCGTCTGTCTAAGAGAATCATTTCGCGTGAACGCTCAAAGATTTCTTCATTTGTGGCGGTAAACAGTCGTCCGGCTCCTTCACCGTGCGTAACACTTGTGCGACCATTTCGGAATTTTTCAATGCATTCGCAAACACCCCGTTGTTGCCAAACACTGTTCCCGTACTTTACCGAAAGTCGTCGGTGAATTTCGGCCCCTGATACGCCTTCCGACTACAAAAAACGGATCACTGAACGTTGCTCTTCTTTGGTACAAATAGACAGCGGAGCAGCCATGATTAACAGCATGGCAGCGATAAATAAACTAACCTAGCAGCTTGAAAATAGCCGAGATATAACAACAAATAAACAAAGCATGCGTCATCAACGAAAAACGACGTTACTACCAAAATAAACAAAAATATATCTACATTGCGGATAATAATTGACTTACCCTCGTAGATGGGGTCCCCTATTATTGGCAGACTACGAACCCTGGGGTCATCTTCGTGTGACATTACTATAAGTACTTTTACGTAGCTTTCGTTTTATTGGCCATTCTTAATTTGTTTTCTAACAAGTAGTTTACAAGGATACTTTCCTTTTTATGTAGTACCAACTGAAGATTCTCTTTAAGCTCAGCGAATCCAGTGGTTAATAAATCATCACGTAAGAGAATAGTAGATGTCTATTCTTTTGGAGATGCTCGAAAGAACAGACACCACGCCGAATCCGCATCTGTGATACACGTTATGTAAATTGAATGTGGAGGGGGAAGAAGGAAAATGAAAGGAAAAGAACTGATGCGGTGTCAGAGGCAATGAGTGGTAACGTATGGCGGACCAGGTCTCTAGTCCTGGATCTCCTGCTTATTAGACAGTTGTGTTGACCACTGCTCCATCCGGACACAGTCCCCGGCGCACTCAAATGCCCACGCAGTGCCACCTGTTTGCAGCCATCGTCCTTTTCTTCCACGATCCATAATTCTAGATTCCTGCCGGAAGGCGAACGATATTGTGCGTCAGCACTGAAGTTTGTGGATACATTTCCCACCGAGACGAATCAGTTATATACTGGAACAGACACCACGTAGTCATTTAAATGATCCGCCTCGATGGGCAATGACTCCACAACCTCCATGAAGGTGCACATTTACGTTCGACGTCCAGAGGGAATCTAGAATTATCGATCATGGAGGAAAAGGACAGGGAACGCGAATAGGTGGAGCCAGGTGGTAATGTGAGTCGACCGGGAAGCATGCCCGTATAGTCTGTGCTGTTGCGATAAACGCTGTGTCCGGACGGCGCAGTGGTTAATTCAACAGCCTAGAAAGCGGGAGATCCCGGATTAGAGTTCCGGTCTGCCGTATGTTCACGATCGTCACCGCTGATTTCCCACAGAGTCTCAAGGCTACTAATATCATTAGTTCCTTCCCTATCATTTCTTTTCTCTCCCCTCCGCCTTCAGTTTACATAAAACCATCATTTAACAGCTGTCTGCGGTATTATTCAAGCCCAATTTACCAACCTAGGCAGAGCCCCCATCAGGATGATGTGCATCTGCATTCCAGCCCTCCCGGGTGCGAGTCCATTGCCTTAACCCCTGTACTACTTCGCTCGATCGGCACTTAGGATTCGCTGCTATGAGGATGGAACAGACGTCGACTGTGGTGATAGGCCTCAGCTACTGTGCACCGGATCCACCGTCATAATTGGGCCCAGAAACAGGAGCGGCGGTCAGAAGGCGGTCCGGCCGGTAACTGTGGCGGCGCTCGCTGCCCCACGTTCACCTCGCAGCGCCGGTTGTGTATTCATGTATGCTAATGAGGCGGCGGCGCCGGCATGCAGATGGACCAAATAATTTGCATGGGGTCGGCCGGCGCCTTGCTGCGCTTCTTCACAGCCCGCCGGCTCATTCTTATTCAGTCGGGGCCACCGCTCTCTCTATTGTTAAGCGAATTGTTACCGCTTTAGAGTGGCGGAAGCCCGCAGTTCATTTGCTGAGAAAAAACATGAGCGCCGGGTTAAATTTAGAAAGCATTTAATAAGCGCTCCTGCTGCGAAATACGGCCTCCTCCTTTTGTTGGGCAAGTCTCCTCGCCTTTTTTTCTCTGCTCTCTCTTTCTCTCTCTCTACTTGCTCCAAACTTCTGGCGGTCCCTGGCGTGTGCTACCTGCGAGTCAGCGCAGCGTACACAAAGGAGATTTCCTGAGGAAAGCGTTTCACCAGTTGGACTTCCATCAGCCCGACAGTTGTTTTTCAGCTCAGCTTGGCGGATAAAGTCAAGAATTAAAAGCTCATTCTTTCGTATAAAGACCGGTATTCCGTTTGCAGTTTCGGTAGGTAACATAATATGAGTTTTACTTCTCTTTGGTTGAAAAGGTTCACGAGCACGGTACGAGAGAGAGCTTGAAGCGACGTAATGAGCAGCAGCTCTGGCAGCTCACCATGATGTGCGTTCCTCCCAATTGATTAAATAGTTATCCTAAGAAATACATGATAGTTGTGACTACGTGCACTGTGTAGTTCAGTGTAAACTTCAATTTCATACTTAACACAAATTCTTACAAACAGCTGTAATTTGATGATATAAGTTGTCTTACTTGGCACTGGCCAACACAACTGTAATATCAGCTTATATTATCACAGGTACAGTGTTGTTTGTAAGTATCCTTCAAGTCAGTCACGCAGATGACTCCACTTGTTAAAGGAGGAAGTAAATATCATCTCAGGTGGACATAAAGAACACATGTGCAGATATTTTCTTTGGTGACTGAGGACCATGTACTGAACAGCATTAGGCCAGTGCCTACTTCATTTGCAGTCTGACAATGACTGCTATTAGGAGTAGTATGTTTTTAGGTTAGTGGACGCAAAATGTCTGTACTGACAGTCATTGTTCCCTTAGTGTTGCATTTACGACCATGCAGAAAAGATCAGGTCATAAAATTTGTGATGTGAAACATCGCCTTACAAAAATTTAAAAATGACAGTGCTGGAAAACCACTTCGTTATTTGATTTTCAAACATATGAGCAAAAGTGAACGTACTCAGACATTTCTTTCTTTACTTATTCTGATCAACACTAACCTGACACACAATATTTTTAGCGCAACGCAATCTGACTTTCAATAATCCCTACAAAAGAATGGCCCTACTTATTCTGATCAACACTAAACTGACACACAATATTTTTAGCGCAACGCAATCTGACTTTCAATAATCCCTACAAAAGAATGGCCCTGACTAACAATAACCTATACCTTTCATGAATCGCTTACCTCACAAAAATCTTCATTACTCGAACTACCGCAATACAGCGAGCGCCAATACTGCCAGCTAAGTAAAAGATTCTAACTACTGAAGGCACTAACTACTGATAGGCATAGTTAGCAAATGAAAGACTTTGATAGAGAACAAACAATGTATTTACCTTAATGATGTTAAAATGTCATCGTATAGTGGAAAGACGGTTCGACGCAGTGAACAAATAATGAATACACAGACGTGTGTACATATTAAGGTACCACATATAAAAATATCTGCACTTATACCGCTTAAGCCCTGTATCTAACGAGTGGGATACGAAAATTTCTGCGTTAAAGAAACACATCTCGAAGAACTAGTAGATACTAAAATAGCGCACTCTCACAGTATCTTTGTTATAAAGCAACAGGACAGATAAATATTTCCAACTTTCAAAGCCTGTTGACAAAGAAAAATCAAATTCTCCTTGCTTTCGCTCTCTACGTCGAAGGCAACTGATAGCTGTTGTACTGCGAACCATTTGTTCACCCTCTGGCTTCGACGATACCAAATTTTTCATATGGCTTGCCAGAAAATGGTACTGGAGGCCAGCCATCGGGGTTTCCTTTTTCAATATTACTTTCACTAACATTGTTCCCATGCAGACCCAAATAATAAAAGGCACGGAGGTCCTAAAATGAGAATGGACTTCTTTTAGCGATCATTAGACATATAACTACGTGGCATAGAAAGAGTGGTTTTCCTTTGTACTTACTTGTCTACAATATATTACTTGAACACTGTTATTCCCAAAACTATATAAAGTACTTATTCTGAAACCAGCAAAGTTTTAAGGCAACAGATTAATGTGATGTAAAGTAAATGCATGTCCAGGCAGGGCAGCTCTGCGAGAGAGGTAAACGCGAAACATTTTCTTGTCCTCTGTCGAGTGCGATTAATCGATATGAGATTCATAGTCATTACAAGTAAAGACAAAGGCTTAACTACAGAAATGACGTTAAATTGTACAGCAAAAGAACTGCTAAACTAGGTACAAAGAACGTTAACAAAACAGATTGTGCACAATAACAAGAGAACAGATGACAGTGCTTACAAAAAGCTCGAATTTGACAGTAAGTGGCAGACCAGGGCCGGCAATTGTGGTCTCACAGATGTTCATGAGTGATGAAAAGCGTTGTCACATAATATGTACTGTCAATCAGTGTTTTAGTGAACTAAATTAACAGAACGTATGATTTTCTTCGTATGGTGTTAATAAAATTAAAATATAGGCGGGTCACACATGCTAAGTTATTTATAGTAGAAGAGAAACAAATGCCAATGTTTACACAAAGCTTATGGCCATTAGGTTGATGAAGGAGCGAGAAACTGATTACACAAACGATTGTGAAGTAGTTGCGTACAACGTAACAGTAAATGTAATTGTGCTTATACACAATGATTAGTACTAGAGAATAAAAGCGGTTACAAAGAATAACGTATTGTCACTGAACATGTAAAACAAAATTAAAATCGAATAGTTTCTAATCATCATAAGGACTTTATAGCTTCGCGTAACTACTGAAAATTGTTTTTATTTTATTGTAAATAGGAGTAGTATGTTTAAGATAGTTCGATCTTAATTTTATTAACAAGTTTTTAACTTCATATAGTTGTATTATGAAAGATATTAGCTCTTTTGTTTTGTGAGCACAGTCCTTTATTTGACAATATGCCAGGCGATCTTAGTTTTTTTTTTATCAGACATACATAAAATCATCTTACTTTTACTTTTCATTGTTAGCACCTCATTCTCGATTATCCTTAAGGAATTTTCCGTGACATCTACGAATTATCTGCATCTGTACGCTACTGTTCATCTAATGGTATGAGGCTTTTACCGATATCATTATATTTTGCCCTGTTTCCTGCCCCATTCACGAAAGGTGCATGGGATAAACGTCAGTTTATAAGACTCCGTATGACCTGCAGATTGGCAGATTTTCTTTTCTTGATCATTTCGCTAGAAAGAAGAGCGAGGAAACAGATTCAAAACGTCTCAGTTTCTACTTGTTACTGTCATTATATTGTAGGTAGACACTTTTTATCGGATTTTTCGTTTTCAGTACAGCAACCTTTGGATGTCAATTCCACGCTCCCTAACCGCTGTACGGACCCGAGTGGGGGTGTCGACCCAGAGGTTAGGAGATGCCGGTACCCACCTGATGCCCCCCCCCCCCCCCCCCGCCCCCCAGACCTCCTTGGACCCGGTACGAAGGCGACGGTGGCAGGGTGGCAGCGGGGAGGATTTCGGGAGTTCCCCGTGACTGGGCCCCGGCTTCGCAAATTAGATTGTGCGACTCCATTAAGCGGCGGCGCTGCAGGTGTGCCAAACTCGGCGCCAGGCGAGGAGCGTGCGCCGAAAAGGCGCGTCCCCTGGTGCCGCCGAATAAACTGGCGCCGAGCCGACCCTCCCACAAGGCGCAGGCAGGCCTACCAACTTCCCAGGCAGGCAGAGCAGTGGAGAGGAGAGGAGAGGTTAGGCGGCGTCACAGCAGGGCGTCCCCGTTTGCAGCGGCTGCGCCGGAGAGCTTAATCGTGTTTCCGCGACAGAGGCAAGTTTTCGCTTCGCGACGCCGAGCTAGCAGCCACCAATTTAGGGCCAACATCGCAGCAGTCGCGGAAGAGTGGCAAGTATGAGTACTTAGCACAGCTATTGTCTTTGCTGAGTCTCTGGCAAGCAGAACTGGGGCCTTTGTTTTGAAGTTCGCAGTAAATACTATCCTTTTAGGTTCACCTGTATGAAAACAGATACGTCGTGGTCAACGATCCATTAGCGATGTGCGCCTCCAACTTGTTGGTTAAATAATATGTCTCTACGACTGACAGTAATCTAATTTGCAACAACATGTACAGTAGAAGGCTCCACAGACTCGAATAATATCTCTATTCACGTACTCCGTCTCCATAATGGTACTTCCCTCATGTTTCCTATTCTGTTTTAATTAATTACTATACAACAGGTACAAGAATAACTAAATAATATTGGCCCAGCGTAAGTTCCAAAATACAACAAAATACACTTCGTAAATTGTACTATTATACCTGTTAGATTATGTTCTGTTCATTCCTGGTAATTTGTACGCTGTGAGTAATTGTACTGTGCCTTTACACAAACTGCTGGTATTTATCTTCGATAGCTATAAACTCAAGTGTCTCAGGAAATTGCAATTCCGTTAGATCAATAGCTTTTGGTATTTATGCCACAGTTTTGTTAAATAGAGATTGGTCACTTATTCTCCAGAGCAAACTTTCTTGGTTGTGTTGTTTTCCTTTCGGTTCCTCTCAAAGGCTTAGCTGGGGCTGTGGAACAGCCGCTGCTCATAGAACAAATGAAAGGAGTGTGCATAGTGCGGGTGTTGCTTCGATGATGATATGGTTTACCCTTGAGTCTTACGTGTCCGAATAAATACTGCTGCATTAACATGTATCTAGCTTTCCTTTTTGTGCAAAACACCTGTTTCTCTCGAATGTAATTAATTGCAGATCGTAGATCACGACGAATAAGTATGAAAATATTTTCATCTTAATCAGAAAAACTTCCGGGTGCGGTATACATAGAGTATCTTCTCCGAATTCGTGTTGCTTCGTATGGAAAAATTAACCAATCGTATTTTGTAATAAGAAGTCTGTACTTTCTAAATGTTTCCAGGCACTTCCCAGTCACAGACCCACACGAAGCACTATACTGTTTGTTGTAACTAATGCGATTTGACAAGTTTTCTATTAGTTTACCTCTTCCGTCTTAATATATTGCCGTAAAATTTTGCCACAATGGCTTGGTTAATTCTGCAGGTGGTGCATAATCACATTTGCTTTTCCCTTTTGAAATAATAAATGCCATTACATTCTTTTACGAGTTGCGACGTCTAGACGTCTTACGAGATGGCGTACCCCAGACAACGTACTGCTAAGGCAGGACGGAGAAGAGCCTACATCACCGGCAGCCATTCTAGATCAAAGATTTCTCACCGCTCTTCAAGACAGCGGCAGAAGAAAACGAACTGCAAAAATGGCTCTTCTCAGAGGCAAAGGAAGATGACGCAGAATTTCGGGCAATATTCGTATTTTTACAGATAAAAATAGGACTCTCGAAAGACAAATATGAGTATCTGAGAAAAGTGGTTACTGATCATAACACTGATGTTACAGCTCCCCAAGGACCCTGTATAAATGAAAATAATATAACAAAGTGTTAGTCTGCAGGATACAAAACGATAGGATCCCTGCAGTCACCAGTACACGGCTCTATCATATATATATAAGAAATAGCCTCCCTGATATTAAGGCAGTGAGTTGCCACGATATCAGTGGCATCGAAATAATCACTTTGCTGCCGAGTGGTGCAACTCTTGTTTCAGCCTACAAACCACCGGACGTTCAGTGGCCCACCCGTGTTTTACCCTCCGTACCTCAGCCGTTTGTATACTTACGTGACTTCAACAGACATCACACAGCCTGGAGCTATAGAAACCGTGATGATAATGTAGAGAAACTAGTAAAATAGGAGGAAGAAAAAAATCTATCTCAGTTATAACGCCAAAGGAATGAAAACCTTTCGCTCTGCGAGATAGCACATTGACGCCAGTCCTGGACACTGTTTCCTCTTCCCTAATGAAAACATTTCATTTGAGTCATACTAGAAAGACCTAAAAAATTTCGGAACAATCCGGCACCGGCCTACAATAATTAATACAGGATTTGAGACACGTATCACACGTTCCACTAACAAGCCAAGATGGAATTTCAGGAAAGCTAACAGGTATCAGTGTACTCAGGAGGTTGATAGAACTTACGTTGGAAAGCCCCAAAGGTAGGAAACTACAAGAGATTTGCAAGCGTCATCACTGATGCCTCCAAACCCACTATGCCACAAGGGCACAGGAAACATTGCGTCCTTTGTTGGGATGAGGCATCAAAAAACATGTATGCAGAATACCAACAGATTGAAAACCGTGATACTCGTAAAAGAATACTAGAACAGCTAAACAAAGCTGGAAAATGGAAATGAATAGGCTTGACTTCCAGTTTAAATTTCACTCATTCAAGCACAAAGGCATGGACATTATTAAGAAAAACTGGCACTTCAACCAATGCTTGCAGTCAGCAGCAGGATATAACGCCATTATAACTAGCATTATACATGAAATAAAGAGATGAGAAGGTCTCTGGAGGCTCAACAGCCAAAGAAAGAAGAAAGGATGAACTGATTGAAGTCAATAGCTACCTTCATGAGAACACCACCGTATCAGAGCCCTTTAATTGAAGAGACATCAATGAGGCTATCAAAACACTAAAAATGAGACAAACAGCAGGACTGGATGATAATTTCCTGAATTTATGAAACGTATTGGGGAACATGAGACAACTTGGCTGAAGTGGTTCGAGACTGGAAAAATCCCACATTTCACGATTCCGCACGCACTAGCAATCCTCAAGTCCGGAAAGCCAATACACGACCCGTCAATTTATCGGCCAATTTCGCTGCTGAGCGGGTGCTCCAGACTACTGCAACGGCTTATCCTTCACAGATTCAAGAAATAATACAGAATACAACTCCAATACATCAGGGTGAGTTCAGAAGCCAGCGAGGCTGCTGTGAACAGGCTCTAGCCTTGACATCCCATATTGAGGCTCGATTTCTGAAGAGACTTAAGACATCGGTGTCCTTTGTTGATCTGTCAGCAGCATATAATACTATGTGGCTACATGGACTGCTGCTGAAACTAGAAAAGCATGTCCCTAGTAAGAAAGTGACGACACCTGTGAGAAATGTGCTAACCCACCGTTACTGTAAGGTTAGCGTCAGACGAACACAGAGTAATTCATTCAGCATGAAAATTGGGCTTCACCAAGGACCCGTACTAGCACTCTTGCTCTTCAGTTTGTATACCAGTGACGTGTCGAACATTACTAGCAAAATGTTTTGCTACGCCGATAAACTTGTCACAGCCGTACAAACTAGTACACTCAAGGAAGGAGAAAATATATTGTCTACAGACTTAGAAAGTCGCAACAGGCATTACAGAGCACGGTGACTCCAATCAAATGCAGCCAAGGCAGAAGTCTGCTTATTCCACTCAAACAGCATAACCGCAAACTAACAGGTCGACGTGTAATTCTGCCAGCAGAGAATTAGACACAATTTACAGCCCAAGTACATTGGTGTTACAGTCGAACGGTCTTTAACAGATAAAAGGAACGTGGAAAACACTAGCCAAAAAGTTGAAGACCCGAAATATCATCACACAGAAACAGGCCGGCACAACCTGGGATGCTGAAACATCCACTCTACGGACTGCAACTCTGACACTAGTATATCCAATGGTTGAATGCTGTGCCCCAGAATGGCAACACAGCGCTCGTACGAGGAAAACAGATATTCAACTGAATGAATTAGTGAGAACACTAAATCCACACCGATCTCTTGATTGTAAATCATCAGTAGCATTCCACCATGCGAATTGCGACGCCAAGAAGTAACCGATCGAGAATGGAGGAAGCTTCGCTACCCCGACTATCTCCAAGGCCTTCCAGTTTATACAGCCTTAAATTACCTCCTCCACACAGGTTGATATCATGCACTCCAATGTGGCATAATGGAAGAAACAATAAGTATTTTAATCTTAAACTACTGACTGCTGCAACAATAAAACGTCAAAGAATTCAAGATCCGTCTGCCAGTCTACTAGGATTTTATCTCAAGACAAGTGAGTGGACACGATAGAACAGGTTGAGAACTAGTCGGGCCAGGTGCAAAGCTATGATGCACAATTCGGATTCCGAGACTTTCCAACCTCCGACTGCGGGGCCGAAGGACAAACCTTTCATCGTACTGTCAGAGACAGCCATCTGCGAAACTACAAAGGACTATTGAGTGATGTTATTAAGGGGAGATTGTACCTTCGTCGGGAGCGAAATATAAAAAAAAATTTTTGCTCATAAACATTCCTTGGAGTGTATTTTACTAGAGAAACATTTTAGCAAATAAAGGCTTTAAATATTCATTTACTTTAAGGGCAGCCTTCTGTCAACTTTTGAACTTCAGAAACCTAATTTACTAATTTGTGATAATGTTTTGTACTCACAGTTTGTAACGTAGCAAGTTATTACGAGCTCACATTCGTTGCAATAAGGCATGCAGCCATTTGATACGGTGTCTGCAGGATGGCTACTTTTTTTTTCTTTT
Source organism: Schistocerca serialis cubense (assembly GCF_023864345.2). NCBI lineage: Eukaryota > Metazoa > Arthropoda > Insecta > Orthoptera > Acrididae > Schistocerca > Schistocerca serialis. The sequence goes on along the minus strand of NC_064638.1, from coordinate 345,896,239 downwards.
TTTCGCTTTTCTCACAGCGCAGCTGACGCTGCCTGCCGAGAGAACTGCGTAGAGTAACATTCAGTCGGTACGAAAATTCATACCCTCTACGAATCTAAATAATACATGTTAGTTATTATTCGATTTTGTTCAAAATCTGGTACACAGCATTTTGTTATCAACGGAATGATGGTGTCACAATTTCAGAATTTGTTTAATATATAGTAGCTCTGGAGATAACGAAAATTACCTAAACGTCATAAAACCAACGCTTATGTTTTATGACCATGTTAGGAACAAATACAGACTGACTTGTATTATCATTTGAAGCCATTACAAAGTTACCAGTGCATAAAAATCAATTAATTACAATTTTCCTTTCAAAGCTTTAGTTACCTTACATTACGTAATCCAAAAGCAGATCAAAATTATTATTTGCTTACAATTTTGCTGTGTGAGTGCATGAGAATATTCAGAGAGTGTATGTGGGACATACGTTAAAACTTAATACGTCATTTTAGGTAAAACCTTGCACAAACGAACCGTGAGAATGTTATAGTGTAACCACAATTCAAATGACATATGTCGGTGTGAGCTTGCTTTTGTATAAAAGCAGCTAGAATGAAATGTAGAGGCGGAATAAGTTTATTTATCAATTTGGAGAATATTTTGCACTGTGCTTATTTTGATTAAACAATATAATAACAATTGAAGTTTTAATGATGTCAATTACTGTCAGATTAGTGATTGGATAAGGCACGTTTTGCCGGAGAAAGATCTGGAAGGAACATTGTTATAGGTCGTTTAGATCAACAGCCAGTCAGAATCAAGCTGCTCGCGTGCGAAAATAGTAAGGTGGCCGAGAGTAGAGGAGCTCGAGGCAGTCGCTTGCTAAGCGGCCTACGGATAACACCATGTTAGATAGCTACGTAAAAATAGTCTGTAAGATGAACGAGTGAGTTTATTTCGGTCAGAACGCGTGGTGACTGAAGCGACTGGAGTTACGATCATTTTAATGGAAGTTCGGTGTTTCTAAATCAAATAGTTTGCGGTTTATGAGCGGGTGAACTTTCTGGTCGTAGTAACAACTCCGCGTGGCATATTTCGTGATCCGTACAGAATACTTTGGCGAGCACGTCTCACTAAGAAGACCACTGAAACGACTGAATGTTTAACTCGCGAATAATTGTGAGTCTGAGACTGTTAGAATTTGAAAATTAGTCGAGTCCGGCTTGCAAAAAATCTGGCTACTTTTCGAGTGAAAATGTGTTTTGAAGAATAAAGTTTATCATATTAAATACGGACTTGATAGCCATTTCATGTGTTTCCATATAAATAAACAGTAGATTCAATCTAAATTTTAAATGCTTTCTGCAAGTAGATTTCATCCTACGAACACACGATTTTTTAAATATGAACTTTCAGGAACTGACTTTCAACTCGAGTTACGAGGACTCATTGTGGTAGGTATTAGGTAGTGGTTTCATCAGTGCTGCCTGACACTGCCCAGCACGTATCTGCTGCTACAGGGTGAAGGGACGTTGGAAGGAACGAGTATCGTGGTAGGTTGACTTCCGATAATACAGAGAGAGAAGGAAGACTACCGACCTCACCCAGCCGCAAATTGGCTGCCCTGTGCGCCCGCTACATTCCCTTGTTCCTTGCCCTTCCAGAGCCCAAATAAATCGTTTAACAGTGTCATATGGTCTATAATTCCTAAAACAGTATTTGTAGCTAAAGATGGAGCTGGGTGTTTATGACGCAGTTCTTTCAGTTAATGATGCAATGTGGGGAGATTTAGGCTGCTTCAAAAGTTAGGCATACAACGTGCGGAAAATTTGTGATGGCATGTTCCGAATTGGATGCTGTCCGTGTGAAGAAAGAAGATTCTGAAGTGACTATGACAGCTAGGAAGGCAAGAATGCACTCAAGAAATGCTAAGAGAGCCAGAGAGGATGAAGAAAATGCAGATGACCCAGGATATGGTGCAGGGATGTTCTAAGGTCAGTATTAAACTTTGTTCATCTAAAAAGCCGGATTCCTGAGATTTTATTTTTTAATGATTAGCTACATTTTTTTCAGGATCTTACCATCATAGACCAGTGAAACTTACACAACTTACAGAAACTGCGATGAACACCAATGATGCATTTTTAAAGGAAGTTCAGTTTAATATTGTAGAAATTATTAATTAATAAATCTGAAATACGTGGAAAAATTTTACAAGTTGCGAATGATTCTCTAAAAAATAAATTATGCAAGCAACTAATCTACAAAAACAAGCCAATGGAAAGGGACTCTTCCTCCACCAGCCAATAATATTTTATAGCATTAACATGAACTGTTCACAAGACAAATGTACCTAAAATCGACAAATTTAACATTGTAAGCACGTAAAGTACTATCTTCCCTTAATTCTGCGCCTTCTGCTATTAATTGGTTTTATTCAGTAGATGTAGAAATCTGATTAAATACGTCTGTTTTTATTAACAGACCTAATTTAATAGTTTGAATTTCCTCCTTTTACCACTATTGAATTATTAACTTTAAGAATTTGATCATAATGGCTTTGTGCATAAACCGTTACTTGTGTAATTGCTAATTCTACGTATTCCTTAATAAATAAACTGATGAACTTCCTTTTGTGAGACATGTACATACATTATTTTTAGCCATTTTACATGTAATTACATTTAGCAAAACAAATAATGAATCTGGTTCCCCACGTAAATCCTGTGCTGAAATTTGTTTTATTGAGTGCTGTAAAGGAACACAAAGTAACTCTCTCCAGGCAGTTTCGTGAATCTACATTTTACGCGACAAACATCTTGTCAGTGAACTGAATATGGCTGTTTCTTAGGTGCTCATGAACTTTCAGCAGCCGGTAAGTACAGAAGAACGACTATCCATTGTAAGTAAGAAAGAATGAATGACACTGTCATTTAGATGCCCGTGCTTTAAAAGGTAGCATGTTTGTCTAGTTTCTAAATCGTTGTGGGGTCTGGGTTTGAACACCCGTACAGCTAACGTTTTTCCTGACTGCAGTCGTATCATCTGTTGTGTATGCTAAGTTTTATCTAAGTTCTTTACACAGCATCTGACAGTGTAATTTTAAGGTCCTATCACAGTACTTGTTCTTCAAGGGTGTACACACCTGTCTCAATACATGACATTGAATTTCTAGTAAAAAACTTCGAAAGACCAAGAAACTTTGCTGATATTTGATTGTTTTCTAATATTTGATTCATGGGAATACAATTCATCACTAGTTAATGTTAAGGCCAAGAGTCTGAATTAAAGTTAATAGACTTCTTTCAAAAAAGATCAAATGCCTTTTAACATTATTTGTCTAAAAGTAGAGAAAAATAGATTAAAGAAACATTTGATACACCTCATTTGCTGTGCATGATTTTGACCATCATTCAAAGGCATGTGAAATACTCCTCTATTCTATTTTATTTCATACTTTTAGACAATCCGTATCACAAAACATGTCATAGATTCTTCCTACTTCTGCCGGCCGGAGTGGCCGAGCGGTTCTAGGCGCTACAGTCCGAAACCGCGGGACTGCTACGGTCGCAGGTTCGAATCCTGCCGCGGGCATGGATATGTGTGATGTCCTTAGGTTAGTTAGGTTTAAGTAGTTCTAAGTTCTAGGGGACTGATGAGCTCAGAAGTTAAGTCCCATAGTGCTCACAGCCATTTTTTTCTATTTCTTTTCTGCTTTCGTATTTTATTCAGGAAGTATGATATTATTGACACTGTGATGAATCAGTTAAATTCGAATTGTGAAAGCTAATTTTTTTTATTTGTTTAAACAGTATCGAGAGAAAATCGACCAAGCAAAATGATCGCTCTTATAGAATAGATTATTGTTAAGGTAACATCTGAAACTATGTCAGAATCTAAAACCATAATGTCTGTGATAAATATTCTTTGATAGGAGAGAGTATTTAGTAAAAAACTAATAAGTTGTACAATATATAATACAGAAATGAACGTAAGTGATAAATGTACCGACTGTAACATTCAAAATGTAAATGTACATCATTTAAACAACATGAAATCATAAAGTTAGGGAATCCACTATGGATTTTCGACCGGAGTCTTTTGTGTGACCTTGGGATGAGCATAGTAAGGGAGGAATGAACGGAAAACCAGAGCAGTTGCAGTCAAACGATGACAGCGTATGTATCAGGCGTGCCATGTCTGGCGATGTCATCCTTAAGCAATAACAATTCAAAGTGAAAGTGTTTAATATTTGATGTGACAATGGTTTATACTTCCTGAAGTCATTTCCATTTTATTTTGTGTTGAAAAGCAAGAATATTCGACTGGTTTTATACGATCGAATACGGAACCCACGATACAGCAAAGTAACACAGCTACCGCTATTGGATGTTAGTTATTAATTAATTCCATTACTGGAGACGTGATAGGCGTAACCAAATTTTCATACAGCAAACACCAACTTCAAAATCGATACGAACCCGGCAAGACACTTCCATATTAATAGTCTTTAGCAGTGTATCAGAATGTTACAGACAACTCATAGTTTTCGAAAGTTATAATACAGTTTAGCTAAAATAATTTGCTAGAATCGGAATCCCAAAGTCATTTACCAATCCAAAGTTCCCTTTCCATTTTGTTAAATGTAAATTTTGTGTCACTCTGTATGGCCTGAAGGTCCTTTAAATTTGCCTTATCAGAATATTAACTGTACATAATTGTTAAAGTAGAGATGGTCGCTATTAAGCCACGTAAGAATATTTTAGTCTGCCTCCATCTTATCTCCAAGTAATGTTGTTGCCACAAAAGTTATTAAAGTAAATTTTCTTCTGGCACATTTAAAGAAATATAACCTGAGGTAAAATATTGAAATTGCTTCTTCGGGACTGATGACCAAAACAATCTTTGTAGATACAATTTTGTTTCAGCGGATCTGTCGTAAGATAAGGCTACATAAGATTTGACTACTTAGTTGCAAGCCGTTTGCTACAGGTGTGCGGATGAAACCAAATCCTGGTAGGCCACATAAATTTTTGTTGTGTAATAATTTCATGGCGTTCCAATCCTGAAAATCGAATCCCATTATCCACACCTCGCTTTGGATAGACATTTAATATATAAACAGGTGCCTTGCCAATAATAGGCAATACTTGTCAAAATTTGTGTTACAGATTGTTGGTAATGTTAATAATAATAGCGTAATTTTGTGCATTTCAATGAAAATGCTGTACTGGGTGAACTACAAGCTTTATTTTTCTGAGAAGCGACACGTAGTCGACGCGGGTGGGATGAAGGTTTCTATTTTTTGTAAGGCAGTCCTGGCAGGTAGTGGTACACGCGCGGGATGCTAAAAAACCAATCGCTAAACGGATTCACTTTCCGTAGTGCGGCCAACGCTACATAACGACACAGAAATTACTCTGCACATTATTATTTTCATTTTAAGAAATATTAACGAGTCAAAAAGCTAAGTTTGGTCATGTTTGTAGTTAGAAAGCTTTCTTTTCCCTTTTATGTAACGTCAAATACGGTTATGTTACCCTTGATTTGGACATTTAAAATACAAAGGTGAATCGGTCACACTTGGAATCGACGGATTCGTTTACAACACCTCATTTTTGTCTCCTGTTTTCAGAATATCCTAAACCTTGTACTTGATTCAAAGGAAGCCGTTTTGAAAGTTAAAAATCACATCTTCTTTTTTTCTGTGTAAAGTAGCTAGGCTTCATTTCTATAGCTAAAAATCAGGTGTATTGGAAATACTTCACTTTTCCCTCATATCACTAAGCTTTTCTTAATTGTCCCATTATTTTCATGTAGCTCAATATTTATTTGCTAAAGCAGATCTCACGCTGTTAATTTGATACCCTGTGAGTCCATTTCCCCCTCTTCTAACCTTTGAAAATTCAGACAAAGACCTTTTGTGTAATTTATAGGGAGTCATGATACTGCTCTTTGCAGCCTTAGCATGATATCATATTTTTCGTGCAGGGGTACATATGGGCGAGCTGCTTGCTATCCGTCTACCATATACACAATCCAAAATATCTAGCACTAAGAGTGAGATCCTTCTGCGCTCAGCTATAAACACAATTCCTGTCTTGGATACATTTAACATGGAGAAACATGTGACCTAAAATGAACTCCATGCTAAGTCTAACAAGAAGAACACAGCAAGTGTCATAACTGAGAAACTCCGCTCAGTGAAACAGGGATCAAAATAAGTGAACACACGTCTCGCCTTATCCGTAGATACTCGACCATATATGAACAAACGAAGGTCAGTGTTTTCGAGGTACTCTATGTGCCTTTTAGCAAGTCAGCAGTTCCACTGCTTAAACAGTGCCACAGAGACTAACATTGCTGCTTCACTTTTCTGCGCCCCATGTTCTAAACCAGATTTTTGTTTTTGTTTTTCGTTTATCTATACAGGTCTATAAGAGTTTGTTACACGATTGTTTTCCAGCGTATATTAAAAAAAGTTTCCTTTATTCGTGTAATAATTGTTGGTTGAATGAAGCAGAAAGAAAGAACGACAAAACATTAATGGAAAATAATTTGAAATTGTTACTGGTGAATTTTCTGTGATGAATTTTGATTCACAATCAGCTGAAAGCGCCAGATCCCGGAAAAATGATCAGAATCACGTATACAAGGTGTAAAAAGGCAATGATCGGCGGAGCTGTCATTTGCACTCAGCTGATTCATGTGGAAAAGTTCCCAACGTGGTTATGATCGTACGATGGGATTTAGCACATTTTGAACGCGGAATGATAGTTGGAGATAGACGCATGGTACATTGCATTTCGGAAACTGTAAGGAAATTCAATATTCTGAGACCTGCAGTGTTCAGTGTGTGTCGCAATATTAGATTTCAGGCATCAAATCTCACCACAGGTGAAGTACTGGCTGATGGCCCTCACTTAATGAGCGAAGGGCACGGCATTTGCGTAGACTTGTCATTGCGAACAGACAAGCAACTCTGCGGAAGAAACAGTCGGAATCTGTGTCGGACATACGTTGAACGTATCCGTTAGGACAGTGCGGCGGAATGTGGCGTTAATGGGCTATGGAAAGAGACGATCGACGTGAGTGCCTCTGCTAACAGCACGAGATCGCCTGCAGCGCTTCTCTTGAGCTCAAAAATGGTTCAAATGGCTTTCAGCACTATGGGACTTAACATCTTAGGTCATCAGTCCCCTAGAATTTAGAACTACTTAAACCTAACTAAACTAAGGACATCACACACATACATGTTCGAGGCAGAATTCGAACCTGCGACCGTAGCAGTCGCGCGGTTCCGGACTGAAGCGCCTAGAACCGCTAGACCACAACGGCTGGTCCTCTTGACCTCGTTACCATATCGGTTGCATCCTAGACGTTTGAAAAATTGTTGTATGGTCAGATGACTACCTATTTCAGTTGCAACAGATGATTCTAGGTTTGGAGTGTGTCACAGACTCCAGGAAGCCATGGTCCACGCACTCTACAAGCAGGTGGTGACTCTATAATGGTGTGGATTGTGGTTACATGAAATGGTTTGGGTCCTCGGGTCCAACTGCATCTATCATTAATTGCAAATGGTTATTTTCGGCTACTTGGATGTCATTTGTAGCAAACAACGATTGAATTTTTATGTATGACATTGCGCCATGTCAGCAGGCCACAGTTCCCGAGTAGTGGCCTCTTGTAGTAACCATTGTTTATGGTCAAACTACTGTAACGAACAGGGTTTCGTTGTTTAGAGATCCCGCGACACAGCTACGTTATGTTGGTTGCATTCAGCAATGTCCCCTTTTTTCTGCCCAGAGTACATTCGCAAATAAGTCTCCCTGGGCCAAGGTCTATGCTATTAGTAATACACTATTTGGAATACACTTTTAACAGCACCATGCAAACAAACAATAGTAATTCTGACGGTTTAGGACAATTTCTGAGTAAGGAATTCACTGTCCTCTGTATAGTGTCATACAGGACACCATAGTGCAGATCTATCAAAGGCCCGACAGCGATAATGAGACACGCGTGTTAGTTTATTAACAACAAGTACAGCATCGTCTTAATGAGAGATCTGGCGGCCAAGTGAGCCAGCGGAGCGCCAATATTTGCTGCCACAGGTGTGCCCCGTAGTGTCGGCGCGGCAGCAGGAACATGACTCATGGCAGACGCTACGCCATGTGCGGTCGTCGACTCGGTAGCACTGCAAACACAGCCAACCCTGTTCGGTGGTCTGCAGCTCTTCTAACAAACTTCCAGGGTGTTCTCGTGGGTACTTACGATAATTCCTGGGGTAAGCGCCCATCAGCTCTGCACGAAATTGCCATAATTTTGAAGAACAACAAAAAATTTGTGTGAAATCTAATGGGACTTAACTGCTAAGGTAATCAGTCCGTAAACTTACACACTACTTAACCTAAATTATCCTAATGACACCCATGCCCGAAGGAGGACTCGACCTCCGCCGGGACCAGCCGCCCAGGAAGGACAACATCATGGCCTCTCTGCAAGAGGACACCCCATGATGCTGGAATCTCTTAATAGCTCCGAGTTGAATGCGAAACAATACCTGCGCTTTCCCAGAACCATGATGGTTAATTATCTTGCCAGGAACCATAGGTAAGACCTGTAGAATCCTCATACTGGAATGTGCCAAGTCTTCACATCGGCAAAAGAGAAAATGAGTCAGCAGCAGGTCTCAGCAGCAGAGTCCATCAGATCTATTTGCTGGTGGCATAGCAGATTATAGTCATCCCAGTAGACCATGGATGGAGCATCACAAGTTTGTTATCGGAATTACTTACTGAGCTACAAATGAGAACTAAGATGTGGAAAGCCGGCCGGTGTGGCCGTGCGGTTAAAGGCGCTTCAGTCTGGAACCGCGTGACCGCTACGGTCGCAGGTTCGAATCCTGCCTCGGGCATGGATGTGTGTGATGTCCTTAGGTTAGTTAGGTTTAATTAGTTCTAAGTTCTAGGCGACTGATGACCTCAGCAGTTGAGTCGCATAGTGCTCAGAGCCATTTGAACCATTTTTTAAGATGTGGAAGACATGGTATAGGTTTTCGTCGGGCTACACTGATGAGGTCTTCATTCTGTGAGCATGATCGAATGTGGCCTACTTTCCTGCGCCCATCAGCGCTCTAGGTCGCTTCAGGATGAAGCAACTTCGCCTTTCAGACGCTGCTGATGTTAGTATGCTTCGTTACTTGCTTCAGCGCTCAGCCAATCCGGAGTGTTGCAATAACTTCCGTGATTGCTGTTACTCCATCAGAGTTCCTCTCCCACTGGCATTCTGACTGGAATTGGACCTATTCTCCTCTGCCTGTGGCGTTGCGAAGGAAGAACTTTTAACAATTATTTAATGTGCTCCTTTAATATTATTCTGGGTACAGCAACGTGCTTCATACCACTGAAAATATATTCTCCATTTGTGTGGGTGTATAACCTGTTGTTGTTTTCTGTTATTAAAAATATTTAAAACCTATTTATGCAACCAATAACACACACATGCACTTTTTATTAGTTGCAAAAACGAATTCATAATTGCTAATTTATTAGTCACACGACTCACACAGTTCATAAACGGTGTATGATACACAAAAACTAATAGCAGAGACCTACAGTGTGGGTTAAAGTATAACACTATCAAAACATATGAATTCTAATTTATTAATGCTATAATAACCGCAATGTGGGTAACAATATTTTCAAGATTGAACCACCATTTGTCTGTTTTGGAGCTGTTATGAAGCAGCACAACTTACCATAGTTCCATGTGGAAAAGTGAAGCTGACACTGAAATCACTGTAATTACTACAACTACTAAAAGCCGCTTTATGTCATTTAGTGTGGACTTCCTCACAGGTCAGCTGGATGAAAAGAGGAACACAACACCATAAACAATTCCAGAAGCTTATGAGCTTAGCTGAATCACCCTGAAAATCCCAACTACTTTCGGGCATCTTGTTTCACTATCTCAGATCTGTTCATTTCACGCTCAGCCATAATGTATTCATTACGAAAACATTCCCAAAGCCGAAGTAAATGAGCTTCTGTATGTGACGTCATTGTGTAATGTACACTACTGAGTAAATAAAAGTATAGTAATTTTCTCGTTTCTGTTCAATTTGTAGATTTTGTGTGGAGGAACTGTAATTGGCACCACATCCCAAAAGTCACCACTGGAAGGTTAAAGCTGCATTTCGGAAAAGTAATTTACTTGCACATAGCTAAAGTAAATCACTAGCGTACAAAATCAGCTGCCAAGATTGCAGAAGCACATGTATCAGCCAAACAGGAAGATCGTTCAGTGTAAGAGCATCCTAAAGTACGTTCTAACCTAACGGTGTTAGGTGAACATTTAAATACAATAAAGCATACCAGAGATGGAATTAAAGATAGCATAAGCATAATCCAGACAGAAGAGAAAATTCCATCTTTAAATTTGGGTGAAAACTAGATACATTAATGGAAAAGAAAAAAATACCACCGAAACTTACTAAATGAACAAATGAGCCTAATTTAAACAGAATCTTTGTTAGTAAGATGAAGTGTTATAGAAGATTATACCAGTACGTGCGTTTTACACACTGATACGACTCTCATGTTCTCCGTCAGATGCGGTAACTTAGATAGTTATGGTCTGATCATACACGCGCACGATGTGCCTACAGTAAACGTAACAGTCGGAATGGACATCACATTTTCTTTGGTACCAGACTGTACTTTCAACCACATAATTTATTGTCACTAAGGCAAGCTACTATGCTGCGCTTTAATTTATGTCAGGAACAGTTGAATTGGAAGAACGCAATCTTATAGATTCTTTAAAAAATTTTAACACTTTTCACAAAATTTTTAGAATTCTCTACATCTGGAGTAATGTACAATCATAAATTTTGGTAGCTAGTTTTGTTTGTTCATAGAACCATTTTCCAATCAGTATTAAGTCAGCGTACAGAACATAGATGATCCACACATTCTGTACAACTTCGTACATGCACATATCCCTTGCACTGCTACAGATGTGCTCTCTGCCTTCCGTCCTGAGTGCGGCTTTGCTGTGGTTGCCCTCCTCTAAAATTGCTACTAATTGCGCATACAGGTGGCATTCTGTCCGCTAAGAAATATTTACTACCCGATTTTAAGAAAACTAATAGGTGAAAAAACTTATATTTCTTTCATCTGCTTGTCTCGTACATTCGTTCATAAAGGCCTGAATTTCTTTTCGTTATTCATCATACTTACACGTAATTTTAAATAACCTGGAAAATGAAAAACGCATTGTGTGCATTTTGTGTATGTTTTATTTTAGGTCATATATTGCAATATGTGAATGTAGATAAGATATCGAAATTTCAATTTAATTTCAGAACGGAACTATACATCATTCCATTCTTAAGTTACTGATTTTTATGTTTGAGGGGCGCTTGCACACAGTTTGCTCATTTCTCTCCATGTGGACTTCCTGTCTTCTATGAAACCCTTCTCACCTGATTTCAGAAAACTATTTACTGAAATAATTTGATTTTTGCTTATCTTACAGACTGATACCTTCTCTCGATCTCTGATACCTACGCTCGATGCAAGACTGAATATCCTTTTCTAATACATCATAGTTACTGTGCTGCATAAAATTTGGTAATATACTGCACGAAATTGTAAAGAGTTGCCAGAGGTAAAGATATATAGGGTAATCTTTGCATATGGTTTATTTGAGATTATACGATGCAGCGTATGAAATGCAGATAAAATATCTACGTTTTATTTCAAATTAATTACAGAACGATAACTCGCTTCGTTCTCGAATTAATTATTGACTTTTATATGTGACAGATGATTGCGTATGAGATATGTTCCTGTGCATCGCAAAACGTAGTCATAACGATCGTCATATTTCATAGATGGTTCGAAATATAGAAACAAGGTTTTCTGCAAATGATAGCAGGGAAAGAGGCACATATAGTATACAGTAAATCATTGAAACTTTTTTATTCATTGGGATATGGGGGTAACTCATCCGCAATAGTGAGAAGTGCACAAAACCGGATGCATAAACATGTCATTAGCACTTAATTAAGAAAAACCCAGGGGCGTAGTTTAAAGACGACCTAGGCACCTAGGAGAGAGTAGGGTATGACAGGTTAACTCACCCACAGCAGTGATATGGTTAAAAGTATTTAGTAAAATACTGGCTGTATAAATGTGATAAAGGGCTAATCCTAACAATGGTTAATAAAATTGTATTCAGGTACAAAATATCTACACTTCATTCTTACAAAACGTAACTTGCGAAAATATAGGAATTAAATGTGAGTATACCACGCTGTTCAAACCTGACTGTAACCTATTCGAAGCCATAGTAAGACTACTCATAATGAAGCACAAATATTTAATACTTTGAAAATTGCCAAGCTTCATTTCGTCTCTTTTCATTTATGTAGCTAGACCGGAGTTGAGTTAGTTAAGTTTTTGTGGTGTAGTTACCGTGATTGTATGTGCTAATTTAATGTCGTCATTTTATTCTAACATGTGGCTATATCAGTTGAACATGTGGGTGAGCCTTAAAAGTGAAGACCACGGTGGATATGAGACAGTGACTTGCAGAGAGGCTCAGCGAACTGTCAACTGACGCCTTGTGAGCTGAGACAACACATTTCTTCGTACAACTGCAAGAAGGGGGCTGACAGGTACAGCTGCACTTGCTCAGAATCACGCTAACGCCGACCTGTTGTGTGGTTTACTGCGTGTAAGCACCTTGGATGGCCCAGCTGAGAGCAGACATTCCCGATCATGTAACTCTGAACTCTACCAGCAGGAAGTAAACACTCTGATCCTGTAAAAAAAAAATTAAAAAAAATTTAGAAAAAGCTTTTAGCAGATAAACATCTCCTGACTTTCCAAAAATACAGCAACACAGTTCTGACATACTACAGGTTCAGAAGACGCTACATAGTAGGCGGCTACCCCTCAGCATAGCCTTTCAGTTTTTCCCATTTTCCCAATACCTGTAATGCGAAGCTACCTGCTCCTTGGGAGGCACCGACTGATGAAACTTCTTAGTGGGAAATTTTTTAGAAAAGAAGGCAGGAATTGGAAATCATTGCTTTTTGACAGTTTACCTCTTCTTGCCAGTGTATTTTGTTAAAGTAACGAATACATCATTGGGGGTTTTAGAGAGAATGGATGATAGGGATTTTCTTGGCGGGAATAATGTAACAGGCTGTTCTTCACTGACTTCGGTACTCTGCACACATCGGTACTCTGCAGTGGGCGTTCTCGATTGGAGAAGCCAACAGTCCTCCAATGTTTGAGCCCTCGGTAGATTGATCGTAGAATAAGACTCCATGGCAGCGAAAAACTACGTCACCACTCTGCTCATATTACACCGAAGTTTGTAGTGAGCATAACAGACCGTTGCAGCATGTTAATACAGTTGAGAGTTAGAAGTTGAGATTCATGGTAGGTTCCACTGTTCCACATTCATCAGCGTATCGCCAGGTCTATGCAATGCTTTGATTCCCTTTTCACTGTAATCGTTGTATAGTTAGGATGAGATAACTGTCACACAGTCACATGCGAGATTATTAATCTTTTCCGATGCCATTTAGTAACACTGCCAATTGATAGTTTCAGTTTTGAAATTTTCATGGTTAATTCCGTCTCTGTAATTTTTGTATGTTCATGACTGTTTAGGATACTTTGCAGTCCCAATTTTTTGTAATAAATTCTATAGTTCATGTAAATCTTTGGTTTATTATCACATTAAATACATCTCAAAGATACAATGCAAATTCCCCACCTTAAGATTCACTGATGGGGCCGCAATATTTCACAGTGTTCATCAATTCGTTGCATCCATTAACGTCAACATTGGTTCTCAAGGATATGCCTCTCTAAGATTAATTCTCTTAAAAACAAATCATTGAGTATAAACTAGTGGGTACTACCGCGATTATATTAATGTAGGAGATTCTACAAAGTAGTCAGAATTTTAAACTCATTTCACTGTAATGATTCAGTAATGATGAACTTATAAAACAGCAGTAGACTATAGAAAGATTTCCGGCACGCAAATCTAACACATGTTCTTTACTTTCAGCTTTCTACGTTTTCATGTATTCTGTTCGACATTTGATTGGTTCACATTTTTGGAATAGCAGTGTCGAAAATTTGTATGAGTTATGTATGGTATCGGTGGGATTTGTTGAAATATTAGCTATGATGAGGTTCCTTTATTTGTTAACTGTGGTTTTTGATATTTAACTTTAATGAGGGCGAGGTATAAGTTTCGGCTACGAAAATAATAGGCTAAGATCGAAACAATAAACGTCGTGGAGCAAAGTCAAGATAAGGTTGACGATGATTGAGGAGACGAATAGTTGGTCCCTTCCAGGAAGCTGTGAAGACTGATAATTAGAATATGGAATTAATTGCGATTTGACAGCACACACATCAATTACAAACCAAAATTCAGAAATACTAGAATTTTAATAGGAAATGGATTAGGAAGTTTTCTGATGGATACACGAAATATGAAAGGACATTAAGGAAATTCAGAGATGGGTAGATGAACTAAGAAAGAAACTACGATAATTAGGAAAGAAGTGAAACATGAAGCGGAAAGGACTAAATTACTAGAGGGGTGAGCTTCGAAACAAGCATAAGATACGAGAAAAATAGCACAAGGATTGATACTTTAAACAAGAAAATTTCTGAAGGAGTCCTGAGATGACACGAAGAGACTAAACAAAAAGAAAATCAGTTTATGGGTTTCGCAACACGTACAAAGGAAATTACACAAAGACCAAGAAAATGTCTGGAAAATAGTTGATAAGACAGAGGAGTGAGTTGGAAATATCAAACAACCAATGGACAAGTAATTAGAGGACGCCAAAATTCAGTTGTTGTAGTTTTGGTCTTCAGTCATGAGACTGGTTTGATGCAGCTCTCCATGCTACTCTATCCTGTCCAAGCTTCTTTATCTCCCAGTACTTACTGCTACCTACATCCTTCTGAATCTGCTTAATGTATTCATCTCTTAGTTTCCCTATACGATGTTTACCCTCCACGCCGCCCTCCAATGCTAAGATTGAGATCCCTTGATGCCTCAGAACATGCCCTACCAACCGGCCCCTTCTTCTTGTCAAGTTGTGCCACATACTCCTCTTCTCCCCTATTCTATTCAATACTTCCTCATTAGTTACATGATCCACCCATCTAATCTTCAGCATCCTTCTGTAGGATTACATTTGGAAAACTTCTATTCTCTTCATGTCCAAACTATTTATCGTCCATGTTTCACTTCCATACATGGCTACACTCAATACAAATTCTTTCAGAAACGACTTCCTGACACTTAAATCTATACTCGATGTTAACATATTCCTCTTTTTCAGAAACGCTTTCCTTACCATTGCCAGTCTACATTTTATACCCTCTCTACTTCGACCATCATCAGTTATTTTTCTCCCCAAATAGCAAAACTCATTTACTACTTTAAGCGTCTCATTTCCTAATTCCCTCAGCATCACCCGACTTAATTCGACTACATTCTATGATCCTCTTTTGCTTTTGTTGATGTTCATCTTATAGCCTCCTTTCAAGACACTGTCCATTCCGTTCAGCTGCTCTTCCAGGTCCTTTGCTGTCTCTGACAGAATTACAATGTCATCGGCGAACCTCAACGTTTTTATTTCTTCTCCATGGATTATAATACCTACTCCCAATTTTTCTTTTGTTTCCTTCACTGCTTGCTCAATATACAGATTGAATAACATCGGGGAGAGGCTACAACCCTCTCTCACTCCCTTCCCAACCACTGCTTCCCTTTCATGCCCCTCGACTCTTATAACTGCCATCTGGTTTCTGTACAAATTGTAAATAGCCTTTAGAATTTGAAAGAGAGTATTCCAGTCAACATTGTCAAAAGCTTTCTCGAAGTCTACAAATTCTAGAAACGTAGGTTTGCCTTTCCTTAATCTTTCTTCTAAGATAAGGCGTAAGGTCAATATTGCCTCATGTGTTCCAACATTTCTACGGAATCCAAACTGATCTTCCGCGAGGTTGACTTCTACAGTTTTTCCATTCGTCTATAAAGAAATGGGGTTAGTATTTTGCAGCTGTGACTTATTAAAGTGATAGGTCGGTAATTTTCACATCTGTCAACACCTGCTTTCTTTGGGATTGGAATTATTATATTCTTCTTGAAGTCTGAGGGTATTTCGCCTGACTCATACATCTTGCTCACCAGATGATAGAGTTCTGTCATGACTGGCTCTCCCAAGGCCGTCAGTAGTTCTAATGGAATGTTGTCTACTCCCGGGGCCTGGTTTCGACTCATGTCTTTCAACGCTCTGTCATACTCTTCACGCAGTATCGTATCTCCCATTTCATCTTCATCTACACCGTCTACCATTTCCATAATATTGTCGTCAAGCACTTCGCCCTTGTATAGACCCTCTATATACTCCTTCCACCTTTCTGCTTTCCCTTCTTTGCTTAGAACTGGGTTTCCATCTGAGCTCTTGATGTGCCTGCAAGTGGTTCTCTTTTCTCCAAAGGTCTCTTTAATTTTCCTGTAGGCAGTATCTATCTTACTCCTAGTGAGATAAGCCTCTACATCCTTACATTTGTCCTCTAGCCATCCCTGCTTAGCAGTTCTGCACTTCCTGTCGATCTCATTTTAGAGACGTTTGTATTCCTTTTTGCCTGCTTCGTTTACTGCGTTTTTATAGTTTCTCCTTTCACCAATTAAACTGAATATTTCTTCTGTTACCCAAGGATTTCTACCGGCCCTCGTCTTTTTACCTACTTGATCGTCTGCTGCCTTCACTACTTCATCCCTCAGAGCTACCCATTTTTCTTCTACTGTATTTCTTTCCCCCATTCCTGTCAATTGTTCCGTAATGCTCTCCCTGAAACTCCCTACAACCTCTGCTTTAGTCAGTTTATCAAGGTCCCATCTCCTTAAATTCCCACCTTTTTGCAGTTTCTTCAGTTTTAATCTACAGTTCATATCCAAAGATTGTGGTCAGAGTCCACATCTGCCCCTGGAAATGCCTTACAATTTAAAACCTGATTCCCAAATCTCTGTCTTACCATTATATAATCTATCTGATACCTGTTAGTATCTCCAGGGTTCTTCCATGTATACAACCTCCTTTCATGATACTCGAACCAAGTGTTAGCTATGATTAATTTATGCTCTGTGCAAAATGCTACCAGACGGCTTCCTCTTTCATTTCATACCCCCAATCCACATTCACCTACTATGTTTCCTTCTCTCCCTTTTCCTATTCTCGAGTTCCAGTCACCCATGACTATTAAATTTTCGTCTCCCTTTACTACCGGAATAATTTCTTTTATCTCATCATACATTTCATCAATTTCTTCATCATCTGCAGAGCTAGTTGGCATATAAACTTCTACTACTGTAGTAGGCGTGGGTTTCGTGTCTATCTTCGCCACAATGATACGTTCACTATGCTGTTTGAAGTAGCTTATCCGCACTCCTATTTTTTTACTCATTATTAAACCTACTCCTGCATTACCCCTATTTCATTTTGTATTTATAACCCTGTATTCACCTGACCAAAAGTCTTGTTCCTCCTACCACCGAACATCACTAATTCCCACTATA
The DNA here is from genome assembly GCF_023864345.2 of Schistocerca serialis cubense. Lineage (NCBI taxonomy): Eukaryota > Metazoa > Arthropoda > Insecta > Orthoptera > Acrididae > Schistocerca > Schistocerca serialis. Next base: position 345,878,611 of record NC_064638.1, on the reverse strand, counting down.
TCTAACTTTAACCTACCCATTTCCCTTTTGCAATTTTCTAACCTACCTGCCCGATTAAGGGATCTGACATTCCACGCTCCGATCCGTAGAACCCCAGTTTTCTTTCTCCTGATAACAACGTCCTCCTGAGTAGTCCGCCCGGAGATCCGAATGGGGGACTATTTTACCTCCGGAATATTTTCCCATAGAGGACGCCATCATTATTTAACCATACAGTAAAGCTGCATGCCCTCGGGAAAAATTACGGCCAGAGTTTCCCCTTCCTTTCAGCCGCTCGCTGTACTAGCACAGCAAGGCCGTTGCGGTTAGTGTTACAAGGCCAGATCAGTCAATCATCCAGACTGTTGCCCCTGCAGCTACCGAAAAGGCTGCTGCCCCTCTTCAGGAACCACACGTTTGTCTGGCCTCTCAATAACGTTTTAGTTGCATCTACGGTACGGCCATCTGTATCGCTGAGGCACGCAAGCCTCCCCACGAACGGCAAGGTCCGTGGTTCATGGGGGGGGGGGGGGGGGGGAGGGGGGACAAATCAATTAGAAATTCAGTATAATGAGCTAACACTAGTAGAAATACATAAAGCTGATATAGTCTCAGATGTTACTAACCTGGTAGCAGTATCAGGAACTCAGGAGGTACAGTTGCTTCTTTTATATCAGAATAAACAGAAAAGGACCAATGAAAGGCAGCGCATGAATGTTACACGAAACTGGAGTAGAAAGTATTGTTATTGTTTAGCTGGGAAACAGAATCAAGTGAAACAGATAACTGTGTGCCACTCGGCACTCGTATGATGGCCGTCTTCTTTGCGGCATCCGTGTCCTGCATTGGTGCTGGTACAGTCACAGGGGCAGCCACCCCTCTGGCTACTAGGAGGCTGCGAAAGTCTGCCCGAAGCTGCTGCAGGCCTCTTTCTTCTCAACAGCCAGAGCAGCCAGGAATGACCCTATCTGCTGCCATGGCAGCTTTATGAGCCCTGACTGCTTCGTCGAATACATCATGCACAGCTACACGCATGTCTTTGGTCATCTGTTGCTGCGTCATGTTCTCTGGTCCGGGTCATTGACCCCCTCCTTCCGCCTACGGTGGGCAGTTAACCTTGCTGCTTCTCCGGATTCTTCGTTGCCTGGCACCGACCACTTCTTCTTCTTATCTTGCTTGGTGCTGTAGTTGGGGTCATCATTCCGCCATTGGTCTGGCTGCTGTTCCAGAAAGCCAGGCAGCTTTGCCAGTTGTGAATCGGAATGTTATCTATGAGCACAGTACCAGACAGAGATGAAGAGACAAGAAAGTAATTGTAATGGACCTCCGCGTCGCTGAAATAATACTAGGCATAATAACAGGAGGAGGTAGTCATTTCCATGAAATATCAGGCGTTGGGAATAATTTCCACAATCACCCACCAGAGAGAAATGGTTGAAACAGCTATCAGAATCATAACAATGGACAGCAATTTATGTAAAACTGACCTACACAAAGTCAAGACAAGGAATGGGCAGATATCATTGATATCAGACCGCCTAAAGCAAGGAATGACCAGCGTTATGGTAGCTCATCAAAACAGCAAATAAATTTCACTGTGGGAGAGGTTGTCGTACCTGCGAACTTATTTGGAAATGGCCAAACAAATTTTGTTAAATATGATGATACATCAGAGACGGTATCAAAGGGAAACTGAGAAACGATGGTGCAGGATCTGTACAGGGTGGTCCATTGATCGCAACCGGGCCAAACACCTCACGAAATAAGGGTCAAACGAGAAAACTACAAAGAACGAAACTCGCGTGCGGATGAAGAGGTATTGCATAGCATATTTCATGACAGGTGGATTGGTCGTCGAAGCACCATACCATGGCCCGCACGTTGACCGGATCTGACGTCCCCGGATTTCTTTCTGTAGGGAAAGTTGAAGGATACTTGCTATCGTGATCCACCGACAACGCCTGACAACATGCGTCAGCGCATTGTCAATGCATGTGTGAGAGCGTTACGGAAGGCGAACTACTCGCTATTGAGAGGAATGTCGTTACATGTATTGCCAAATGCATTGAGGCTGACGGACTAATTTTGAGCATTTATTGCATTAATGTGGTATTTACAGGTAATCACCCTGTAACAGCATGCGTTCTCAGAAATGATAAGTTCACAAAGGTACATGTATCACATTGGAACAACCTAAATAAAATGTTCAAACGTACCTATGTTCTGTGTTTTAATTTAAAAAACCTACCTGTTACCAACTGTTCGTCTAAAATTGTGAGCCATATGTTTGTGACTCTTATAGCGCCATCTATTACAAAGCGAAAAAAGTGGTCTAACTAAAACATTCATATTTCTATACGTACTGTACAAATATGTAATAAAAAATGGGGGTTCCTATTTGAAAAAAAATGCACTTGATATCCGTTGTACCTATGGCAGCGGTATCTAGCGGATCAACCATAGCGCCATCTGGTTTCCCCCTTCAAGTTAGACGACTTTCGTTCATTGTAGTTTTTTCGTTTGATGATTATTTAGTGAGATATTTGGCCTGGTCACTATCAATGGACCACCACGTACACAGAGATTAGTCACAATAGGAGAAGTACAATTAAAAGGGATAGTCAAAGCTCAGGGAGCAATTTCAGTGATAGCCTTTACAGCACTTAAAAAATGTGCTGAGAGCATTTGTTGGTCTGTTCTGTTGTTGATGAAAATCAGAAGCAAAGGAGCTGTAGTAGGTAAATTCACATACGTAAATCAACAGAGTAGACTCTAATTTGTTTGTCAATGACACAGTTAACAGGAAATTTCTTGATGGTACCTACATTGGCAATCAACTAAACAATCCTTATGGATTATCTGAATGGTAACCAAACAACATTAGATATTGGTTGAGTGGAGATCAGTTTATAGAAAGGGAAGAAAATACAAGTCCATTGCAAGGAATAGGCAATTGAAGCATAAATTCCAGTGAGCTGTTTTAATCTACACTTTGAACATGAAGACGATGCAGTACTAAAGTACGCAGGATCTGTGGTCGAGGAAGACAGTCTCCAGAGAAGAAGGAGGTAATCACATGTGCAATCAAGCAAAAAGTTAATGAGCAAATGGATCAACTTTGAAACATTAGCTATGAAGAAAGGGAAGAGATACTGCTTAAGTATGGAGAAGTCTTCACACCAAAGCCAAGGCCAATCAAGAAGTTTTAATATGAATATAAAATACTAGTAAAACACCATCAGAAAATTTTCATACCTACATGCACCATCCCACTTGCCTATAATGTTTTTCGGGACATTCTAAGACGATTTAGACTAGGACCAGCTGTTTCAACCTTTAATACACTGTTTTGGATTCTTGATGAATGGAAACGTCCTTTTTCCTTGATCTGGACTCGTGAAAAACAAATACTATTATCAGACAAGAAATGGGCAGGCCAGAGATACTTGAAGAATTACTACAAAAGTTCCATGGTGTTACAATTGTTTCGCAATAGACCTGAGATTTAGTTTTTAGCAGATCGTGCTATACCCTTCACGCAGCAAACACGAAGCCTTTCTAGCAATTGGACGATGCTATCAGTTCTGTTGCCTCCCTTTTGGTCCGAAAATATAATCTCCAGTTTTCATTCTCAAATTGTGAGTCATTCAAACAACATGTGACAAATTACGTCTATGATCTATTAATAGAAAAAGCATGGGAAAACCATATCACAGTTCTAAATATGACGCTCATTATTACAAATTATATAGAAGTAACCGCGAACATCACAAAATCCTGTTTTAGCGCCAATAAGGTAGAATTCTTAGGTCACAATGTTATGGCAGGAGGTATATCGCCAATATCAGATAGATTCAAGACCATCACGAAAATCTCATTACGAGAAGTAACGAAACGACTGAGAGGCTTCCTAGGCCTCATTAAATTTTATACTGTGTGACCTTATGGGCAGGAAAACATCGAGGGCATCAAAATGAGCACAGGTCACAACAGCGGTGCTGTAGCATCCCTATTTAATTATAGATTTTTGCTCGGCCACTGACAGTGTCAGGACTCAGCATAACGATTTTCCATAAATTCGAGGAAAATGGAAAGTGTTTACACAAAACCGTAGCATTTGGTAGCTGTGTCCTGACTGAGAGTATAAAAAATTACTCTGTAACTGAAATGGAGATCCAAAAGTAATAGGGGCCTCTGCTTATTCTAGGACTTTCCTATCTGGACGGAAGACTAAAATATATACAAATAACAAGGCACTTGATTTCTTGTTGACAGCTAAATTGACCCAATCAGTGCTGACAGTTTGGTGTTTCACTTATAAAAACATTATTTCAGTTTTTGTTGACAGTTAAATTGACCCACGAAAGGTTAAAAAGGTGAGTATTGTACTTCTAAAAATTTTATTTTCCAATCACGTATGTACCAGGGAAAACAAGTGTCATTTCAGATGTACTATCACAATCACCTAGGGATTGTGGACGAAATAAACGAGGATCTAGAGGAAAATCACTTTAGTTAGTTTTACTTAAGAAAGGTAGTGTTTGAGAACTAGATAAACCCTCTATGACAGAAATACCAAAAGAGCAAACAAAGGTTGCGTCACACATGTAATTAAAATGTAAATGGAACTACTGAAGTTGGGCAGCCATCAGGCAGTTCTGTTTGCTAAGGAAAGGAATCTTATTCCGCGACATAAGTTTTATTGATCCACTTGGCTTTCCTTGTAAGCCTGAGGAGTGAAACAATGAAGTCTTTAGGTAAACGAAATAAACCATGCCCATTACTGTCTAAAGGAATTTTTCCTCAAATTAAAGACGTTATGACAATTTAAAAATAGGGAAATAAGGATTAAAAGATTTTCTCCATACGCAAGGCAGGGTAAAAAGCAAAACCGTCGACTAAAGTGACTCAGGAACCACTGTACCTAATTGTGCCCAAGACACTGACACAACTTGGTGCAACCGATTTAATGATGGACCCATCCTAAGAACATGGCTCAGTCTCAGTTATGTTTTGGTTATGACTGAACTCACATTCAAATTCTTTACACTCACACCGTTGCAGAAGCCAACAGGTCGGACCGTATCCAAGACAATGTGCAGTGATTTCCTCACGAAGGACTGACACGTAAACAAAAGTCAAAATTATCTCCGATAATGGCTTAAAATTCAGGTCCAAATGATGGAAAGCAATACTGAGGAGACATAGGATCAAACTTTTTACATCTCAGTGTATCACCAGAGTTCATTTCTAGCAGAACGTATAGTGAAAGATATGCGAAACCCTTACAGAATATACTGCAACAAACAAATACCTTGCTGGGCGTATTTCTGAAGGACTTCCCAGATGTAGTGAATGAGATTCCACACAATACAATGTTGCTGCCCCCTTGATTGTCATAAATCATCCTCAGCCACCATATAAAAAGGGAGAAGTATTAGATTCTGCTGCTACATCTGCATTGATATTCCGCTAGCTGCTCAACTGTGCGTGGTGGAGGGTACACTGTACTGATCATTTCTTTTCCTGTTCCAGTCGTAAATAGAACGAGGGAGAAATGACTGTCTGTCACGACTCCGTATGAGCCATAGTTTTGCGAATCTTATTTTCGTGGTCCTTACGTGCAGTATATGTTGGCAGCAGTAGAATCGTTTGGCAGTGATCTACAAATGCTGGAAGTCTAAAATTTCTCAACGGTGTTTCTCGAAAAGAACGTCACCTTCTCATTAGGGAGTCCCATTTGAGTTCCCAAAGCATCTCTGTAGCACTTACATTTTGTTTGACACTGTTGTTGTTGTTGTTGTTGTCTTCTGTCCTGAGACTGGTTTGATGCAGCTCTCTACTCTATCCTGTGCAAGCTTCTTCAACTCCCAGTACTTACTGCAACCTACATCCTTCTGAATCCGCTTAGCGTATTCATCTCTTGGTCTCCCTTTACGATTTTTACCCTCCACGCTGCCCTCCAATGCTAAATTTGTGATCCCTTGATGCCTCAGAACATGTCCTACCAACTGGTTCCTTCTTCTTGTCAAGTTGTGCCACAAACTCCTCTTCTCCCCAATTCTATTCAATACCTCCTCATTAGTTGGAATCTACCAGTAACAAATCTCGCTCCCCGCCTCTGAATTGCTACGATGCTCTTCAATCCTACCTGGTAAGGATTCCAAACATTCTAACAGTACCCAGGAACAGGTCGCACCAGCGTCCTATTCGCGGTCCCCTTTACAGAAGACCCACTCTTTCCTAAAATTCTCCCAATAAACCGAAAACGACCATGCGCCTTCCCAACCACAGTGCTCACATTCTCGTTTCATTTCATATCGCTTTGAAATGTTACGACCGGATATATAAGAGAGTTGCCTGTGTCAAGCAGGGCATTAGTAACACTACATCCGAACATTACAGCTCTGTTCTTCCCATTTTATTTATTTATTTACCCGTTTAGTTCCGTAGAACCAAATTGAGGCGCAAATCTCCTAGATCATGTGACGCCTCAGTACATGAAATTACAACTTACAAATAATAACAGATAAAATATAACGGTTAGGATCAAAGAAAAGTCAAGATATAAGTTTAAGTAAACGCAAGAAACAATATAACATAGGAGTCAGCTTAATATTTCAAGGAAATCCTCGACAGAATAGTGAGAAAACTCTTCACCTTCGATTTGAAAGCGCGTGGATAACTGCTAAGATTTTTGAGTTCTTGTGGTAGGCTGTTGAAAATTGATGCAGCAGAATACTGCATAACTTTTAGCACAAGAGTTAAAGAAGTTAAATCCAGATGCAGATTGGAGATCTGCCTAGTATTAACTGAGTGAAAACTGCTAATTCTTAGGAACTAGCTGATATTGTTAACAAGAAACGACAGTAAGGCGTATATACACTCCTGGAAATTGAAATACGAACACCGTGAATTCATTGTCCCAGGAAGGGGAAACTTTATTGACACATTCCTGGGGTCAGATACATCACATGATCACACTGACAGAACCACAGGCACATAGACACAGGCAACAGAGCATGCACAATGTCGGCACTAGTACAGTGTATATCCACCTTTCGCAGCAATGCAGGCTGCTATTCTCCCATGGAGACGATCGTAGAGATGCTGGATGTAGTCCTGTGGAACGGCTTGCCATGCCATTTCCACCTGGCGCCTCAGTTGGATCAGCGTTCGTGCTGGACGTGCAGACCGCGTGAGACGACGCTTCATCCAGTCCCAAACATGCTCAATGGGGGACAGATCCGGAGATCTTGCTGGCCAGGGTAGTTGACTTACACCTTCTAGAGCACGTTGGGTGGCACGGGATACATGCGGACGTGCATTGTCCTGTTGGAACAGCAAGTTCCCTTGCCGGTCTAAGAATGGTAGAACGATGGGTTCGATGACGGTTTGGATGTACCGTGCACTATTCAGTGTCCCCTCGACGATCACCAGTGGTGTACGGCCAGTGCAGGAGATCGCTCCCCACACCATGATGCCGGGTGTTGGCCCTGTGTGCCTCGGTCGTATGCAGTCCTGATTGTGGCGCTCACCTGCACGGCGCCAAACACGCATACGACCATCATTGGCACCAAGGCAGAAGCGACTCTCATCGCTGAAGACGACACGTCTCCATTCGTCCCTCCATTCACGCCTGTCGCGACATCACTGGAGGCGGGCTGCACGATGTTGGGGCGTGAGCGGAAGACGGCCTAACGGTGTGCGGGACCGTAGCCCAGCCTCATGGAGACGGTTGCGAATGGTCCTCGCCGATACCCCAGGAGCAACAGTGTCCCTAATTTGCTGGGAAGTGGCGGTGCGGTCCCCTACGGCACTGCGTAGGATCCTACGGTCTTGGCGTGCATCCGTGCGTCGCTGCGGTCCGGTCCCAGGTCGACGGGCACGTGCACCTTCCGCCGACCACTGGCGACAACATCGATGTACTGTGGAGACCTCACGCCCCACGTGTTGAGCAATTCGGCGGTACGTCCACCCGGCCTCCCGCATGCCCACTATACGCCCTCGCTCAAAGTCCGTCAACTGCACATACGGTTCACGTCCACGCTGTCGCGGCATGCTACCAGTGTTAAAGACTGCGATGGAGCTCCGTATGCCACGGCAAACTGGCTGACACTGACGGCGGCGGTGCACAAATGCTGCGCAGCTAGCGCCATTCGACGGCCAACACCGCGGTTCCTGGTGTGTTCGCTGTGCCGTGCGTGTGATCATTGCTTGTACAGCCCTCTCGCAGTGTCCGGAGCAAGTATGGTGGGTCTGACACACCGGTGTCAATGTGTTCTTTTTTCCATTTCCAGGAGTGTATATTGATCGGCCAGTGTCAGAATACCCAATCTTGTGAACACGAGTCGACAAGAGGTTCGCGTACTTACACCACTTATTGCCCAAACAGTCCGTTCTTTTAGACAAAAATATTTTTTGAGAATGGGAAGAGTTACACATAAATATAATACCATATGACATAAGCGAATGAAAATATGCAAAGTACACTAATGTTAGTGTCAGACGATCACTTACTACAGATACCGTTCGATTAGTAAAACTGGCAGCATTACGTCTCTGAACAAGATCCTGAATGTGGAATTTCCACGACATTTTACTATCTATCTGAACACCTTAGAAATTTAAACGGTTCAGTTTCACTAATCATATGCCCATTCTGAGAAATTAAAATGTAGGGTTTTGTTGGACTGTGTGTTAGAGACTGTAAAAACTGAGTCTTACTGTGATTCAGTGTCAGTTTATTTTCTACAAGCCATGAACTCATGTCATATATGAAATGGCGTGTGACGAGGGCCTCCCGTCGGGTAGACCGCTCGCCTGGTGCAAGTCTTTCAATTTGACGCCACTTCGGCGACTTGCGCGTCGATGGGGATGAAATGATGATGATTACGACAACACAACACCCAGTCCCCGAGCGGAGAAAATCTGCGACCCAGCTGGGAATCGAACCCGGGCCCTCAGGATTGACAGTCTGTCGCGCTGACCACTCAGCTACCGGGGGCGGACAACTCATGTCATGAACTGCAATATTTGAAACAGAGCCAATGTTGCAAGCAACATCCTTTATTACCAAGCTAGTACCATCAGCAAACAGAAATACTTTAGAATTACCTGTAATACTAGACGGTATATCATTTATATAAATAAGGAACAGGAGTGGCCCAAACACTGAACTCTGGGGCACCCCCCATTTCACCATGCCCCATTCAGATCCCATATCATGGCCATTCTCTACACTGTGAGCAATAACCTTCTGCTCTCTGTTGGGAAATAAGTGGTGAACTAATTGTGAGCTACACTATGTGATCAAAAGTATCCGGTCACCCTCAAAAAAATACGTTTTTCATTTTAGATGCACTGCACATTGTTCAGTGAGCATTGTGCTGCCGGGTACTCCATATCCGCGGTCTCAATAGTCTTTAGACATCGTGAGAGAGCAGAATGGGACGCTCCGCGGAACTCACGGACTTCGAACGTGGTTAGATGATTGTGTGTCACTTGTGTCATACGTCTGTACGAGAGATTTCCACTATCCTAAACATCCCTAGGTCCGCTGTTTCCGATATGATAGTGAAGTGGAAAAGTGAAGCGACATGTACAGCACAAAAGCGTACACGCTACCTGCTCTATTGGCTAGCAGAGACCACCGACAGTTGAGGGGAGGATCGTAATGTGTAAGAGGCAGACATCTATCCAGACCATCACACAGGAATTCTAAACTGCATCAGGCTCCACTGCAAGTACTATGACAGTTAGGCGGGAGATGAGAAAACTTGGATTTCATGGTCGTGCGGCTGCTCATAAGCCACACATCACGCTAGTAAATGCCAAACGACGCCTCGCTTGTTGTAAGGAGCGTAAACATTGGACGATCGAACAGTGGAAAAACGTCGTCTGGAGTAACGAATCACGGTACACAATGTGGCAATACGTTCTATGAGACGCTAAATATCTCAGAGCATTCCACTTCGAATTTCAGCCACCTCTCACTCCCAACAATAGACTGTGCCGAATACTTCGACAATTAAATGGTAAAATTTTGACAGTCGAAGTGTCTTTATTCTGAACGCCGCCTGACTTCCCTTGCTGCGTATCATCATAGCGTCTCAAACTACTGTCTAGCCTGAAAAACCCTCATGTGCGCTCCACTAGTACTCTGCGTCTTTTGTGTGGTGTATCCCTGTCCTATCAAACGGAGTCCTCCAAGTCCCCACTCGTTAACTCAGATCTAAATATCTGCAGCCAAGGCCATCACAGTCTACGAAACCTTTGGTTGAGAGCCTCCACTCGGCTCCCAACCAAAGGACTCTAATCAACTCTGGAACAATGCTGCATATTGCGAGCTCTTCGTGCACCCTATGCGTGAGTCCATCAGTCTTCACCACATCCCCAAGCCGCCTGTATGAATTGATGACGGCCTCAGAACACATGCGACAGGCGTCGTTAGCGGCAGCGTGAACCACAACTGGCAGACGACTGCACCCTGCTCCATAGCAGCAGGGAGGGACACCTCTATATCTCGGACGAGGCACCCCAGCAGATATAAGAAGTGCACATTGGCTTTGATTTCAGTCATAAACGCTATTTGCGTAAGGGGTTACGTAACGCACCTAATATTGGAGCTCCTAGTAACTAGAAAACCTCTTCCCCCATGTGCCTACTCTGACCCCGCTGAAGGAGCCACCATCTGTCCACTCACAGGGAGAATGGTCGAGGACAGGTGCCCAGGCTCCGCATTGGCTATCCACCACGAGTGACGTGACCGCTTTATCACCCGCTATTCACCCTGCTGTGAGGGCAGATCCGCCACGTCGGGTGCACTACGAATTGCCTCAGAAGCAGAGCCAGTGGGCAACACAAGCGACACTTACGATGTCCCATGCGATGATCCAGATTCTTCGTCACCCCTACACCACAAGGCAACAGCATGAAGGTGATTGACCATAGCAAAAGAGAGCTGTGACTAGCTCCATCTGAATTCTAACCTCGTGTGCTAATAGCGTCACAATGAGGATGCAAATCGCGTTTGCTTTAATACTTGCTGTAAAACGGTAGGGAGCGTTTGTTACTGTTGAGATTGGACTTAGTTAAGAATGCCTTTAAGGAAACAAAGACGTCATTATCAACACCTCACAGAATTTGAAAGAGATCATGTAGTTCGGGCTACGAGAAGCTTGATGTTCCTTCTCCTACAATGCAAAAAGACTTAGCAGGATATACCACTCCACATGACTCCTGGCAGTGGGGGTCACGAGAATATACAGTCACAAGAAGATGGGGCTCCAGTTCTGTGGCATTGCGAAGAGGGAAGAGAGTCATGTTTGGCGTATGGTTCTGGAACATCGTACTGCAAATGCAGCAGCAATTCGAGCAGCAGTTAACGCCGCTGTGTCACAACAAACAGTGAATTTAAAGGACAGCTCACAGGCAGACGCCCTGTAACGTGCATTCCACTGACTCCAAATCACCACAGTTTGCGACTTCAATGGGTGTCAATCGTGAACTCATTGGAGGAGAGGGTGGAGGTCTGTTGTTCTTTTTAATGAAAGCTGGATCTGCCTCGGTACCAGTGATGGCTGATTAGAAGGAAGCCAGATGAGGGCCTGCAACCAACCTGTACGCGGGTTAGATTTACTGGACTGACACCTGGATTTAGATACAGGGTGCGATTTCGTATAACAGTAAGAGCACTCTCGGGGTTATCAGCCTTAATCTCACTACAGATTTGTATGTCAGTCTGGCAACTCGATCTGTTGCGCTGCCATTGATGAACAGCATTTCCTGAGGGTGTTTATTAATAGGATAATGCTCACCCAGACACCAATGTGGTAACCCAACATGCTCTACAGAGTGCCAACATGTTGGCTCGGACTGTTGAATCATCAGGTGTCTCCAATCGATCATTTATGGGACTTCATAGGGCATCAACCACAAATAGCATTTACTGTCCCAGCCCTGATGGACCAAGAGCAACTGACATGGAACCCCATCTCTCAAAGAGACCTCTGACACCTGTACTACACAATGCATGCATGCTCGCATGCTTTCATTCAACATTCTGTCGATTACTGAGTTATTAACGCACCACCATTTGATATTTGCAATGGCTTATCTCACTCTTACATAACCTGTGATCTTGCAATGTTGAACAATTAAATACTGTATTTAGACAGATGTATTCCCGAAATTTCATTACTTTCCACTAATTATTGTTTGGTGTTGGGATTTGTTTTTCTGTAAATATGGACATGTTAAAAATTTGTTGTGCTGATTGTTGCATTAGGGCACTTTTGTGATGAACCTAGTTTCAAGAATTGTGCAGAGCCATGAGTGTGGAATGGTGATGGGATAAAGACTTTGCCAGGAAGCAAGGAGAGGCGGACTCACCTGCTCGCAGCGGTCGTCAACACAGCTGCCAAGGGAGGTGGCAGGTCGACAGCTGACAACTCGTTACGGTGGCTAATTCTCTTTTGCTGCCGACTGAAGAACGGACACTGGCTAGTCTGGTGGATAGCGCCAGGGGTCTGGCGTTTGCGAACTGCAGAAAGCATGGTTCTGCCGTAACTCTGGACGCCCCAGGTGTTGATGTTTACACTAGCAACCTTTTGAGCTAGGAGCGAAAAGATTACTTGTTATGTTGGCATTCTAGACAGTAGGAACTAAACATTTTCCCTACAGCCCTGCTTTCACATAAGGACTACACTAAAATATAGGGAAGTATTGCAGTTTTGCTCCTCATGAGAGATTTATATGACAGCCAATTTCTGCCATTTTGGAGTACTTTATTACATGGCCACAGTTCATTCCCCACAATTTGGTCTCCGAAGAAGAATACCTCGATGCCCTCTTCTTTAGAAAACGGTACTGATCAGTATATCCACTTCATTCTAAGCCCTTTGGTAGCAAGAACCAACCTATTCACGCTACTGAACGACTAAAATCTGATCAGCTCTCGATGGTGTCGTTAGTACCTCACTGTCATTGTATTGTCGAGTTGACAATCGCAGAATGCCTGAGGTTCATTGATAGATCACCAGCCTTTCGATGAAGCTGAAGACCTTTTGTGTTTGGCTACAAGCACATGTTGCCTTCAAACCTAAACAGAGGAGAAAGAAAGCCACATTCCTATTATCGATCTGACACATGGTGCCATTCCACTGACAGACTCTCGGACAATATGTTCATAAAGATGCCTGGCTGAGGGCAGAGGTGGTCCGCATGCTGGCTTCATCTGGAGTTGAACTTGTCTGATGCGTCAAGCTCAGTCTACGAGCCACTACCTCATGCACACGCAATGTGCTGATCCACAACTTTCCTCAGAACGCTTGGTGACCAAGTGAAAGCCTCGTCACTCTACTACGACAAAGTGAACGCTCCACGTTTCTCATGTGACATATCAACACTATCAGTCGGAGATCAGTTTCACGTTCCGTCTTGTTTGCATTCTCTTTTAGCAGACTTTTATTTTACCATGAATATTATGTTCTCTTTCTGAATGTTGTACGTCCTTACGTTTTTGTTTGTGTAATAACAATGACTATTTTGTAGAGTTGTGCAGTCTCACTATTATGTCAGATATACATACTAATTTTGGACAAAGAATTATGGTCCCACAAAAAATACGAATGAAAACATAGTTTAGCTTGTTTTCTTTTATGCACACACTAGAAAATATTACTTAATCTCAGGTCTGTCACATGATGTATCAAAGCAACAACATGATATGCTTACGGCTGATCGTCCTTAGCTGTCATTATCACAACAGATAAATATGCACATACCATGTTTTCAAAGAGCTCTTATTAGATTTACACACTTTATTAACTTTCCTGTTTCGCGATTCATATTCCAGAGGGTTGTACACATGAGTGTACAACTGATGAGTCTTTATGATGGTTTTGAAGTGTTTGTTTTACTTCTTTCAAGCTAAGTTCTGTCTGACTGTATTTGTGTATAACGTTTGCTTAATTTAATGCTGAATATGATTACTTATATATTTCGTTAGTGTATGTTTCGCTATCTGCACGTATATATTCCGAGAGACAATCTTAAAAATAATAAGTTTTTATCCTTGTAACAATTAGGATATGTTGTAAAACATATACTTCCTTTATAAATAGATACAGCAATGCGGATCAACCTTGTATGTTGTTATGTGGATATGGTGTCTGGTCTTTCGGACATGTCCGAAAGTCCGGGATCTGCTTACTGAGTTCACCGATCAACAACGAACTAAAAAACGGGTGTCTTACGATGTCCGCCCCGAGCAGATACAACGAATAAAAGCAAACAAAATTGAGCTTTAAGAAAAAAGATCGATAGAGCATCTGCCATATAAGCAGGAGATCCCGGGTTCGAGTCCCGGTCGGGGCACACATTTTCACCTGTCCCTGTAGATATATATAAGCGCCCGTTAGCGGCTGAAGGTATTAATACAATTCAAATTTTGTATGTAAATGGTATGAGTGGACCTGCAGTCAGAGATGAATTGCTACATCACTTAGAGGCTGATCACTGAATCACACTTTGAGAACGGCAGAGTGGCATAATAATACCGTAAAATAATTTAAACTCTGTCCTCAGTAAAGGAGAGAATGTTTTGACCAGCTGGACATTTCATATTTGCTTCGTGAAGTTACTGATGATCAAGTAATTACCTTCACCATCATGGTCAGTTGTAAGGACGAATATACCAGGTGGTTTCGCTGTGGATAAATGTGTTTAGTGAAATTATTTCGAATCTTTATTTGCATGTTGTGTTCCCAAAAGGTACCCCTTTGTTTTACCCTCTGTTCAGTTAATAACACTGATAGTCACCTGCATAAACTTGTCGACCCCGCAGGGTGCAGTTCATTTTATAATCAGTTATGTGACTCGAGGAGAGACGAGTTACTTGAGATGGAGTAACGACGTTACTGTGATTGTAAGATCTGATTTCATTTTCCCTTTTTTACATTCTTTTTTGTTGCATGGTGCTGGTTATGTCAACAGCTTCTACAGGTGAGCCTTAGGAGTGAGAAGCTCTGAGGATACGGAAAGTGATTTGTGTAGAGGCTCAGCGAAATGGCCCCTGGAGAGCTGCCTTTTGCAGAACTGTCGGGAGGAGACTGTCAGGTATGGCACAAGTCGCCTCAGCCAGCGTCATGCTAGCGCCAGACCACTGTGTAGTTTATTTCAATTATCCACTGAGAACAGACGAGTTTCAAGCAGTCGTTGCAGACGTTGGAATTTTCCCAGGAGAAAGTTAGTTCAGACCATATTAAGAAAATTAGTTTCAGCAGTCAAACATGTCCCAGATTTCCAAACAACATGGCAAAACAGCTCTCACATCCTATAGGTTTCGTAGATGTCAAAGTACTGGTGACTGGCTTTGAGAACAATGTTTCATCCTTCCCCTGGGAGCAGTAACGCAAAGCTAGCTGCTAGTTGAGAGGGCACCTATTGGTTAAATATAAGTGACGTCAGGAGGATATAATATGCTGCTGAAGAAAATGTTAATCATTGAATGTTGGCGTTTCGCCTCTACTTTTTTTATCGTAACAGTTGCGCCATTGGCGGACTGATGTAACTTTAGAGAGAACTGGCGGTGGAATTGTTCTTATTGGAAACAGTGAAGCTGTCAGTTTTTGGTGACCTACAAAAGTGTCTTCATCTCTGGGCTTTACACATAAAACACATCGGGACCTGCAGGCTGCACTTTCAGCAGGAGGTGTTGACTAGGGTCAAATGTTCGAGTCCTCGGTAGAGTGATCCTAATGTCGAGCTCCACGGCAGCGAACCACGGTGTCGTCACTCAGAACGTAATGCACCAAAGATCGCAGTGAACACACCTACCAGCTCTGGCATTTTGTGACAATGGAGAGTTTGAATTTCAGCTTCACGATGAGTTTCACTGCTCCATGTTCGTCAGTACATCCTCAGATCTGTCGGTTCCTTAGGACCTCTATTCAGACAAAAGAGTTACTGCAGCTTCCAGGCAGACTAAAACTGTGTGCTGGTCCAAGACACGAATGCCTTTCACGTCCAAGTGCTCTATCAGATTAGCTACCGTAGCACCACCTACGACCGGCCCTCACAACTTTATTCCCACCAGTAGCTCGTCTCCTATCTCCCGAACTTCCGATATGTTCTTCTGCAAAACTTACAGTACAAGCACTCCTCCGTCTGGCACAGAGTTTTAAAATGTCAGGAAGTTTTGTATAAGCGCAGACTCCGCTGCAGAGTGAAAATCCCCCAGCCTAAGGTTAAGCCATGTCCCTGTAATATCCTTTCTTCCAGGAGCAGCAGAACGACCACAAAGACCGCATATACTGATGGACACCAACCAGCGGGCACTACAGAGAATGATAGTAAAAAATAGGCTGAAATTGGTGCAAGGAATCACTCGTGACTTGTAAAGTGCTACCATCAGTCCACTTAGGACCATGTGCGTAGAGAGAAAAGAAGAAAAGCCTGAAACTGTTGAATACCTACTGATCAGTAATATGTTTTCCAATCAGTGCTAAGTGTCGCTTGATGTTGTGTAGAGATGAAAACTGATGGAAGGGTTTGGGTTGGGCAAATACCTGTATACCATTATCTTCCGTCATGCAAGTGTCAGACGATGATTCAGGTGGCTCTGAGCACTATGGGACTTAACATCTGAGGTCATCAGTCGCTTAGAACTTAGAACTACTTGAACCTAACTAACCTACAGACATCACACACATCCATGCCCGCGGCAGGATTTGAACCAGCGACCGTAGCGGTCGCGCGGTTCCAGACTGAAGCGCCTAGAACCGCTTGCCCACTCCGGCCGACCATGTA
The DNA here is from genome assembly GCF_023864345.2 of Schistocerca serialis cubense. Classification (NCBI taxonomy): domain Eukaryota; kingdom Metazoa; phylum Arthropoda; class Insecta; order Orthoptera; family Acrididae; genus Schistocerca; species Schistocerca serialis. Next base: position 345,861,820 of record NC_064638.1, on the reverse strand, counting down.
AGTATCAACAGCGAATTACGGGAAGGGTGGTGCTAATTTATGGGTGTTTTCCGTGGTTAAATGTGACCGTATTATTGTGCGTGAGAAAACGACAAATTTGGAAGGATTTTGTAGCATTGTGTACTACGTACTATAGAAAAATAGTTTGGAGTTCATGAGTTTATCAGCATAACAATGCACTCTGTCGATGGCAGGACCAATGAGTCTTTGCTTCATGGACGATAACAAACCACCACCCAGACCTCAACCCAATGGTACATTTATAATATGAGCTAGAACTGATTATTGTGATTAAGTAGGCGCTACATGCGAAATGATTTTATAGCATTTTATAGTGTCACTGATAGGGGAGCAGTTCGGAGAGGATGAGTGTATTAGCAAGTCAATGACCCCTGTGATAAAGCAGTATCTGCAAGGCATTGGTTCGTGGCCAATTATAGACTTTCCATGGATTGGCCCATCCACCGTCTCAACATGAACCCAGTGAATCACCTGTGGGACGAGTTACAAATGTGGCTTCGTTCCATGAACAAATGCCCAACGTCACTATCTTCAGCTCTTGAGCAATAATGCGCTGCTGTTCCTCGACACATTTGAGCACTTCTTTGCGAGTGCCATTAGAAGAGCTCAAGGTGTCATAAATGCGAATGATGAACATCCTCATATTAATAGGCAATAATACGCACGCCAATGCTTTTCATCAGATAGTTTAATTACGCTAGAAACGACACAGTCGTCATACTTATTTACACACCGTAAGTTTTATAAATAATTGTATTGGTGAGTCCCAAAGTATGTCTCCCTGAATTTTACTGAAATAACACTGAGACATAGTGTCTCGTTGTTGAACCGATGTATGACGTTCAATCTGTTTATTCGACTATCTACACAACATTGGACGGTTAATGAACGAGCTGGATTTCACATAGTGAAATAAATTGCTAGTAGGAGCACTGGTATAACTCGTACATTATGAAGTTTGTATCCAGTACTGGGCAGAACACGTCCACGATCATTCTTTTATTTGCTGTTCCATTTAAAAATGGCTTACCTCTGTATTTATGCCTGAAACGAAAGCGAGAACGCAGATTTTGGTGATCTTTTTCAGCGAAACAGTATCAGTAGATCGACATTCGTTTAGCCCCACAGTACTTTTATTTAATGTCTGAACGAACACCGAGCTACATTTAGTTTCCATTTGTTGATGTGATATACAATTACTGAAAGTTTTAATTATTCTGAAGATTATACTTCACTTCTGATATTTGTGCACCCTTCTTGTACAAAGTTTTCACTTTGGTTTTCAGTTTTTCTTGCTTTTTTCTGTCACCAGAGTTGCAGATTTGATTTCCGTTGAATCTACGTTTATGCTCTCTTTGTTTAGGCAGCAACTTTCTGAAGCTACTCCTGTATATTAGTATTTTCAAAACTGTATAGTGATACACTAAACAAAAAAAAACAACAAATGTGAGCAAAACAAATGATGCACTTGTAACAAAACTGAATGTGATAAAATGTATATATAATATGTAGATCCACTGAGCTCTTCCCTCTCCCTTTTTCTCTCTCTTTCTCTCCCTCTCTCTTTCTTTTATCTTTCTCTCTCTCCCTCTCTCTCCCCCTCTTTCTGTAAGATACCGTATGGAGAACAATTTACATAAAATTACCTTAAGATGCTGCAGTTGTTAAGGCGTTGTGACATCTCATTTATTCATTTAATACTGAGAAGATTCTAGACATGTTTCTTCTTGATGATGATTACAGAATAAGTATGAGGGAAATGGTGACTTAGGATCGTAGTAGGCTATGGAGACTCTGGATAAAATTTGACTACGAATTGCCCAACCCATCCCCTTCACTTCACTAACATTTAAGTCAATAAAGAAACTAGTTCAAGAAAGGGCGTGGCAATAGTTACAGACGTAACACTAACACTTTAGTGCTCATGGATAAACCAGAATATATGAAGGAAACAATTGACCTTTAACAAAACTATATTGTCAAAGAACAGAAGTCTGATCCTTCTCCACATAAAAGTGAAAACACATTAAGATGTCAAAACGTACAGTCCAAAACACAGGGTCAAAACTTAGAGAACAAAATACGGTAGGACCAACATTTAGATGTGATTCCAAAATAAAGAAGACCATTTTTTTCTTGGGACCAGTTATGTGTATGAAAACTGCTCCCATATACCATAGTGCAAAACTCGGACACTCATACCTACTCACGTGAACATTACAAATCACAGCACAACTGAAATGTACCAAACTCTTTAGAGTTAATACAAAAATAAAACTACACACAACTGTACAACTTATTTCCTTTATGTCGTAAACATGTACACTTTAATATCGTAACTGTGGTATAATAAACATCATATCGGAACAACTGATAGGAAATGCAAATACCGCAAACACCGCCACAGAATATCTGATACAGATCATAAAAGCAGTTTAATATAACGATTCATTTCATTTACAAAACAAGAACCCAATAATTTGAAGCTTAGTCACAAATATACAAGCAAGTACCTAAACAAATAACCCTGAAATTAGTATTCTGATAGAAATAATAGAAAAAATACAAAGTCTTACACTAGCGTATCAGTAGATGACAATATATGCCTCACAGGCTAACCACAACATATCAACCGTTTGTATATTGAGATACACAGGTGAATCACAATTTATGGTGAAAATGTAGAGGATTGAAAGTACACGACATTAGAAATAAAAAGTCTCAATAAACATAGTATCTAAAACGAACACATTAACCTTCGTCTTCTGTATTATGAAACAATTCTTTACTGAAACTTGAAACTTCCTGGCAGATTAAAACTGTGTGCCCGACCGAGACTCGAACTCGGGACCTTTGCCTTTCGCGGGCAAGTGCTCTTCTTTTCTACTGCAGACTCCCTGCTTTCCGTATTTTGAGAGGTGGCAGTGTGAAACAATACAAAAAACAGGTCCACTAAACATGAGCTCTAAAGAACATAGCTTAAGATTTATCAGCACTTCTTCAACTTTGCTTCTGTGAAACCCATCTATCTTCTTTTTCCCATTTCCTATGCAATGCGTTTTAGAGCCCATGTTTACGGCACATTTTACCTCGTGTTGATCCATACTACTTCCTTCCAAAATATGAAAAGCGAATAGCTTGCATTAGAAGATATTTATTCCACAGTATTGAAGATGAAGTAGTGCTCATAGCTGTTAAGGTATGCATCTTGGAGCCTCGTTTATTCAGACCTTTTTGCTTCTAGTATCATATATTTTCAACGGTATGTTTTTACACCATTAATTATGATATTCCCTCTATAATTTAACACCACAACATGCAGTTCACTTTGGAAAAGGAACCGGAAGAAAGAATACACTAGCTTGCTCTAAAAATCAAAAACTGCATTAACAGATACAGCTTCAACATTTTCAGAATGTAAACAGCTGCGGACATTCTAATACACAAAAATTCAAACCACCCCCATTTTCTAAACTTCAGACATCATTCACGTGATATACAGACAATTCAGAACATCTCTAAAAGAATTACTTTTGAATACATTATGGGAACAGCAGTGATCAATGTCTTGTAAATAATTACTATTAAAAACAGTCTTGATCACGATTTATTTTATAAGGTGACCGGTTTCGACCACTACTGTGGTCATCTTCAGACCATTGAGTGGAAACCCCTTTCTGTTGGAGAATCAACAGAAAGGGGTTTCCACTCAATGGTCTGAAGATGACCACAGTAGTGGTCGAAACCGGTCACCTTATAAAATAAATCGTGATCAAGACTGTTTTTAATAGTAATTATCTCTAAAAGAATATAATACTCAAGAAGATCTAGATTTAATCATCAACCAAAGACAAGAGAACTGATACAACAGCGAGATTGCGCCAGCTACATAACACCATTAAATTAAGATACAAAGTGGAATAGCAAAATTACAACACTTCCCGTATACTAATAGATAATTGTAACATGTAAAGCACTTTCTGACCAGAGGTACACTATAACAGCAACAAACAGCTGACACACTAAATTAGTAACATATTCAAGAAACATCAAATGCAAATGTACAATACGAAATAAATTAAAAATTGTGGCAGATGTGAAAGACAAATATAATAGTTCAACAAAAAGTGAATTGAAGCATACTAATTGCAACTCTAAATGAAAGGGGATAATTGCAAGAAATTAATGCCAGGTACAAAGAACACCACCACCTCACCCCACTGTCAATCTACATTGTGCTGCACATGAATTAGATCTCGCCCATGGCGACAGTAAGAGCGTAAGTGATTGGGCATTTGGGTGGGGACAGTATCTCCCTCTCTCTCTCTCTCTCTCTCTCTCTCTCTCTCTCTCTCTCTCTCTCTCTCTTGTGTGTGTGTGTGTGTGTGTGTGTGTGTGTGTGTGTTTGTGTGTGCACTTTACGTGCTTTTCTTCTTCACCTATTTGTATTTTTTAATTGTTTTTATTTCTATCTGTGGTAAGTGATGAGTTAGCTGAATATTACTGTTCTATTATTCTGATTTTCATTACTGAGTGTATTTGAATTTTTCTTTGTGGTCTTCCATATGAAATGCTCTCCCTGGAGACTGAGCTTTCCGCTTCTTTCTTTGTGGCATAACATTTTGCATGAGTTTTTTTCTTGTTATGGTGAGTTTCATTTAATAGATATTACGCATGCAGTGGCTGGGTCGTATGAGGTTGGAAGGACTTCAAGGTAAAATTTTATCCAAAGTCACCATGGTCTGTTTGTCATAGTCCTAAGTCGCCATTTTCCTGCTACTGGAATGCCACAGAGTAGTGGCGGCAGGTTTTCCCTCAGCCTCCAACGTTGTATCCTGCATTATAATCGGATAGCTGTTTTGGATGTTTTCAGGTTTGGGACGGGGGTTTTATATCTCGTGCTTACACGTTCATGTCTAGCTTCGTACCGTACAGAGTTTAATGTCAAACTTCCTTTCGTTTCTAATTTGTTTACTGGATATACGTATCATACCACACCAGTGGCACTTTCGAAATGCTTTTACTGGTTTAGTTACTTTTTAAAAATGCATTTAGTATAAATTTACTTCTTCAAAAATATAGCTGTTAATCATCCAAACAAGTGTACGTGGAAGAAGCTACATTAACGTCAGCTTGCAAACTAATAAGTGATCTCTAAACTTGGCAACGTGTACCTCCACTGCAACTGGATAAACCTCCGTATAAGTCGGCATTCAACTCACGCGAATTACGAGAAATATATAGCCTACCAATTTTATGTTTAATTTTACTCATAATCTTTGTCAGGACAATTAAATAGTTACAATACTAAATTTCTGCCAATAAAGCCTGTTATTACAGAACAAAGACGAGGCATGGTACATTAAAGAAAAAAGCACATTTTACTGTCGTATGTCCTTCATTCACTCATACACGAATACACTGCTAACGTCACATTACACGTCTTTCCAATTCCAACAACAGTTGTAAGAGGGATATTTAACTATGACTAAAATCAGTAGTGTTACTCTAGATGCCGGTTTAAATGTGTCATCCAGTACAAACACATTATCTTAGTACTTTACACTCAGACTGCAGAACGCATATTCACGTACTGTCAAATGCCCGCCAATTGGTTCAGACTCCCCTTTCTGCTATGCAACGGATTTCGATAACATTTTCAAAAATGTGAGTTGTATATTGGTTGCCACACAATTCGATATCCTAGCTTTGTAAGTGAAATAACGAGATCATTTCACTGCGTAGGTGTTCTTGTTTATTAGAGAACGCTGGTGGTGATTACGATTATTGGTTTCCTTAAATGGCTGAGGCCTTGTAAGAATCGTCAGTTGTTTAAAGCTGCATTTTAATATTTTTTCTCACTGTGCACCAACTATGTCGTTACCGACACAAACCCAGAAATTGATGCTTCTGATGCTTGGGATGTACTAGTTTGAAGTAAGTTTTCAGTTGCACATGGGTATTTTCACCAGCTTTTTCTGTCTCTGCTTCCATGAGATGCAGACGTGAATGGTTCTGCAGCCAAGATATACGCACGAGCTACATTTATTTTCATCCCAGACTTCCTGGAATACTCTGTTTCACTATCAAAAAGAACTATTTAATGAGTGTTATTTCTATAATTACCATATTCAGATTTTTATGGGAACGGTCTGTGGAAACAAAAAAAAGTTAATGAGTTGAGGGATGTCGTTATTGGTTTCGGAGTCGGTATGCAGACGATCAAAGTGGCCAACAATTTCATAAGAACATTCTGCCGCTAAAGCAAATGAGAGATGTATTGATAAAAACTTGATTACATTGGAAAAAAAGTTGTTAAAATCCCCTCTGCATGTAAATAATGAGCACACTCCGTCGAATCTACAAACATTTCGGAAATATTGGGCTGCACTTTGATCACCGAATACGGCTCCCCGCCATTCCAGAACGGCTACATTCAAGTCCTATTACTACCATTACTACTACTACTACTACTACCACTAATAGTAGTAGTAATAGTAGTAGTAGTTATTGTTGTAGCATTAGTAATAGTCGAAGTAATAACGGTAGTAGTATTAGTAGCAGCATTTATTTGTTGTCGGATCATTTCATACAAAATTAAAGAAGTTGACCTATAAGAAAATAGGTGATCTTGATAAAAACCCAATTACCGCAGAGTTAAATTGCAGTGCCATACAAAAGGCGCCTAGTCCCACGCAGACGAATGTCTACACAATCTCAAACGCACCACTGCTGCTTGCTGCAGCTTTCCATTGTGGACTTAAAGGTAACAGACGAGGAAAGGAGAAATGCAGCAGAAGTGCTATTGCGATTTACACAGTATACATGCATGATGAGCATGTAGTTAATGCAGAAGTGCACCTTTCTGACTACTCGCATCCAGAACCTAAAAGGTAAGAGCGAGTAGCGTTGAGATGACGTATGAGGCATGCTCTGGTGCCGTGATGGGTCCCGCACAAACCATGGAGTGCAGCGATCACAGTGTATATCTCAGTATTCGACGCATTTGTAATTTGCCACACAAAATCTGCACCTAATACATTTATTCTTAAATGAATTTCTGTTATTTAATCTTTTAATATAATATTTTCTCCATAGAAAGAAAATGTGGACGTTGTAAATGATCTTCAACTACTTTCTGTGCAGTCTCAGTTAACTGTAAAAACTTACTACCCGACGACCTTTTTACAGTGAGGAATAACGTCAAATAGTGTGCCAGGAATATTTCTAAAAACAAAGCAAACAAAAATAACATAGAATGTTAGCTATACGCTTTGTTGCAGAACGACAAACATTGAGAAATGGTCAAACGTGAGGTGTACCGAAAACAATATAACGAAAACTGTAACTAAAAAGAATAAAGAAACCTTAAAGAGAAGACAATGACATCATTTTAGTCCAAGAAAAAGACATTGAATGAAGCCTTTGTTCATCTATGAACCAACTTGAGCAAGTTCTGGTAAGGAATCAGAATCCTTTTTAGGAAAGTTGTTCACAGAGTATTGACATATACTGTAAAACACATATTAATTTATAAATAAGTAAACACGTCGGAAATTTTGATTACCGAATGAACTTAGGAGTAAGTACATACTTGTGATTTAGTTAAACACTTTATTGTGCAGATATAGATAAGAGTGACACTTATTTAACAAACGTGCTAGAAAGGAAAGAAATAGTTCTTACAAAGAAGCTGAGAGTTTCTAGCAAATGATAATAGGACTGTCACAGAATAGGCTGAACTCAACAAAAATATTGGAAGTATCTTCGAGAAGGTGTGAATACAAAATCACAAAAACTTAATGAGTGAAATGATTGAAAACTATAAAATATGGAACAATTAAAAATACTGGGAAGATCAGATTTCAGCAGCTAAGAAGAATTATGGTCTAGTATCTAATAGTACAAAAAGTCGTACATACATTCGGATATTTCCTTAAATGTTTCAGTAGTTCAGTAATTGAACCGGAAAGGAGGTAGTGACACTCCACAAGAACGCCCAGCTGATATGTAGACATATATCCGAGATATTTAGAAAGGGTAGTTAACACTTACATTAAAGGAGGTTATGTCGTAAAGAGAAGTAGTCCGATAAGAGTGTACAACTCTGTGAGTAATCCCTATGAGAAATGACTATTCCCAATATTAAAAGAATGTTGTACACGCTGCACTGCACCGAAGAAGTATCTATGCAGAACATTAACATTTTAATGGCAATTCTAAATGCCTTTGCATCATATTTCTTATGTGTCACGCTGTTTTGTTCAATTCCTGTAAAATACAAAAAAAATTCCATAATATCAAGTGTTTACAAATGCTACAGTTACCAAACCATCAGTTGAATATGTCATGGCTGCAAGATACTTACACGATTTCTTCACAGACGAATGGAAAAACTGGTAGAAGCAGACCTTGTGGAAGATCCCGTACAAATGCTGGAACACATGAGGCAATACTGAACCTGCTTCTTATCTTACAAGATAGATTAAGGAAAGTCATACCCTACATTTCTAGCATTTGGAGACTTAGAGGAAGCTTTTGACAATGTTGACTAGAATTTTCTCTTTCAAATTCTGAAGGTGGTTGGGGTAAAATACAGGGAATGAAAGGCTATTTACAATTTGTACAGAAACGAGGTGGCAGTTATCAGAGAAACAGTGGTTGGGAACGGAGTGGGACAGGGTTGTAGTCTATCCCTGACGTTATTCAGTCCGTGTATTGTGCAAGCAGTGAAGGAAACAAAAGAAAAATTTGTAATAGGAATTAAATTCCATTGACAATAAAAACTTTGAGGTTTGCCGATGACATTGTAATTCTGTCAGATGGCAAAGGACCTGGAAGAGCAGTTGAACCGAATGGACAGAGTCTTGAAAGGAGGATATAAGCTGAACATCAACAAAAGGAAAACGAGGATAATGGAATGCAGTCTAATTAAATCCTGTGATTCTGAGGGAGTTAGATTAGTAAAAGAGACACTTGAAGTAGTAGATGAGTTTTGCTTTTTGGGGAGCAAAATAACTGATGATGGTCGTAGTAGAGAGGATACAAAGTGTAAACTGGCAATGGAAAGAAAAGCGTTTCCGAAGAGGAGAAATTTGTTAACATCGAGTATAGATTTAAGTGTCAGGAAAACGTTTCTAAAAGTATTTGTATGGAGTGCAGCCATGCATGGATGTGAAACATGGACGATAAGTAGTTTAGACAAGAAGATAATAGAAGCTTTCGTAGTGTGGTGCTACAGAAGAATACTGAAGATTAGATGGGTAGGTAACGTAACTAATGAGGAGATACAGAATAGAATTGGAGAGAAGAGGAATCTGTGGCACAGCTTGACCAGAAGAAGGGATCGATTGGTAGGCCATGTTCTGAGGCATCAAGGGCTCACCCAGTTAATATTATCCTCCGTGCTGGAGTGTAAAAATCATAGAGAGAGAACAAGACATGAATGCACTATGCAGATTCAAAGCAACGTAGGGTGCAGTAGTTACTTGGAGATGAAGAAGCTTGCACAGAATAGAGTAGCAGGGAGAGCTGCATCAAACTAGTCTCTGGGCTGAAGTCCACGACAACAATAAAATACGAAGAGAGATAATGGTTCACAAGATGCACAAGACAGCAAGAGAACTCTAACTGACCATCTTCTAGCATCTCCCATACATTTAGAAGTTGCGATATTTTCATTCACAACGTCCCTCTAGCCCAACACTCATTTAATGAGGTCGAATATGTGATGCAATATGGCTTACCTTCAAGGATGGAGGGGAATTACTGAGCTGAGCAGGGTGCTCCAGACACGGGAAAAATCTGGCATGAGTGTTCTTCCAGTTGATGCTATTGGTAGGTGGGGATACACTACACACGGCCTGCACCCAAACAGGGAAGGGAAAGATAAGTTAGCCTCTCTATTAGCAGATCCTGCAAGGGGGTAACAGTCACACAATGGATTATCTCTGTGGTTAATAGGGCCAGGCAGACCGTTTTCTTAGGTTAAGGCCGAAGTCCAGACAGTCAATAATCAAGAAAAATAGTATAAAAGAAGATTCATGTACAATAACTAGGGCTAAAGCTTAGTATCAATCTACTTCATCAAAATATCAGGGGAATAAAAAATAAAGTAGATGATGTCAAAAATAAGAATGAGTTTCATATACTTTGCCTGTCTGAACACCATGTAACTGTGGGGATGAAAAGAGCCAGTATAAGTGGGTATAATTTAGCGTCTTACACTTGCAGATCTAGTATGGATAAAGGAGGAGTTGCCATTTACGCAAAACAAGTGTATAAGTACAATACAGTACAAGTAACCAAATTTTCAGTTGATCAGCACTTTGAAATTTGTGCATCTGAAATACAGCTAGATAACGTAGTGTTGATATTAGCAACAGTGTACAGGTCCCCATCAGCAGATTGGGAGCTGTTCATAAAAACGTATGATTCCCTATTATGCTATCAGTCAGACAAAAAGAAAAAGTTATTAATCTGTGGTGGTTTCAGTGTAAACTTTCTATGCAATTATGATAGGAAAAGTGAACTAGAAGTGTTATTAATGAGATATAACATAGAATCAGTGATCAATTTCCCTACAAGTATAGCTCAAGACAGTAGAACTTTAATAGAAAATGTATTTGTGCAGCAAGAGGATGTAAAACTAGCACATTATTTTTCTGTGATAAATGAATTATCAGGCCATGATGCGCAACTGATTAACTTACAGAACATAGCAGGGTGAACAGTCCAGAAACTATTAAGTAAAAATGTAAGGCTGTTCAACCTGGTATCTATAGACCACTTCAGAGAAAGTTTAAGGTGGTGGTGGTTTGTGCTTAACGTCCCGTCGACAACGAGGTCATTAGAGACGGAGCGCAAGCTCGGGTTAGGGAAGGATTGGGAAGGAAATCGGCCGTGCCCTTTCAAAGGAACCATCCCGGCATTTGCCTGAAACGATTTAGGGAAATCACGGAAAACCTAAATCAGGATGGCCGGAGACGGGATTGAACCGTCGTCCTCCCGAATGCGAGTCCAGTGTGCTAACCACTGCGCCACCTCGCTCGGTAAAGTTTAAGGAATGTCAATTGGAGAGAGATATATAATGAGCCAAATGACACTGAAAAATGCAACATATTTCTTGATAAATTTGTATCCCTTTTTTGAAAACTGTTGCCACAGAAAAGTTGCTAAATGTAACAACAATCAGTTTTCAAAGAAACCTTGGATCACTAATGGTATTAAAGTGTCTTCAGAAAGGGAAAGAAAAATAAATGAGGCAGCAAGTATTGGTAAAGACACAGAAGTAATTTTACACTATAAAAATTATTGGAACATACTGAGAAAAGTTGTCGGAAAATCAAAAAATATTTATATTGGAGATGAAACTAACAACTCTGGCAATAAAATCAAATCAGTATTGAATGATGTTAGAAGAGAGATAGGAAAAGTAACCACTGGGGTAGATACTTTTACTATTAAAGAGAGTGAGACGATCTTAACCAACAACACACAAGTAGCTAACGTATTCAACAACAATTTCTTAAGTGTAGGTGAAAAAATTGATGAGAACAGTTCAAAAGAAAAAGCCATGCAATACATGGAAGAGTCCGTTTCCAGAAATCCTACTCAGATTAATCCTCACCTAACAACCGGTTGTGAAATAAGGAAAATCATTAAATCTTTGAAAAATAAATGTTGTGTTGGAGTACATGACATCTCTAAAGAGATATTAAAAAAATGTGCATCAGTTACAGCTGATAGCCTGATTCACATATGTAATGTATCACTAACTGAAGATATTTTCTCAGACAGGTTCCTTCGATAAATGTAATACAACAGAAGTCAGTAGCCAGGGTAGAGGATACTACGTTTCTGGGTGTACATGTAGATGAGAATCTCAATTGGAAAATTAATATTTTGGATCTCCTAAAACTGCTAGGTTCAGCAACTTTTGCAGTCAGAAAGCTGCTAATTTTGAGGATATCGAAATTAGCAACCTAACATACTTTGCATACTTTCACTCTCCGATCATCGTCAAATATTTCAAATATTCCGAAAATAGTGGAGAACGGAGGTAGAGAAGGTCATTCCAATAATATGTGTCAATTTTGGTGAATTTCACTTCAGTAATTTAGGAAAATGAATCTGAATGATGAAAATTAAAGTTTCTTGCAAATTGTGAAAGAAGATTTGTGAACTTATTAGCTTTATCACTAGGGCCTAAGTAGTTTTAGAACAATCAACTGCTTTTTCCTACTAGCACCTGTTTTTTCACCCTCCATACTATTTCTCTTCAGTCTTTTATTTAGTGTAGGCTCTTTGGTAACAGAATCTGCAGTCCTCTCAACTTCAGTAACTCGCAGCTGTTCAATAACAGTCAGAGCTAAAACCATATTCCTTCTAGTATGGATACCTAATTTTTTGCGAACGTGAATCCTAGAAAGTGCGCTGTGGTGTCACAGCCAGACACCACACTTGCTAGGTGGTAGCTTTAAATCGGCCGCGGTCCATTAGTACATGTCGGACCCGCGTGTCGCCACTGTCAGTGATCGCCGACCGAGCGCCACCACACGGCAGGTCTCGAGAGACGGAGTAGCACTCGCCCCAGTTGTACGGACGACTTAGCTAGCGATGCAACACTGACGAAGCCTCGCTTATTTGCAGAGAAAATAGAATAGCCTTCAGCTAAGTCAATGGCTACGACCTAGCAAGGCACCATTAACAGTTTACAGTCTTGAACTTACCGTCCAGAACGATGTATTCAAATGATGGATTAAAGTTAAGTATTCCAGCAGCTACGTACTTTTCTTTATAGCATTCATTACGTATCCTGTTTCAGACCTCACGCCAGTCTGCGTGAGTTTAAACGCGTGCCTCTCTGCTACTTCCGAGTGGCGTGGCTGTCTTGCTACGCCACTACATGCGCCATCTTCGAAAGTTATTACTACGTCCGTTACACCTATCTTCAACACTGTCGACCCAGAAAATACAGCTTTACCTAATTTTTTCAGACATAAATCCTAGGAACTGCACTCTCTTTGAAAGTTATCACTACGTCCATTACTCCTATCTTCAACACTGTCAGCCCAACAAATACAGTGTTCAGTATTCACTCCCTTTGAAGCTGCTGAAGCTACCTTTGATATTTTGTGAGAGACCATGGAGATTTCTCCTAAGAAGAGTCATGTTTTCCAGATCATTTTACTTTTGCTCCACTGCCTCCATAACAGCAAGGGTTGCTTGTCACTGTGTTGTAACCCGTACACCCAGTTTCTCTGGTTGATTGTTGTACCAGATGGTGTACATTATGTGATGTTGATTTTAACTACTTGTCTCGAAACCTTCATTTGGTGTTAAATTCCTTTATTCGCGACGTTTATAACAAAGGAAACACGTACACTGAAATAGAACAATACGGCAGTAACAACGAGGAACGCAAATTCCGAAAGCTAGAGGTAAAGAAGGTCTACTAAAGAGACTGCTTACGCCACGCTTGTCCGCCCTGTTCTAGAGTATTGGGGTGTGGTGTGGGCTCAGCATCAGGTGGGACTGACTGATGGCAATTAAATAGTTGAAAGAAGAGCAGCTCGTTTTTTATTATCGCGAAATAGGGGAGATAGTATCACAGACATGATACGTGATTTGGAGTGGCAATCACTAACACAATGGCTTTTCTCGTTGCGACGGGATCTTCTCATGAAATTTCGATCACCATTTTTCTCCTGCGATTGCGAAAACATTCTGTTGCCACCGACCTACATAGAGAGAAATGATAATCAAGATAAAATAAGAGAAATCTGGGCTCGAACAGAAAAATTTAAGTGCTCGTTTTTCCCGCGTGCCGTTCAGGAGTGGAATAGTAGAGAGACAGCTTGAAGGCGGTTCATTGAATCCTCTGCCAGGCACTTTATTGCGAATAGCAGAGTAATCACATACATGTAGATGTATATGTAGATATCATACGATCTTTGGTTGAAAGTAAGCCCCAGCCTTCTAGATACACTATCACTTAGATGCCGGTAGTTATAGCCTCCTACAATACAGTTGTATCTACAATACATATCTAAAAGCTGAAAAAAGTAAAGGAGAGAAGAACACATGACGTGTTCTGAAACACTTTAAAATGACAGAGTGGCATGACACCTGTGCAACATCCCGTTGAAACCAAAATTAAGGAATAAACGGCAACTGAAAATGTCCGTGAACCATACATTTTTGTAACCGACGTGAAATGCTCTTTCTTATAGAGCATAAATATTTTTTTAAAACTTATGGTTCTTTCAAGTCGCTTTGGCTTCAAGTTACCACCCAGGTTGTCCCTTTTGAAGATGTTCAAGTAGGATTCGATGTTCTTCCAACTCATGAAGTCTTAACTGGCGTTCTAAGTAGGACTCGATGTCCTACAGACTCATAATGTGTTTGTCGGCATGCCAACTTTGTGCTGTCTGTTGACACAGCATTACAGTTTACTCCACAGCTACTCCGATTACTCGGTTTATATTATTCGAATTTTGTGTTCTTATATAGTTGTTACTTATGACTTTCCTTATATCATCATACAGTACTTCCAAGAAATCACATATTTACATTGAAACATTGCACATTAGGCTGCATTAAACGCTGTCACAATTTTAATGTGTCATCCTATTAGAGGCCTACATTTTAAAAATAAATTGCCGTGCAATTCTGATTTGTTGATAATCCTTCCGATGCGAGGTTAGACGGTTAATATCACGTATCTCATGACTCCAGCGACTATTTTATGAGTGTTGCCATTTGTTTACATACTATGTAGAGGTAGGAAAGAAACATTCGTTAGAAAAATACTTCCTAGTATAAAAAGCAATAGGATAGCTACAGGAGGGGATTTAAATGAACAGATGCATATTTTAAAATAAAATTTTGTTGCCTTTCCCAGTGTAGCCCTCGTTACACTAACGTTTGTACTAACCAGTAGCTTATCTCGACAGAATGAGACGAAGTATTCCAAGCTGCAAGCACACAAAGAATCAAAATACTTACGTCCTGTGCGATATAAAGTAGATTCAAAAAGCTACTTATGCTGACTTTATGCTGCCTAAGGAATATTCAGAAACAGTCGAACGAACTACAAAGGCGTCTGTTTCGAGGTATTGTACCTAGAAACCTTTCCCTCCAACGAGGCGGTTAACTCGAAATTTTCCGTCTCTTCTATTTTCATTTTTCGTCCACTCATTTCGCACGTCGATTGGCCACAAGTTTGCAGCCTTTTTGCCTGGTTCCGTCAAAGGACCGGCTTTTCAATTGCCATGGTAATGGGACTGCCCAATCTGCATACATTAACATGCCAATGGATGCAATCACCTGCTTTCCCTCGTTGGCTTTGAAGCCCCGCCGCACACTTTATTAAATTGAAAACATAAAATTCCCGCCCGGGAGGGCTCTAGATTAAAGGCCACAGGGTGTCAGCCGCGAGGTTGGCGAGAGGTGAGGGTTGGGAGGGGGGGGGGTGGCGGAAAAGGACTGGGGGGATGGGGGAGGGTTTAGGGTTCGTGGCCAGTATGGCGGGCAGGCGGTTGGTGGAGTCGGAATGTGGGTGGAGGGTGCAAGGGCAGCTGGGTCGCAGTCTGCGAGGGTGCGAGGGCGATACACCGCCACGTGCGTGCTGCAGTGTGTGTGTGTGTGTGTGTGTGTGTGTGTGTGTGTGTGTGTGTGCGGCTGGCAAGCCAAGTGTGGGGCTTTTCCGCACTCGCGGAATGGCGAAGGCCGAACGTCGCCGTGTCAGCAGAACCGCGGCGTGTTGGCCGGAGCTGCCGGACACATGGCCGTGTTTCCCGGCGGCTCACCCACCCACCCACCCACGCTGCGCCGCCCGCTTTGATGAACCGCCTGTCCGTCCGGAAAGCCTGCTTGCCTTGCCCTCGAAAACGCGCGGCCCGCAGCCGCTACTGGTCGGTCCGTACTCAGACAGCGGATGGCCCACAGCGCCTCGCTACGCCACCGCCTCGACCTCCGTGCGAATTTTCCAGTGTAGAGCCACAGGCGGCTCACCACAGGTTCCAGTCACGCGCTCCAGATGTACGGATTTTGTGAAGCTGAGCTACGACAATTACGTTAAGCGGAATGTACGGGGATACAAACAGGTGATGTATCATGTGCAAGAACAAAACTTCAACAGTGTGATTCCTTGAAAATATCGACCAGTATCGGGAGTATACGAATTACTTAGGTTTATTAGTTCCTTTTCTATCAAGCGCCCAGGTGCATAGTTGGACTGTCAGTATAGCAAGGCACGGGCATATTTAGAGGGCTTTACATTTAGTTATGTTTTTTTTCATGAACCATAAGAAAGTTTATTGCTGGTGAAGCTAAAACGTATGTCAACCAAGGACTGGAGATAGCAACGATGTGTCGGACATATTTTTGTTTCAAAGAAATGATATCGCTATTAGTACACGCATATTATACTGCCGATATTTCAATGAAATCGCTAAATTTCCCCACTTCCACACTTCCATAACTCTACTTTCTGTTTATATTTGATGTTTATGATGTGTATGTAATAGAGTTTCCTCAATGAAGAAATGTAACTCAGGAAGAAGAAATTTTTAAATTTTGTAGTCATTTAATGTGGTGTACTATACATTTTAGGTCTGTAGCCCGTTTAGTAATATACTTGGTCCACTCAGCTTTACGAAATAGAAATGGAGTGTGATGGTTCAAAATGGCTCTGAACACTACGGGATTTAACATCTGAGGTCATCAGCCCCAAGAACTTAGAAATACTTAAACCTAAGTAACATAAGGACATCACACACATCCTGCCCGAGGCAGGATTCGAACCTGCGACCGGAGCGGTCGCGCGGTTCCAGACTGAAGCGCCTAGAACCGATCGGCCACACCGGCCGGCGAATGTGATGGTCGTTAGTGTACTGCTGACTAGTTACTCATTGCTCTATATACGTCTTGCATTGTTATATGCACGTTCACTGGCCGTAAACTGCATGTAAAACATTCGTTCCATGATTTTCTACAGGCTCCTGATAATGTGTGTACAAAAAGTCGTAATGATGCGTGTCTTTTTTTCGGTGGCCGAGTCGCAGAAGCCTTCGGCGTCTGTATGTACAGATCGACTTGTACCGAAGCGAAAGGGCTGACGTAATGGAGGCGAATTTTGTAGGTGTGTTTCTTAGTCATTTGTGCAACTTGGACAATGATTTCTCAGAGCTGCGTTTCAAGGTTACCGATTTCACATTTCATCTTCTGCAAGTACATCCAGTGGTATTCACACTGATTAAGCTCTGCGAAGACGAAGACGTCGAAGGTGTTGCTATGCTTCTTGATACGAAATCGGCAACACTAGAGCGAGAGTCCTTGTGCAATGAGCACTTCACAAGGGGCGAGACCTTCAGGATTATGGGGTAATGGACTGTTGATTTATGGGATAACAGTGATGAGCCACAACATTATGACCTCCAGTTTATAGCGTGGTCGTCCACTTTTCAAACACATTACAGCAGCTATCCTACTTGGCATGGATGCTACAAGTCCTTGATAGCCTTCCAAAAGTAAGTGGCAGCAGATGTTTACTCACAGGTCACAACGCAAATTACCGGCTTGTCGCGCTGAATATGTGTTCCAGTGATACAGATCAGGGGCATTCGCTGGTTAAGACATCAATGTGAGCTCACTATAATGCCCCTGAAACCACTGAAGCACGATTCTGACCTTCACGGAGTGTTGTCCTGCTGGAAGATGTCATCGCCGCCAGAGGGGACTTCAACTATGAAGGGATGCCGATGGTCCGCAATAATGTTCACGTGGTTCACTATTATCATGGTGTCTTCGAGTGCTACCATAGATCCCATAGAATACCAACTAAATGCAACCCGTTGCATAATTCTGCTCTCACTGGCCTGCATATGAGGCGCGGTGCACGTTTCAAGCAACCATTCGCCTGGATACGGCGAGTAAGGACCCAGCCATCTACCTGGCGTAATACGAAATGTGATTCAGTGAGTCATTCGACAGGCGACACGTTTCTAATGATGCACGGGGAAAACTCAGTGATGGTGAGCCCACTTCAGTCGTAACCGACGATATCGTTGGGTCAACGGAGGAACATGTAGTGGTCGTGTGATGTGAAGCTCCATGTTCAACAATGCCCTTTGAACGTTGGTACCGAAACACTGCGTCGTCAGATCTGTCACAGATCGCTGCCTGTGCTGTATTACACACTGTTGGAACCTCCGATCTAAAGTTTTGTAATGAGACGCATTATTTCACCGTCCTTCAACCACCATCTATAATGCTTACGACAATAGTATGCAAACAGCCGACCAGCTTTACCGTTTTAGACGTTTTTGGTTCCAGCCGCAGCGCCACAACAATGTGTCCTTCAAATGGTTCAAATGGCTCTGAGCACTATGGGACTTAACATCTGTGGTCATCAGTCACCTAGAACTTAGAACTACTTAAACCTAACTAACCTAAGGACATCACACACATCCATGCCCGAGGCAGGATTCGAACCTGCGACCGTAGCAGTCGCGCGGTTCCGGACTGAGCGCCTAGAACCGCTAGACCACCGCGGCCGGCAATGTGTCCTTCGACAAAACCGTTTATATCAGCGGATTTCCGAATTTGCGTCCCATATCTTCTCTATAATAACTACTCATTCGTCTCTCTTCTTCTTACATTCTTTCCTTACTGAGTTATATACCAGCAATACCAACAGCTAGTATTCAGTCTCGCGCTGGGTAGTCGTCATAATGTTGTGGCTCTCCAGTGTATGTCTAATAGCATAGATCCCATGTTTCATTTAGTAGCTGCTATGACGGGAGCTAGTCTGCTAAACTGGCAACATAGTCACGAAAGAGCGCGAATACATCTTCATTGTGCTCTTCACAATCTTCACAAGAGAAATGACTCACCTTGACGTAATTCGCCACGGATGTGGTGCCTTATGGAGAGTGAACTGCAAGTAGCCACTCAAGAAACACTAAGGGGAAGAATTTCATTCCAGTGTGGATGCGACTCAGCCACAGCTGCTTCGGCCAGACGAACAGAGATGCTGTCCAAACAAAACGTTACTTCCCTCGATAACGCCTGCTAACCTACTCGGGACTAATCTGTATGATAGCAGCCCAAGAAGGGAGGATCACTGCATACCAGCTGTTGCAGCATGTGAAACACTATCGGAGTGGCAAACGTCGGGTAACTGTGACGTTGAAAGCTACAGTTTCAAGCGCCGTGCTGACTCTGATTTTGCTCTGCCTAGCTGTCGTGTATTAGAAACGGCGATCCATCCAGAAGCCCGACCAAGGCCTAATTCAAGTTCCCGTGCACAAGATAACGGAGAAAAAAGATGTACAGAGCCAAGGATTTATACAGTAATTTGTGTGATAGTTAATAATAACAAATTTAATATTAGGTTCTTGATTTATGGATTAAGGATAGACGTAATTTCCACAGAGAATTTGGCCGGGGAATGAACTGAGAGACTGGGTCTACTCTGTACGGAGGATACTTCAGTGACGTGACCCAGTCTTCGATCAAAAAATCATCAGTCTTTACCACAAGTAAGGAGAAGTAGCATGTGATTGCAGTAGAGCATTGCGCTAACAGCCGCTGTTTGATAACCTCTGCCGGCCGGAGTGGCCGAGCGGTTCTAGGCGCTACAGTCTGGAACCGCGCGACCGCTACGGTCGCAGGTTCGAATCCTGCCTCGGGCATGGATGTGTGTGATGTCCTTAGGTTAGTTAGGTTTAAGTAGTTCTAAGTTCTAGGGGACCGATGCCCTCAGAAGTTAAGTCCCATGGTGGTCAAAGCCAGTTTTTGATAACCTCTAGCGTGGAAACATACGGGGCCACAATAACAGACACATCAGTGGACTGTGCAGTGAGGATAGCCGAGCTCAGCAACAAATGGAACCATGAAGCGGTGAGGGATGTGGAGAAGTGTCACCACACCAGGGTGAGTCCCTTGTCATGAAAACGTTACTAGTCGGTAGGGTTCAGTGAAACAAATGGGCCTTAAAGGCTTATAAATAACTCTGGATTTTAAGCCAGTAGTACCGTCACGATAACAGTGCGAAGCCAGACAGAGACTTTGTTCCTCCATCTCCAGTCATAGGTTCGGAGCCAGGCTGCACCTACTGCTTGCCGAAAGCCCTTCACAGGGCTTGGTGTACGGACCTGCCGACCTGCAGTTCGTTCCTGCTCCCACCGACGCTGAGTTCCTAGTAAATTTGGCGCCACTGGGCCAGCCAGGACTGATTTCTGTCCGATGGCAATGGGCTGTACCCCGCATACGTCAGACTCAACACGCCGCGTGCAGAGGCATGCTCGCCTCACTACTTCTTGTATTAAAATTGATAAAAGTTCTGTGTAACAACATTTAACACAAAAGAATTCATTAGAAATGAATCATATTTGCAAGAGATCTATTTTGGCAACTAGGGTTCGAACCTACGGGTTCACACTAAAACCTGACCTACTGGGGCTGCGGAAATAACCTGGTCTTGATGACAGTGCAGTTCCAAGATGGCCGCCGAGTAAGTGACGCCAGAAACCATTTCCAGAAAGTTAAGTGATTTAGACAGGAATATAATTTAGTTTAACGCCGACAACAAATTAAATACGTGTATTAGTGTATCGTTTAGTCTTGCCGTTAAAGGTTTAACTTTTCTTTGCGTATTTTTTCAGAAAACACGAAAAGGTCGTAACTTCGCGAAGTCGCGCTTAGGCTTAAATTTTGTAAACGTGTTTGTTTCTTGTTTCACGGTAATTTAACTAGTTTCTCGGTAACAAATGAGTAAACTGCCGTAAATAGCGTATAACTTCATTGTTTTAATACAGGTTTCAGAAAAACAGCGTAACTTTATATCAGAAACTTGCTTGTATACATTTGTGTATAGGCTTAATTCTCGTAACGTTTTTGGAGAATCAAAGTATCTCGTTTAATTGCCCTTTTTTTCATTCCATCTAGTGAAATATACAATAAATAGCGTATACCTTCATTGTTTTAATACAGATCTCAGAAAAACAGCGGAATTTTAAATCAGAAACTTGCTTATATGCATTTGTGAATAGGCTTAATTCTTGTACCGTCTTTTTTGATTTTCGGTAATGTAATTGATTTATTCTAGCTAAAGTATTATTTTTGCCATGAGTGAGAAGTGCCTGACTTGCCGTAGAATTGTTAGTTCCGGGGTTTGGTGTGATGGATGCAGTCGTTTTTTTCACTGGGGGGACTGCAGTGGCGTGGGTGTCGGGAAAGTGGATCAGGCTCATCGGTGGTTATGTAGGATTTGCAGCAGAGATAGAAAGATAGTGGAACAGGAGTGGAAAATTGCTGCCCTTCAGTTTGAGCTAGATCAGGCTAGGGAAGATCTGGACAGGTTAAGGAGGGAGAAGGGCAAAGAGAGGTGGGAAGTGGCAGCAGGTAGCAGAAGGAACAGGCCTAGAACTAACTCTGACAGTTTTGTGGTGAATGTCAAAAATAAGTTTGACCTGTTGCTTCAGTTAGAAACTGATGAGCCTCAAGCAGAGGTAGGTGTAGACAGGACACAACAAACTTTCAATAGGAAATTGAAATAGAATGTAGGAAAGTCATCGAAAAGGAAGAAAGTTTTGTTGTTAGACGGTTCTCATGCCAGAGGTGCAGGCCAACTTCTGCAGGAGGAATTAGGACCAGAATACCAGGTCACAAATTTTTTCAAACCAAGTGCTGGTCTGGATTAGGTGACAGAGGATTTAGGTTCACTCTGTAAAGGATTTACCAGGGAAGACACCGTGGTTATTGTGGGAGGGCCAGGGAACAGCATCGACAGAGATCCTGGGTACAGTATAGAGTGTGACCAGGTAAAGATTGCGTCTGCATCGAGACACACCAATGTTGAATTTGTATCTGTTCTGAGACGCCATGACCGGCCTCATTTGAACTCTTCTGTAGGGAGAGTTAATTTGGAGTTGGAACGGCTGCTTGGGTCGGGTGCGGGGGCTCATATTGGTGTGGTTCCTGTTGATTCTCTCAGTAGGTGGGACTATACCAGGCACGGCCTACATCTCAACAGGAAAGGGAAGGGGAAACTGGCTGGGATAATAGCAGGAAATTTAAGGGGGGGGGGCACTGCCATGAATGGTAAAATACCAGTGGTTACAGGTGTTGGAGCAGCACTTTTTTTAGGATAGGTAAGACAGAAAGATGTCAAGTTCTACGAGAGGTCAGGATTGAAACAAATCTTCAGTTTAGGAAAGAAATTAAACAGCACAATTCTAGCACATTAGATCACCAATCACAGCTGTCAATTATAAATTTTCACCAATCACCAGAAATTTTATCTCCACCAAGTTGTATCTCAGTCCTAGGTAATTGCATTGATGAATTAAAGTCACCCAACCCAGTTGACATAATCTGCCTCTCTGAACACC
This sequence comes from Schistocerca serialis cubense, assembly GCF_023864345.2. Taxonomy (NCBI): domain Eukaryota; kingdom Metazoa; phylum Arthropoda; class Insecta; order Orthoptera; family Acrididae; genus Schistocerca; species Schistocerca serialis. Next base: position 345,839,399 of record NC_064638.1, on the reverse strand, counting down.
ATGTGACCACTGGTATAGGAACTAGGCCTAAGCACAATGAGAAACTCAGACAGGAGAGTATTGCAAATGTTAGAATAAGGAAAGGTTCTCATAAAAGTATAATTATAAATAATGTAAGTATATTTCATCAAAATATTGGGAGTTTAAAGAATAAAATAGATGAGCTTCTTGTTTTTTTAGAAGATTTAGAAGCTGAGGATGAAATAGATATACTATGCCTGTCTGAGCATGACATTGTTACTGATATGGATAAGGTAAATGTAAGTGGATATAAGCTCTCTGCACATGTAATGAGAGAAAAATATGGAGAAAGGAGGAGTTGCCATATATGTCAAAAGTTATCATTGTGCAAAACGTATAGAAACAAAAAAGTTTTGTGTAGAGAAACATATAGAAGCATGTGCCTGTGAGATTAAATTAAATAAAGGCACATTTATAATTGTAACTGTATATAGGTCCCCATCGGGAAATTTTCATCTATTTCTGAAAAATTTGGACTCCTTGTTGTGCTATCTGTCAGACAGGGGGAACCAAATTATTATTTGTGGGGACTTCAATGTAGATTCTCTGAAAGAGGGTAATAGGAAAAATGACCTTGAAGTATTACTCGGTTCTTTCAATTTGACACCTGTTATTGCTTTTCCTACTCGGGTGATAAGGGATAGCAGCTCACTGATAGATAACTTCTTTATAGACGAAGATAAGTTTAACCAGATAAATCCTCAGCCTGTTGAGAATGGTCTTTCTGATCATGGTGCACAGCTAGTTACAATATATGACATACCTATATTCAGCAATACTAAACAGTCCTCCAAAGTAGTACGTTCAGTCAACGATTTAACAATTGCAAATTTCAGGGAAAGCCTACAGCAGTTAGACTGGGATGAGGTGTACCGTGAACCTGATTCCAATTTAAAATATAATTTATTTCATGACATTTTTGTAAATGCATTTGAAAACTGCTTCCCCAAGTAAATAGTTAAATATACTCGTAAGAAACCTTGTAACATACCATGGCTTACTAAGGGTATAAAAATATCTTGTAACCGGAAAAGGGAAATGTATCTGACAGCAAGAAAGAGTAGTGACCCAGTAACTATCAAACATTGTAAAAACTACTGTGTTATATTAAGAAAAGTAATTAAAAAATCCAGAAGTACGTGTATCTTGTCTGAAATCAGCAACTCTGATAATAAAATTAAAACAATTTGGAAAATTATTGAAAGAGAAACAGGTCAACCAAGAGCACAGGATGACAGTATTACCATGAAATTGAATGAAAACTTTATGAACAAAAAGTCAGAAGTTGAAAATATTTTTAATAATAATTTTCTAAATGTTGTGGATATAGTAGGATCCAGGTGTTCATTAGAAGATGCTAGGCTGTTAATGGAAGAGGCCATACCTATGCAATTTGATACAATTGAAATCTCACCCACTTCTCCCTCTGAAATTAGGAAAATAATAAACTTGCTTAAAAGCAAAAACTCACATGGAATTGATGGCATTTCCAGCAAAATACTAAAACCTTGTTCAAACAGGTAAGTAAGATTCTCAGCCACCTGTGTAATAGCTCTCTGGAACAGGGCATTTTCCCTGATAGACTGAAATATGCTATTGTTATACCTTTGCATAAAAAGGGGGATAGATCTGATGTCAACAATTACCATCCAATATCCCTTCTAACAGCTTTATCCAAAATTTTTGAGAAAGTGATGTATTCAAGAGTAGCTTCACATATCTGTAAAAATGAAGTACTATCAAAATGTCAGTTTGGTTTCCAGAAAGGTTTTTCAACAGAAAATGCCATATATGCTTTCACCAATCAAATTTTGAATGATCTGAATAACCGAACACCACCCATTGGGATTTTTTGTCATCTCTCAAAGGCTTTTGATTGTGTAAATCATTAAATTCTGCTAGACAAGCTCAAGTATTGTGGCATGAGTGGGACAGTGTACAAATAGTTTAATTCGTACGTAACTGGATGAGTGCAGAAAGTTGAAATAAGTAGTTCTCATAATATGCAAAGATCAGCACATTCCTCAAACTGGGGAACTATCAAGAATGGGGTTCCACAAGGGTCAGTCTTGGGTCCTTTGTTGTTCTTAATATATATTAATGACTTGCCATTCTGTATTCATGAAGAGGCAAAGTTAGTTCTCTTTGCTGATGATACAAGTATAGTAATCACACCTGACAAACAAGAATTAACTGATGAAATTGTCAATACTGTCTTTCAGAAAATTACTAAGTGGTTCCTTGTAAATGGACTCTCACTGAATTTTGGTAAGACACAGTACATACAGTTCCATACAGTGAATGGTATGACGCCATTAATAAATATAGACCTTAATCAGAAGCATATAGCTAAGGTAGAATATTCCAAATTTTTAGGTGTTCCATTGATGAGAGATTAAATTGGAAGAAACACAATGATGATCTGCTGAAATGTTTGAGTTCAGCTACTTATGCAATAAGGGTCATTGCAAATTTTGGTGATAAACATCTTAGTAAATTAGCTTACTACGCCTATTTTCACTCATTGCTTTCATATGGCATCATATTTTGGGGTAATTCATCACTAAGGAATAAAGTATTTACTGCACAAAAGCGTGCAATCAAAATAATAGCTGGAGTCCACCCAAGATCATCCTACAGACATTTATTTAAGGATGTAGGGATATTCACAGTAGCTTCTCAGTATATATACTCTCTTATGAAATTTGTTATTAACAACCAAACCCAATTCAAAAGTAATAGCAGTGTGCATAACTACAATACTAGGAGAAAGAATGATCTTCACTATTCAAGATTAAATATAACTTTAGCACAGGAAGGGGTGAATTATACTGGCACTAAAGTCTTTGTTCACTTACCAAATAGCATCAAAAGTCTGACAGATAACCAACAAGTATTTAAGAAGAAATTAAAAGAATTTCTGAATGACAACTCCTTCTACTCCATAGAGGAATTTTTAGAAATAAATTAAGAAAAAAAACAAAAAAATATTTAAAAAATAAAAAATAGAAAAATAAAAAAAATAAAGAGTTGTTATATTAACTTAAGTATGTTGTTAAATTAACTTAATTATGTCATGTATTGGAAAATTTGACTCGTTCCACATCATTACGAAATATCGTATTCATGATCCATGGAACTAGTATTAATCTAATCTAATCTAATCTAATCTAACAGTCATCAGTGCATCATCAGTAGGTGAAGCTTGAGAATGAACCAGTCTGTTGTAAACTAGTCACCGCTAAAATACATTGCTGGAAAGTAATTAGTACACCTGGAAACATTATGTCCATTTAGATCCTATGGTGAGATATGCCATCTGGGGAATATCAGATGTTCTGGTAATGGTTTCAGCATCGTCTGCCTACAGTTAGAGGAGCTCCATAGCCATGAGTGCAACATCTGTGTCTATCGATTAACAGCCATCTCTCACAGCCAAAAGGCTCAGTGTGGAGCAAACAAGTGAAACAAGCAGGCGGTCAACATACTCGTGCTTCCCAAAGCCAACAGAGCTAGTTAGAATGGGGTCAAATTGTGGCCTTTCGAGTGGTTGCATTGTCCTTTCGGAAAAATGTCACACAAGTTGAACGTTTTGTGTCAGTTGAACAAGGACTGATGTTATCAAGTGAAGATTCTTACACACTTATAGGGGGTTATGGATGTCCTCGCAGCACAGACGCTCGACAGGAAAGTAGTATTGTAAGGGCAGCAGTGGCAGGTCGTACAGCTAATACAGCACAGACAAGACGGCTTGTGAGCACAGACGTGTCAATACGAGCTGTTGTAGATGGGTTATTAGCAGTGGGAATACCGGCACGCACATCTTGAGCCCGTCTTCGCCTCACGCCCAACACCCACGTGCAGGCCCTACTGATATTGCTTGGACGATGCATTGGGGCGCCGTGCTCTAAAGCGATGAATGCAGACTCTGTCCTGCACGCAGGTCATAATCGTGTGCGCGTAGACGTAGATCTGGTAAGTGCCGTCTGCTAAAGTGCATTCGTCCAAGACATAATGGCCCCACCCCGGGCCTTATGGTCTGGGGTCTGATGAACTACAACTCTCGTTCGCCTTTGGTGTTCCTGGTGGGGACGCTAACCAGCGCTTTTTGCTACGTGCAGAATGCTTTCAGACGAGTTCCTTTGACGTTCTTGCAAGTCGAAGGAGGCGTGTTATTCCAGCAGGACAATGCTCGTCCACATACTGCCCGTGAAACTCAATGTGCTTCTAAGACGGGCAGCAACCTCTCTGGCCAGCACCATATCCAAACTATTCTCTACACAGCAAATGTGAGGTATGAGAGGACGAGAAGTGACTTGCTCGATTTGTCAACCAACAGAAGAGCTACGAGAACAGGTCGAGCAGGCGTGGCATGAAGTATTCCACGAAAGTAGTCGCCAACTGTACGACTGACTGGATACCAGAATCAATGTCACCCGTGGAGGCCACACCATGTACTACTACGAGTGTTTCAGCATGGGTCGACATTTAATACCTTAGAAGCGTTTGTGCTATTGATCTATAAATTCAAACACTTCACGTACTCTATATGCACCGTTGCAACAATAAACGTGAGTGAATTAGATACCTCTAAAATGCGTGTACTAAATTTTTTCCCGCTAACTAAAAGAGATAAAAAGCTGAAAGCTGATACTTGGATAATTTGCATCTCCATTTAAAAAAAGGTGTGTAATTTTTACTGAAGTTAACTTCAGTACTTTTCAGGATTCTGGAAGATATAGGAATTTCGTCGTAAAAGACAGAAAACTAAGCAGATTGTCCTGCAGTGAGAAGTATGCCAAAGTATAGAAAATAAAAACCATATACAATTAAATAAACAATGACGACGTTCCAAACTAACAAACTATAGTCTATTTACTGAATTCTACAGAGGTGCAGAAATAACATGTAGCGCGCAGAGTCCACTGAAGATAACCTTGAAAAAATCCTAACAGTTATAATTAAATACATGTGAAAGTAACATTATAAGTAAATAAACTTCAAGTATGGATTTACCATAGGAAATATTACAGAGATGACGCGATGGCAACAGAAGAACTTAATAATAGCTTAATAGTCATACATCGTGCTCTTTGAGTACGGTTGCTGGAGCGCTAGGGTTTTAAAGGCGATTGTTACGTTTCACTGTCAGTTCCAGAAGTATATATAGTGTACCCCGAAGCTATTTCGTAAATTCGTAGTTAAAAGCGGTCAAAGTCTTCCGCTAGTAGTGTCTGTAGCTGTCAGCACCGAGCTTCGGTGTGAAATGCGTTGCCAGTTACACGCCTGGAAATTGAAATAAGAACACCGTGAATTCATTGTCCCAGGGAGGGGAAACTTTATTGACACATTCCTGGGGTCAGATACATCACATGATCACACTGACAGAACCACAGGCACATAGACACAGGCAACAGAGCATGCACAATGTCGGCACTAGTACAGTGTATATCCACCTTTCGCAGCAATGCAGGCTGCTATTCTCCCATGGAGACGATCGTAGAGATGCTGGATGTAGTCCTGTGGAACGGCTTGCCATGCCATTTCCACCTGGCGCCTCAGTTGGACCAGCGTTCGTGCTGGACGTGCCGACCGCGTGAGACGACGCTTCATCCAGTCCCAAACATGCTCAATGGGGGACAGATCCGGAGATCTTGCTGGCCAGGGTAGTTGACTTACACATTCTAGAGCACGTTGGGTGGCACGGGATACATGCGGACGTGCATTGTCCTGTTGGAACAGCAAGTTCCCTTGCCGGTCTAGGAATGGTAGAACGATGGGTTCGATGACGGTTTGGATGTACCGTGCACTATTCAGTGTCCCCTCGACGATCACCAGTGGTGTACGGCCAGTGTAGGAGATCGCTCCCCACACCATGATGCCGGTTGTTGGCCCTGTGTGCCTCGGTCGTATGCAGTCCTGATTGTGGCGCTCACCTGCACGGCGCCAAACACGCATACGACCATCATTGACACCAAGGCAGAAGCGACTCTCATCGCTGAAGACGACACGTCTCCATTCGTCCCTCCATTCACGCCTGTCGCGACACCACTGGAGGCGGGCTGCACGATGTTGGGGCGTGAGCGGAAGACGGCCTAACGGTGTGCGGGACCGTAGCCCAGCTTCATGGAGACGGTTGCGAATGGTCCTCGCCGATACCCCAGGAGCAACAGTGTCCCTAATTTGCTGGGAAGTGGCGGTGCGGTCCCCTACGGCACTGCGTAGGATCCTACGGTCTTGGCGTGCATCCGTGCGTCGCTGCGGTCCGGTCCCAGGTCGACGGGCACGTGCACCTTCCGCCGACCACTGGCGACAACATCGATGTACTGTGGAGACCTCACGCCCCACGTGTTGAGCAATTCGGCGGTACGTCCACCCGGCCTCCCGCATGCCCACTACACGCCCTCGCTCAAAGTCCGTCAACTGCACATACGGTTCACGTCCACGCTGTCGCGGCATGCTACCAGTGTTAAAGACTGCGATGGAGCTCCGTATGCCACGGCAAACTGGCTGACACTGACGGCGGCGGTGCACAAATGCTGCGCAGCTAGCGCCATTCGACGGCCAACACCGCGGTTCCTGGTGTGTCCGCTGTGCCGTGCGTGTGATCATTGCTTGTACAGCCCTCTCGCAGTGTCCGGAGCAAGTATGGTGGGTCTGACACACCGGTGTCAATGTGTTCTTTTTTCCATTTCCAGGAGTGTATATGGAACAGGGAATGAGATCCATAAGATGGCTGCGTTCATTCACGTTTGTCTGATACTAAGTATCACAGCCGAATACTAATTAGAGTTCTATAAAATACACTGAAGTGCCACAGAACCTGGTACAAGCATGTGTATTTAAATACAGAGATATATAAAGAGGCAGAATACGGCGCTGCGGTCGGCAATGCATATATGAGACAACAAATGTCTGGCGCAGTTGTTAGATCGGTTACTGCTGCTACAATGGCAAGTTCTCAAGATTTAATTAAGCTAAAACGGAGTATTATAATCGGCTCACGAGCGATGGGACACAACATCTCCTAAGTAGCGATGAAGTGGGGATTTTCCTGTAACAGCATTATACGAATGTACTGTGAAAATCAGGAATCTGGTAAAACATCAAATCTCCAACATCGTTGCGGCGGGAAAAAGATTTTGCAAGAATGGGACCAACGACGACAGAAGGTAATCGTTCGACATGACAGAAGTGTAACCCTTCCGAAAATTTCTGCAGTTTTCAATGGTGGGCCATCAACAAGTGTCAGCTTGTGGACCATTCAACAAAACATAATCGATTTGGGCTTTCGGAGCCGAAGGCACACTCGTGTACCTTTGATTAATGCACGCCTCGCCTGGGCCCGTCAACACCGACATTGGACTGTTGATGACTGGAATCATGTTGCCTGGTTGGACAAGTCTCGTTTCAAATCGTATCGAACGAATGGTCGTGCACGGGTATGGTGACAACTTCATGAATCCATGGGCCAGCATCTCAGCAGGTGATTGTTCAAGCTGGTGGAGGCTTTGTAACGATGTGTAAAGTTGGAGCGATATGCGACCCCTGTAATATCTAGATGCGACTGTGACAGCTGCCACGTACTTAAGTATCGTGGCGGATCCCCTGCATCCATTGATGTCCTTTGTGCATTCCGGCGTACTTGGCCAATTCCAACAGGTTAATGTGACACCCCGCATCTTCACAATTGCTAAAGAGTGGCCTCAGGAACACTCTTCTGAGTTTAAACACCTCCGCTGGCCATCAAACTCCCCATATGTGAACATTATTGACTATATCTGGGGTGCCTTGCAACGTGCTGTTCAGAAGAAATCTCCACCCACTCTTACTCTTACGGATTTATGGACAGCCTCGTAGGATTCACGGTGTCAGTCCCCTGCAGCAGTACTTCAGACGTCAGTTGAATCCATGCCACGTCGTGTTACGGCACTTTGAGTGCTCGCGGTGGCCCCAAACGATATTAGGGAGATGTATCCGTTTCTTTGGCTCTTCAGAGTATTATGCTATATGAGAGTTTGTACGCATGTAGAACAATAGATGTATTTGAATGTATGTGATTATTTAAAACTGTGAAATTAACCCTTTCAAAGTAGCGAGAATGACTTCATTCTTTAGCCCGGGAGAGCTGAAATATGGACAAGTGCAATGTACTGGTAGGTTACGAGTATCAGGCTTTAGACTATTTTGTAGATTTTAATCAAAGTTAACCTGAAGCCCCTAAACCTCTAAAATGGTATAGTAACATTTTTCCAGCAGTGTATATGTACTGCAACTATGACAGATTTCTAATAAACTTTTCATGAAATAAAATGATTGTAGATCCTGTATCAGCAGAATGATGAAACTGCGTAGCCATTAACTACGTTTGCCCTGGGGCAAGGGCCCGTCGCTGCTACTCACTCACTCTCCAGCCTGCCTAGCATGTTACTCTTCTTATAGACAACAGTATCTTCGGCTAGTAGCCTCATTCAACTTTCTAAATTACCCTCGAATTCGTATGTGTTATTTGTTCACTAAATCTCATTGCAAACGATATCGAATGCCTCTCGAAACTCATGCAACATAGCATAAACTTGGGCTCGTTTACCAAGGAGCTCCCATACATGAACAGAACACGCTAATTTTCGCCTCTCTTTCCGGAATCAGTTTCGATTCTTATAGAGCAACTTCTCGTTCGACAAAAGCGTCATAATGTGTGCGCTTAGACCATGATGCATACCCGAAAATTTCTGGGTCATCGAATGCAGAATGTCCTCACTCGAACTCAAGATGCGAAAAGTGTCACACAGATTGTGAGAGAATCTACTGTGATTGGTTACTGGAAAATTATCAAGCCGCAATTTGGAGTACTTTTGAAAAACCAAGCAATGCTGGCAGTATCTGACACACAGCTCTATTCTAAGTAGGGGAGCGTCACATACAACAAATATTGAAATTTACGACCGTTCTCGATTTATTACAGATCTGTTCATGAGGCTCATTATTAATTTTAACGCTTTTAGTCCTTCGCAAATTCATTACTTTTTACTGTAATTTATCTACATTACATAACAGTTACTAGATCTGTTCAAAAATGTTCAAACGGCTCCGAGCACTATGGGACTTAACTGATGGGTTCATCAGCCCCCAAGAACTTAGAACTACTTAAACCTAACTAACCTAAAGACATCACACACATCCATACCCGAGGACAGGATTCGAACCTGCGATCGTAGTGGTCGCGCGGTTCCAGACTGTAGCGCCTAGAACCGCTCGGCCACTCTGGCCGGCTACTATATCTGTTCTTCCGAAACATTCGTCCAATATAAAATTAAATATTTCACATAATCTTGCTGTATTAAAACTGTCTATGAGCCCGTTTCTAGCATCTGCAAAAAAAAAAATGGTTCAAATGGCTCTGAGCACTATGAGACTTAACTGCTATGGTCATCAGTCCCCTAGAACTTAGAACTACTTAAACCTAACTAACCTAAAGACATCACACACATCCATGCCCGAGGCATGATGCGAACCTGCGACCATAGCGGTCGTGCGGTTCCAGACTGTAGCGCCTAGAACCGCTCGGCCACTCAGGTCGGCTAGCATCTGCAACCTTACTTTTTGCAAGCAGTGGTCTTACGGAGAAATGATTTATCCACTGTTTAGGATATGAGTCGTTCTGCCCGTAGCAGAGTATGTGCAGCCTCCACTCCAGAGTGAAATAATCATTCCGTAAATAATTTGCTGTACACCTCCAGACTTTCTGGAGTTTGCATTGTGACTCCTTACAACGCAGGAGAACTTTACATTAATAGTCGTAGAAGACTGAAAATATTTATGTTTACTGATACAGTGTTTAGTTTTGGTCATTTTGTTTCCGCAAAACTGAAATGGAGTCGTAATTAGTTAGTCATCAATGTGGCAAAAAGAGCATGAAATCCCATGAGTGTGGTCCAGAAGTGAGGATAGAGAGTTGGTTCCTGTCGGGATTAGCACTTGGTGCCAACGGAGGTGGCCGCCATTTTTAATGCGGCGTCCCTAATTAGCCCCGTGACAAGTGGCTGGCTGCGGGCTGCCGGCTGGCGCTGCCGCACGAAGGACTTCTTCCCGCGCTGTTCCGCGGTCCTCCTTATCTCTGGGATAAATAACGCCCTTTGCTGCCGCCGCCGCCACCGCAGGGCGCCAGCAGTCGCAAGACCCATTACGCTCTAATGCACTTCCAGTAATGGCCCTTCTCACAAGGACTGCACCGATATTAACACAAGTGCTGCCATCCGTGGCAGTGCCGACGCCGTACCGACACGTTATTCCTTATTGGTCCTCAGATTCTTCCGCAGTGGCATGCTTCAATTAAACGTTCTCGGTTTACAAGCCACCTCATTTCGAATAAAGCACTTGAGCTTTCGGTACCTGTCTCCGTCATCGTCTTCAAGAGTGGAAATCACTGACTCCTATTTACGAGGGCTATACACAAAGTACATTACGTTTTCGTTTGTGTCCGTTAGGGGTGGGGCTAGCGCGGCCATCTTGGTGTCATGGCATTCCGCCGCTCAGTCGGCATCCTGCCGTGCTAGTGAGAGGTTCGTGCTGTACTCCGTTGAGTTATAGTGACAGTTTGAAATGTCAGCGTTAATTGAAAATGCCGCGAAGTGTGAAGTGCGTGCTGTAATAAGGTTTCTGACTGCAAAAAACTGTACACCGATAGAAATCTATCGGCAGCTTTGTAAAGTGTATGGGGACAACATAATCACTGAAGGTGGAGTGCGTCAATGGGTCATAAAACTAACGTTCACGACGAAGAGCGAAGTGGAAGACCCAGCATAGTGACTGCCGAACTTGTCGAAAAAGTCGATGCCGCGGTCCGTGAAAACCGTAATTTCACAATAACGGAACTCTCTGAGTTTTCCACAAATTTCACGAAGTTTGTTGCACGAAATCATTACCGAAAAGCTTGGTTACCACAAGTTTTGTGCAAGATGGATACCAAAAATCTTGACAGAGACTCACAAAAATCAGCGAAAGGCTGCAGCGTTAACGTTTTTGGACGCTTACGAGAAAGATGGCGACTCATTACTCGATCGCATCGTTACTGGTGACGAAACATGGGTTAAGCATGTGAACTGCGAGACAAAATTGCAGTCAATGCAGTGGGGGCACACAAATTCCCCATCAAAAACCCAAGAAATGCATGCAGACAATGTCGGCAAGGAAGATGATGGCGACTGTTTTTTGGGACAGAAAAGGTGTGACGTTTGTGGATTTCCTGGAAAGAGGCACTACAATAAACTCACAAAGGTATTGCCAAACTCTGCATAACCTCAGAAGAGCAATACAAAGCAAGCGCAGGGGAAAGTTGGGCTCAAAGATCTTGCTGATTCACGACAACGCCCAGGCCCACACGCCAAATGCCACTCGTGAAGTTCTCGAATCTTTTAAGTGGGAGTTGTTTCCTCATCCGCCGTACAGTCACGACCTGGCGCCGAGCGACTTCCACTTATTCCCAGCAATTCAAGTGGTTGGCTATTCAGCGTTTTGATGCCGACGCACAGCTTCAAGAAGAGGTAACCACGTGGTTGAAGGCGCAGGCGGCCGCATTTTACGACGAGGGAATTTCCAGGCTCGTCCATCGCTACGATAAGTGCCTTAATTTAAATGGAAACTATGTAGAAAAGTAGTATTTAAGTGTGGCTTTCATCTGTATATAAAAAAAAATTTCCAATAATTTATTTATTTTTAATTCCAAAACGTAATGTACTTTGTGGATAGCCCTCGTATTTACTCATTCTGGCACAATATTGGTATATTTCTTACAAACTCAGTCACCAAAAGTACTAACAAATGCACAGAAATCAGTGCCAAAACTTATTATCAGCTCATTGGTGTTACATTTTAAACGTCTATAAATGTCATCTCTTACTTGATATTTCTCTCAGTTCTGTTGACAGAAATTCGGTAAATCCTGTTTTAGCTTCTTCATCCATAAACCGATGAGCCCAAATATTATGAGACCCTGCTTAATAGATTGTTGTTCCATTTCTGGAACACAACACAGGGAGATTCTACCTGCAGTGCTTTCTTTGGTAGGTCACTGGAACTATGTGCCACCAGATGTAAACCCCCAGGTCACACAAGTCACGTAAATGGTGGCTATTCAGCTAGAAGCTGTTCACCAGATAGCTTGCCAGATAATTTTCAGAGCGTTCAGATCAGGCGAATTTGGTGGCCGATTCTTCAATTTGAGTTCACTATCGTACTCTACAAATCAGTATAGTACGACTCGACTTTGTGACACGCACAGTTCATCGAATTCGGGGAGGACATCAAGCATGAGCGGATGTAAGTCGTCCTCAATTACATACAAGCAGTCCACAGTTATCAGATTACAATTCATTACTATAGTCCCATAAAATTACATTACAATTGACACTTGACGCATTGTAGCTTGTTTCTTCCAATCAGAGCGCTCTACGTCACGCTAAACCCTTCGACGTTGCCAAACTGCATTCTCAGTTCACTTCCAGTTCCTTTTCGGCTTTCTTTCTTGATGTGTTTGGATCTATCATCCTTGGTCTGGCTCCATTATTTCGTATTTCATCACACGTGATAACCACACCAACAACAACACACGGATACGCACACGCAAACACACAGGGCACACACCCATACGACAATACTATCGCAATACAGACGTTTCATACACAACACAAACCGAACGCTACTGGATCCTTCCACATAAAACTTTATTCAGTGTCGTTTATACAGTTATTATAATCATACCTCAGCTTAGCCAACGGCTTTGCAGCAATGGTGAAACCGGTTCCCGTCAAATCACCAAAGTTAAGCGCCTTCGGGCTGGGCTAGCTCTTGGATGGGTGACCATCCGGTGTGCCGAGCGCTGTTGGCAACGGGGGTGCACTCAGCCCTTGTGAGGCAAATTGAGGAGCTACTAGATTGAGAAGTAGTGTCTCCAGTCTCGGAAACTGACATACGGTCGGTAGAGCAGTGTGCCCTTCCACATCCGCATCCGGTGACGCCTGTGGGCTGAGGGTGACACGGTGGCCGGTCGGTACCGCTGGGCCTTCCAGGGCCTGTGGACGCAGCTTACGTTTCTTGTTTACGAGGTCAGCTTACATTAGATAACCTTCGTAGGCATTACATAAAGCCGATATTGGAAGGTTGTCAATTGATCGTTGCGAATGGGACACTTGAGTAACAAATGCAAAAGCATTTAGCAGTATAATGGCACAGAGTACAGGTTAGTAGATACATCTAATATTGAGAGGTCCGAGTGTTCAAATCTCGTGAATTGCCATTACTTAGTTTCTTTTCCTAAATTTAATCAAAATATTTTATCATTTGTACTCATTTATTTGGTTTAAATGTCTTTTGTTTCTAATACATTACCACTTCCTTTAATACTTGTACTGACTTTTGTAACTTTCAGTTATTTTTCTTGCTATCATTGTCTTTTGTTTGGAATCTGCTTGTTTGGTCATTACTAGCAACTGCGTGCCAGTCAAGACTGCTCGTCTGTTGGTAGCACGGCATCCCGAGAACCCAGCGTGAGGTAGCTAATGAAGGTGAGCAGTTACAATTTGCTTTTACCGCTAAAACTTAAATGTTGCTTCAGAAGGCGCTACACAAACAAACGCCTTATTAAATTTTCCTGTCTAGACTTTGCTCAGTCGAGATTTTCGTTCAACTGCTGACAGTTGATCGCCTATCCTCAGCTATACTGGACATCGCTATTTTGTGGTTAGGTTAGGACATGAGTTTAATTCCAGTGTTGCAAAACCTCTCATTCGCCGCGTTTCAGCCATTGGTCACTCAAAGTCAGCTGTCAACAGAGCACCTTCCAATTCCGTCATACCTCACGGCGCCGCTACCAACACTGCTCCCCATTACACATTAACAACATTTGTGAAGTGACATGCCAATTACGTGTGTCACCTAACCGAGCGGTAGCTGGCAGCAAATGTTGCAACACTGTAGCGGCAAGTGACACGCATCAACTATCAAGTAATTGTAATCGGATTGTAGCACACTTTCTATGGAAGCCAAGGTGAATATCTCTCACAACGCAATACTGTTTCCGTCAGACTATACCCGTAGCGGGGATACAATATTCGAGCATCCGTTTGCTTGGATGACAGAATCGGGAGAAAGAAAACGATCCTGGTACAAAAAGAACGTGATTTACCCGATCATGTGACAGGTTCAATCCATTTATGGCCTAACCTCGATGAAACCGTGCCCACTGCCATCGTAAATGGCGATGTCGTTCGTCAACATGGGAACACGTAGGGATCCCATGTTCAACAGCGTGCCTTCAACTGTGTGAGCCGAAACATTTTGCGCGTGCACCATAGCTGTGCTCTGTAGTCAGATCTGCTACTGATCACTGACTATCTTGCTTTACGGAGCTAGCAAGCTTCTGTTCTCCACGTTTTGTGGTGTGGTGTGGACGTCCAACAACTTGTCGCTGAGTCGTGATTTCATCGCCCATCAACTACTTTCCATAGATTCTGAAGAAAGTAACATGTCATTTCTATAGCCACCCGGATTTGCCGTGTTCGAGAGACCATCATTTACGTCCCGTATCGTCCCCAGAATGATTCCCCATACGTCTCTGCCAGCTTATACCCTTCCTGTCCTAATACTTTCGTGGCTATATTAATAAAAAGTAGAGAAAAGTTGTACAAAATATTCTCGGACTTCTCGCCGAGTCAGTTCGGTGTAAAACATCTAGCTTTCGACGGTTACCTCTATCGTCTTCATCAGGAGCAACTGACTGTCCAAACTGCTGCTGCGGTAGCCTTATAAAACCCAAAGACGGCTTCTGATTGGTCGTAATTACTTCATGCTGTCGCAGATGGTGTCAGTGTCTTCGCAGGTGGCGCCATCGCTCCCTCTGCTGGGTAAACATTGGGACCAATATCTGTGGCTCTTCTCTGCATCGACAGCTCGCTTTTATGCACCGCTAAGATAACATCCGCTGTCACAGTTGAAGATTTTCTCGCATGTTATTTCTGCCGCCTCTTTTATTACAGAATCCCAGTATCTAGGAGCCTAGGACAAAACATTTCAGTGAAACAGTATTTCGTGTTTGTTTGTGAGGCAGTGCTCAGCAACTGCAGATGTCTCCAGTTCTCAATTTTGATGCTCTGCATAGCGGTCAGAAACAATGCGGATGGGGTAACTGATGTAATTGTTACCACACTCACAAGGGATATCGTAAATCCCAGGGATCCTCAAGTCGATTTATGATCAATTATCCTTACATACACAGCCTTTTCAACAACTTTTGCAAACACCGGTGGCATAGAAATAGGTCTAAAATTATCTACATTATCTCTTTCTCCCTTTTTATAAAGCGGCTTGACTATTGAATACTTCAGGAAACTGACCATTCCTAAAGGAAAAATTACAAATATGCCTAAATACAGGGCTAAAATGTGCAGCACAGTACCTTAATATTCTGCTAGAAACTCCATCATAATCATGAGGGTCCTTAGTCTTCAGTGATTTAATTATTGACTCAGTCTCCCTCTTGTCTGTATCACAGAGGTGTATTTCAGACATCAATCTCGGAAAGGCATTTGCCAAGAAAGTTATATGATTTCCTGTAGAAAATAAATTTTTATTTAATTCACCGGCAATGTTCAGAAAATGATTGTTAAGTACTGTACATGTATCTGATTTATCAGTAACAGAAATATTTTTACTGCGAACTGACTTTATATCGTCGACCTTGTGCTGCTGACCAGGCACTTCCTTCACAACTGACCCTATGGTTTTAATTTTATCCTGTGAATTACCTTTTCTACTTGCGTACCACATACTCTTTGCTCTCCTAATAACATTTTAAGCACATTTCAATACTGTTTGTAATGGACTACCGTAGGTTGTTTGTGACTACTTCTAACATTTTGATATAATTCCCGCTTTGTTCTACTTGATATCCTTATCCCACTAGTCAGCCACCCTACCTGTCCATTACTGCTAGTATCCCATTTAGAATGTTGTAATGGAAAGCAACTCTCAAAGAGCATTAGAAATGTGTTATGGAAAGCATTGTAGTTATCATCCGTATTATCAGCACTATAGACATCTAGCCACTCTTGTTCCTTGACATGTTTTAAAAAACTCTCTATTGCTGTTGGATTAACTTTCCTACATAATTTGTAATTGAATGTGACACTGGTTTGGGTACACAAGCCTTTTAGTGTTAAACTATGTGCATCATGGTCTGAAAGGCCATTCAGGCTTTTACTAACAGAATGCCCATCTAGTAATGAAGAATGAATAAAAATATTGTCTATGACTGTGCTACTATTCCCCTGCACCCCAGCTGGAAAAGAAAACAGTTTGCATCAGATCACATGAATTTAGGAGATCTACCAACATCCTTTTTCTTGCACAATCATATACAAAATTAATATTGAAGTCACCACATATAACAATGCAAGGATAATCAAAATAATAAATGATATACATACCTCAGACAAAGCTGGAAAGGTCATGTTGTTTGCTGATGACACTAGTGTACTGGTAAGTGATTTTAAGGAATTTCTCTCCATCACTACTGGTAAAGTCCTTAAGTATTTGCATTCATGGTTCAGTGTCAACTGGCTAACCCTAAATGTGAGGAAATTAGCTACATACTGTTTGGGAAGAAGAGTCGAAAACTTAGATCTGCATTTGATACTGGACGGAAGTGAGTTAGAAGGGATATCAAGTGTGGTATCGATAGCTACGATGCCACGGCGTAGGTAAAAGATCTTAGGTTGGCACTACGACACCGACGACAGCACCCTCTAGCCGGAGCTGTGCAGCTATATGAGCCCCGCTCCAGATTCTACCCTTTTGATTCCAAGTAGACGACCAAGCAACATTGTTTCAATTTCATAGTGGGCGAGCAACTACAGAATTTGCCCTTGTACCTTCTAGCCGGTGTTTGATTGATGTACGGCTTCGCACCTAAGTGCTCTTCAGTGCAAAGTTACGTATGTCAGTGACTAATATTCTCTATTAAATGTTCTGTTAAGTAAAAGCAGTATCGAGATTTTTAACTCACCTGCTCCTAATCGCTTCCTAAATTCGGCGTACCCTTCAGTTTACACGAGCAGACCCACGAGCCACCGCCCAGGCGGGATTCACAATGAAGCACAAAACTTTTAGGAATGCATATTTACCAATAGTTAAACTGTAAAGACCTTGTAACCCAGGAAATCAGACCTGAGTGTTTTGTTCTGAGTATTATTTCTAAAGTTTGCTCCCCAGATATTGCATGTATGACTTATTTTCGTTACTTCCAGTTCTTTGTAGTTAACAGAATATTTTTCTGGGGTAAAATTAGTAGTTGCTAAACTGAAGTTTTACATTACAGAAGAGAGCTATTCGGATCTTTTCACATAGTTCGCCTACGGCTCACTGCAAGCTTGTGTTTAAAGACTTACGTTTGCTTACTATACCCTCCTTGCACATATACAAATGTATGATGATGATGACCACAACTAGATTTGGTGACCTGCTAACCAACTAAGATTATCACAGTTATAATATTCGCAACTGTGGCTTGCTCCATACGGAACTAACTAAAACAAACCGCACTCAAAGACATGTGAGCAACTGTGATGCCGTTCTCTGTAACGTGCTGCCAACATACATAAAGAGGTTGGAGATGTAAACAGCTTTTAGATCAAACTTGTTTCTTGCTGAGAAGTGTTTCTACAATGGAAATGATTTTGCTAGCTTGTAGAACTATTGGGCCTCCTATGATTGTTCAGTTCTTTTGATTCGATTAACCTATTAACTAATGTACCATCAATGCTGTGTTTGTCTTTGCAAAGAATGTTCCTGCTGCTGGTCTTCAGCTTCCTCTGTTTCATACACAATGTGACACATCTCTGCTGAGGAAGGATCTAGCGCTAACCTAATTGTGATGGTTTTAGAGTTGTGCTTCATACCTTTTAGCAGCACTATATAACGAGCTGTTCCCTTTTATTCTTTGAGAAGTGTTTTAAATAACTTTCATGTAGTTTTCCGAATCATTCATTGTCTTACTGTGCAGTTTGTAATTTTATGCAGTTCCGAGTAATTTGTTCATGTATTTTTACTTTTTCAGCAATGTTTCTATTTTCAGAATTTCTATTCTTTTATTTACTTGTGATGCGTGATTTTCTCACAGTGCGAACAATGTATTTTCTTCTTCCCCTGCCTATCACGTACAGAGCGAAGAGCCACACCAATCTTAATGTACCGCCTTGAATTCGGGAGGACTGGGGTTTGTACCCCGTCCGGCCATGCTGACTTAGGTTTTCCGTGGTTTCTTCTTCACGCTAAAGCGAATGCTGGGATGGTTTGTTTGATTAATCCATGGCCGATTTTCTGCCCTATCTTCAGGTTATCCCATTCTGTTTTGTAAATGTTTTATGGGTATATATTATATCTGTTTGTTTCTGATGGATCGATTTCTATTTTACCAAATGGTCTGTGAACGAATAAATAAAAAATCAAAATAAATGAAGTACTATGTACCCTTCACTGTGACCGCTAAAGTACCGTAATCATACGGTGAGCCCTTCTTCTGAAGGGGAGGAATATACACAGCCTGACAAAAAAGGTGACTCACCCACGAAATAAAACTTCACGGGTTGAGAGTTTATGTGATATTATTTCAGTGATCATAAAATCGAGTAAAATCTATAGAAAGTATGGACCCACATATGAGTACGACTTTGCACTCCGGCCTCGGTGCATACACTGATACGGATGGGAAGGTGTCATAATATCGCTGTATCCCCTCCTGAGGCAAGCTGAGCCTCAACTGTTGTAGCTGGTTCTCGATGTCCTGGGTGCAGGCACTGATATCAGTTCACGTCCGATCTTGTCTCGTACGTATTCTATCGTGGACAAATCTGGGAAGTTTGCCATCCGTGGAAATACCGCAAGATTTCACTGCCAATTCATAGAGACACATGCTGTGTTTGGTCAAGCATTTTCCTGTTGAAAAAGGGAACCACGATACTGTAGCATCAGAGGTAACAAATAATGTTGTATCGTTTTGCTGTCAGAGTTTCTCAGTCATTACCAGCTGTGAACTGAAAGCAGGATATCCTTGACGTACCATTGTCCGTTCACAGTTCCCTCAGTCACCACTAACCATGCCTTTTAGTCATTCCCTATTATTGGTACACCATAACGGCACGATTTACACCTCTGTGTCCCTTCAGAACATTGAGGGAACTGCACCTCCACTCAGGTCGCCACCACACTCGCCGATGACGGTCACGCGGTGAGCGCAGAACAGCGATTCGCAGCTGTCCACAGTATGCTGCCTTTTATCGGCACTCGATGCTTCCCGATCAAAGAACTACCCCAAAAACAGCCGTTTGTGTGGGATGACACACACAAACACACGCAGAATGTTGTAAGGAGCCCATTACTGGCTCTGTAATGGCAGAAGTTGATCTGGAGAGACTGTGATGTGCTTGATGCACAATTCGGCGACCCTTCCTTGTGGTCGTCGGACTTGGTCAACCGGAGCCTTGACGAGGTATATGCCTACCCTTACGTTCCCATGAACCCCAACATCGGACCACTGTCACACCCAATTGCGTCACAAATCTGGTTAATGCACATTTCGACTGACCGACCAAAAGGAGGCCCACAATGACACCTCTTTCAAATGCGGTCAGGTGCTGATAGAAGAACAAGACATCTGTGTGTCCTTCAATGCGATCATTCAATATCGACGCTGTTCACTCCCGTCATATAACCTACCAGTCTTCGGCGAAATGAATTGAAATGAAATGATCATACCGCATTATTGGCCGGGAGACACCGTCGGTTTATTAGGCTACCAAGTCTTTTCATTCGACGCCAATTCAGCAACTTATACGACGATGAATATGAGATCACAATAACATAAACAGTCGATCCTTAAGCGATTTCCGACCCAACCGAGGATCGAGCCTGGGTCTGCACGAGCTAGAGGACACTAAGAGCTAGACTACGAACTGCGGACATAGGCCTGATATTAACACTAAACATAAACAATAACAATGCACTCGGGTGACCGTTATCCGTTTTACAGAGAATCACAACTGTAGTCATTTACACATCCGCCAATGGCGCAAATGGTGTATATCCGGACACCCGGCTGAAAATGGTTTACAAGTTCTTGGCTCCCTCCTTCGGTAATGATGGTATTCACTATGTTATTGGCCCACCCTTAGCCTTGATAACACCTTCCACTCTCACAGGCATACGTTGAGTCAGGTGCTTGAAGGTTTCTTGAGGAAAGGCAGCCCATTCTTCACGGAGTGCTGCACAGAGGAGATATACAGATGTCGGTCGGTGAGGCCTGGCTTGGAGTCGGCGTTCCAAAGCATCCCAAAGGTGTTTTATAGGATTTAGGTCAGGACTCAATTTAGACCTGTGCCGTAATACTAGCACTCAAAACAACACGGGGTGCAAGCCCCCTCCATGAAAAACACGACCACACCATAACACCACCGCCTTAGAATTTTACTGTTGGCACTACACATGCTGGCAGATGACATTCGCCAAACCCACACCCTGCCATCGGATCGCCACATTGTGAACCGTGATTCATCAGTCCACACAACGTTTTTACACTGTTCAGTCGTCCAATGTTTACGCTCCCTATACCAAGCGAGGCTTCGTTTGGCATTTACTGGCGTGATCTGTGGCTTATGAGGAGCCGCTCGAGCGCAAAATCCAAGTTTTCTCACCTCCCGCGTAACTGTCACAGTACTTGCAGTGGATCCCGATGCAGTTTGAAATTATGTCTGCATACTACACATTACGAGCCTCTTCAACTGTCGGCGGTCTCTGTCAGTCAACAGACGAGATCGACCTGTACGCTTCTGTGCTGCACGTGTCCCTTCACGTTTCTACTTCACTATCACATCGGAAACAGTTGACCTACGAGTGTGTAAATCTCGCATACAGACAATGACATAAGCGACAGCCAATCACCTGAGCACGTTCGAAATCCGTGAGTTCCGCGGAGAGCCCCATTCTGCTCTCTCACGATGTCTAATGACTACTGAGGTCGCTGATATGAAGTACCTGGCAGTAGGTGGCAGCACAATGCACCTAATATCAAAAACGTATGTTTTTTGGCGTGCCTGGATATTTTTGATCACGTAGTGTATGTACGAAGATACAGTGTGACAATTACTGAACTGAAAAAAAAATAATTCAAATGACTCTGAGCACTATGCGACTTAACTTCTGAGGTCATCAGTCGCCTAGAACTTAGAACTAATTAAACCTAACTAACCTAAGGACATCACACACATCCATGCCCGAGGCAGGATTCGAACCTGCGACCGTAGCGATCGCTCGGCTCCAGACTGTAGCGCCTAGAACCGTACTGAACTGAAAAACAAACATAAATTACTTACAAACTACGGCGTGCACACACTATATTCTATATGATTTAGGTTATGACATGTTCGATATGCCTGCCATCTTTGGCGATGATGTGGCGGAGGCGAATTTCTGCATGACCCGCCGAAATGTCAGAACATCGATGCTATTGATGACCTCCTGAATGGCTACTTTCAGCTCAGCAATGGTTTTGGGGTTATTGCTGTACACTTTGTCTTTAATATGACCCTACAAAAAGGAGTCGCATGTGTTCAGATCCGGAGAATATGGCGGACAATCGAGTCTCATGCCAGTGGCCTCTGGGTTCCCCGAAGCCAGAATACGGTCCCTAAAGTGCCCCTCCAGGACATCACTCTCCTCTTTCGATGTGGTCGAGCTCAGTCTTACATGAATCATATATTGTCGAAATTAGGGTCACTTTGGATTATGAGGATGTAATCATCCTCCAAAACCATTACGTACCGTTCGGTAGTCACCGCGCCATCAAGGAACATCGCACTGATTATTTCGTGACTGGACACTGCACATCATATAATCACCCGTTGAGGATAAAAGACTTCTCGACCGCGAAATCCGCATTATCAGTCCCCCAAATGCGCCAGTGTTGCTTATTGACGAACCCATCCAAATGAAAGTGAGCCTCTTCGCTAAACCAAACCACACAGCACATTATAATTCTCATCATGCCAGCGGCCGACCGTGCAGTTTGAACGTTCTAACACAAACCGGTCAGAGGTTATGACGATTTTATTTCACGTAGTTCAATAATTTTCACACTGTACATTAACAACTGACACTGTGTTCTGATTGCTTCACTTATTTTTCTTTTGGTGTATATGGCTGCTTTATTAAGCAGGGTATGTACCTCCTTGTCCTGTGTACACAACGATGTCCGATTGTCGGTAATTGCTAGCGCATTTCACATATACGCTTCACACAGTGAATGTAAAGTATTTAAATGAAATGTGCTCGCAAACACCGGCAATCGGAGATACTTGAGTACAGGACAATGACGTACAATTAAAAGGGACACGTCTATGATATAACATATCAAAACACCGTATGTGGAAACAAAGAGCAATTTAAACTTACGAAACTAGGCCTCCGAAAAACTGTTACTTATTTAACGATAACCGAATAATAAGAATACTGTAATATAGTGATACATCTGGAAACATTAGCGCTTGAATATACAAATTATGCAGTTGTGCTGAACCGCCGATTCGGAGGGCATCTTTCCTTGCTGAGAAACGATCTTCCAGAGTATTAAGAAAGGCTAAGCTATCAATAACCTTTGATGACTTTCTGACAGACCAACTTGTGTGAAAAGGATCACGTTGTCCCGTTGACAGTTGGAGACACTGCTGACAATGCTGTTCGACCTATACACATGGCTGGACCGAGAGATTACTTTAGTAAGAAGGAATAAATAGGCTTCTGATGAGACATACCATGTACAAAATTCAAAATTTCTGTTCGGACTGACTTGATACGGAATTTATACATGTCGGTCAGAGTTGTAAGTTTATTAGTAATCAATGCTCCACTTCGCTTGCTTGGTGATGAGGCATCTGTTAAAATGTAAGTGCACGTCAGCTCGAGTTCTATTAGTTCAAATGCAGCAGCCAAAATGATTTCACAATAAATTTCAATTAGCGTTCAAAAAAGAAACCAGTGTTTCACAGCAGTGACTGAAACTCACAAATTGCGACTGAAATTTTGTACTCAATTTTTGTCCGTTTTTATTGAAACTCTCTCTATCTCTATCTCTCTCTCTCTCTCTCTCCCACTCACTCACTCACACACGTACACATACAGACACTGAATTTTTTTCTCCATTCTGTCTGAACTAGGAAAGTGTCTGCTCGTTTCAGTTCATCAACCCGTCTCAGCGCATCTGTTGTAGCTCAAAGCTGTTGAAACTTTATAGACGCCACTCTATTTGTATTGTTAGATCACAACGATACTTTTACTTCCGTTGAAGCCTAGTGCTGGTGCAAGTGAGACATCGGAGCTTCCACTTAGATTTGAAGCTTTAAGCAATTACAGCCACTTTTTCCTGCTGTATGTCTTCATCGCATAGTTACATGTCACACAGCTGTATCAGTCTAATCAAAACTGACTCATCATTTGCAATTCTACGCATATTACTAGACACTTACCATCCATTGAGTTGGCGCTGCCGTTAGCACGGTGGATTCGTATTTGCAGGACGAATACTGAAACCTGCGACCGACCAACCAGATTTAAATTTTCCTTCCCTTCTCCGACTCGCTGAAGGAAAATGCCGGCATTGTTCCTTCGAAGGCGCGCAGCCTATTGCCTTCACCACCTCGAACATTCTAAGCTTGTGCTAAGTCTCTGAGCACATTGGTGTCGACATAATATTGAAACCTAATCTTGATTCCTTCTGCACTTCAATATACACATTACATTAAGTGCTTGGACAAGCAGTTACGATCTGCGTATAAACGTCTGAAGTAAGCCGCATGCCACCAAGAGGCTAGGGCTAAACATATACAGTGCATTTAATCTGAATACAGTGAATCCGTTCCATATGCAGATCACTCCCCTCCCGCCTATGACTACGACGTATCAAATACACTGTGGTCAAAGGAAATGGAAAGAGGAGGAGCGTAGATACAGGTGAGTCGAGGATGTGATTCTTGCTGAAGTAAATAGTATGAAGTGGGATCAACGGGGCCATCACTAAGTACTGAAGTGAAAGAGCGGAAGACGAGACAACAATTTATTGCAAGATACTCCATGGGAGGAACAGCTCATGACAAAAAACGTAACAGCCAATTCACTCGCTCTCTGGAGATGAGTATGTGACGGTCGGCAGAAAGGAAAAGAGCAGCAAATGCTCCTGCTCGCCAGCTCTCGTCCTCTAACTCGGAGCAATTTATAACTCGGGGCCGATTAAATGTGCGCCACCCTGTACCACTGAAATAATATTGTAGAAGTTAAAAATCAAATGGCTCTGAGCACTATGGTACTTAACTTCTGAGGTCATCAGTCCCCAGGAACTTAGAACTACTTAAACTAAGGACATCATACACATCAATGCCCGAGGCAGGATTCGAACCTGCGACCGTAGCGGTCGCGCGGCTCCAGACTGTAGCGCCTAGAACCGTTCGGCCACCCCGGCCGGCTGTAGAAGTTATCTTATTCTCTTTACCAAATGTGACACCAGACACTCGATTATGGAAAGCAGACTTCATTCGGTTGTAAGTCGGCCTGCCTTCCATAACAGTGAACATGCTCTTTTACCTTTGATAAAAGAAAGACGGAAATTGGCCACTCGTGTGTGCCGTGCGCACTTCCTTTGCATGTGTAATAATAAAAAAATCTTTCCTTTTTACAAGTATTACTTCTGATGTTCATCGAAATAGTGAAGTAAGCTGATACGCCGATATGTTACGTGAAAAGATGTATGTATTACATACCACGTAATTTTATGTAATTTACGTAATTATTAAATACATTTTAATTACCGGTCATGGACGTTGAATAGAATACGAGAAGAACCAAAAGTTCAGAGTTCAAAAAAGTTTTGAAACAGATCCAGAATGGGCGTCCGTAGCGAACGAAACGAACAAGTCTATACTGAACTAACTATGAGCAGTCGGCAGTGGAACTGCGACGAGTGGCCACGCGAAGAAGGACGAGTCCGGCCGAGCGAGACCAAGGCAGACGGGAACGGGACCGAGGCTGGGACGAGACCGGCCGACGTGTCGTTGCGGGAACGAGACCGACCGTTTCCCGTTCCGGGGAACTATAAGTGGAAAGCCAAGACCGAAGTGATGAAAGACCGTGTCTTAGAATTCGTTCATCGCTAGTTCCGTTCTCCTTGATGAACAGTTCCTTTGTACCCGTTAGTTCACGAACGACTCATCTCTAATCCTAAAACACAGTTCGCAATGCTAAAAAATAAACAGAATTGCAGAGTAGCACCTCACCGGCCATGTGTGGGGGCACTCAAATAGAAATGGAGTCGCACAGCTACGATTTTACCGCAGAGTCCCATTTGCTTGCGAAAACAATCACCAAAAGACACTAAGCGTGAAAAACGTCAGTCACTATTGTGTTCCACACCGAAAATATCCTAAGTCCAGATTGTTTGCGAAAATTCCTTCCTTCCGTTTGCACGCACACGCGTAATTCGGCTAAGATCAGCACTTCAGGATCGGCAAAAATTATAACCAAAGTGTCTTGTCCAGTAATACAGGTCCGGCGTCGGCAAAGGTGCGCAGAACTCCCCCCTCCAGGGGCTTTGTGTCAGCTGCATGTAAATACCCTCGACGCGAAATTCCCCAAGCTACGTCACGTAACTGCTTTCCATTGATAATCACTTGTTTGCCCAACTTTTTTCATAGAATGATCTTAATTCTGTTTCAAAATTATATGCGAGCTCAAATTCTTATCAAAAAAGTGTATTCTGCACAAAGCTGTAGCTGCAGCAGTTTGCCCAGAATTTATGTTTTAACGTTTTTCTATTATCTTCGCAGATTGCGAAGACAATTTTTGCTCATTTGTGCCACTACATAATATTACAGTTCTTTATAAGGCACCGCTTTCAATAAGGATTTTATAACACTAACGTATATGACTCTACCGCGAAACACGCAAATGTTACCCTCTGAGAGGATTTAGAAGATTGACCGCGCGTGTGTCTAATGGACAAATGTATCGGACTATAATTTTGAATTTGGTGAAATCAACAGAAAAACCAAACGGACTTTAACCTTGGGACTTAATGAAAGTGGTAAAATCGTAAGTTAATGAAGACACTGATCGGTCGCGAGCCCAACTAGGCACATTAACTTGAAAATATATGTTCAAGAAAATTTAATATTAGTTATTGAAGCTACTTTCGTTGAAATTTTCCTATGAACAGCAAACAGGATAAAAATTGAGACAGTGCACTCTGAACTACGTGTAGCAGCAGTTACCAATTACGCACACATCAGTGATTTATAGGAAGTAATTATACACCAAGCTCATACTGATGCCAGCTACACTCAAAAGCATTACGAAATCAGACACTGAAATGTTACTGCATGAAGTGCAGAACTAAATTTGGACATGAGCGGCTTTTATCTTAACTGACTTGAAAAAAAAAAAAAATAGACATGAGTAATATCATAAATACACTGTTTAAGCTCCTCTAAATATATCAGTTTTCCTTAGCAACAGTAATAGTTCTATTTTTTCCTAATATGATGGGGACCCATAAACTAGTATGGTTCCACTAGTCAACGCTGTTTGATTATTACAGTAGAAAAGACAAATTCAAAAAGCTGATCATTCTCTTCGTTTGGAGTAGATCATAATTTACTTTGCAAGACAATAAAATACAACACTTGGTTAGTTAAAAAAAAGGAACTATTCATGATAGAAATCAAAACCAAGCTATTTTGGAAAATGAGCGTAACTTATTTTCCTTTGTATCGCATGTGAAGCTTGTATTTTAGACAATAATATTTACACAATCTTACAGTGAAATACTACAAAACCATATTTTGTAATAAAGCAAGCATACTTTAGCAAAAGCCTATCCAACTTCACTTTTGTGGTTTTGGCTTTAACATTTACTATTCCTTTTACGCTAGATAAAAAATCACTTTTAAACACTTGAATGCAAGAATTGGTCATTTAAATCAGAACACTCAGTTTTAATGGCACTTTGATGAGGACCCTGCATAGGTTCGTGATCAGGATACAAAATATGCTTCTGGAAACGAATTTATGTTTTTATGATTATTATTGAAATAACACACAAATTAGCTGCTCCATACCCATACACATTACTGAATGTGTGAGGTTAGTGAAACAGGGGCGAAGATTGGTGGCAAGCGACGTGGTGGCTAACTGTACTCACAGCTCTTGATGTTCGAAAGGCTCTATAAAATCTCATCTTGGCGTTGTATTTTCAATACATTAGAGCCATTCCCTTATTCCGCTTTATGCCGAGAATGCCAAATAATAGCCAGATTTACAACGGAGGCAAATCCTTTGTAAAACAGATTCCAATTGCCTCCCTTAGCACCGACAAAGTCGTGATACGGCTAGCCACATACTACGCGACGTTTACACAAAGGGGCCTCTCAGTTAGACCGCCGAAACCACCTTTTACATAGCGCCATGCCACTTCCGTTGCAGAGGGGACTTCCCTACAGCTTCTACATGTTACAAATACAAGTGCCCTAAGCATGAACCAGCTTTCAATAAACATTTGCTTTTTTATGAACATACACATATTTCAATAATTTATCATTTTAACATATTATTTTTCTTTTTTCATTTATACTTAACAAACTCTAATTTTCATGCCACAGATCAAGGAGTTTAAATAACACAGAATACACATTTCATAACTGCAGATACACAGTTAATTAATATAAGCCTACTTTTAATCGATATTAGTGTTACAATCTGAAGCGCTCTTTCTGATGCGCTGATCAAAATTTATGTATATATACAGATATGGGCACAACGTGGAAAAACTGTTAATGAAAAAGGCAACATATCATAATAATTACAAATATCACAAACTAATAATGTTGGAACGTGTATAACGACACCTGCTATCATACAGTGCCGTGAATGTGTATAACGACACCTGCTCTCATACAGTGCCTTGCTGTTCATGTATTTGTTTTGTATTATTTGTTTTAATTAATTATTAGCAACAAATTAATGAAATTAGTGTTTTTCCAGTGAAATATTAATACTGCATTTTATACAAGTATGTCAGTCGTTGTCGCAGGTTCGAATACCGCCTCGGGCATGGATGTGTGTGATGTCCTTAGGTTAGTTAGGTTTAAGTAGTTCTAAGTTCTAGGGGACTGATGACCACAGAAGTTAAGTCCCATAGTGCTCAGAGCCATTTGAACCATTTGAACCATGTCAGTCGTTGTATTTTGACGAGACCTTTAAACTGATCACCCTGTCTACTGTGTACCTGCATTGGTTCAAAGGTTCTAAATTATTCAGTAACTAGCACATATTGCAGATTTGTTTATTTAATATCTTTTAATGTAAATATCTTTTTATGTGAAATTCGTATAAATTCGTATAGATCGTCTCGGATGATTCGTTTCAACTGCTCTTTCATTTGACATATCGCACTTTGTGGTACTAATTTGCATTTGTCTGTAATCATCGCAAACTTGGATAAAGCTTTGTGTTAAATCCGTGTGCTGGTTAACTTTCGAGACGTCACGTAACCGCCAGCCGCTTGAAACTGACAGGTCCACGTGAAGCCATCTGCCGCTGAACACTCGCTAGCCGTCGTCTTCCATCGCCAGGCTCGGCGGCCGCAGTGGGTGCGCCCTTTAAGCTCCACCCACGATCAAACTTGTCTCTCCAAGTGACAACAAGTGACAATTGTGCCACTGTTCCTCCGCTTATTTTAGCCTTCATGCAGTGGGCAAACGAAGAGAAGCAGCACCAAGAATTATTACCCCAGGTACATACATTTTCCATCCAGATCATATAAAGAAAACAGATGTAAGAGTTTGGTCATGGGCGAGATCAGTGCTTGTGGTGCGTATTGTCTGAAACATCTAAATACGTGCTAATTGTGACAAACGATTACATGAACAAGGTAACATAAAAATTACAAGGAAACATATTGAACGTAACACTCTTGTCACTCTAATTATGCACAAAATAAATCTTTTACTCTTCTCTGCCATCTTTGGGCCTATCATTGAGTTAGTCAACTGCGGGACCTCCGCAGTTTGTTGATTGATTATTCTACTCTCGAAGCGCTACACTTTTTCGCTCACACAAAGTTGCACACAAAAGGAACAGCTCACAGAACCAGTTCTTCTCGCAGATACGGGACGCTCCGTGGAGCCGGCCGGTGTGGCCGTACGGTTCTAGGCGCTTCAGTCTGGAACCGCGTGACCGCTACGGTCGCAGGTTCGAATCCTGCCTCGGGCATGGATGTGTGTGATGTCCTTAGGCTAGTTAGGTTTAAGTAGTTCTAAGTTCTAGGGGACTGATGACCACAGATGTTGAGTCCCATAGTGCTCAGAGCCATTTGAACCATTAGAACCAGCCAGCTCCGTGGAGTCAGCATTGCTTCGATGCCCCTTGCAACGCGTCAGCCACACCCGATTCTGGCAAACAAACAAAGTCTCTCATGAACTACTGTGCCCCGCATAACTAACGCGTCCCCCTACTGAGCCACACCATGGGCAAAACAAGCCATATACAGCTGAGAGCCCTCCATCAGAGAGAAAGGAAAGGGCGGCCGCGGTGCCGAGAACAAGTCACACGATTGCTGTTTTTTTATTCTTCTGCTGTGGTCAGTGTCTTCACGTGGAAAAAAAAACACTGACTTCAACGCAGCACACGTCAGATATCAGTATCTGCGCCTGATGTTCTTCATTGCAGTTAATCAATCAAATCTGACATCAGCTGATTACACTAAGCATGATAGTAAACCGAGGAAATTTACGTTTCTAAGAAGCATTAAATTTACAGATAAATAAGAATCAAATTCTGTGTGATCTCCGCACATCAACAATTAATCTACTCAGAGCTGCAAACTTCAGCACCATCTCCGTGCATCAAGAAGTAATCGACAAGATTAATTAAAACATAATTTACGCAAAAAATAATATACAAACATACAAATATATACATTAACAAAACATCAAAATTTCATCCACTGAACATCTACAGACAAAGTGATTCAACAATGTAATCAATATTGTCAGGAATCCGACCACTGTTCACTTCTGTACATACAGTCTCAGTTCAGTAACTTTTCTCTTACGCACGGATTTCCCTGAGACTAGATATGCTAGTCGACACGTGTTCGAATGCGGACATTCTATCTTCACAAAGGACCCGTGGTACAACTCACTTTTGTCTTCAGTTGACAACGATTTAGTCTCGTTCACTTTCTCTCTGCTGTTGTCAACTTCTGACTCCTCAATGCTACTATTTATATTCATGCTAAATACCAAATATTCACCGCTTAGCGAGCCCTTAAACCTAATGCGTTTTCGGTTTGCACACTCATTTAGTTTCACAAACCAATTTTCGTAACTAATATTACATTAATATTTTGCCAGCAAATCCTACCCAACCAACATGTTAGCGCACAAGTACGGCACTATAAGGAACCCTTGCACAAAGGTCGTTCCAACTATATTAACTTCGAGGATTACTTCGTTTTTGATCGGCTACCTGTGTCCTCCAGTATAACACACATCGCTCCCTGAATGAATTAAAGAATCAACCACTGTGTCATTAACATTTATGTTAATTACAGGCGCACTTTTTCAGCACTTGCCTTCCTGAGTTTTGTTTCAGCCAACAAATCATTTTCTCTCCCCTCAAATCTGTCAACACACAGTGTGTTTAATGTGATCCCATTCATTGTCGATATCAGCACTAAATATTTTTTCGGAAGCATCACAAACCTCTGGTTTACTTTTACATAAGCAACGCAGTTTTCTGGATAACTTGAATTTTTCCCTTTCCCAATCTTCTGTACACAAACGACTTACGAATTTTGCTTGTGAGACGTAGTCACTTGCCTGAAATTCATTTTCATTCTTTCTGAGCCAATCACTATACATGCCATTCTAGACTACTTCTTCCTCGTCATTTATGATGACAAAGGTCTTCACTTCATCACGGCACCCAGCAGTACACTTATCGTCGCCAATTACATCATTTTCAGATGCCAGTGTGCCACTCAGCTATTCACTCTTAGCGTTGGTCGAAGCGCCTTGCTGTACAACAAACATGTCTGGACAAGCGAGACCATAGCCGTGCCTGAATACAACACTTGCTCTCCCTGAGCATATTCCTCTGAAACATCGAGTTCCGACACTACACCTGTGTGGGCTTCCCTAACGCTGTTACTTCTGTCACCATAACTATACGCTACATTAACACGACCCTGACACTCCAGCTTAAAAGCTGCCACCCCGATTACTTATTCCTCACTTGCCTCTTCATTGAATAAAACATTTAAGTTTACATCTATAGGTTTCACTCCGCTGTTTACGTTGTTTCCTGTACACTTTATCGTGCTGCCTCTACCCTTTCCACACTTCACTGCTGTCTAAAATTGTTCCGACATTAAAAACTATTAACTCATAGCCACTATTATCGTTGCTGCACTTATTCAGCCGGCCGAAGTGGCCGTGCGGTTAAAGGCGCTGCAGTCTGGAACCGCAAGACCTCTACGGTCGCAGGTTCGAATCCTGCCTCGGGCATGGATGTTTGTGATGTCCTTAGGTTAGTTAGGTTTAACTAGTTCTAAGTTCTAGGGGACTAATAACCTCAGCAGTTGAGTCCCGTAGTGCTCAGAGCCATTTAAACCATTTTTTGCACTTATTCGTTATCCTTTCCTTGGTCCTGTTAGAATTTTCCTGCTTCCTCCTTTCACGGAACACGGTCGGGAAGGAACCTAATTTACCGACTGCTGTCGAGTGTTATCCGCTTGGTGAATGCTATTGTCATCTGGTTTACTCTTAACCTGTTCTTCTTTATTTTTCCTTCTATTAACATCGCTTTGGAAGCGATCGCGATCTGCTTCCCGAAAACTTTTGTACTGGTTGCCTTTCTGATTACTGAAACCATTGATCAAAATACACCGCTTATTTCGATAGCACATAGACCTGCTGTTCATCCGTTCCACGAAGTCGAGTAAATTCTCGAACGGATCGATGGATCTGTGTCCTAAATCCCACTTCACTGATTCTGGCAGTCGCCTTTTCAAGGTGAAATTTCAGTCAGTGTACCCAGTGGTCTGCCTAAGTGCACAAACTTTTCAAGTCTCGGCTCACAAAATTCCCGCATACTTCCACGGTTATGCAGAACCCTTTATCGTTTAGAAACGCGTTTTGCAGTTGCATCTGTTTGACCATGCTCCAGTATTTATTAAGCAAAAGAGCCTCAAACGGAGCGTAATCTGTGAATGAAACTACATTTTGGTAAGCCAATGTTTGTGCGTCGCCTCAAATATTTAATTTTGCCTCGTCTGACATAACACAAATAAAACTCTCTTCGCATGAATCAAGTAAGTCGACTATGTGATACCTCCATTCCCCATTTAAAAACTTTATTTTAGGGTTTTCCATAATTTGTGACGTCCCCAGTAGATTAACTGCTAGATTCCCCATTGTACTTTTCAATAATTGTATCTCCTTCCTTTTTATCTTCTACCTCTGATTTAACTGAGACTAGCTCTGCTTTCTGCCACTTAGTCGCATTATTTACATGTTCAGTAACCAATTTCATCGCAGGTACCATCTCCTCTGCCCTCTTCTTGTACTCTCTCTGGACCGTATCTATTCTTTCCCTCAATCAATTCCCAACTGCAGTAATTAGCTCTTCTAGCTTCTGCTCTGTCTCTTTCATCTGGATGGTAAACCCTTCTGGTTTACCATTAATCCCTGCTATTTGAGTTTTGATTTCCTCACTAAGATTTTGAGTTTGATTTAGCATTGCTGATTAAACTCCGGAGCCGGCCGAAGTGGCCGTGCGGTTCTAGGCGCTGCAGTCTGGAGCCGCGGGACCGCTTCGTCGCAGGTTCGAATCCTGCCTCGGGCATGGATGTGTGTGATGTCCTTAGGTTAGTTAGGTTTAACTAGTTCTAAGTTCTCGGGGACTAATGACCTCAGAAGTTGAGTCCCATAGTGCTCAGAGCCATTTGAACCATTTGAACTCCTGAAACTGAGCTTGCATATTTTGACTCACTACGCTTTTATTTTCAAATTGAGTTCAAATGTTCAAATGTGTGTGAAATCTTATGGGACTTAACTGCTAAGTTCATTAGTCCCTAAGCTTACACACTACTTAACCTTAACTATCCTAAGGACAAACACACACACCCATGCCCGAGGGAGGACTGGAACCTCCGCCGGGACCAGCCGCACAGTCCATGACTGCAATGCCTTACACCGCTCTGCTAATCCCATGCGGCTTCAAATTGAGTTTTGATTTCAGTTTTCATCTTTTGCATCATAAGAAAAAAATTGAGTTGCCAACTGTGGTGTCACCGCCAGACACCACACTTGCTAGGTGGTAGCCTTTAAATCGGCCGCGGTCCGGTAGTATACGTCGGACCCGCGTGTCGCCACTGTCAGTGATTGCAGACCGAGCGCCGCCAGACGGCAGGTCTAGATAGACGTCCTAGCACTCGCCCCAGTTGTACAGCCGACTTTGCTAGCGATGGTTCACTGACAAATTACGCTGTCATTTGCCGAGACGATAGTTAGCGTAGCCTTCAGCTACGTCATTTGCTACGACCTAGCAAGGCGCCATTATCATTTGCTATTTATCTTGTGATGCATGTACCGCCAGACCGATGTTCACCAATTATGGATTAAAGTTAAGTATTCAAGAAGCTACGTATTTTACTTGCTAGTCTCAATTACTTTACCTGTTCCAGACCTCACGCCAGCCTGCGTGAGCTTAAACGCGTGCCTTTCGGCTACCTCCTAGTTGCTTGGCTGTCTTGCCCTGTCACAACACCAACTATCTACTCCCAAATTCACTGCTACTGCTTTAAACCTCGATATCCCCAAAAACTCTTATCTCCTCTCCCTCAGACCCGAGTGAGTTACCCATATTCCTCTCAGCATGTTCTGACGCCCACTCACTGGGCGACTGCTTCATACCGACGACCGTGGATGAAAACCTGCACACAACAACACGACAAGCGAAATGCTGCCACGACTTACGCTGCAACCTGCGTGCTGCCCTTGGCGTGTGCTGTAGACTGTGTGAGGGGCGTCGGCTGGCGTGGCGTTGGCTGGCGCGTGGCCGCTGGACAGACACCCTAGTTGTCGGCGCTGGCGCAGAGAATACTGCCGCGTGGCTGCAGCGGCGAGACGGCTGACGTGAAGGCCGGCGTGGTGCGTTGAAATGGCGACCGACTCGCGAACTCGACGACACACATTTTTCACACGTAGTACTCCTAGTGGCCCTGGCGAATGCTCCTGCTCGCTGACTCTCTTCTTCAAACTCTGTGATGATCTCCTACTCTTGCTACCCCCAGACACGTGGTCTTAACATCTATTAAGGAGCATAAGTAAATTGCTTCCCCTCACTTGAATTTTCATCTGATGAAGTTTGACCTCGTAATTTGGTTTTCGTAGACAGATAACATACAGACCCCCAGTGAGCAGCCGGCCGGAGTGGCCGAGCGGTTCTAGGCGCTACAGTCTGGCACCGCGCGACCGCTACGGTCGGAGGTTCGAATCCTGCCTCGGGCATGGATGTGTGTGATGTCCTTAGGTTAGTTGGGTTTAAGTAGTTCTAAGTTCTAGGGCACTTATGACCATAGCAGTTGAGTCCCATAGTGCTCAGAGCCATTTTTTGAACCCAGTGAGCATATTTTAACACATCATTGTCTGTCATGTTCTTGTATATATTGCCTACGTTACACCTTTCTGCTACAGCTATTGACAGGGATTCTGTCCATATTTTATAGGAATATTCCCTCAATCTCTTAAAACGTGAAGTCTTTTGCAAGCTGTTGCCGCATCTTGAATGCTGTTAGTTGTTAGAACTGACTCGATTGCCTGTATATACGACGGTGAAAGTCAGTTGCCGGCCGGTGTGGGCGAGCGGTTCTAGGCGCTTCAGTCTGGAACCGCGCGACCGATACGGTTAATTAGTTCTAAGTTCTAGGGGACTGATGACCTCAGATGTTAAGTCCCATAATGCTCAGAGCCATTTTTTTTAAAGTTAGTTACACTAACTTTGATCACGCTTCTAGTATTTCGTCAGGCTTTAACAGACAAAATATCTGTTGAAGGATAAAAATCCTAACGGGAACGACATTCCTCAAGTAGGAAACTTTTTAGGCAGAAAATCTGTGTTACCTTGTTTTCTTAAGATGAGTCACATAATGTAACGATAACTTTCCGTTGCATAGATACGCAGGCATAGCTGTTCGCGTGAATCCGCACTATCCCACGAAATTACAAAAAATAACTAGGCCACTCACTGGCCTAGTACAGCGCTCCCATACTGAAGTCGCCATCTGCAAGGTTCAAATGGTTCTGAGCACTATGGGACTTAACTGCTGAGGTCATCAGTCCCTTAGAACTTAGAACTACTTAAACCTAACCAACCTAAGGACATCACACACATCCATGCCCGAAGCAGTATTCGAACCTGCAACCGTAGCGGTCTCGCGGGTCCAGACTGTAGCGCCTGGAACCGCTCGCCCACCCCGGCCGGCTCATCTGCAAGGCAGCACTGTGTTGGTTCTTAGTAAATGATATGATAAAACGTTACATACGCAAGGACTCAACAGATGCAAATAACATTCATAAGGACTGTGTATCCATGTCGTTAGAAACAATTCTGAAAATGGAGAGAGTGGCTCTAGTTGTATTGGAGATTACAATTATTGATGTGCAAGCTAGTGGAATGAAAAATACGATAAAACTGTGGAAAGTACGGCAGACAAAATTATGCTATGTAAAAGGAAATTAAAAGCCAAAAAAGAGACACGCATAGTATTTGGGAGGAAATATTAAATAAAAACCAAAAGTGAAGAGCTTAGTGAATGATAAACTAATCTCACTATCTGCTGCTTCATAACTGTCATACAACCACCCTGAATCCAAAACTTGACGCATTTTCATGCATACTATACGAAATGAGCCGTGTGTTCTTTTATAGATATTTATAACTTCCCGTCTTTTGATGGAGAACTAACATAGTAAAGTAAGTAACTACGATCATGTAAGACAGACTTGATCACTCACTAGTAAGTGTGTGGTTAAAATCATTTTCTTTTGTTATTTGGTTTCCCTTCGTTGTCTCTCATACTCTTAAAATCATAGACCAGTATTCATATTCGTCCCTGCAGATAGGAGTCTCCAGTTCGGCAACCGTGTCCTTACTTCTTCGCTACGGTGTGGTGGGGGCTGCACTATAATGGTGACCGCTAGACACAGGTAAGCTATCACAGA
Source organism: Schistocerca serialis cubense (assembly GCF_023864345.2). NCBI lineage: Eukaryota > Metazoa > Arthropoda > Insecta > Orthoptera > Acrididae > Schistocerca > Schistocerca serialis. The sequence goes on along the minus strand of NC_064638.1, from coordinate 345,803,004 downwards.
CGGACTGCGGTGAAAGCTGTGAGTAACAATACTGCTATTGTTCTTGTACATGTTTTGCGATAAATTTTTATCATTCATGTTATTAGCGTTATGAAGCAAAACTAAAGCATCGTTCTATGACACTTACCGTCGTAGAATTTCAATTGGTTGCTTGTCGCGAAACGTAAAGGGATTAAAGACCAATCGGCGATTCAGCCCGTGTTCTAGCTGACATCGACGTTTCTGCTTCCAACACTCTTTTTTGTATTCTCTTATGTTCTTTCTAAATGTGTTTTTCAATGCTTTTTATAAACGTAATAACAGCACGAGTTCACGAGACTTGCTCTTTCGACATGAACTGCGCACTTTGTGCCCGTGTGTAAACTTCATTGTGAGTGTAACACCCATTTCAACTCAATATGGGTTTGTTTGAAATAATTTTAACCGATTATACACACGCCCAGTATAATCTCCTCGAATCCTCTCCTTTTTTTCTCGTTGTAATAAACTCATCTTTTTGTAACAAACTAAGTAATCATCGCGTGTAGGCTTTCACGGCCGGCGTCTTCAGTAATTAAAACTTCCGGGCTAAGAGGCCGTGGTCCAATAGTAGAAATACTTCTCCCTGACGTTTCGCTGCCAGCTGCGGGCAACATCATCTGAGGTGAGTCTACGACCCACCTCAGATGATGTTGCCCGCAGCTGGCAACGAAACGTTCAAAAAAATGGTTCAAATGGCTCTGAGCACTATGGGACTCAACTGCTGAGGTCATTAGTCCCCTAGAACTTAGAACTAGTTAAACCTAACTAACCTAAGGACATCACAAACATCCATGCCCGAGGCAGGATTCGAACCTGCGACCGTAGCGGTCTTGCGGTTCCAGACTGCAGCGCCTTTAACCTCACGGCGCAACGAAACGTCAGGGAGAAGTATTTCTACTATTGGACCACGGCCTCTTAGCCCGGAAGTTTTAATTACTGAAACTAAGTAATGTTCCCAAACATCACAAATATTTTTCTTCAGCGCACGACATAATTTTTCACTGTCTAAATCTACTTGAAGTGCACGGAGAAAATAAGTTAATTAGTACTGATTTATATCAAGACCTTAAAATGTTTTATTAATGCGCTTGAGCTATGGCTGCAGCCAGTAGCAAGATAGTGTCTATGATTCTTGAAGATGCAGTGCTAATCATCAGCAAGAAATGAAGCATAAGCATGAAAGTAAAAAAGTTTCTAACGTTAGAAATATAGCTTGTTTATGAAATGTAAGTTAATTTCGTATACTTAATACAGGATATTGTTTATGTCGTATAAGAAATGAAAGTGGAGTCAGACGAAGAGCCGGCCGCGGTGACCGTGCGGTTCTAGGCGCTTCAGTCCGGAACCCCGTGACTGCTACGGTCGCAGGTTCGAATCCTGCCTCGGGCATGGATGTGTGTGATGTCCTTAGGTTAGTTAGGTTTAAGTAGTTCTAAGTTCTAGGGGACTGATGGCCTCAGATGACAAGTCCCATAGTGCTCAGACCCATTTGAACCAAGCCATCTTCAGGCGAAGAGCCGAAGATTCCAGTGGACGGTGTGTCCTACAATTAGAGGTGTACAAATTCCCCTTGCAGCCAGCTTGCCCCTAGCTCCTCTGCTACCATTCATGCAGGTCAGCCTGCCGCGACGTAAACACAAGAGTGCGCGTATACTGAGGCATAGTGGGCAATGCGGCCGACTTGGGCTCCCGCAAGCCCGGGCTAGCTGGGTTCCCGGAGGCCTGCCAAGCTTCACGGGACCCGCTCGGCTTGCTGCGCCTGACAAAAGGTTGCGCTGTCAAGCTACCGTGACTAGGGTAGCCAGGTAGCTACCCCGTAGTTCATTTATCGCAACGGTTGGGGCAGCACAATGAATAGGCCGAACGTTAGTGAGATTGAACAAAAAATTGACAACTGGCGAATACATACTGGTAACAGAGCACAAGTGCCGCATGGGGAACGTTTTCGTGTGTTTATGAGGCCGCTTCAGATAAATCGGTAGGTGTGTCTCAATGCAACTGGCTCGAATATTCGGAACGAGTTGGAAGATCGCTTAGAAACTATGGGTGTTTCTCGTGAAGACATTGCCAAAATTACGTTTGTCACAGACCATGGCAGTAAGATTGTCAATGCTCTCGAAATATATAAGCGTTTTTCATGCATGGCTCATAGTGTAAACACAGTCTTGAAAATGTTCTGAGCGAACAGTTTTTGAAAGAAAATGTTCCAAATACATTAGCCATTCTTGATGCAGTGCGGGCTTCGGTTTCTTGCTTCAAGAGATAAGGTCCCTGTGTAAGACTGAACTCATCTTTAAAGCAGTGGGTTTCAACTAGTTGGAATAGTTATTTTGACATGCTTGTATCAGCCCATTCTCAGATTGATTCAGTGAAGGCTGTCTTACATAACTAAGGTGCCTCTGATAAGATTCTGGGTTATGACCACCATATAAGTGGCCAGCTTAAGCATTTCTTAAGCCGTTTAAAGAAGCCACAGTTGATCTAGAGGGTGACAAGGAGCAAACCCTACGGTTAGTTCTACCGTGGTTTTATGCCTTAAAAGCTCACTGTACTGTACGGGATAACGATGAAGAGGTTTGTAATTTTATTCCATCTTAATATTATACAACCACTTGTGAAATATGTATGTTGATAAAATGTATTTTCAAGACATGAAACCTTTGAAACAAGCCGCCGATGCCTTCCTAGAACAGAAAATATGCGTCAGTATGTTGCATAAAATTGCAACGTTTATGGTGCCTAACTACAGCACGTTAAGAAAGTTAACCGAGGATGAAAAAAATTGATGTTTACCAAACAGCACGACAGATGTGTGCTGAAGGTAACTTCCTAAGATAATGCATATATTCTTCATCTACATGTACATGGGCACTCTGCGTCACACGCAAGTGCTTGGTTGAGGGTTCATCGAACCACTTTCAACTTATTTGTCTCCTATTCTCGAATTTCACGCGGGATAAAACACCTACATCTCTCCGTCTGAGCGCTGCTTTTTTGTATTTTATTCTGATGATCATTTCTTCCAATGTAGATGGGACTCAACAATATATCTTCGAATTCGGAGGTGTAAGTTGGTGATCGAAATTTCATATATAGATACACGTCAAAAAACGGCATTGTTGTAATGATTCCCATCCCAACTCCCGTATAATTTCCGCGACACTCTTTCCCCTGTTTCACGATAATACCAAACGAGCTGCCCTTCTTTAGACTCTTTTGACCTCCTCCATCAATCGTGCCAGAAAAGGCTCCCCAACTGTGTAGCAATGCTCCAAAAGAGTATTTTGTCATTAAAACGCCTACAACATTTTCTGTGTGTCCATTCCTATTTAAGTAGGTCGTAATTGTAATCAGAGGTATTAACTAGAATCTACAGCCTTTAGATTTGACTGGTTGATCTTGTAAACGACGTTTAACGGACATAGTTTAGTACACACACGGATAACCTCGCTCTTTTCATTATTTATTGCCAACTGCTAATTTTCACAACAAAAATATATATCTTATTTAAATCGTCTTGCAGTTTGTTTTGATCTTCTGGTGACTTTACTGGACGATAAATGATAGCATCGTCTAAATACTATTATAATTTCAACTATGTGTAGTACGATCTCCACATTATTCTGCAAATATTAATTGGAACCTGTATAGTTTCAGTACAAGTGCCCAATCACAGCACCCAAGAAACAAATCCAGGACCGTACAAAATGGCCAAATTTGAGGAGTGGCCAGAAGAGTCTCCTCTCCTACATGATGAAGTCAGCAGATACTTGCAAGAACACTGTGTGAACAAGGGGGGAGGGGGGGAGAGGTATTCTACAGTGGTGGAAAAATAACTCCCAACGACTTCCTCGACTTGCGTGTGTCGCAAGAAAAATATTAAACATACCAGCCACTAGTGCCTCTAGTGACAGAATTTTTAGTTGCTCTGGAAACCTAATTAACGAAAAACGATCACGTCGTAATGCAGACAGACTTAACGATCTCGTCATAATTAATTCAAACACTAATCAGCAGACACATTAAGAATACAGTACAACATAAAACAGGAAACTATGAGTTTGAGTGCAAATTTACTAATTAAGAGTGTAGTTTTCTTTCTTGTGCTTTCTGGGCGTCAATTTCTGAGATAGAAATTTTGTAATGCATACAGTTCATTTTTATTTTAGACTTAACTTTTTGATTTCAATCCTCCCAAATGTCATTTATTATTGTTTGTAAACCATTTTCTGTTACTTGTGTTTGCAAAAGTAGCCAAATATTTTTAGGAGTATCTGGTTTGCCCTAAATAATACATTCAGGGGAACTGAAGGAAAATTTGTAAATATTTTATATTCAAAAGTGTTCTGCAAAATGAAATATCCATTTGTGGATTAAGGCAATACACATTATGAGTTTAAATTACAATTTATTTTGTTGAGTACCACACATTGCGAAATGTAATTTTATTCCTGTATTTCTATATTAAGGGGACTCCCACAAGCAGGGTCAAGATGCTGAAGACCTAGACACTACAAATGCTTTTAAAATGAAGAGCGTCTTTTCCACGAATGTATTGTAGTAGGAATATAATGGAAAGTCTGAGGCACTCACCACAGCGTCTACCTCTGCGTCATGAGTGTTCAGATTCGTCGTTTAGATCTGTGTTATGAGGGTCTACAGTCGTCGTTTAGGTTTGCATCATGCAAGTAAACACTCGTCGTTTAAGTCTGCATCATGAGGGTCCGAACTATGGTCCCCCATGACGCAGATCTAGACTTCAAGTGTGGACTCTCATGACCCAAACGTAGACGCCCCAAAAAGTGGCTCAGAGTCGCCATTGAATTCCCAGTACTATAGTTTTTAGACGAACTGGATACGAAACAAGTGCTTCGATTTTGTTAAAATGCATTTTGGTAATATAGAATGATTTTGCCAACATCCAATGAATTCACAGAACCATTAAAATACATCCTGGAAAAGTAGTTAAATATTTGGTGTCATACTTGGCTGAAACATACTAAAGTTAAAGAATCTAGACTTCCAAAATCTTAATTTGGGTTCTCATTGCAGTACAGTGGTTATCAGGGGCGTAGATAATTTATTCTTCTGGGGAGGAGGGGCCAGTCTTTTTTTTGGGGGGTGGAGGTTCACTTCTTTAGTACAAATATCCATCAGTTTCAGTGTTGAAAACTGCAAAACAGACTGCATTGCGTTCCACTAAAACAAAAAACACTATGTTCAAGGGCTCGGACGGGGGGGGGGGGGGGGGGGGACCG